>NW_028327181.1:36741453-37366453 GCF_987537825.1 Furipterus horrens | reverse complement strand
GTTTAAAGAATACTCACTCAGCCAGTATTTTACCAGAGTATGGACTCAGCCTGTGTTCTAACAGAATACTCACACAGCCTGTGTTCTAACAGAATATGGACTCAGTCTATATTTAAAGAATACTCACTCACCTCAGTATTCTAACAGAACACTCACGTAGCCAGTGTCCTAACAGAATACTAACTCAGTCTGTGTTCTAACAGAATGTGCATTCAGATCAAATATTAATAACTCAGTCTGTGTTCTAACAGAATGTGGACTCAGATTTTGTTCAAAAATTACTCAGTCTGTGTTCTAACAGAATATGGACTCAGTCTATGTTTAAAGAATACTCACTCAGCCAGTGTTCTACCAGAATATGGATTCACACTATTTTCAAGAATACTCACTCAGCCTATGTTCTAGCAGAACGCTCACTTATCCTGTGTTCTAACAGAATGTGGACTCAGATATTGTTCAAAAATTACTAACTCAGTCTGTGTTCTAACAGAATTTGGACGCAGTCTATGTTTAAAAAATACTCACTCACCTCAGTGGTCTAACAGAACACTCACGTAGCCTGTGTTCTAACAGAACACTAACTCAGCCTGTTTTCTAACAAAATGTGGATTCAGATCAAAAATTACTAACGCAGTCTGTGTTCTAACAGAATATGGACTTAGATTTTGTTCAAAAATTACTCAGTCTGTGTTCTAACAGAATATGGACTCAGTCTATGTTTAAAGAATACTCACTCAGCCAGTATTTTACCAGAGTATGGACTCAGCCTGTGTTCTAACAGAACACTCACACAGCCTGTGTTCTAACAGAATATGTACTCAGTCTATATTTAAAGAATACTCACTCACCTCAGTATTCTAACAGAACACTCACGTAGCCAGTGTTCTAACAGAATACTAACTCAGCCTGTGTTCTAACAGAATGTGGATTCAGATCAAATATTACTAACTCAGTCTGTGTTCTAACAGAATGTGGACTCAGATTTTGTTCAAAAATTATTCAGCCTGTGTTCTAACAGAATGTGGATTCAGATCAAAAATTACTAACTCAGTCTGTGTTCTAACAGAATGTGGGTTCAGATCAAAAATTACTAACTCAGTCTGTGTTCTAACAGAATATGAACTCAGATTTTGTTCAAAAATTACTCAGTCTGTGTTCTAATAGAATATGGACTCAGTCTATATTTAAGGAATACTCACTCACCTCAGTATTCTAACAGAACACTCACGTAGCCAGTGTTCTAACAGAATACTAACTCAGCCAGTGTTCTAACAGAATGTGGATTCAGATCAAAAATTACTAACTCAGTCTGTGTTCTAACAGAATGTGGACTCAGATTTTGTTCAAAACTTACTCAGTCTGTTTCTAACAGTATATGGACTCAGTCTATGTTTAAAGAATACTCACTCAGCCAGTATTTTACCAGAGTATGGACTCAGCCTGTGTTCTAACAGAATACTCACACAGCCTGTGTTCTAACAGAATATGGACTCAGTTTATATTTAAAGAATACTCACTCACCTCAGTATTCTAACAGAACACTCACGTAGCCAGTGTTCTAACAGAATACTAACTCAGCCTGTGTTCTAACAGAATGTGGATTCAGATCAAATATTACTAACTCAGTCTGTGTTCTAACAGAATATGGACTCAGTCTATGTTTAAAGAATACTCACTCAGCCAGTGTTCTACCAGAATATGGATTCAGACTATTTTCAAGAATACTCACTCAGCCTGTGTTCTAGCAGAACGCTCACTTAGCCTGTGTTCTAACAGAATGTGGACTCACAGATTGTTCAAAAATTACTAACGCAGTCTGTGTTCTAACAGAATATGGACTTAGATTTTGTTCAAAAATTACTCAGTCTGTGTTCTAACAGAATATGGACTCAGTCTATGTTTAAAGAATACTCACTCAGCCAGTATTTTACCAGAGTATGGACTCAGCCTGTGTTCTAACAGAACACTCACACAGCCTGTGTTCTAACAGAATATGTACTCAGTCTATATTTAAAGAATACTCACTCACCTCAGTATTCTAACAGAACACTCACGTAGCCAGTGTTCTAACAGAATACTAACTCAGCCTGTGTTCTAACAGAATGTGGATTCAGATCAAATATTACTAACTCAGTCTGTGTTCTAACAGAATGTGGACTCAGATTTTGTTCAAAAATTATTCAGCCTGTGTTCTAACAGAATGTGGATTCAGATCAAAAATTACTAACTCAGTCTGTGTTCTAACAGAATGTGGGTTCAGATCAAAAATTACTAACTCAGTCTGTGTTCTAACAGAATATGAACTCAGATTTTGTTCAAAAATTACTCAGTCTGTGTTCTAACAGAATATGGACTCAGTCTATATTTAAGGAATACTCACTCACCTCAGTATTCTAACAGAACACTCACGTAGCCAGTGTTCTAACAGAATACTAACTCAGCCAGTGTTCTAACAGAATGTGGATTCAGATCAAAAATTACTAACTCAGTCTGTGTTCTAACAGAATGTGGACTCAGATTTTGTTCAAAACTTACTCAGTCTGTTTCTAACAGTATATGGACTCAGTCTATGTTTAAAGAATACTCACTCAGCCAGTATTTTACCAGAGTATGGACTCAGCCTGTGTTCTAACAGAATACTCACACAGCCTGTGTTCTAACAGAATATGGACTCAGTTTATATTTAAAGAATACTCACCTCAGTATTCTAACAGAACACTCACGTAGCCAGTGTTCTAACAGAATACTAACTCAGCCTGTGTTCTAACAGAATGTGGATTCAGATCAAATATTACTAACTCAGTCTGTGTTCTAACAGAATATGGACTCAGTCTATGTTTAAAGAATACTCACTCAGCCAGTGTTCTACCAGAATATGGATTCAGACTATTTTCAAGAATACTCACTCAGCCTGTGTTCTAGCAGAACGCTCACTTAGCCTGTGTTCTAACAGAATGTGGACTCACAGATTGTTCAAAAATTACTAACGCAGTCTGTGTTCTAACAGAATATGGACTTAGATTTTGTTCAAAAATTACTCAGTCTGTGTTCTAACAGAATATGGACTCAGTCTATGTTTAAAGAATACTCACTCAGCCAGTATTTTACCAGAGTATGGACTCAGCCTGTGTTCTAACAGAACACTCACACAGCCTGTGTTCTAACAGAATATGTACTCAGTCTATATTTAAAGAATACTCACTCACCTCAGTATTCTAACAGAACACTCACGTAGCCAGTGTTCTAACAGAATGCTAACTCAGCCTGGGTTCTAAGAGAATGTGGACTCAGATTTTGTTCAAAAATTACTCAGTCTGTGTTCTAACAGAATGTGGACTCAGTCTATGTTTAAAGAATACTCACTCAGCCAGTATTTTACCAGAGTATGGACTCAGCCTGTGTTCTAACAGAATACTCACACAGCCTGTATTCTAACAGAATATGGACTCAGTCTATATTTAAAGAATACTCACTCACCTCAGTATTCTAACAGAACACTCACGTAGCCTGTGTTCTAACAGAACACTAACTCAGCCTGCTTTCTAACAGAATGTGGATTCAGATCAAATATTACTAACTCAGTCTGTGTTCTAACAGAATATGAACTCAGATTTTGTTCAAAAATTACTCAGTCTGTGTTCTAACAGAATATGGACTCAGTCTATGTTTAAAGAATACTCACTCAGCCAGTATTTTACCAGAGTATGGACTCAGCCTGTGTTCTAACAGAATACTCACACAGCCTGTGTTCTAACAGAATATGGACTCAGTCTATATTTAAAGAATACTCACTCACCTCAGTATTCTAACAGAACACTCACGTAGCCAGTGTCCTAACAGAATACTAACTCAGTCTGTGTTCTAACAGAATGTGCATTCAGATCAAATATTAATAACTCAGTCTGTGTTCTAACAGAATGTGGACTCAGATTTTGTTCAAAAATTACTCAGTCTGTGTTCTAACAGAATATGGACTCAGTCTATGTTTAAAGAATACTCACTCAGCCAGTGTTCTACCAGAATATGGATTCACACTATTTTCAAGAATACTCACTCAGCCTATGTTCTAGCAGAACGCTCACTTATCCTGTGTTCTAACAGAATGTGGACTCAGATATTGTTCAAAAATTACTAACTCAGTCTGTGTTCTAACAGAATTTGGACGCAGTCTATGTTTAAAAAATACTCACTCACCTCAGTGTTCTAACAGAACACTCACGTAGCCTGTGTTCTAACAGAACACTAACTCAGCCTGTTTTCTAACAAAATGTGGATTCAGATCAAAAATTACTAACGCAGTCTGTGTTCTAACAGAATATGGACTTAGATTTTGTTCAAAAATTACTCAGTCTGTGTTCTAACAGAATATGGACTCAGTCTATGTTTAAAGAATACTCAATCAGCCAGTATTTTACCAGAGTATGGACTCAGCCTGTGTTCTAACAGAATACTCACACAGCCTGTGTTCTAACAGAATATGTATTCAGTCTATATTTAAAGAATACTCACTCACCTCATTATTCTAACAGAACAGTCACGTAGCCAGTGTTCTAACAGAATACTAACTCAGCCTGTGTTCTAAAAGAATGTGGACTCAGATTTTGTTCAAAAATTACTCAGTCTGTTTCTAACAGAATATGGACTCAGTCTATGTTTAAAGAATACTCACTCAGCCAGTATTTTACTAGAGTATGGACTCAGCCTGTGTTCTAACAGAATACTCACACAGCCTGTGTTCTAACAGAATATGGACTCAGTCTATATTTAAAGAATACTCACTCACCTCAGTATTCTAACAGAACACTCACGTAGCCTGTGTTCTAACAGAACACTAACTCAGCCTGTTTTCTAACAGAATGTGGATTCAGATCAAAAATTACTAACGCAGTCTGTGTTCTAACAGAATATGGACTTAGATTTTGTTCAAAAATTACTCAGTCTGTGTTCTAACAGAATATGGACTCAGTCTATATTTAAAGAATACTCGCTCAGCCAATATTTTACCAGAGTATGGACTCAGCCTGTGTTCTAACAGAATACTCACACAGCCTGTGTTCTAACAGAATATGGACTCAGTCTATATTTAAAGAATACTAACTCACCTCAGTATTCCAACAGAACTCTCACATAGCCGGTGTTCTAACAGAATACTAACTCAGCCTGTGTTCTAACAGAATGTGGATTCAGATCAAATATTACTAACTCAGTCTGTGTTCTAACAGAATGTGGACTCAGATTTTGTTCAAAAATTGCTCAGTCTGTGTTCTAACAGAATACTCACACAGCCTGTGTTCTAACAGAATATGTACTCAGTCTATATTTATAGAATACTCACTCACCTCAGTATTCTCACAGAACACTCACGTAGCCAGTGTTCTAACAGAATACTAACTCAGCCTGTGTTCTAACAGAATGTGGATTCAGATCAAAAATTACTAACTCAGTCTGTGTTCTAACAGAATGTGGACTCAGATTTTGTTCAAAAATTGCTCAGTCTGTGTTCTAACAGAATATGGACTCAGTCTATATTTAAAGAATACTCAGTCACCTCAGTATTCTAACAGAACACTCAAGTAGCCAGTGTTCTAACAGAATACTAACTCAGCCTGTGTTCTAACATAATGTGGATTCAGATCAAAAATTACTAACTCAGTCTGTGTTCTAACAGAATGTGGACTCAGATTTTGTTCAAAACTTACTCAGTCTGTTTCTAACAGAATATGGACTCAGTCTATGTTTAAAGAATACTCACTCAGCCAGTATTTTACCAGAGTATGGACTCAGCCTGTGTTCTAACAGAATACTCACACAGCCTGTGTTCTAACAGAATATGGACTCAGTCTATATTTAAAGAATACTGACTCACATCAGTATTCCAACAGAACACTCACGTAGCCAGTGTCCTAACAGAATACTAACTCAGCCTCTGTTCTAACATAATGTGGATTCAGATCAAAAATTACTAACTCAGTCTGTGTTCTAACAGAATGTGGACTCAGATTTTGTTCAAAACTTACTCAGTCTCTTTCTAACAGAATATGGACTCAGTCTATGTTTAAAGAATACTCACTCAGCCAGTATTTTACCAGAGTATGGACTCAGCCTGTGTTCTAACAGAATACTCACACAGCCTGTGTTCTAACAGAATATGGACTCAGTCTATATTTAAAGAATACTGACTCACCTCAGTATTCCAACAGAACACTCACGTAGCCAGTGTCCTAACAGAATACTAACTCAGTCTGTGTTCTAACAGAATGTGGACTCAGATTTTGTTCAAAAATTACTAACTCAGTCTGTGTTCTAACAGAATTTGGACGCAGTCTATGTTTAAAAAATACTCACTCACCTCAGTGTTCTAACATAACACTCACTTAGCCTGTGTTCTAACAGAATGTGGGTTCAGATCAAAAATTACTAACTCAGTCTGTGTTCTAACAGAATATGAACTCAGATTTTGTTCAAAAATTACTCAGCCTGTGTTCTAACAGAATATGGACTCAGTCTATGTTTAAAGAATACTCACTCAGCCAGTGTTATACCAGAATATGGATTCAGACTATTTTCAAGAATACTCACTCAGCCTATGTTCTAGAAGAACGCTCACTTAGCCTGTGTTCTAACAGAATGTGGACTCAGATATTGTTCAAAAATTACTAACTCAGTCTGTGTTCTAACAGTATTTGGAAGCAGTCTATGTTTAAAAAATACTCACACACCTGAGTGTTCTAACAGAACACTCACGTAGCCTGTGTTCTAACAGAATACTAACTCAGCCTGTGTTCTAACAAAATGTGGATTCAGATCAAAAATTACTAACGCAGTCTGTGTTCTAACAGAATATGGACTTAGATTTTGTTCAAAAATTACCCAGTCTGTGTTCTAACAGAATATGGACTCAGTCTATGTTTAAAGAATACTCACTCAGCCAGTATTTTACCAGAGTATGGACTCAGCCTGTGTTCTAACAGAATACTCACACAGCCTGTGTTCTAACAGAATATTTACTCAGTCTATATTTATAGAATACTCACTCACCTCAGTATTCTCACAGAACACTCACGTAGCCAGTGTTCTAACAGAATACTAACTCAGCCTGTGTTCTAACAGAATGTGGATTCAGATCAAAAATTACTAACTCAGTCTGTGTTCTAACAGAATGTGGACTCAGATTTTGTTCAAAAATTGCTCAGTCTGTGTTCTAACAGAATATGGACTCAGTCTATATTTAAAGAATACTCACTCACCTCAGTATTCTAAGAGAACACTCACGTAGCCTGTGTTCTAACAGAACATTAACTCAGCCTGTTTTCTAACAGAATGTGGATTCAGATCAAAAATTACTAACGCAGTCTGTGTTCTAACAGAATATGGACTTAGATTTTGTTCAAAAATTACTCAGTCTGTGTTCTAACAGAATATGGACTCAGTCTATGTTTAAAGAATACTCGCTCAGCCAATATTTTACCAGAGTATGGACTCAGCCTGTGTTCTAACAGAATACTCACACAGCCTGTGTTCTAACAGAATATGGACTCAGTCTATATTTAAAGAATACTCACTCACCTCAGTATTCCAACAGAACACTCACGTAGCCGGTGTTCTAACAGAATACTAACTCAGCATGTGTTCTAACAGAATGTGGATTCAGATCAAATATTACTAACTCAGTCTGTGTTCTAACAGAATGTGGACTCAGATTTTGTTCAAAAATTATTCAGCCTGTGTTCTAACAGAATGTGGATTCAGATCAAAAATTACTAACTCAGTCTGTGTTCTAACAGAATGTGGGTTCAGATCAAAAATTACTAACTCAGTCTGTGTTCTAACAGAATATGAACTCAGATTTTGTTCAAAAATTACTCAGTCTGTGTTCTAACAGAATATGAACTCAGATTTTGTTCAAAAATTACTCAGTCTGTGTTCTAACAGAATATGGACTCAGTCTATATTTAAAGAATACTCACTCACCTCAGTATTCTAACAGAACACTCACGTAGCCTGTGTTCTAACAGAACACTAACTCAGCCTGTTTTCTAACAGAATGTGGATTCAGATCAAAAATTACTAACGCAGTCTGTGTTCTAACAGAATATGGACTTATATTTTGTTCAAAAATTACTCAGTCTGTGTTCTAACAGAATATGGACTCAGTCTATGTTTAAAGAATACTCGCTCAGCCACTATTTTACCAGAGTATGGACTCAGCCTGTGTTCTAACAGAATACTCACACAGCCTGTGTTCTAACAGAATATGGACTCAGTCTATATTTAAAGAATACTCACTCACCTCAGTATTCCAACAGAACACTCACGTAGCCGGTGTTCTAACAGAATACTAACTCAGCCTGTGTTCTAACAGAATGTGGATTCAGATCAAATATTACTAACTCAGTCTGTGTTCTAACAGAATGTGGACTCAGATTTTGTTCAAAAATTATTCAGCCTGTGTTCTAACAGAATGTGGATTCAGATGAAAAATTACTAACTCAGTCTGTGTTCTAACAGAATGTGGGTTCAGATCAAAAATTACTAACTCAGTCTGTGTTCTAACAGAATATGAACTCAGATTTTGTTCAAAAATTACTCAGTCTGTGTTCTAACAGAATATGAACTCAGATTTTGTTCAAAAATTACTCAGTCTGTGTTCTAACAGAATATGGACTCAGTCTATATTTAAAGAATACTCACTCACCTCAGTATTCTAACAGAACACTCACGTAGCCAGTGTTCTAACAGAATACTAACTCAGCCTGTGTTCTAACATAATGTGGATTCAGATCAAAAATTACTAACTCAGTCTGTGTTCTAACAGAATGTGGCCTCAGATTTTGTTCAAAACTTACTCAGTCTTTTTCTAACATAATATGGACTCAGTCTATGTTTAAAGAATACTCACTCAGCCAGTATTTTACCAGAGTATGGACTCAGCCTGTGTTCTAACAGAATACTCACACAGCCTGTGTTCTAACAGAACATGGACACAGTCTATATTTAAAGAATACTGACTCACCTCAGTATTCCAACAGAACACTCACGTAGCCAGTGTCCTAACAGAATACTAACTCAGTCTGTGTTCTAACAGAATGTGGACTCAGATTTTGTTCAAAAATTACTAACTCAGTCTGTGTTCTAACAGAATTTGGACGCAGTCTATGTTTAAAAAATACTCACTCACCTCAGTGTTCTAACATAACACTCACTTAGCCTGTGTTCTAACAGAATGTGTGTTCAGATCAAAAATTACTAATTCAGTCTGTGTTCTAACAGAATATGAACTCAGATTTTTTTCAAAAATTACTCAGCCTGTGTTCTAACAGAATATGGACTCAGTCTATGTTTAAAGAATACTCACTCAGCCAGTGTTATACCAGAATATGGATTCAGACTATTTTCAAGAATACTCACTCAGCCTATGTTCTAGAAGAACGCTCACTTAGCCTGTGTTCTAACAGAATGTGGACTCAGATATTGTTCAAAAATTACTAACTCAGTCTGTGTTCTAACAGTATTTGGACGCAGTCTATGTTTAAAAAATACTCACACACCTGAGTGTTCTAACAGAACACTCACGTAGCCTGTGTTCTAACAGAATACTAACTCAGCCTGTTTTCTAACAAAATGTGGATTCAGATCAAAAATTACTAACGCAGTCTGTGTTCTAACAGAATATGGACTTAGATTTTGTTCAAAAATTACTCAGTCTGTGTTCTAACAGAATATGGACTCAGTCTATGTTTAAAGAATACTCACTCAGCCAGTATTTTACCAGAGTATGGACTCAGCCTGTGTTCTAACAGAATACTCACACAGCCTGTGTTCTAACAGAATATGTACTCAGTCTATATTTATAGAATACTCACTCACCTCAGTATTCTCACAGAACACTCACGTAGCCAGTGTTCTAACAGAATACTAACTCAGCCTGTGTTCTAACAGAATGTGGATTCAGATCAAAAATTACTAACTCAGTCTGTGTTCTAACAGAATGTGGACTCAGATTTTGTTCAAAAATTGCTCAGTCTGTGTTCTAACAGAATATGGACTCAGTCTATATTTAAAGAATACTCACTCACCTCAGTATTCTAAGAGAACACTCACGTAGCCTGTGTTCTAACAGAACACTAACTCAGCCTGTTTTCTAACAGAATGTGGATTCAGATCAAAAATTACTAACGCAGTCTGTGTTCTAACAGAATATGGACTTAGATTTTGTTCAAAAATTACTCAGTCTGTGTTCTAACAGAATATGGACTCAGTCTATGTTTAAAGAATACTCGCTCAGCCAATATTTTACCAGAGTATGGACTCAGCCTGTGTTCTAACAGAATACTCACACAGCCTGTGTTCTAACAGAATATGGACTCAGTCTATATTTAAAGAATACTCACTCACCTCAGTATTCCAACAGAACACTCACGTAGCCGGTGTTCTAACAGAATACTAACTCAGCCTGTGTTCTAACAGAATGTGGATTCAGATCAAATATTACTAACTCAGTCTGTGTTCTAACAGAATGTGGACTCAGATTTTGTTCAAAAATTATTCAGCCTGTGTTCTAACAGAATGTGGATTCAGATGAAAAATTACTAACTCAGTCTGTGTTCTAACAGAATGTGGGTTCAGATCAAAAATTACTAACTCAGTCTGTGTTCTAACAGAATATGAACTCAGATTTTGTTCAAAAATTACTCAGTCTGTGTTCTAACAGAATGTGGACTCAGATTTTGTTCAAAAATTACTCAGTCTGTGTTCTAACAGAATATGGACTAAGTCTATGTTTAAAGAATACTCACTCAGCTCAGTGTTCTAACATAACACTCACTTAGCCTGTGTTCTAACAGAATGTGGGTTCAGATCAAAAATTACTAACTCAGTCTGTGTTCTAACAGAATATGAACTCAGATTTTGTTCAAAAATTACTCAGTCTGTGTTCTTACAGAATATGGACTCAGTCTATGTTTAAAGAATACTCACTCAGCCAGTGTTCTACCAGAATATGGATTCAGACTATTTTCAAGAATACTCACTCAGCCTATGTTCTAGCAGAACGCTCACTTAGCCTGTGTTCTAACAGAATGTGGACTCAGATATTGTTCAAAAATTACTAACTCAGTCTGTGTTCTAACAGTATTTGGACGCCGTCTATGTTTAAAAAATACTCACACACCTGAGTGTTCTAACAGAACACTCACGTAGCCTGTGTTCTAACAGACAACTAACTCAGCCTGTTTTCTAACAAAATGTGGATTCAGATCAAAAATTACTAACGCAGTCTGTGTTCTAACAGAATATGGACTTAGATTTTGTTCAAAAATTACTCAGTCTGTGTTCTAACAGAATATGGACTCAGTCTATGTTTAAAGAATACTCACTCAGCCAGTATTTTACCAGAGTATGGACTCAGCCTGTGTTCTAACAGAATACTCACACAGCCTGTGTTCTAACAGAATATGTACTCAGTCTATATTTATAGAATACTCACTCACCTCAGTATTCTCACAGAACACTCATGTAGCCAGTGTTCTAACAGAATACTAACTCAGCCTGTGTTCTAACAGAATGTGGATTCAGATCAAAAATTACTAACTCAGTCTGTGTTCTAACAGAATGTGGACTCAGATTTTGTTCAAAAATTGCTCAGTCTGTGTTCTAACAGAATATGGACTCAGTCTATATTTAAAGAATACTCACTCACCTCAGTATTCTAAGAGAACACTCACGTAGCCTGTGTTCTAACAGAACATTAACTCAGCCTGTTTTCTAACAGAATGTGGATTCAGATCAAAAATTACTAACGCAGTCTGTGTTCTAACAGAATATGGACTTAGATTTTGTTCAAAAATTACTCAGTCTGTGTTCTAACAGAATATGGACTCAGTCTATGTTTAAAGAATACTCGCTCAGCCAATATTTTACCAGAGTATGGACTCAGCCTGTGTTCTAACAGAATACTCACACAGCCTGTGTTCTAACAGAATATGGACTCAGTCTATATTTAAAGAATACTCACTCACCTCAGTATTCCAACAGAACACTCACGTAGCCGGTGTTCTAACAGAATACTAACTCATCATGTGTTCCAACAGAATGTGGATTCAGATCAAATATTACTAACTCAGTCTGTGTTCTAACAGAATGTGGACTCAGATTTTGTTCAAAAATTATTCAGCCTGTGTTCTAACAGAATGTGGATTCAGATCAAAAATTACTAACTCAGTCTGTGTTCTAACAGAATGTGGGTTCAGATCAAAAATTACTAACTCAGTCTGTGTTCTAACAGAATATGAACTCAGATTTTTTTCAAAAATTACTCAGTCTGTGTTCTAACAGAATATGAACTCAGATTTTGTTCAAAAATTACTCAGTCTGTGTTCTAACAGAATATGGACTCAGTCTATATTTAAAGAATACTCACTCACCTCAGTATTCTAACAGAACACTCACGTAGCCTGTGTTCTAACAGAACACTAACTCAGCCTGTTTTCTAACAGAATGTGGATTCAGATCAAAAATTACTAACGCAGTCTGTGTTCTAACAGAATATGGACTTATATTTTGTTCAAAAATTACTCAGTCTGTGTTCTAACAGAATATGGACTCAGTCTATGTTTAAAGAATACTCGCTCAGCCAATATTTTACCAGAGTATGGACTCAGCCTGTGTTCTAACAGAATACTCACACAGCCTGTGTTCTAACAGAATATGGACTCAGTCTATATTTAAAGAATACTCACTCACCTCAGTATTCCAACAGAACACTCACGTAGCCGGTGTTCTAACAGAATACTAACTCAGCCTGTGTTCTAACAGAATGTGGATTCAGATCAAATATTACTAACTCAGTCTGTGTTCTAACAGAATGTGGACTCAGATTTTGTTCAAAAATTATTCAGCCTGTGTTCTAACAGAATGTGGATTCAGATGAAAAATTACTAACTCAGTCTGTGTTCTAACAGAATGTGGGTTCAGATCAAAAATTACTAACTCAGTCTGTGTTCTAACAGAATATGAACTCAGATTTTGTTCAAAAATTACTCAGTCTGTGTTCTAACAGAATATGAACTCAGATTTTGTTCAAAAATTACTCAGTCTGTGTTCTAACAGAATATGGACTCAGTCTATATTTAAAGAATACTCACTCACCTCAGTATTCTAACAGAACACTCACGTAGCCAGTGTTCTAACAGAATACTAACTCAGCCTGTGTTCTAACATAATGTGGATTCAGATCAAAAATTACTAACTCAGTCTGTGTTCTAACAGAATGTGGCCTCAGATTTTGTTCAAAACTTACTCAGTCTTTTTCTAACATAATATGGACTCAGTCTATGTTTAAAGAATACTCACTCAGCCAGTATTTTACCAGAGTATGGACTCAGCCTGTGTTCTAACAGAATACTCACACAGCCTGTGTTCTAACAGAATATGGACTCAGTCTATATTTAAAGAATACTGACTCACCTCAGTATTCCAACAGAACACTCACGTAGCCAGTGTCCTAACAGAATACTAACTCAGTCTGTGTTCTAACAGAATGTGGACTCAGATTTTGTTCAAAAATTACTAACTCAGTCTGTGTTCTAACAGAATTTGGACGCAGTCTATGTTTAAAAAATACTCACTCACCTCAGTGTTCTAACATAACACTCACTTAGCCTGTGTTCTAACAGAATGTGTGTTCAGATCAAAAATTACTAATTCAGTCTGTGTTCTAACAGAATATGAACTCAGATTTTTTTAAAAAATTACTCAGCCTGTGTTCTAACAGAATATGGACTCAGTCTATGTTTAAAGAATACTCACTCAGCCAGTGTTATACCAGAATATGGATTCAGACTATTTTCAAGAATACTCACTCAGCCTATGTTCTAGAAGAACGCTCACTTAGCCTGTGTTCTAACAGAATGTGGACTCAGATATTGTTCAAAAATTACTAACTCAGTCTGTGTTCTAACAGTATTTGGACGCAGTCTATGTTTAAAAAATACTCACACACCTGAGTGTTCTAACAGAACACTCACGTAGCCTGTGTTCTAACAGAATACTAACTCAGCCTGTTTTCTAACAAAATGTGGATTCAGATCAAAAATTACTAACGCAGTCTGTGTTCTAACAGAATATGGACTTAGATTTTGTTCAAAAATTACTCAGTCTGTGTTCTAACAGAATATGGACTCAGTCTATGTTTAAAGAATACTCACTCAGCCAGTATTTTACCAGAGTATGGACTCAGCCTGTGTTCTAACAGAATACTCACACAGCCTGTGTTCTAACAGAATATGTACTCAGTCTATATTTATAGAATACTCACTCACCTCAGTATTCTCACAGAACACTCACGTAGCCAGTGTTCTAACAGAATACTAACTCAGCCTGTGTTCTAACAGAATGTGGATTCAGATCAAAAATTACTAACTCAGTCTGTGTTCTAACAGAATGTGGACTCAGATTTTGTTCAAAAATTGCTCAGTCTGTGTTCTAACAGAATATGGACTCAGTCTATATTTAAAGAATACTCACTCACCTCAGTATTCTAAGAGAACACTCACGTAGCCTGTGTTCTAACAGAACACTAACTCAGCCTGTTTTCTAACAGAATGTGGATTCAGATCAAAAATTACTAACGCAGTCTGTGTTCTAACAGAATATGGACTTAGATTTTGTTCAAAAATTACTCAGTCTGTGTTCTAACAGAATATGGACTCAGTCTATGTTTAAAGAATACTCGCTCAGCCAATATTTTACCAGAGTATGGACTCAGCCTGTGTTCTAACAGAATACTCACACAGCCTGTGTTCTAACAGAATATGGACTCAGTCTATATTTAAAGAATACTCACTCACCTCAGTATTCCAACAGAACACTCACGTAGCCGGTGTTCTAACAGAATACTAACTCAGCCTGTGTTCTAACAGAATGTGGATTCAGATCAAATATTACTAACTCAGTCTGTGTTCTAACAGAATGTGGACTCAGATTTTGTTCAAAAATTATTCAGCCTGTGTTCTAACAGAATGTGGATTCAGATCAAAAATTACTAACTCAGTCTGTGTTCTAACAGAATGTGGGTTCAGATCAAAAATTACTAACTCAGTCTGTGTTCTAACAGAATATGAACTCAGATTTTTTTCAAAAATTACTCAGTCTGTGTTCTAACAGAATATGAACTCAGATTTTGTTCAAAAATTACTCAGTCTGTGTTCTAACAGAATATGGACTCAGTCTATATTTAAAGAATACTCACTCACCTCAGTATTCTAACAGAACACTCACGTAGCCTGTGTTCTAACAGAACACTAACTCAGCCTGTTTTCTAACAGAATGTGGATTCAGATCAAAAATTACTAACGCAGTCTGTGTTCTAACAGAATATGGACTTATATTTTGTTCAAAAATTACTCAGTCTGTGTTCTAACAGAATATGGACTCAGTCTATGTTTAAAGAATACTCGCTCAGCCACTATTTTACCAGAGGATGGACTCAGCCTGTGTTCTAACAGAATACTCACACAGCCTGTGTTCTAACAGAATATGGACTCAGTCTATATTTAAAGAATACTCACTCACCTCAGTATTCCAACAGAACACTCACGTAGCCGGTGTTCTAACAGAATACTAACTCAGCCTGTGTTCTAACAGAATGTGGATTCAGATCAAATATTACTAACTCAGTCTGTGTTCTAACAGAATGTGGACTCAGATTTTGTTCAAAAATTATTCAGCCTGTGTTCTAACAGAATGTGGATTCAGATGAAAAATTACTAACTCAGTCTGTGTTCTAACAGAATGTGGGTTCAGATCAAAAATTACTAACTCAGTCTGTGTTCTAACAGAATATGAACTCAGATTTTGTTCAAAAATTACTCAGTCTGTGTTCTAACAGAATATGAACTCAGATTTTGTTCAAAAATTACTCAGTCTGTGTTCTAACAGAATATGGACTCAGTCTATATTTAAAGAATACTCACTCACCTCAGTATTCTAACAGAACACTCACGTAGCCAGTGTTCTAACAGAATACTAACTCAGCCTGTGTTCTAACATAATGTGGATTCAGATCAAAAATTACTAACTCAGTCTGTGTTCTAACAGAATGTGGCCTCAGATTTTGTTCAAAACTTACTCAGTCTTTTTCTAACATAATATGGACTCAGTCTATGTTTAAAGAATACTCACTCAGCCAGTATTTTACCAGAGTATGGACTCAGCCTGTGTTCTAACAGAATACTCACACAGCCTGTGTTCTAACAGAACATGGACACAGTCTATATTTAAAGAATACTGACTCACCTCAGTATTCCAACAGAACACTCACGTAGCCAGTGTCCTAACAGAATACTAACTCAGTCTGTGTTCTAACAGAATGTGGACTCAGATTTTGTTCAAAAATTACTAACTCAGTCTGTGTTCTAACAGAATTTGGACGCAGTCTATGTTTAAAAAATACTCACTCACCTCAGTGTTCTAACATAACACTCACTTAGCCTGTGTTCTAACAGAATGTGTGTTCAGATCAAAAATTACTAATTCAGTCTGTGTTCTAACAGAATATGAACTCAGATTTTTTTCAAAAATTACTCAGCCTGTGTTCTAACAGAATATGGACTCAGTCTATGTTTAAAGAATACTCACTCAGCCAGTGTTATACCAGAATATGGATTCAGACTATTTTCAAGAATACTCACTCAGCCTATGTTCTAGAAGAACGCTCACTTAGCCTGTGTTCTAACAGAATGTGGACTCAGATATTGTTCAAAAATTACTAACTCAGTCTGTGTTCTAACAGTATTTGGACGCAGTCTATGTTTAAAAAATACTCACACACCTGAGTGTTCTAACAGAACACTCACGTAGCCTGTGTTCTAACAGAATACTAACTCAGCCTGTTTTCTAACAAAATGTGGATTCAGATCAAAAATTACTAACGCAGTCTGTGTTCTAACAGAATATGGACTTAGATTTTGTTCAAAAATTACTCAGTCTGTGTTCTAACAGAATATGGACTCAGTCTATGTTTAAAGAATACTCACTCAGCCAGTATTTTACCAGAGTATGGACTCAGCCTGTGTTCTAACAGAATACTCACACAGCCTGTGTTCTAACAGAATATGTACTCAGTCTATATTTATAGAATACTCACTCACCTCAGTATTCTCACAGAACACTCACGTAGCCAGTGTTCTAACAGAATACTAACTCAGCCTGTGTTCTAACAGAATGTGGATTCAGATCAAAAATTACTAACTCAGTCTGTGTTCTAACAGAATGTGGACTCAGATTTTGTTCAAAAATTGCTCAGTCTGTGTTCTAACAGAATATGGACTCAGTCTATATTTAAAGAATACTCACTCACCTCAGTATTCTAAGAGAACACTCACGTAGCCTGTGTTCTAACAGAACACTAACTCAGCCTGTTTTCTAACAGAATGTGGATTCAGATCAAAAATTACTAACGCAGTCTGTGTTCTAACAGAATATGGACTTAGATTTTGTTCAAAAATTACTCAGTCTGTGTTCTAACAGAATATGGACTCAGTCTATGTTTAAAGAATACTCGCTCAGCCAATATTTTACCAGAGTATGGACTCAGCCTGTGTTCTAACAGAATACTCACACAGCCTGTGTTCTAACAGAATATGGACTCAGTCTATATTTAAAGAATACTCACTCACCTCAGTATTCCAACAGAACACTCACGTAGCCGGTGTTCTAACAGAATACTAACTCAGCCTGTGTTCTAACAGAATGTGGATTCAGATCAAATATTACTAACTCAGTCTGTGTTCTAACAGAATGTGGATTCAGATGAAAAATTACTAACTCAGTCTGTGTTCTAACAGAATGTGGGTTCAGATCAAAAATTACTAACTCAGTCTGTGTTCTAACAGAATATGAACTCAGATTTTGTTCAAAAATTACTCAGTCTGTGTTCTAACAGAATGTGGACTCAGATTTTGTTCAAAAATTACTCAGTCTGTGTTCTAACAGAATATGGACTAAGTCTATGTTTAAAGAATACTCACTCAGCTCAGTGTTCTAACATAACACTCACTTAGCCTGTGTTCTAACAGAATGTGGGTTCAGATCAAAAATTACTAACTCAGTCTGTGTTCTAACAGAATATGAACTCAGATTTTGTTCAAAAATTACTCAGTCTGTGTTCTTACAGAATATGGACTCAGTCTATGTTTAAAGAATACTCACTCAGCCAGTGTTCTACCAGAATATGGATTCAGACTATTTTCAAGAATACTCACTCAGCCTATGTTCTAGCAGAACGCTCACTTAGCCTGTGTTCTAACAGAATGTGGACTCAGATATTGTTCAAAAATTACTAACTCAGTCTGTGTTCTAACAGTATTTGGACGCCGTCTATGTTTAAAAAATACTCACACACCTGAGTGTTCTAACAGAACACTCACGTAGCCTGTGTTCTAACAGACAACTAACTCAGCCTGTTTTCTAACAAAATGTGGATTCAGATCAAAAATTACTAACGCAGTCTGTGTTCTAACAGAATATGGACTTAGATTTTGTTCAAAAATTACTCAGTCTGTGTTCTAACAGAATATGGACTCTGTCTATGTTTAAAGAATACTCACTCAGCCAGTATTTTACCAGAGTATGGACTCAGCCTGTGTTCTAACAGAATACTCACACAGCCTGTGTTCTAACAGAATATGTACTCAGTCTATATTTATAGAATACTCACTCACCTCAGTATTCTCACAGAACACTCATGTAGCCAGTGTTCTAACAGAATACTAACTCAGCCTGTGTTCTAACAGAATGTGGATTCAGATCAAAAATTACTAACTCAGTCTGTGTTCTAACAGAATGTGGACTCAGATTTTGTTCAAAAATTGCTCAGTCTGTGTTCTAACAGAATATGGACTCAGTCTATATTTAAAGAATACTCACTCACCTCAGTATTCTAAGAGAACACTCACGTAGCCTGTGTTCTAACAGAACATTAACTCAGCCTGTTTTCTAACAGAATGTGGATTCAGATCAAAAATTACTAACGCAGTCTGTGTTCTAACAGAATATGGACTTAGATTTTGTTCAAAAATTACTCAGTCTGTGTTCTAACAGAATATGGACTCAGTCTATGTTTAAAGAATACTCGCTCAGCCAATATTTTACCAGAGTATGGACTCAGCCTGTGTTCTAACAGAATACTCACACAGCCTGTGTTCTAACAGAATATGGACTCAGTCTATATTTAAAGAATACTCACTCACCTCAGTATTCCAACAGAACACTCACGTAGCCGGTGTTCTAACAGAATACTAACTCATCATGTGTTCCAACAGAATGTGGATTCAGATCAAATATTACTAACTCAGTCTGTGTTCTAACAGAATGTGGACTCAGATTTTGTTCAAAAATTATTCAGCCTGTGTTCTAACAGAATGTGGATTCAGATCAAAAATTACTAACTCAGTCTGTGTTCTAACAGAATGTGGGTTCAGATCAAAAATTACTAACTCAGTCTGTGTTCTAACAGAATATGAACTCAGATTTTTTTCAAAAATTACTCAGTCTGGGTTCTAACAGAATATGAACTCAGATTTTGTTCAAAAATTACTCAGTCTGTGTTCTAACAGAATATGGACTCAGTCTATATTTAAAGAATACTCACTCACCTCAGTATTCTAACAGAACACTCACGTAGCCTGTGTTCTAACAGAACACTAACTCAGCCTGTTTTCTAACAGAATGTGGATTCAGATCAAAAATTACTAACGCAGTCTGTGTTCTAACAGAATATGGACTTATATTTTGTTCAAAAATTACTCAGTCTGTGTTCTAACAGAATATGGACTCAGTCTATGTTTAAAGAATACTCGCTCAGCCAATATTTTACCAGAGTATGGACTCAGCCTGTGTTCTAACAGAATACTCACACAGCCTGTGTTCTAACAGAATATGGACTCAGTCTATATTTAAAGAATACTCACTCACCTCAGTATTCCAACAGAACACTCACGTAGCCGGTGTTCTAACAGAATACTAACTCAGCCTGTGTTCTAACAGAATGTGGATTCAGATCAAATATTACTAACTCAGTCTGTGTTCTAACAGAATGTGGACTCAGATTTTGTTCAAAAATTATTCAGCCTGTGTTCTAACAGAATGTGGATTCAGATGAAAAATTACTAACTCAGTCTGTGTTCTAACAGAATGTGGGTTCAGATCAAAAATTACTAACTCAGTCTGTGTTCTAACAGAATATGAACTCAGATTTTGTTCAAAAATTACTCAGTCTGTGTTCTAACAGAATATGAACTCAGATTTTGTTCAAAAATTACTCAGTCTGTGTTCTAACAGAATATGGACTCAGTCTATATTTAAAGAATACTCACTCACCTCAGTATTCTAACAGAACACTCACGTAGCCAGTGTTCTAACAGAATACTAACTCAGCCTGTGTTCTAACATAATGTGGATTCAGATCAAAAATTACTAACTCAGTCTGTGTTCTAACAGAATGTGGCCTCAGATTTTGTTCAAAACTTACTCAGTCTTTTTCTAACATAATATGGACTCAGTCTATGTTTAAAGAATACTCACTCAGCCAGTATTTTACCAGAGTATGGACTCAGCCTGTGTTCTAACAGAATACTCACACAGCCTGTGTTCTAACAGAATATGGACTCAGTCTATATTTAAAGAATACTGACTCACCTCAGTATTCCAACAGAACACTCACGTAGCCAGTGTCCTAACAGAATACTAACTCAGTCTGTGTTCTAACAGAATGTGGACTCAGATTTTGTTCAAAAATTACTAACTCAGTCTGTGTTCTAACAGAATTTGGACGCAGTCTATGTTTAAAAAATACTCACTCACCTCAGTGTTCTAACATAACACTCACTTAGCCTGTGTTCTAACAGAATGTGTGTTCAGATCAAAAATTACTAATTCAGTCTGTGTTCTAACAGAATATGAACTCAGATTTTTTTAAAAAATTACTCAGCCTGTGTTCTAACAGAATATGGACTCAGTCTCTGTTTAAAGAATACTCACTCAGCCAGTGTTATACCAGAATATGGATTCAGACTATTTTCAAGAATACTCACTCAGCCTATGTTCTAGAAGAACGCTCACTTAGCCTGTGTTCTAACAGAATGTGGACTCAGATATTGTTCAAAAATTACTAACTCAGTCTGTGTTCTAACAGTATTTGGACGCAGTCTATGTTTAAAAAATACTCACACACCTGAGTGTTCTAACAGAACACTCACGTAGCCTGTGTTCTAACAGAATACTAACTCAGCCTGTTTTCTAACAAAATGTGGATTCAGATCAAAAATTACTAACGCAGTCTGTGTTCTAACAGAATATGGACTTAGATTTTGTTCAAAAATTACTCAGTCTGTGTTCTAACAGAATATGGACTCAGTCTATGTTTAAAGAATACTCACTCAGCCAGTATTTTACCAGAGTATGGACTCAGCCTGTGTTCTAACAGAATACTCACACAGCCTGTGTTCTAACAGAATATGTACTCAGTCTATATTTATAGAATACTCACTCACCTCAGTATTCTCACAGAACACTCACGTAGCCAGTGTTCTAACAGAATACTAACTCAGCCTGTGTTCTAACAGAATGTGGATTCAGATCAAAAATTACTAACTCAGTCTGTGTTCTAACAGAATGTGGACTCAGATTTTGTTCAAAAATTGCTCAGTCTGTGTTCTAACAGAATATGGACTCAGTCTATATTTAAAGAATACTCACTCACCTCAGTATTCTAAGAGAACACTCACGTAGCCTGTGTTCTAACAGAACACTAACTCAGCCTGTTTTCTAACAGAATGTGGATTCAGATCAAAAATTACTAACGCAGTCTGTGTTCTAACAGAATATGGACTTAGATTTTGTTCAAAAATTACTCAGTCTGTGTTCTAACAGAATATGGACTCAGTCTATGTTTAAAGAATACTCGCTCAGCCAATATTTTACCAGAGTATGGACTCAGCCTGTGTTCTAACAGAATACTCACACAGCCTGTGTTCTAACAGAATATGGACTCAGTCTATATTTAAAGAATACTCACTCACCTCAGTATTCCAACAGAACACTCACGTAGCCGGTGTTCTAACAGAATACTAACTCAGCCTGTGTTCTAACAGAATGTGGATTCAGATCAAATATTACTAACTCAGTCTGTGTTCTAACAGAATGTGGACTCAGATTTTGTTCAAAAATTATTCAGCCTGTGTTCTAACAGAATGTGGATTCAGATGAAAAATTACTAACTCAGTCTGTGTTCTAACAGAATGTGGGTTCAGATCAAAAATTACTAACTCAGTCTGTGTTCTAACAGAATATGAACTCAGATTTTGTTCAAAAATTACTCAGTCTGTGTTCTAACAGAATATGAACTCAGATTTTGTTCAAAAATTACTCAGTCTGTGTTCTAACAGAATATGGACTCAGTCTATATTTAAAGAATACTCACTCACCTCAGTATTCTAACAGAACACTCACGTAGCCAGTGTTCTAACAGAATACTAACTCAGCCTGTGTTCTAACATAATGTGGATTCAGATCAAAAATTACTAACTCAGTCTGTGTTCTAACAGAATGTGGCCTCAGATTTTGTTCAAAACTTACTCAGTCTTTTTCTAACATAATATGGACTCAGTCTATGTTTAAAGAATACTCACTCAGCCAGTATTTTACCAGAGTATGGACTCAGCCTGTGTTCTAACAGAATACTCACACAGCCTGTGTTCTAACAGAATATGGACTCAGTCTATATTTAAAGAATACTGACTCACCTCAGTATTCCAACAGAACACTCACGTAGCCAGTGTCCTAACAGAATACTAACTCAGCCTGTGTTCTAACAGAATGTGCATTCAGATCAAATATTAATAACTCAGTCTGTGTTCTAACAGAATGTGGACTCAGATTTTGTTCAAAAATTACTCAGTCTGTGTTCTAACAGAATATGGACTAAGTCTATGTTTAAAGAATACTCACTCAGCTCAGTGTTCTAACATAACACTCACTTAGCCTGTGTTCTAACAGAATGTGGGTTCAGATCAAAAATTACTAACTCAGTCTGTGTTCTAACAGAATATGAACTCAGATTTTGTTCAAAAATTACTCACTCTGTTTCCAACAGAATATGGTCTCAGTCTATGTTTAAAGAATACTCACTCAGCCAGTATTTTACCAGAGTATGGACTCAGCCTGTGTTCTAACAGAATACTCACACAGCCTGTGTTCTAACAGAATATGGACTCAGTCTATATTTAAAGAATACTCACTCACCTCAGTATTCTAACAGAACACTCACGTAGCCTGTGTTCTAACAGAACACTAACTCAGCCTGTTTTCTAACAGAATGTGGATTCAGATCAAAAATTACTAACGCAGTCTGTGTTCTAACAGAATATGGACTTAGACTTTGTTCAAAAATTACTCAGTCTGTGTTCTAACAGAATATGGACTAAGTCTATGTTTAAAGAATACTCAATCAGCCAATATTTTACCAGTGTATAGACTCAGCCTGTGTTCTAACACAATACTCACACAGCCTGTGTTCTAACAGAATATGGACTCAATCTATATTTAAAGAATACTCACTCACCTCAGTATTCCTACAGAACACTCACGTAGCCAGTGTTCTAACAGAATACTAACTCAGCCTGTGTTCTAACAGAATATGGACTAAGTCTATGTTTAAAGAATACTCACTCAGCTCAGTGTTCTAACATAACACTCACTTAGCCTGTGTTCTAACAGAATGTGGGTTCAGATCAAAAATTACTAACTCAGTCTGTGTTCTAACAGAATATGAACTCAGATTTTGTTCAAAAATTACTCAGTCTGTGTTCTAACAGAATATGGACTCAGTCTATGTTTAAAGAATACTCACTCAGCCAGTGTTCTACCAGAATATGGAATCAGACTATTTTCAAGAATACTCACTCAGCCTGTGTTCTAGCAGAACGCTCACTTAGCCTGTGTTCTAACAGAATGTGGACTCAGATATTGTTCAAAAATTACTAACTCAGTCTGTGTTCTAACAGAATTTGGACGCAGTCTATGTTTAAAAAATACTCACTCACCTCAGTGTTCTAACAGAACACTCACGTAGCCTGTGTTCTAACAGAACACTAACTCAGCCTGTTTTCTAAAAAAATGTGGATTCAGATAAAAAATTACTAACGCTGTCTGTGTTCTAACAGAATATGGACTTAGATTTTGTTCAAAAATTACTCAGTCTGTGTTCTAACAGAATATGGACTCAGTCTATATTTAAAGAATACTCACTCACCTCAGTATTCTAACAGAACACTCACGTAGCCAGTGTTCTAACAGAATACTAACTCAGCCTGTGTTCTAACAGAATGTGGATTCAGATCAAAAATTACTAACTCAGCCTGTGTTCTAACAGAATGTGGATTCAGATCAAAAATTACTAACTCAGTCTGTGTTCTAACAGAATATGGACTCAGTCTATATTTAAAGAATACTCATTCACCTCAGTATTCTAACAGAACACTCACGTAGCCTGTGTTCTAACAGAACACTAACTCAGCCTGTTTTCTAACAGAATGTGGATTCAGATCAAAAATTACTAATGCAGTCTGTGTTCTAACAGAATATGGACTTAGATTTTGTTCAAAAATTACTCAGTCTGTGTTCTAACAGAATATGGACTAAGTCTATGTTTAAAGAATACTCAATCAGCCAATATTTTACCAGTGTATGGACTCAGCCTGTGTTCTAACACAATACTCACACAGCCTGTGTTCTAACAGAATATGGACTCAATCTATATTTAAAGAATACTCACTCACCTCAGTATTCCTACAGAACACTCACGTAGCCAGTGTTCTAACAGAATACTAACTCAGCCTGTGTTCTAACAGAATGTGGATTCAGATCAAATATTACTAACTCAGTCTGTGTTCTAACAGAATGTGGACTCAGATTTTGTTCAAAAATTACTCAGTCTGTGTTCTAACAGAATATGGACTAAGTCTATGTTTAAAGAATACTCACTCAGCTCAGTGTTCTAACATAACACTCACTTAGCCTGTGTTCTAACAGAATGTGGGTTCAGATCAAAAATTACTAACTCAGTCTGTGTTCTAACAGAATGTGGGTTCAGATCAAAAATTACTAACTCAGTCTGTGTTCTAACAGAATATGAACTCAGATTTTGTTCAAAAATTACTCAGTCTGTGTTCTAACAGAATATGGACTCAGTCTATATTTAAAGAATACTCACTCACCTCAGTATTCTAACAGAACACTCACGTAGCCAGTGTTCTAACAGAATACTAACTCATCCTGTGTTCTAACAGAATGTGGATTCAGATCAAAAATTACTAACTCAGTCTGTGTTCTAACAGAATGTGGACTCAGATTTTGTTTAAAAATTACTCACTCTGTTTCCAACAGAATATGGTCTCAGTCTATGTTTAAAGAATACTCACTCAGCCAGTATTTTACCAGAGTATGGACTCAGCCTGTGTTCTAACACAATACTCACACAGCCTGTGTTCTAACAGAATATGGACTCAATCTATATTTAAAGAATACTCACTCACCTCAGTATTCCTACAGAACACTCACGTAGCCAGTGTTCTAACAGAATACTAACTCAGCCTGTGTTCTAACAGAATGTGGATTCAGATCAAATATTACTAACTCAGTCTGTGTTCTAACAGAATGTGGACTCAGATTTTGTTCAAAAATTACTCAGTCTGTGTTCTAACAGAATATGGACTAAGTCTATGTTTAAAGAATACTCACTCAGCTCAGTGTTCTAACATAACACTCACTTAGCCTGTGTTCTAACAGAATGTGGGTTCAGATCAAAAATTACTAACTCAGTCTGTGTTCTAACAGAATGTGGGTTCAGATCAAAAATTACTAACTCAGTCTGTGTTCTAACAGAATATGAACTCAGATTTTGTTCAAAAATTACTCAGTCTGTGTTCTAACAGAATATGGACTCAGTCTATATTTAAAGAATACTCACTCACCTCAGTATTCTAACAGAACACTCACGTAGCCAGTGTTCTAACAGAATACTAACTCATCCTGTGTTCTAACAGAATGTGGATTCCGATCAAAAATTACTAACTCAGTCTGTGTTCTAACAGAATGTGGACTCAGATTTTGTTTAAAAATTACTCACTCTGTTTCCAACAGAATATGGTCTCAGTCTATGTTTAAAGAATACTCAATCAGCCAATATTTTACCAGTGTATAGACTCAGCCTGTGTTCTAACACAATACTCACACAGCCTGTGTTCTAACAGAATATGGACTCAATCTATATTTAAAGAATACTCACTCACCTCAGTATTCCTACAGAACACTCACGTAGCCAGTGTTCTAACAGAATACTAACTCAGCCTGTGTTCTAACAGAATGTGGATTCAGATCAAATATTACTAACTCAGTCTGTGTTCTAACAGAATGTGGACTCAGATTTTGTTCAAAAATTACTCAGTCTGTGTTCTAACAGATTATGGACTAAGTCTATGTTTAAAGAATACTCACTCAGCTCAGTGTTCTAACATAACACTCACTTAGCCTGTGTTCTAACAGAATGTGGGTTCAGATCAAAAATTACTAACTCAGTCTGTGTTCTAACAGAATATGAACTCAGATTTTGTTCAAAAATTACTCAGTCTGTGTTCTAACAGAATATGGACTCAGTCTATGTTTAAAGAATACTCACTCAGCCAGTGTTCTACCAGAATATGGAATCAGACTATTTTCAAGAATACTCACTCAGCCTGTGTTCTAGCAGAACGCTCACTTAGCCTGTGTTCTAACAGAATGTGGACTCAGATATTGTTCAAAAATTACTAACTCAGTCTGTGTTCTAACAGAATTTGGACGCAGTCTATGTTTAAAAAATACTCACTCACCTCAGTGTTCTAACAGAACACTCACGTAGCCTGTGTTCTAACAGAACACTAACTCAGCCTGTTTTCTAAAAAAATGTGGATTCAGATAAAAAATTACTAACGCTGTCTGTGTTCTAACAGAATATGGACTTAGATTTTGTTCAAAAATTACTCAGTCTGTGTTCTAACAGAATATGGACTCAGTCTATATTTAAAGAATACTCACTCACCTCAGTATTCTAACAGAACACTCACGTAGCCAGTGTTCTAACAGAATACTAACTCAGCCTGTGTTCTAACAGAATGTGGATTCAGATCAAAAATTACTAACTCAGCCTGTGTTCTAACAGAATGTGGATTCAGATCAAAAATTACTAACTCAGTCTGTGTTCCAACAGAATATGGACTCAGTCTATATTTAAAGAATACTCATTCACCTCAGTATTCTAACAGAACACTCACGTAGCCTGTGTTCTAACAGAACACTAACTCAGCCTGTTTTCTAACAGAATGTGGATTCAGATCAAAAATTACTAATGCAGTCTGTGTTCTAACAGAATATGGACTTAGATTTTGTTCAAAAATTACTCAGTCTGTGTTCTAACAGAATATGGACTAAGTCTATGTTTAAAGAATACTCAATCAGCCAATATTTTACCAGTGTATGGACTCAGCCTGTGTTCTAACACAATACTCACACAGCCTGTGTTCTAACAGAATATGGACTCAATCTATATTTAAAGAATACTCACTCACCTCAGTATTCCTACAGAACACTCACGTAGCCAGTGTTCTAACAGAATACTAACTCAGCCTGTGTTCTAACAGAATGTGGATTCAGATCAAATATTACTAACTCAGTCTGTGTTCTAACAGAATGTGGACTCAGATTTTGTTCAAAAATTACTCAGTCTGTGTTCTAACAGAATATGGACTAAGTCTATGTTTAAAGAATACTCACTCAGCTCAGTGTTCTAACATAACACTCACTTAGCCTGTGTTCTAACAGAATGTGGGTTCAGATCAAAAATTACTAACTCAGTCTGTGTTCTAACAGAATATGAACTCAGATTTTGTTCAAAAATTACTCAGTCTGTGTTCTAACAGAATATGGACTCAGTCTATGTTTAAAGAATACTCACTCAGCCAGTGTTCTACCAGAATATGGAATCAGACTATTTTCAAGAATACTCACTCAGCCTGTGTTCTAGCAGAACGCTCACTTAGCCTGTGTTCTAACAGAATGTGGACTCAGATATTGTTCAAAAATTACTAACTCAGTCTGTGTTCTAACAGAATTTGGACGCAGTCTATGTTTAAAAAATACTCACTCACCTCAGTGTTCTAACAGAACACTCACGTAGCCTGTGTTCTAACAGAACACTAACTCAGCCTGTTTTCTAAAAAAATGTGGATTCAGATAAAAAATTACTAACGCTGTCTGTGTTCTAACAGAATATGGACTTAGATTTTGTTCAAAAATTACTCAGTCTGTGTTCTAACAGAATATGGACTCAGTCTATATTTAAAGAATACTCACTCACCTCAGTATTCTAACAGAACACTCACGTAGCCAGTGTTCTAACAGAATACTAACTCAGCCTGTGTTCTAACAGAATGTGGATTCAGATCAAAAATTACTAACTCAGTCTGTGTTCTAACAGAATGTGGACTCAGATTTTGTTCAAAAATTACTCAGTCTGTTTCTAACAGAATATGGTCTCAGTCTATGTTTAAAGAATACTCACTCAGCCAGTATTTTACCAGAGTATGGACTCAGCCTGTGTTCTAACAGAATACTCACACAGCCTGTGTTCTAACAGAATATGGACTCAGTCTATATTTAAAGAATACTCATTCACCTCAGTATTCTAACAGAACACTCACGTAGCCTGTGTTCTAACAGAACACTAACTCAGCCTGTTTTCTAACAGAATGTGGATTCAGATCAAAAATTACTAATGCAGTCTGTGTTCTAACAGAATATGGACTTAGATTTTGTTCAAAAATTACTCAGTCTGTGTTCTAACAGAATATGGACTAAGTCTATGTTTAAAGAATACTCAATCAGCCAATATTTTACCAGTGTATGGACTCAGCCTGTGTTCTAACACAATACTCACACAGCCTGTGTTCTAACAGAATATGGACTCAATCTATATTTAAAGAATACTCACTCACCTCAGTATTCCTACAGAACACTCACGTAGCCAGTGTTCTAACAGAATACTAACTCATCCTGTGTTCTAACAGAATGTGGATTCAGATCAAAAATTACTAACTCAGTCTGTGTTCTAACAGAATGTGGACTCAGATTTTGTTCAAAAATTACTCAGTCTGTTTCTAACAGAATATGGTCTCAGTCTATGTTTAAAGAATACTCACTCAGCCAGTATTTTACCAGAGTATGGACTCAGCCTGTGTTCTAACAGAATACTCACACAGCCTGTGTTCTAACAGAATATGGACTCAGTCTATATTTAAAGAATACTCACTCACCTCAGTATTCCAACAGAACACTCATGTAGCCAGTGTTCTAACAGAATACTAACTCAGCCTGTGTTCTAACAGAATGTGGATTCAGATCAAATATTACTAACTCAGTCTGTGTTCTAACAGAATGTGGACTCAGATTTTGTTCAAAAATTATTCAGCCTGTGTTCTAACAGAATGTGTATTCAGATCAAAAATTACTAACTCAGTCTGTGTTCTAACAGAATGTGGGTTCAGATCAAAAATTACTAACTCAGTCTGTGTTCTAACAGAATATGAACTCAGATTTTGTTCAAAAATTACTCAGTCTGTGTTCTAACAGAATATGGACTCAGTCTATATTTAAAGAATACTCACTCACCTCAGTATTCTAACAGAACACTCACGTAGCCAGTGTTCTAACAGAATACTAACTCATCCTGTGTTCTAACAGAATGTGGATTCAGATCAAAAATTACTAACTCAGTCTGTGTTCTAACAGAATGTGGACTCAGATTTTGTTTAAAAATTACTCACTCTGTTTCCAACAGAATATGGTCTCAGTCTATGTTTAAAGAATACTCACTCAGCCAGTATTTTACCAGAGTATGGACTCAGCCTGTGTTCTAACAGAATACTCACACAGCCTGTGTTCTAACAGAATATGGACTCAGTCTATATTTAAAGAATACTCACTCACCTCAGTATTCTAACAGAACACTCACGTAGCCTGTGTTCTAACAGAACACTAACTCAGCCTGTTTTCTAACAGAATGTGGATTCAGATCAAAAATTACTAACGCAGTCTGTGTTCTAACAGAATATGGACTTAGATTTTGTTCAAAAATTACTCAGTCTGTGTTCTAACAGAATATGGACTAAGTCTATGTTTAAAGAATACTCAATCAGCCAATATTTTACCAGTGTATGGACTCAGCCTGTGTTCTAACACAATACTCACACAGCCTGTGTTCTAACAGAATATGGACTCAATCTATATTTAAAGAATACTCACTCACCTCAGTATTCCTACAGAACACTCACGTAGCCAGTGTTCTAACAGAATACTAACTCAGCCTGTGTTCTAACAGAATGTGGATTCAGATCAAATATTACTAACTCAGTCTGTGTTCTAACAGAATGTGGACTCAGATTTTGTTCAAAAATTACTCAGTCTGTGTTCTAACAGAATATGGACTAAGTCTATGTTTAAAGAATACTCACTCAGCTCAGTGTTCTAACATAACACTCACTTAGCCTGTGTTCTAACAGAATGTGGGTTCAGATCAAAAATTACTAACTCAGTCTGTGTTCTAACAGAATATGAACTCAGATTTTGTTCAAAAATTACTCAGTCTGTGTTCTAACAGAATATGGACTCAGTCTATGTTTAAAGAATACTCACTCAGCCAGTGTTCTACCAGAATATGGAATCAGACTATTTTCAAGAATACTCACTCAGCCTGTGTTCTAGCAGAACGCTCACTTAGCCTGTGTTCTAACAGAATGTGGACTCAGATATTGTCAAAAATTACTAACTCAGTCTGTGTTCTAACAGAATTTGGACGCAGTCTATGTTTAAAAAATACTCACTCACCTCAGTGTTCTAACAGAACACTCACGTAGCCTGTGTTCTAACAGAACACTAACTCAGCCTGTTTTCTAAAAAAATGTGGATTCAGATAAAAAATTACTAACGCTGTCTGTGTTCTAACAGAATATGGACTTAGATTTTGTTCAAAAATTACTCAGTCTGTGTTCTAACAGAATATGGACTCAGTCTATATTTAAAGAATACTCACTCACCTCAGTATTCTAACAGAACACTCACGTAGCCAGTGTTCTAACAGAATACTAACTCAGCCTGTGTTCTAACAGAATGTGGATTCAGATCAAAAATTACTAACTCAGTCTGTGTTCTAACAGAATGTGGACTCAGATTTTGTTCAAAAATTACTCAGTCTGTTTCTAACAGAATATGGTCTCAGTCTATGTTTAAAGAATACTCACTCAGCCAGTATTTTACCAGAGTATGGACTCAGCCTGTGTTCTAACAGAATACTCACACAGCCTGTGTTCTAACAGAATATGGACTCAGTCTATATTTAAAGAATACTCATTCACCTCAGTATTCTAACAGAACACTCACGTAGCCTGTGTTCTAACAGAACACTAACTCAGCCTGTTTTCTAACAGAATGTGGATTCAGATCAAAAATTACTAATGCAGTCTGTGTTCTAACAGAATATGGACTTAGATTTTGTTCAAAAATTACTCAGTCTGTGTTCTAACAGAATATGGACTAAGTCTATGTTTAAAGAATACTCAATCAGCCAATATTTTACCAGTGTATGGACTCAGCCTGTGTTCTAACACAATACTCACACAGCCTGTGTTCTAACAGAATATGGACTCAATCTATATTTAAAGAATACTCACTCACCTCAGTATTCCTACAGAACACTCACGTAGCCAGTGTTCTAACAGAATACTAACTCAGCCTGTGTTCTAACAGAATGTGGATTCAGATCAAATATTACTAACTCAGTCTGTGTTCTAACAGAATGTGGACTCAGATTTTGTTCAAAAATTACTCAGTCTGTGTTCTAACAGAATATGGACTAAGTCTATGTTTAAAGAATACTCACTCAGCTCAGTGTTCTAACATAACACTCACTTAGCCTGTGTTCTAACAGAATGTGGGTTCAGATCAAAAATTACTAACTCAGTCTGTGTTCTAACAGAATATGAACTCAGATTTTGTTCAAAAATTACTCAGTCTGTGTTCTAACAGAATATGGACTCAGTCTATATTTAAAGAATACTCACTCACCTCAGTATTCTAACAGAACACTCACGTAGCCAGTGTTCTAACAGAATACTAACTCAGCCTGTGTTCTAACAGAATGTGGATTCAGATCAAAAATTACTAACTCAGTCTGTGTTCTAACAGAATGTGGACTCAGATTTTGTTCAAAAATTACTCAGTCTGTTTCTAACAGAATATGGTCTCAGTCTATGTTTAAAGAATACTCACTCAGCCAGTATTTTACCAGAGTATGGACTCAGCCTGTGTTCTAACAGAATACTCACACAGCCTGTGTTCTAACAGAATATGGACTCAGTCTATATTTAAAGAATACTCATTCACCTCAGTATTCTAACAGAACACTCACGTAGCCTGTGTTCTAACAGAACACTAACTCAGCCTGTTTTCTAACAGAATGTGGATTCAGATCAAAAATTACTAATGCAGTCTGTGTTCTAACAGAATATGGACTTAGATTTTGTTCAAAAATTACTCAGTCTGTGTTCTAACAGAATATGGACTAAGTCTATGTTTAAAGAATACTCAATCAGCCAATATTTTACCAGTGTATGGACTCAGCCTGTGTTCTAACACAATACTCACACAGCCTGTGTTCTAACAGAATATGGACTCAATCTATATTTAAAGAATACTCACTCACCTCAGTATTCCTACAGAACACTCACGTAGCCAGTGTTCTAACAGAATACTAACTCAGCCTGTGTTCTAACAGAATGTGGATTCAGATCAAATATTACTAACTCAGTCTGTGTTCTAACAGAATGTGGACTCAGATTTTGTTCAAAAATTACTCAGTCTGTGTTCTAACAGAATATGGACTAAGTCTATGTTTAAAGAATACTCACTCAGCTCAGTGTTCTAACATAACACTCACTTAGCCTGTGTTCTAACAGAATGTGGGTTCAGATCAAAAATTACTAACTCAGTCTGTGTTCTAACAGAATATGAACTCAGATTTTGTTCAAAAATTACTCAGTCTGTGTTCTAACAGAATATGGACTCAGTCTATGTTTAAAGAATACTCACTCAGCCAGTGTTCTACCAGAATATGGAATCAGACTATTTTCAAGAATACTCACTCAGCCTGTGTTCTAGCAGAACGCTCACTTAGCCTGTGTTCTAACAGAATGTGGACTCAGATATTGTTCAAAAATTACTAACTCAGTCTGTGTTCTAACAGAATTTGGACGCAGTCTATGTTTAAAAAATACTCACTCACCTCAGTGTTCTAACAGAACACTCACGTAGCCTGTGTTCTAACAGAACACTAACTCAGCCTGTTTTCTAAAAAAATGTGGATTCAGATAAAAAATTACTAACGCTGTCTGTGTTCTAACAGAATATGGACTTAGATTTTGTTCAAAAATTACTCAGTCTGTGTTCTAACAGAATATGGACTAAGTCTATGTTTAAAGAATACTCAATCAGCCAATATTTTACCAGTGTATGGACTCAGCCTGTGTTCTAACACAATACTCACACAGCCTGTGTTCTAACAGAATATGGACTCAATCTATATTTAAAGAATACTCACTCACCTCAGTATTCCTACAGAACACTCACGTAGCCAGTGTTCTAACAGAATACTAACTCAGCCTGTGTTCTAACAGAATGTGGATTCAGATCAAATATTACTAACTCAGTCTGTGTTCTAACAGAATGTGGACTCAGATTTTGTTCAAAAATTACTCAGTCTGTGTTCTAACAGAATATGGACTAAGTCTATGTTTAAAGAATACTCACTCAGCTCAGTGTTCTAACATAACACTCACTTAGCCTGTGTTCTAACAGAATGTGGGTTCAGATCAAAAATTACTAACTCAGTCTGTGTTCTAACAGAATATGAACTCAGATTTTGTTCAAAAATTACTCAGTCTGTGTTCTAACAGAATATGGACTCAGTCTATGTTTAAAGAATACTCACTCAGCCAGTGTTCTACCAGAATATGGAATCAGACTATTTTCAAGAATACTCACTCAGCCTGTGTTCTAGCAGAACGCTCACTTAGCCTGTGTTCTAACAGAATGTGGACTCAGATATTGTTCAAAAATTACTAACTCAGTCTGTCTTCTAACAGAATTTGGACGCAGTCTATGTTTAAAAAATACTCACTCACCTCAGTGTTCTAACAGAACACTCACGTAGCCTGTGTTCTAACAGAACACTAACTCAGCCTGTTTTCTAAAAAAATGTGGATTCAGATAAAAAATTACTAACGCTGTCTGTGTTCTAACAGAATATGGACTTAGATTTTGTTCAAAAATTACTCAGTCTGTGTTCTAACAGAATATGGACTCAGTCTATATTTAAAGAATACTCACTCACCTCAGTATTCTAACAGAACACTCACGTAGCCAGTGTTCTAACAGAATACTAACTCAGCCTGTGTTCTAACAGAATGTGGATTCAGATCAAAAATTACTAACTCAGTCTGTGTTCTAACAGAATGTGGACTCAGATTTTGTTCAAAAATTACTCAGTCTGTTTCTAACAGAATATGGTCTCAGTCTATGTTTAAAGAATACTCACTCAGCCAGTATTTTACCAGAGTATGGACTCAGCCTGTGTTCTAACAGAATACTCACACAGCCTGTGTTCTAACAGAATATGGACTCAGTCTATATTTAAAGAATACTCACTCACCTCAGTATTCTAACAGAACACTCACGTAGCCTGTGTTCTAACAGAACACTAACTCAGCCTGTTTTCTAACAGAATGTGGATTCAGATCAAAAATTACTAATGCAGTCTGTGTTCTAACAGAATATGGACTTAGATTTTGTTCAAAAATTACTCAGTCTGTGTTCTAACAGAATATGGACTCAGTCTATGTTTAAAGAATACTCACTCAGCCAATATTTTACCAGAGCAAGGACTCAGCCTGTGTTCTAACAGAATACTCACACAGCCTGTGTTCTAACAGAATATGGACTCAGTCTATATTTAAAGAATACTCACTCACCTCAGTATTCCTACAGAACACTCACGTAGCCAGTGTTCTAACAGAATACTAACTCAGCCTGTGTTCTAACAGAATGTGGATTCAGATCAAATATTACTAACTCAGTCTGTGTTCTAACAGAATGTGGACTCAGATTTTGTTCAAAAATTATTCAGCCTGTGTTCTAACAGAATGTGTATTCAGATCAAAAATTACTAACTCAGCCTGTGTTCTAACAGAATGTGGATTCAGATCAAATATTACTAACTCAGTCTGTGTTCTAACAGAATATGAACTCAGATTTTGTTCAAAAATTACTCAGTCTGTGTTCTAACAGAATATGGACTCAGTCTATATTTAAAGAATACTCACTCACCTCAGTATTCTAACAGAACACTCACGTAGCCAGTGTTCTATCAGAATACTAACTAATCCTGTGTTCTAACAGAATGTGGATTCAGATCAAAAATTACTAACTCAGTCTGTGTTCTAACAGAATGTGGACTCAGATTTTGTTCAAAACTTACTCAGTCTGTTTCTAACAGAATATGGTCTGAGTCTATGTTTAAAGAATACTCACTCAGCCAGTATTTTACCAGAATATGGACTCAGCCTGTGTTCTAACAGAATACTCACACAGCCTGTGTTCTAACAGAATATGTACTCAGTCTATATTTAAAGAATACTCACTCACCTCAGTATTCTAACAGAACACTCACGTAGCCAGTGTTCCAACAGAATACTAACTCAGCCTGTGTTCTAACAGAATGTGGATTCAGATCAAAAATTACTAACTCAGTCTGTGTTCTAACAGAATGTGGACTCAGATTTTGTTCAAAAATTACTCAGTCTGTTTCTAACAGAATATGGTCTCAGTCTACGTTTAAAGAATACTCACTCAGCCAGTATTTTACCAGAGTATGGACTCAGTCTGTGTTCTAACAGAATACTCACACAGACTGTGTTCTTACAGAATATGGACTCAGTCTATATTTAAAGAATACTCACTCACCTCAGTATTCCAACAGAACACTCATGTAGCCAGTGTTCTAACAGAATACTAACTCAGCCTGTGTTTTAACAAAATGTGGATTCAGATCAAATATTACTAACTCAGTCTGTGTTCTAACAGAATCTGGACTCAGATTTTGTTCAAAAATTATTCAGCCTGTGTTCTAACAGAATGTGGATTCAGATCAAAAATTACTAACTCAGTCTGTGTTCTAACAGAATGTGGGTTCAGATCAAAAATTACTAACTCAGTCTGTGTTCTAACAGAATATGAACTCAGATTTTGTTCAAAAATTACTCAGTCTGTGTTCTAACAGAATATGGACTCAGTCTATATTTAAAGAATACTCACTCACCTCAGTATTCTAACAGAACACTCACGTAGCCAGTGTTCTAACAGAATACTAACTCATCCTGTGTTCTAACAGAATGTGGATTCAGATCAAAAATTACTAACTCAGTCTGTGTTCTAACAGAATGTGGACTCAGATTTTGTTCAAAAATTACTCAGTCTGTTTCTAACAGAATATGGTCTCAGTCTATGTTTAAAGAATACTCACTCAGCCAGTATTTTACCAGAGTATGGACTCAGCCTGTGTTCTAACAGAATACTCACACAGCCTGTGTTCTAACAGAATATGGACTCAGTCTATATTTAAAGAATACTCACTCACCTCAGTATTCCAACAGAACACTCATGTAGCCAGTGTTCTAACAGAATACTAACTCAGCCTGTGTTCTAACAGAATGTGGACTCAGATTTTGTTCAAAAATTATTCAGCCTGTGTTCTAACAGAATGTGTATTCAGATCAAAAATTACTAACTCAGTCTGTGTTCTAACAGAATGTGGGTTCAGATCAAAAATTACTAACTCAGTCTGTGTTCTAACAGAATATGAACTCAGATTTTGTTCAAAAATTACACAGTCTGTGTTCTAACAGAATATGGACTCAGTCTATATTTAAAGAATACTCACTCACCTCAGTATTCTAACAGAACACTCACGTAGCCAGTGTTCTAACAGAATACTAACTCATCCTGTGTTCTAACAGAATGTGGATTCAGATCAAAAATTACTAACTCAGTCTGTGTTCTAACAGAATGTGGACTCAGATTTTGTTTAAAAATTACTCAGTCTGTTTCTAACAGAATATGGTCTCAGTCTATGTTTAAAGAATACTCACTCAGCCAGTATTTTACCAGAGTATGGACTCAGCCTGTGTTCTAACAGAATACTCACACAGCCTGTGTTCTAACAGAATATGGACTCAGTCTATATTTAAAGAATACTCACTCACCTCAGTATTCTAACAGAACACTCACGTAGCCTGTGTTCTAACAGAACACTAACTCAGCCTGTTTTCTAACAGAATGTGGATTCAGATCAAAAATTACTAATGAAGTCTGTGTTCTAACAGAATATGGACTTAGATTTTGTTCAAAAATTACTCAGTCTGTGTTCTAACAGAATATGGACTCAGTCTATGTTTAAAGAATACTCACTCAGCCAATATTTTACCAGAGCATGGACTCAGCCTTTGTTCTAACAGAATACTCACACAGCCTGTGTTCTAACAGAATATGGACTCAGTCTATATTTAAAGAATACTCACTCACCTCAGTATTCCTACAGAACACTCACGTAGCCAGTGTTCTAACAGAATACTAACTCAGCCTGTGTTCTAACAGAATGTGGATTCAGATCAAATATTACTAACTCAGTCTGTGTTCTAACAGAATGTGGACTCAGATTTTGTTCAAAAATTATTCAGCCTGTGTTCTAACAGAATGTGGATTCAGATCAAAAATTACTAACTCAGTCTGTGTTCTAACAGAATGTGGGTTCAGATCAAAAATTACTAACTCAGTCTGTGTTCTAACAGAATATGAACTCAGATTTTGTTCAAAAATTACTCAGTCTGTGTTCTAACAGAATATGGACTCAGTCTATATTTAAAGAATACTCACTCACCTCAGTATTCTAACAGAACACTCACGTAGCCAGTGTTCTAACAGAATACTAACTCAGCCTGTGTTCTAACAGAATGTGGATTCAGATCAAAAATTACTAACTCAGTCTGTGTTCTAACAGAATGTGGACTCAGATTTTGTTCAAAACTTACTCAGTCTGTTTCTAACAGAATATGGTCTGAGTCTATGTTTAAAGAATACTCACTCAGCCAGTATTTTACCAGAGTATGGACTCAGCCTGTGTTCTAACAGAATACTCACACAGCCTGTGTTCTAACAGAATATGTACTCAGTCTATATTTAAAGAATACTCACTCACCTCAGTATTCTAACAGAACACTCACGTAGCCAGTGTTCTAACAGAATACTAACTCAGCCTGTGTTCTAACAGAATGTGAATTCAGATCAAAAATTACTAACTCAGTCTGTGTTCTAACAGAATGTGGACTCAGATTTTGTTCAAAAATTACTCAGTCTGTTTCTAACAGAATATGGTCTCAGTCTATGTTTAAAGAATACTCACTCAGCCAGTATTTTACCAGAGTATGGACTCAGCCTGTGTTCTAACAGAATACTCACACAGACTGTGTTCTAACAGAATATGAACTCAGTCTATATTTAAAGAATACTCACTCACCTCAGTATTCCAACAGAACACTCATGTAGCCAGTGTTCTAACAGAATACTAACTCAGCCTGTGTTTTAACAAAATGTGGATTCAGATCAAATATTACTAACTCAGTCTGTGTTCTAACAGAATGTGGACTCAGATTTTGTTCAAAAATTATTCAGCCTGTGTTCTAACAGAATGTGTATTCAGATCAAAAATTACTAACTCAGTCTGTGTTCTAACAGAATGTGGGTTCAGATCAAAAATTACTAACTCAGTCTGTGTTCTAACAGAATATGAACTCAGATTTTGTTCAAAAATTACTCAGTCTGTGCTCTAACAGAATATGGACTCAGTCTATATTTAAAGAATACTCACTCACCTCAGTATTCTAACAGAACACTCACGTAGCCAGTGTTCTAACAGAATACTAACTCATCCTGTGTTCTAACAGAATGTGGATTCAGATCAAAAATTACTAACTCAGTCTGTGTTCTAACAGAATGTGGACTCAGATTTTGTTCAAAAATTACTCAGTCTGTTTCTAACAGAATATGGTCTCAGTCTATGTTTAAATAATACTCACTCAGCCAGTATTTTACCAGAGTATGAACTCAGCCTGTGTTCTAACAGAATACTCACACAGCCTGTGTTCTAACAGAATATGGACTCAGTCTATATTTAAAGAATACTCACTCACCTCAGTATTCCAACAGAACACTCACGTAGCCTGTGTTCTAACAGAACACTAACTCAGCCTGTTTTCTAAAAAAATGTGGATTCAGATAAAAAATTACTAACGCTGTCTATGTTCTAACAGAATATGGACTTAGATTTTGTTCAAAAATTACTCAGTCTGTGTTCTAACAGAATATGGACTCAGTCTATATTTAAAGAATACTCACTCACCTCAGTATTCTAACAGAACACTCACGTAGCCTGTGTTCAAACAGAATACTAACTCAGCCTGTGTTTTAACAGAATGTGGATTCAGATCAAATATTACTAACTCAGTCTGTGTTCTAACAGAATGTGGACTCAGATTTTGTTCAAAAATTATTCAGCCTGTGTTCTAACAGAATGTGTATTCAGATCAAAAATTACTAACTCAGTCTGTGTTCTAACAGAATGTGGGTTCAGATCAAAAATTACTAACTCAGTCTGTGTTCTAACAGAATATGAACTCAGATTTTGTTCAAAAATTACTCAGTCTGTGTTCTAACAGAATATGGACTCAGTCTATATTTAAAGAATACTCACTCACCTCAGTATTCTAACAAAACACTCACGTAGCCAGTGTTCTAACAGAATACTAACTCATCCTGTGTTCTAACAGAATGTGGATTCAGATCAAAAATTACTAACTCAGTCTGTGTTCTAACAGAATGTGGACTCAGATTTTGTTTAAAAATTACTCACTCTGTTTCCAACAGAATATGGTCTCAGTCTATGTTTAAAGAATACTCACTCAGCCAGTATTTTACCAGAGTATGGACTCAGCCTGTGTTCTAACAGAATACTCACACAGCCTGTGTTCTAACAGAATATGGACTCAGTCTATATTTAAAGAATACTCACTCACCTCAGTATTCTAACAGAACACTCACGTAGCCTGTGTTCTAACAGAACACTAACTCAGCCTGTTTTCTAACAGAATGTGGATTCAGATCAAAAATTACTAACGCAGTCTGTGTTCTAACAGAATATGGACTTAGATTTTGTTCAAAAATTACTCAGTCTGTGTTCTAACAGAATATGGACTAAGTCTATGTTTAAAGAATACTCAATCAGCCAATATTTTACCAGTGTATGGACTCAGCCTGTGTTCTAACACAATACTCACACAGCCTGTGTTCTAACAGAATATGGACTCAATCTATATTTAAAGAATACTCACTCACCTCAGTATTCCTACAGAACACTCACGTAGCCAGTGTTCTAACAGAATACTAACTCAGCCTGTGTTCTAACAGAATGTGGACTCAGATTTTGTTCAAAAATTACTCAGTCTGTGTTCTAACAGAATATGGACTAAGTCTATGTTTAAAGAATACTCACTCAGCTCAGTGTTCTAACATAACACTCACTTAGCCTGTGTTCTAACAGAATGTGGGTTCAGATCAAAAATTACTAACTCAGTCTGTGTTCTAACAGAATATGAACTCAGATTTTGTTCAAAAATTACTCAGTCTGTGTTCTAACAGAATATGGACTCAGTCTATGTTTAAAGAATACTCACTCAGCCAGTGTTCTACCAGAATATGGAATCAGACTATTTTCAAGAATACTCACTCAGCCTGTGTTCTATCAGAACGCTCACTTAGCCTGTGTTCTAACAGAATGTGGACTCAGATATTGTTCAAAAATTACTAACTCAGTCTGTGTTCTAACAGAATTTGGACGCAGTCTATGTTTAAAAAATACTCACTCACCTCAGTGTTCTAACAGAACACTCACGTAGCCTGTGTTCTAACAGAACACTAACTCAGCCTGTTTTCTAAAAAAATGTGGATTCAGATAAAAAATTACTAACGCTGTCTGTGTTCTAACAGAATATGGACTTAGATTTTGTTCAAAAATTACTCAGTCTGTGTTCTAACAGAATATGGACTCAGTCTATATTTAAAGAATACTCACTCACCTCAGTATTCTAACAGAACACTCACGTAGCCAGTGTTCTAACAGAATACTAACTCAGCCTGTGTTCTAACAGAATGTGGATTCAGATCAAAAATTACTAACTCAGTCTGTGTTCTAACAGAATGTGGACTCAGATTTTGTTCAAAAATTACTCAGTCTGTTTCTAACAGAATATGGTCTCAGTCTATGTTTAAAGAATACTCACTCAGCCAGTATTTTACCAGAGTATGGACTCAGCCTGTGTTCTAACAGAATACTCACACAGCCTGTGTTCTAACAGAATATGGACTCAGTCTATATTTAAAGAATACTCACTCACCTCAGTATTCTAACAGAACACTCACGTAGCCTGTGTTCTAACAGAACACTAACTCAGCCTGTTTTCTAACAGAATGTGGATTCAGATCAAAAATTACTAATGCAGTCTGTGTTCTAACAGAATATGGACTTAGATTTTGTTCAAAAATTACTCAGTCTGTGTTCTAACAGAATATGGACTCAGTCTATGTTTAAAGAATACTCACTCAGCCAATATTTTACCAGAGCATGGACTCAGCCTGTGTTCTAACAGAATACTCACACAGCCTGTGTTCTAACAGAATATGGACTCAGTCTATATTTAAAGAATACTCACTCACCTCAGTATTCCTACAGAACACTCACGTAGCCAGTGTTCTAACAGAATACTAACTCAGCCTGTGTTCTAACAGAATGTGGATTCAGATCAAATATTACTAACTCAGTCTGTGTTCTAACAGAATGTGGACTCAGATTTTGTTCAAAAATTATTCAGCCTGTGTTCTAACAGAATGTGGATTCAGATCAAAAATTACTAACTCAGTCTGTGTTCTAACAGAATGTGGGTTCAGATCAAAAATTACTAACTCAGTCTGTGTTCTAACAGAATATGAACTCAGATTTTGTTCAAAAATTACTCAGTCTGTGTTCTAACAGAATATGGACTCAGTCTATATTTAAAGAATACTCACTCACCTCAGTATTCTAACAGAACACTCACGTAGCCAGTGTTCTATCAGAATACTAACTAATCCTGTGTTCTAACAGAATGTGGATTCAGATCAAAAATTACTAACTCAGTCTGTGTTCTAACAGAATGTGGACTCAGATTTTGTTCAAAACTTACTCAGTCTGTTTCTAACAGAATATGGTCTGAGTCTATGTTTAAAGAATACTCACTCAGCCAGTATTTTACCAGAGTATGGACTCAGCTTGTGTTCTAACAGAATACTCACACAGACTGTGTTCTAACAGAATATGGACTCAGTCTATATTTAAAGAATACTCACTCACCTCAGTATTCCAACAGAACACTCATGTAGCCAGTGTTCTAACAGAATACTAACTCAGCCTGTGTTCTAACAGAATGTGGATTCAGATCAAAAATTACTAACTCAGTCTGTGTTCTAACAGAATGTGGACTCAGATTTTGTTCAAAAATTACTCAGTCTGTTTCTAACAGAATATGGTCTCAGTCTACGTTTAAAGAATACTCACTCAGCCAGTATTTTACCAGAGTATGGACTCAGCTTGTGTTCTAACAGAATACTCACACAGACTGTGTTCTAACAGAATATGGACTCAGTCTATATTTAAAGAATACTCACTCACCTCAGTATTCCAACAGAACACTCATGTAGCCAGTGTTCTAACAGAATACTAACTCAGCCTGTGTTCTAACAGAATGTGGATTCAGATCAAATATTACTAACTCAGTCTGTGTTCTAACAGAATGTGGACTCAGATTTTGTTCAAAAATTATTCAGCCTGTGTTCTAACAGAATGTGGATTCAGATCAAAAATTAGTAACTCAGTCTGTGTTCTAACAGAATGTGGGTTCAGATCAAAAATTACTAACTCAGTCTGTGTTCTAACAGAATATGAACTCAGATTTTGTTCAAAAATTACACAGTCTGTGTTCTAACAGAATATGGACTCAGTCTATATTTAAAGAATACTCACTCACCTCAGTATTCTAACAGAAAAATCACGTAGCCAGTGTTCTAAAAGAATACTAACTCATCCTGTGTTCTAACAGAATGTGGATTCAGATCAAAAATTACTAACTCAGTCTGTGTTCTAACAGAATGTGGACTCAGATTTTGTTTAAAAATTACTCAGTCTGTTTCTAACAGAATATGGTCTCAGTCTATGTTTAAAGAATACTCACTCAGCCAGTATTTTACCAGAGTATGGACTCAGCCTGTGTTCTAACAGAATACTCACACAGCCTGTGTTCTAACAGAATATGGACTCAGTCTATATTTAAAGAATACTCACTCACCTCAGTATTCTAACAGAACACTCACGTAGCCTGTGTTCTAACAGAACACTAACTCAGCCTGTTTTCTAACAGAATGTGCATTCAGATCAAAAATTACTAATGAAGTCTGTGTTCTAACAGAATATGGACTTAGATTTTGTTCAAAAATTACTCAGTCTGTGTTCTAACAGAATATGGACTCAGTCTATGTTTAAAGAATACTCACTCAGCCAATATTTTACCAGAGCATGGACTCAGCCTTTGTTCTAACAGAATACTCACACAGCCTGTGTTCTAACAGAATATGGACTCAGTCTATATTTAAAGAATACTCACTCACCTCAGTATTCCTACAGAACACTCACGTAGCCAGTGTTCTAACAGAATACTAACTCAGCCTGTGTTCTAACAGAATGTGGATTCAGATCAAATATTACTAACTCAGTCTGTGTTCTAACAGAATGTGGACTCAGATTTTGTTCAAAAATTATTCAGCCTGTGTTCTAACAGAATGTGGATTCAGATCAAAAATTACTAACTCAGTCTGTGTTCTAACAGAATGTGGGTTCAGATCAAAAATTACTAACTCAGTCTGTGTTCTAACAGAATATGAACTCAGATTTTGTTCAAAAATTACTCAGTCTGTGTTCTAACAGAATATGGACTCAGTCTATATTTAAAGAATACTCACTCACCTCAGTATTCTAACAGAACACTCACGTAGCCAGTGTTCTATCAGAATACTAACTAATCCTGTGTTCTAACATAATGTGGATTCAGATCAAAAATTACTAACTCAGTCTGTGTTCTAACAGAATGTGGACTCAGATTTTGTTCAAAACTTACTCAGTCTGTTTCTAACAGAATATGGTCTGAGTCTATGTTTAAAGAATACTCACTCAGCCAGTATTTTACCAGAGTATGGACTCAGCCTGTGTTCTAACAGAATACTCACACAGCCTGTGTTCTAACAGAATATGTACTCAGTCTATATTTAAAGAATACTCACTCACCTCAGTATTCTAACAGAACACTCACGTAGCCAGTGTTCTAACAGAATACTAACTCAGCCTGTGTTCTAACAGAATGTGGATTCAGATCAAAAATTACTAACTCAGTCTGTGTTCTAACAGAATGTGGACTCAGATTTTGTTCAAAAATTACTCAGTCTGTTTCTAACAGAATATGGTCTCAGTCTATGTTTAAAGAATACTCACTCAGCCAGTATTTTACCAGAGTATGGACTCAGCCTGTGTTCTAACAGAATACTCACACAGACTGTGTTCTAACAGAATATGGACTCAGTCTATATTTAAAGAATACTCACTCACCTCAGTATTCCAACAGAACACTCATGTAGCCAGTGTTCTAACAGAATACTAACTCAGCCTGTGTTTTAACAAAATGTGGATTCAGATCAAATATTACTAACTCAGTCTGTGTTCTAACAGAATGTGGACTCAGATTTTGTTCAAAAATTATTCAGCCTGTGTTCTAACAGAATGTGTATTCAGATCAAAAATTACTAATTCAGTCTGTGTTCTAACAGAATGTGGGTTCAGATCAAAAATTACTAACTCAGTCTGTGTTCTAACAGAATATGAACTCAGATTTTGTTCAAAAATTACTCAGTCTGTGCTCTAACAGAATATGGACTCAGTCTATATTTAAAGAATACTCACTCACCTCAGTATTCTAACAGAACACTCACGTAGCCAGTGTTCTAACAGAATACTAACTCATCCTGTGTTCTAACAGAATGTGGATTCAGATTTTGTTCAAAAATTACTCAGTCTGTTTCTAACAGAATATGGTCTCAGTCTATGTTTAAAGAATACTCACTCAGCCAGTATTTTACCAGAGTATGGACTCAGCCTGTGTTCTAACAGAATACTCACACAGCCTGTGTTCTAACAGAATATGGACTCAGTCTATATTTAAAGAATACTCACTCACCTCAGTATTCCAACAGAACACTCACGTAGCCTGTGTTCTAACAGAACACTAACTCAGCCTGTTTTCTAAAAAAATGTGGATTCAGATAAAAAATTACTAACGCTGTCTATGTTCTAACAGAATATGGACTTAGATTTTGTTCAAAAATTACTCAGTCTGTGTTCTAACAGAATATGGACTCAGTCTATATTTAAAGAATACTCACTCACCTCAGTATTCCAACAGAACACTCACGTAGCCTGTGTTCAAACAGAATACTAACTCAGCCTGTGTTCTAACAGAATGTGGATTCAGATCAAAAATTACTAACTCAGTCTGTGTTCTAACAGAAGGTGGACTCAGATTTTGTTCAAAAATTACTCAGTCTGTTTCTAACAGAATATGGTCTCAGTCTATGTTTAAAGAATACTCACTCAGCCAGTATTTTACCAGAGTATGGACTCAGCCTGTGTTCTAACAGAATACTCACACAGCCTGTGTTCTAACAGAATATGGACTCAGTCTATATTTAAAGAATACTCACTCACCTCAGTATTCTAACAGAACACTCACGTAGCCTGTGTTCTAACAGAACACTAACTCAGCCTGTTTTCTAACAGAATGTGGATTCAGATCAAAAATTACTAATGCAGTCTGTGTTCTAACAGAATATGGACTTAGATTTTGTTCAAAAATTACTCAGTCTGTGTTCTAACAGAATATGGACTCAGTCTATGTTTAAGGAATACTCACTCAGCCAATATTTTACCAGAGCATGGACTCAGCCTGTGTTCTAACAGAATACTCACACAGCCTGTGTTCTAACAGAATATGGACTCAGTCTATATTTAAAGAATACTCACTCACCTCAGTATTCCTACAGAACACTCACGTAGCCAGTGTTCTAACAGAATACTAACTCAGCCTGTGTTCTAACAGAATGTGGATTCAGATCAAATATTACTAACTCAGTCTGTGTTCTAACAGAATGTGGACTCAGATTTTGTTCAAAAATTATTCAGCCTGTGTTCTAACAGAATGTGGATTCAGATCAAAAATTACTAACTCAGTCTGTGTTCTAACAGAATGTGGGTTCAGATCAAAAATTACTAACTCAGTCTGTGTTCTAACAGAATATGAACTCAGATTTTGTTCAAAAATTACTCAGTCTGTGTTCTAACAGAATATGGACTCAGTCTATATTTAAAGAATACTCACTCACCTCAGTATTCTAACAAAACACTCACGTAGCCAGTGTTCTATCAGAATACTAACTAATCCTGTGTTCTAACAGAATGTGGATTCAGATCAAAAATTACTAACTCAGTCTGTGTTCTAACAGAATGTGGACTCAGATTTTGTTCAAAACTTACTCAGTCTGTTTCTAACAGAATATGGTCTGAGTCTATGTTTAAAGAATACTCACTCAGCCAGTATTTTACCAGAGTATGGACTCAGCCTGTGTTCTAACAGAATACTCACACAGCCTGTGTTCTAACAGAATATGGACTCAGTCTATATTTAAAGAATACTCACTCACCTCAGTATTCTAACAGAACACTCACGTAGCCAGTGTTCTAACAGAATACTAACTCAGCCTGTGTTCTAACAGAATGTGGATTCAGATCAAAAATTACTAACTCAGTCTGTGTTCTAACAGAATGTGGACTCAGATTTTGTTCAAAAATTACTCAGTCTGTTTCTAACAGAATATGGTCTCAGTCTACGTTTAAAGAATACTCACTCAGCCAGTATTTTACCAGAGTATGGACTCAGCCTGTGTTCTAACAGAATACTCACACAGCCTGTGTTCTAACAGAATATGGACTCAGTCTATATTTAAAGAATACTCACTCACCTCAGTATTCCAACAGAACACTCATGTAGCCAGTGTTCTAACAGAATACTAACTCAGCCTGTGTTCTAACAGAATGTGGATTCAGATCAAATATTACTAACTCAGTCTGTGTTCTAACAGAATGTGGACTCAGATTTTGTTCAAAACTTACTCAGTCTGTTTCTAACAGAATATGGTCTGAGTCTATGTTTAAAGAATACTCACTCAGCCAGTATTTTACCAGAGTATGGACTCAGCCTGTGTTCTAACAGAATACTCACACAGCCTGTGTTCTAACAGAATATGTACTCAGTCTATATTTAAAGAATACTCACTCACCTCAGTATTCTAACAGAACACTCACGTAGCCAGTGTTCTAACAGAATACTAACTCAGCCTGTGTTCTAACAGAATGTGGATTCAGATCAAAAATTACTAACTCAGTCTGTGTTCTAACAGAATGTGGACTCAGATTTTGTTCAAAAATTACTCAGTCTGTTTCTAACAGAATATGGTCTCAGTCTATGTTTAAAGAATACTCACTCAGCCAGTATTTTACCAGAGTATGGACTCAGCCTGTGTTCTAACAGAATACTCACACAGCCTGTGTTCTAACAGAATATGGACTCAGTCTATATTTAAAGAATACTCACTCACCTCAGTATTCCAACAGAACACTCATGTAGCCAGTGTTCTAACAGAATACTAACTCAGCCTGTGTTCTAACAGAATGTGGATTCAGATCAAATATTACTAACTCAGTCTGTGTTCTAACAGAATGTGGACTCAGATTTTGTTCAAAAATTATTCAGCCTGTGTTCTAACAGAATGTGTATTCAGATCAAAAATTACTAACTCAGTCTGTGTTCTAACAGAATGTGGGTTCAGATCAAAAATTACTAACTCAGTCTGTGTTCTAACAGAATATGAACTCAGATTTTGTTCAAAAATTACACAGTCTGTGTTCTAACAGAATATGGACTCAGTCTATATTTAAAGAATACTCACTCACCTCAGTATTCTAACAGAACACTCACGTAGCCAGTGTTCTAACAGAATACTAACTCATCCTGTGTTCTAACAGAATGTGGATTCAGATCAAAAATTACTAACTCAGTCTGTGTTCTAACAGAATGTGGACTCAGATTTTGTTTAAAAATTACTCAGTCTGTTTCTAACAGAATATGGTCTCAGTCTATGTTTAAAGAATACTCACTCAGCCAGTATTTTACCAGAGTATGGACTCAGCCTGTGTTCTAACAGAATACTCACACAGCCTGTGTTCCAACATAATATGGACTCAGTCTATATTTAAAGAATACTCACTCACCTCAGTATTCTAACAGAACACTCACGTAGCCTGTGTTCTAACAGAACACTAACTCAGCCTGTTTTCTAACAGAATGTGGATTCAGATCAAAAATTACTAACGCAGTCTGTGTTCTAACAGAATATGGACTTAGATTTTGTTCAAAAATTACTCAGTCTGTGTTCTAACAGAATATGGACTAAGTCTATGTTTAAAGAATACTCACTCAGCCAATATTTTACCAGAGTATGGACTCAGCCTGTGTTCTAACACAATACTCACACAGCCTGTGTTCTAACAGAATATGGACTCAATCTATATTTAAAGAATACTCACTCACCTCAGTATTCCTACAGAACACTCACGTAGCCAGTGTTCTAACAGAATACTAACTCAGCCTGTGTTCTAACAGAATGTGGATTCAGATCAAAAATTACTAACTCAGTCTGTGTTCTAACAGAATGTGGACTCAGATTTTGTTCAAAAATTACTCAGTCTGTGTTCCAACAGAATATGGACTAAGTCTATGTTTAAAGAATACTCACTCAGCTCAGTGTTCTAACATAACACTCACTTAGCCTGTGTTCTAACAGAATGTGGGTTCAGATCAAAAATTACTAACTCAGTCTGTGTTCTAACAGAATATGAACTCAGATTTTGTTCAAAAATTACTCAGTCTGTTTTCTAACAGAAAATGGACTCAGTCTATGTTTAAAGAATACTCACTCAGCCAGTGTTCTACCAGAATATGGATTCAGACTATTTTCAAGAATACTCACTCAGCCTGTGTTCTAGCAGAACGCTCACTTAGCCTGTGTTCTAACAGAATGTGGACTCAGATATTGTTCTAAAATTACTAACTCAGTCTGTGTTCTAACAGAATTTGGACGCAGTCTATGTTTAAAAAATACTCACTCACCTCAGTGTTCTAACAGAACACTCACGTAGCCTGTGTTCTAACAGAACACTAACTCAGCCTGTTTTCTACAGAATGTGGATTCAGATCAAAAATTACTAACGCAGTCTGTGTTCTAACAGAATATGGACTTAGATTTTGTTCAAAAATTACTCAGTCTGTGTTCTAACAGAATATGGACTCAGTCTATGTTTAAAGAATACTCGCTCAGCCAATATTTTACCAGAGTATGGACTCAGCCTGTGTTCTAACAGAATACTCACACATCCTGTGTTCTAACAGAATATGGACTCAGTCTATAATTAAAGAATACTCACTCACCTCAGTATTCCAACAGAACACTCACGTAGCCGGTGTTCTAACAGAATACTAACTCAGCCTGTGTTCTAACAGAATGTGGATTCAGATCAAATATTACTAACTCAGTCTGTGTTCTAACAGAATGTGGACTCAGATTTTGTTCAAAAATTATTCAGCCTGTGTTCTAACAGAATGTGGATTCAGATCAAAAATTACTAACTCAGTCTGTGTTCTAACAGAATGTGGGTTCAGATCAAAAATTACTAACTCAGTCTGTGTTCTAACAGAATATGAACTCAGATTTTGTTCAAAAATTACTCAGTCTGTGTTCTAAAGGAATATGAACTCAGATTTTGTTCAAAAATTACTCAGTCTGTGTTCTAACAGAATATGGACTCAGTCTATATTTAAAGAATACTCACTCACCTCAGTATTCTAAGAGAACACTCACGTAGCCAGTGTTCTAACAGAATACTAACTCAGCCTGTGTTCTAACAGAATGTGCATTCAGATCAAATATTAATAACTCAGTCTGTGTTCTAACAGAATGTGGACTCAGATTTTGTTCAAAAATTACTCAGTCTGTGTTCTAACAGAATATGGACTAAGTCTATGTTTAAAGAATACTCACTCAGCTCAGTGTTCTAACATAACACTCACTTAGCCTGTGTTCTAACAGAATGTGGGTTCAGATCAAAAATTACTAACTCAGTCTGTGTTCTAACAGAATATGAACTCAGATTTTGTTCAAAAATTACTCAGTCTGTGTTCTTACAGAATATGGACTCCGTCTATGTTTAAAGAATACTCACTCAGCCAGTGTTCTACCAGAATATGGATTCAGACTATTTTCAAGAATACTCACTCAGCCTATGTTCTAGCAGAACGCTCACTTAGCCTGTGTTCTAACAGAATGTGGACTCAGATATTGTTCAAAAATTACTAACTCAGTCTGTGTTCTAACAGTATTTGGACGCAGTCTATGTTTAAAAAATACTCACACACATCAGTGTTCTAACAGAACACTCACGTAGCCTGTGTTCTAACAGACAACTAACTCAGCCTGTTTTCTAACAAAATGTGGATTCAGATCAAAAATTACTAACGCAGTCTGTGTTCTAACAGAATATGGACTTAGATTTTGTTCAAAAATTACTCAGTCTGTGTTCTAACAGAATATGGACTCAGTCTATGTTTAAAGAATACTCACTCAGCCAGTATATTACCAGAGTATGGACTCAGCCTGTGTTCTAACAGAATACTCACACAGCCTGTGTTCTAACAGAATATGTACTCAGTCTATATTTAAAGAATACTCACTCACCTCAGTATTCTAACAGAACACTCACGTAGCCAGTGTTCTAACAGAATACTAACTCAGCCTGTGTTCTAACAGAATGTGGATTCAGATCAAAAATTACTAACTCAGTATGTGTTCTAACAGAATGTGGATTCAGATTTTGTTCAAAAATTACTCAGTCTGTTTCTAACAGAATATGGTCTCAGTCTATGTTTAAAGAATACTCACTCAGCCAGTATTTTACCAGAGTATGGACTCAGCCTGTGTTCTAACAGAATACCCACACAGACTGTGTTCTAACAGAATATGGACTCAGTCTATATTTAAAGAATACTCACTCACCTCAGTATTCCAACAGAACACTCATGTAGCCAGTGTTCTAACAGAATACTAACTCAGCCTGTGTTCTAACAGAATGTGGATTCAGATCAAATATTACTAACTCAGTCTGTGTTCTAACAGAATGTGCACTCAGATTTTGTTCAAAAATTATTCAGCCTGTGTTCTAACAGAATGTGGATTCAGATCAAAAATTACAAACTCAGTCTGTGTTCTAACAGAATGTGGGTTCAGATCAAAAATTACTAACTCAGTCTGTGTTCTAACAGAATGTGGACTCAGATTTTGTTCAAAACTTACTCAGTGTGTTTCTAACATAATATGGACTCAGTCTATGTTTAAAGAATACTCACTCAGCCAGTATTTTACCAGAGTATGGACTCAGCCTGTGTTCTAACAGAATACTCACACAGCCTGTGTTCTAACAGAATATGGACTCAGTCTATATTTAAAGAATACTGACTCACCTCAGTATTCCAACAGAACACTCACGTAGCCAGTGTCCTAACAGAATACTAACTCAGCCTGTGTTCTAACAGAATGTGCATTCAGATCAAATATTAATAACTCAGTCTGTGTTCTAACAGAATGTGGACTCAGATTTTGTTCAAAAATTACTCAGTCTGTGTTCTAACAGAATATGGACTAAGTCTATGTTTAAAGAATACTCACTCAGCTCAGTGTTCTAACATAACACTCACTTAGCCTGTGTTCTAACAGAATGTGGGTTCAGATCAAAAATTACTAACTCAGTCTGTGTTCTAACAGAATATGAACTCAGATTTTGTTCAAAAATTACTCAGTCTGTGTTCTTACAGAATATGGACTCCGTCTATGTTTAAAGAATACTCACTCAGCCAGTGTTCTACCAGAATATGGATTCAGACTATTTTCAAGAATACTCACTCAGCCTATGTTCTAGCAGAACGCTCACTTAGCCTGTGTTCTAACAGAATGTGGACTCAGATATTGTTCAAAAATTACTAACTCAGTCTGTGTTCTAACAGTATTTGGACGCAGTCTATGTTTAAAAAATACTCACACACCTCAGTGTTCTAACAGAACACTCACGTAGCCTGTGTTCTAACAGACAACTAACTCAGCCTGTTTTCTAACAAAATGTGGATTCAGATCAAAAATTACTAACGCAGTCTGTGTTCTAACAGAATATGGACTTAGATTTTGTTCAAAAATTACTCAGTCTGTGTTCTAACAGAATATGGACTCAGTCTATGTTTAAAGAATACTCACTCAGCCAATATTTTACCAGAGTATGGACTCAGCCTGTGTTCTAACAGAATACTCACACAGCCTGTGTTCTAACAGAATATGGACTCAGTCTATATTTAAAGAATACTCACTCACCTCAGTATTCCAACAGAACACTCATGTAGCCAGTGTTCTAACAGAATACTAACTCAGCCTGTGTTCTAACAGAATGTGGATTCAGATCAAATATTACTAACTCAGTCTGTGTTCTAACAGAATGTGCACTCAGATTTTGTTCAAAAATTATTCAGCCTGTGTTCTAACAGAATGTGGATTCAGATCAAAAATTACAAACTCAGTCTGTGTTCTAACAGAATGTGGGTTCAGATCAAAAATTACTAACTCAGTCTGTGTTCTAACAGAATATGAACTCAGATTTTGTTCAAAAATTACTCAGTCTGTGTTCTAACAGAATATGGACTCAGTCTATATTTAAAGAATACTCACACACATCAGTATTCTAACAGAACACTCACGTAGCCAGTGTTCTAACAGAATACTAACTCATCCTGTGTTCTAACGGAATGTGGATTCAGATCAAAAATTACTAACTCAGTCTGTGTTCTAACAGAATGTGGACTCAGATTTTGTTCAAAAATTACTCAGTCTGTTTCTAACAGAATATGGTCTCAGTCTATGTTTAAAGAATACTCACTCAGCCAGTATTTTACCAGAGTATGGACTCAGCCTGTGTTCTAACAGAATATGGACTCAGTCTATATTTAAAGAATACTCACTCACCTCAGTATTCCTACAGAACACTCATGTAGCCAGTGTTCTAACAGAATACTAACTCAGCCTGTGTTCTAACAGAATGTGGATTCAGATCAAATATTACTAACTCAGTCTGTGTTCTAACAGAATGTGGACTCAGATTTTGTTCAAAAATTATTCAGCCTGTGTTCTAACAGAATGTGTATTCAGATCAAAAATTAATAACTCAGTCTGTGTTCTAACAGAATGTGGGTTCAGATCAAAAATTACTAACTCAGTCTGTGTTCTAACAGAATATGAACTCAGATTTTGTTCAAAAATTACTCAGTCTGTGTTCTAACAGAATATGGACTCAGTCTATATTTAAAGAATACTCACTCACCTCAGTATTCTAACAGAACACTCACGTAGCCAGTGTTCTAACAGAATACTAACTCATCCTGTGTTCTAACAGAATGTGGATTCAGATCAAAAATTACTAACTCAGTCTGTGTTCTAACAGAATGTGGACTCAGATTTTGTTTAAAAATTACTCAGTCTGTTTCTAACAGAATATGGTCTCAGTCTATGTTTAAAGAATACTCACTCAGCCAGTATTTTACCAGAGTATGGACTCAGCCTGTGTTCTAACAGAATACTCACACAGCCTGTGTTCTAACAGAATATGGACTCAGTCTATATTTAAAGAATACTCACTCACCTCAGTATTCTAACAGAACACTCACGTAGCCTGTGTTCTAACAGAACACTAACTCAGCCTGTTTTCTAACAGAATGTGGATTCAGATCAAATATTACTAACTCAGCCTGTGTTCTAACAGAATGTGGATTCAGATCAAATATTACTAACTCAGTCTGTGTTCTAACAGTATGTGGACTCAGATTTTGTTCAAAAATTGCTCAGTCTGTGTTCTAACAGAATATGGACTAAGTCTATGTTTGAAGAATACTCACTCAGCTCAGTGTTCTAACATAACACTCACTTAGCCTGTGTTCTAACAGAATGTGGGTTCAGATCAAAAATTACTAACTCAGTCTGTGTTCTAACAGAATATGAACTCAGATTTTGTTCAAAAATTACTCAGTCTGTGTTCTAACAGAATATGGACTCAGTCTATGTTTAAAGAATACTCACTCAGCCAGTGTTCTACCAGAATATGGATTCAGACTATTTTCAAGAATACTCACTCAGCCTGTGTTCTAGCAGAACGCTCACTTAGCCTGTGTTCTAACAAAATGTGGACTCAGATATTGTTCAAAAATTACTAACTCAGTCTGTGTTCTAACAGAATTTGGACGCAGTCTATGTTTAAAAAATACTCACTCACCTCAGTGTTCTAACAGAACACTCACGTAGCCTGTGTTCTAACAGAACACTAACTCAGCCTGTTTTCTAAAAAAATGTGGATTCAGATCAAAAATTACTAACGCAGTCTGTGTTCTAACAGAATATGGACTTAGATTTTGTTCAAAAATTACTCAGTCTGTGTTCTAACAGAATATGGACTCAGTCTATGTTTAAAGAATACTCACTCAGCCAGTATATTACCAGAGTATGGACTCAGCCTGTGTTCTAACAGAATACTCACACAGCCTGTGTTCTAACAGAATATGTACTCAGTCTATATTTAAAGAATACTCACTCACCTCAGTATTCTAACAGAACACTCACGTAGCCAGTGTTCTAACAGAATACTAACTCAGCCTGTGTTCTAACAGAATGTGGATTCAGATCAAAAATTACTAACTCAGTATGTGTTCTAACAGAATGTGGACTCAGATTTTGTTCAAAAATTACTCAGTCTGTTTCTAACAGAATATGTACTCAGTCTATGTTTAAAGAATACTCACTCAGCCAGTATTTTACCAGAGTATGGACTCAGCCTGTGTTCTAACAGAATACTCACACAGCCTGTGTTCTAACAGAATATGGACTCAGTCTATATTTAAAGAATACTGACTCACCTCAGTATTCCAACAGAACACTCACGTAGCCAGTGTCCTAACAGAATACTAACTCAGCCTGTGTTCTAACAGAATGTGCATTCAGATCAAATATTAATAACTAAGTCTGTGTTCTAACAGAATGTGGACTCAGATTTTGTTCAAAAATTACTCAGTCTGTGTTCTAACAGAATATGGACTAAGTCTATGTTTAAAGAATACTCACTCAGCTCAGTGTTCTAACATAACACTCACTTAGCCTGTGTTCTAACAGAATGTGGGTTCAGATCAAAAATTACTAACTCAGTCTGTGTTCTAACAGAATATGAACTCAGATTTTGTTCAAAAATTACTCAGTCTGTGTTCTTACAGAATATGGACTCCGTCTATGTTTAAAGAATACTCACTCAGCCAGTGTTCTACCAGAATATGGATTCAGACTATTTTCAAGAATACTCACTCAGCCTATGTTCTAGCAGAATGCTCACTTAGCCTGTGTTCTAACAGAATGTGGACTCAGATATTGTTCAAAAATTACTAACTCAGTCTGTGTTCTAACAGTATTTGGACGCAGTCTATATTTAAAAAATACTCACACACCTCAGTGTTCTAACAAAACACTCACGTAGCCTGTGTTCTAACAGACAACTAACTCAGCCTGTTTTCTAACAAAATGTGGATTCAGATCAAAAATTACTAACGCAGTCTGTGTTCTAACTGAATATGGACTTAGATTTTGTTCAAAAATTACTCAGTCTGTGTTCTAACAGAATATGGACTCAGTCTATGTTTAAAGAATACTCACTCAGCCAGTATATTACCAGAGTATGGACTCAGCCTGTGTTCTAACAGAATACTCACAGAGCCTGTGTTCTAACAGAATATGTACTCAGTCTATATTTAAAGAATACTCACTCACCTCAGTATTCTAACAGAACACTCACGTAGCCAGTGTTCTAACAGAATACTAACTCAGCCTGTGTTCTAAAAGAATGTGGATTCAGATCAAAAATTACTAACTCAGTATGTGTTCTAACAGAATGTGGACTCAGATTTTGTTCAAAAATTACTCAGTCTGTTTCTAACAGAATATGGTCTCAGTCTATGTTTAAAGAATACTCACTCAGCCAGTATTTTACCAGAGTATGGACTCAGCCTGTGTTCTAACAGAATACCCACACAGACTGTGTTCTAACAGAATATGGACTCAGTCTATATTTAAAGAATATTCACTCACCTCAGTATTCTAACAGAACACTCACATAGCCTGTGTTCTAACAGAACACTAACTCAGCCTGTTTTCTAACAGAATGTGGATTCAGATCAAATATTACTAACGCAGTCTGTGTTCTAACAGAATATGGACTTAGATTTTGTTCAAAAATTACTCAGTCTGTGTTCTAACAGAATATGGACTCAGTCTATGTTTAAAGAATACTCACTCAGCCAATATTTTACCAGAGTATGGACTCAGCCTGTGTTCTAACAGAATACTCACACAGCCTGTGTTCTAACAGAATATGGACTCAGTCTATATTTAAAGAATACTCACTCACCTCAGTATTCTAAGAGAACACTCACGTAGCCAGTGTTCTAACAGAATACTAACTCATCCTGTGTTCTAACAGAATGTGGATTCAGATCAAAAATTACTAACTCAGTCTGTGTTCTAACAGAATGTGGACTCAGATTTTGTTCAAATATTACTCAGTCTGTTTCTAACAGAATATGGTCTCAGTCTATGTTTAAAGAATACTCACTCAGCCAGTATTTTACCAGAGTATGGACTCAGCCTGTGTTCTAACAGAATACTCACACAGCCTGTGTTCTAACAGAATATGGACTCAGTCTATATTTAAAGAATACTCACTCACCTCAGTATTCCAACAGAACACTCATGTAGCCAGTGTTCTAACAGAATACTAACTCAGCCTGTGTTCTAACAGAATGTGGATTCAGATCAAATATTACTAACTCAGTCTGTGTTCTAACAGAATGTGGACTCAGATTTTGTTCAAAAATTATTCAGCCTGTGTTCTAACAGAATGTGGATTCAGATCAAAAATTACTAACTCAGTCTGTGTTCTAACAGAATGTGGGTTCAGATCAAAAATTACTAACTCAGTCTGTGTTCTAACAGAATATGAACTCAGATTTTGTTCAAAAATTACTCAGTCTGTGTTCTAACAGAATATGGACTCAATCTATATTTAAAGAATACTCACTCACCTCAGTATTCTAACAGAACACTCACGTAGCCAGTGTTCTAACAGAATACTAACTCATCCTGTGTTCTAACAGAATGTGGATTCAGATCAAAAATTACTAACTCAGTCTGTGTTCTAACAGAATGTGGACTCAGATTTTGTTCAAAAATTACTCAGTCTGTTTCTAACAGAATATGGACTCAGTCTATGTTTAAAGAATACTCACTCAGCCAGTATTTTACCAGAGTATGGACTCAGCCTGTGTTCTAACAGAATACTCACACAGCCTGTGTTCTAACAGAATATGGACTCAGTCTATATTTAAAGAATACTCACTCACCTCAGTATTCTAACAGAACACTCACGTAGCCTGTGTTCTAACAGAACACTAACTCAGCCTGTTTTCTAACAGAATGTGGATTCAGATCAAAGATTACTAACGCAGTCTGTGTTCTAACAGAATATGGACTTAGATTTTGTTCAAAAATTACTCAGTCTGTGTTCCAACAGAATATGGACTAAGTCTATGTTTAAAGAATACTCACTCAGCCAATATTTTACCAGTGTATGGACTCAGCCTGTGTTCTAACACAATACTCACACAGCCTGTGTTCTAACAGAATATGGACTCAATCTATATTTAAAGAATACTCACTCACCTCAGTATTCCTACAGAACACTCACGTAGCCAGTGTTCTAAGAGAATACTAACTCAGCCTGTGTTCTAACAGAATGTGGATTCAGATCAAATATTACTAACTCAGTCTGTGTTCTAACAGTATGTGGACTCAGATTTTGTTCAAAAATTACTCAGTCTGTGTTCTAACAGAATATGGACTAAGTCTATGTTTAAAGAATACTCACTCAGCTCAGTGTTCTAACATAACACTCACTTAGCCTGTGTTCTAACAGAATGTGGGTTCAGATCAAAAATTACTAACTCAGTCTGTGTTCTAACAGAATATGAACTCAGATTTTGTTCAAAAATTACTCAGTCTGTGTTCTTACAGAATATGGACTCAGTCTATGTTTAAAGAATACTCACTCAGCCAGTGTTCTACCAGAATATGGATTCAGACTATTTTCAAGAATACTCACTCATCCTATGTTATAGCAGAATGCTCACTTAGCCTGTGTTCTAACAGAATGTGGACTCAGATATTGTTCAAAAATTACTAACTCAGTCTGTGTTCTAACAGTATTTGGACGCAGTCTATGTTTAAAAAATACTCACACACCTCAGTGTTCTAACAGAACACTCACGTAGCCTGTGTTCTAACAGACAACTAACTCAGCCTGTTTTCTAACAAAATGTGGATTCAGATCAAAAATTACTAACGCAGTCTGTGTTCTAACTGAATATGGACTTAGATTTTGTTCAAAAATTACTCAGTCTGTGTTCTAACAGAATATGGACTCAGTCTATGTTTAAAGAATACTCACTCAGCCAGTATATTACCAGAGTATGGACTCAGCCTGTGTTCTAACAGAATACTCACACAGCCTGTGTTCTAACAGAATATGTACTCAGTCTATATTTAAAGAATACTCACTCACCTCAGTATTCTAACAGAACACTCACGTAGCCAGTGTTCTAACAGAATACTAACTCAGCCTGTGTTCTAACAGAATGTGGATTCAGATCAAAAATTACTAACTCAGTATGTGTTCTAACAGAATGTGGACTCAGATTTTGTTCAAAAATTACTCAGTCTGTTTCTAACAGAATATGGTCTCAGTCTATGTTTAAAGAATACTCACTCAGCCAGTATTTTACCAGAGTATGGACTCAGCCTGTGTTCTAACAGAATACCCACACAGACTGTGTTCTAACAGAATATGGACTCAGTCTATATTTAAAGAATATTCACTCACCTCAGTATTCTAACAAAACACTCACATAGCCTGTGTTCTAACAGAACACTAACTCAGCCTGTTTTCTAACAGAATGTGGATTCAGATCAAATATTACTAACGCAGTCTGTGTTCTAACAGAATATGGACTTAGATTTTGTTCAAAAATTACTCAGTCTGTGTTCTAACAGAATATGGACTCAGTCTATGTTTAAAGAATACTCACTCAGCCAGTATTTTACCAGAGTATGGACTCAGCCTGTGTTCTAACAGAATACTCACACAGCCTGTGTTCTAACAGAATATGGACTCAGTCTATATTTAAAGAATACTCACTCACCTCAGTATTCCAACAGAACACTCATGTAGCCAGTGTTCTAACAGAATACTAACTCAGCCTGTGTTCTAACAGAATGTGGATTCAGATCAAATATTACTAACTCAGTCTGTGTTCTAACAGAATGTGGACTCAGATTTTGTTCAAAAATTATTCAGCCTGTGTTCTAACAGAATGTGGATTCAGATCAAAAATTACTAACTCAGTCTGTGTTCTAACAGAATGTGGGTTCAGATCAAAAATTACTAACTCAGTCTGTGTTCTAACAGAATATGAACTCAGATTTTGTTCAAAAATTACTCAGTCTGTGTTCTAACAGAATATGGACTCAGTCTATATTTAAAGAATACTCACACACATCAGTATTCTAACAGAACACTCACGTAGCCAGTGTTCTAACAGAATACTAACTCATCCTGTGTTCTAACAGAATGTGGATTCAGATCAAAAATTACTAACTCAGTCTGTGTTCTAACAGAATGTGGACTCAGATTTTGTTCAAAAATTACTCAGTCTGTTTCTAACAGAATATGGTCTCAGTCTATGTTTAAAGAATACTCACTCAGCCAGTATTTTACCAGAGTATGGACTCAGCCTGTGTTCTAACAGAATACTCACACAGCCTGTGTTCTAACAGAATATGGACTCAGTCTATATTTAAAGAATACTCACTCACCTCAGTATTCCAACAGAACACTCATGTAGCCAGTGTTCTAACAGAATACTAACTCAGCCTGTGTTCTAACAGAATGTGGATTCAGATCAAATATTACTAACTCAGTCTGTGTTCTAACAGAATGTGGACTCAGATTTTGTTCAAAAATTATTCAGCCTGTGTTCTAACAGAATGTGTATTCAGATCAAAAATTACTAACTCAGTCTGTGTTCTAACAGAATGTGGGTTCAGATCAAAAATTACTAACTCAGTCTGTGTTCTAACAGAATATGAACTCAGATTTTGTTCAAAAATTACTCAGTCTGTGTTCTAACAGAATATGGACTCAATCTATATTTAAAGAATACTCACTCACCTCAGTATTCTAACAGAACACTCACGTAGCCAGTGTTCTAACAGAATACTAACTCATCCTGTGTTCTAACAGAATGTGGATTCAGATCAAAAATTACTAACTCAGTCTGTGTTCTAACAGAATGTGGACTCAGATTTTGTTCAAAAATTACTCAGTCTGTTTCTAACAGAATATGGACTCAGTCTATGTTTAAAGAATACTCACTCAGCCAGTATTTTACCAGAGTATGGACTCAGCCTGTGTTCTAACAGAATACTCACACAGCCTGTGTTCTAACAGAATATGGACTCAGTCTATATTTAAAGAATACTCACTCACCTCAGTATTCTAACAGAACACTCACGTAGCCGGTGTTCTAACAGAACACTAACTCAGCCTGTTTTCTAACAGAATGTGGATTCAGATCAAAAATTACTAACGCAGTCTGTGTTCTAACAGAATATGGACTTAGATTTTGTTCAAAAATTACTCAGTCTGTGTTCTAACAGAATATGGACTAAGTCTATGTTTAAAGAATACTCACTCAGCCAATATTTTACCAGTGTATGGACTCAGCCTGTGTTCTAACACAATACTCACACAGCCTGTGTTCTAACAGAATATGGACTCAATCTATATTTAAAGAATACTCACTCACCTCAGTATTCCTACAGAACACTCACGTAGCCAGTGTTCTAAGAGAATACTAACTCAGCCTGTGTTCTAACAGAATGTGGATTCAGATCAAATATTACTAACTCAGTCTGTGTTCTAACAGTATGTGGACTCAGATTTTGTTCAAAAATTACTCAGTCTGTGTTCTAACAGATTATGGACTAAGTCTATGTTTAAAGAATACTCACTCAGCTCAGTGTTCTAACATAACACTCACTTAGCCTGTGTTCTAACAGAATGTGGGTTCAGATCAAAAATTACTAACTCAGTCTGTGTTCTAACAGAATATGAACTCAGATTTTGTTCAAAAATTACTCAGTCTGTGTTCTAACAGAATATGGACTCAGTCTATGTTTAAAGAATACTCACTCAGCCAGTGTTCTACCAGAATATGGATTCAGACTATTTCCAAGAATACTCACTCAGCCTGTGTTCTAGCAGAAAGCTCACTTAGCCTGTGTTCTAACAGAATGTGGACTCAGATATTGTTCAAAAATTACTAACTCAGTCTGTGTTCTAACAGTATTTGGACGCAGTCTATGTTTAAAAAATACTCTCACACCTCAGTGTTCTAACAGAACACTCACGTAGCCTGTGTTCTAACAGACAACTAACTCAGCCTGTTTTCTAACAAAATGTGGATTCAGATCAAAAATTACTAACGCAGTCTGTGTTCTAACTGAATATGGACTTAGATTTTGTTCAAAAATTACTCAGTCTGTGTTCTAACAGAATATGGACTCAGTCTATGTTTAAAGAATACTCACTCAGCCAGTATATTACCAGAGTATGGACTCAGCCTGTGTTCTAACAGAATACTCACACAGCCTGTGTTCTAACAGAATATGTACTCAGTCTATATTTAAAGAATACTCACTCACCTCAGTATTCTAACAGAACACTCACGTAGCCAGTGTTCTAACAGAATACTAACTCAGCCTGTGTTCTAACAGAATGTGGATTCAGATCAAAAATTACTAACTCAGTATGTGTTCTAACAGAATGTGGACTCAGATTTTGTTCAAAAATTACTCAGTCTGTTTCTAACAGAATATGGTCTCAGTCTATGTTTAAAGAATACTCACTCAGCCAGTATTTTACCAGAGTATGGACTCAGCCTGTGTTCTAACAGAATACCCACACAGACTGTGTTCTAACAGAATATGGACTCAGTCTATATTTAAAGAATATTCACTCACCTCAGTATTCTAACAGAACACTCACATAGCCTGTGTTCTAACAGAACACTAACTCAGCCTGTTTTCTAACAGAATGTGGATTCAGATCAAATATTACTAACGCAGTCTGTGTTCTAACAGAATATGGACTTAGATTTTGTTCAAAAATTACTCAGTCTGTGTTCTAACAGAATATGGACTCAGTCTATGTTTAAAGAATACTCACTCAGCCAATATTTTACCAGAGTATGGACTCAGCCTGTGTTCTAACAGAATACTCACACAAACTGTGTTCTAACAGAATATGGACTCAGTCTATATTTAAAGAATACTCACTCACCTCAGTATTCTAAGAGAACACTCACGTAGCCAGTGTTCTAACAGAATACTAACTCATCCTGTGTTCTAACAGAATGTGGATTCAGATCAAAAATTACTAACTCAGTCTGTGTTCTAACAGAATGTGGACTCAGATTTTGTTCAAAAATTACTCAGTCTGTTTCTAACAGAATATGGTCTCAGTCTATGTTTAAAGAATACTCACTCAGCCAGTATTTTACCAGAGTATGGACTCAGCCTGTGTTCTAACAGAATACTCACACAGCCTGTGTTCTAACAGAATATGGACTCAGTCTATATTTAAAGAATACTCACTCACCTCAGTATTCCAACAGAACACTCATGTAGCCAGTGTTCTAACAGAATACTAACTCAGCCTGTGTTCTAACAGAATGTGGATTCAGATCAAATATTACTAACTCAGTCTGTGTTCTAACAGAATGTGGACTCAGATTTTGTTCAAAAATTATTCAGCCTGTGTTCTAACAGAATGTGGATTCAGATCAAAAATTACTAACTCAGTCTGTGTTCTAACAGAATGTGGGTTCAGATCAAAAATTACTAACTCAGTCTGTGTTCTAACAGAATATGAACTCAGATTTTGTTCAAAAATTACTCAGTCTGTGTTCTAACAGAATATGGACTCAATCTATATTTAAAGAATACTCACTCACCTCAGTATTCTAACAGAACACTCACGTAGCCAGTGTTCTAACAGAATACTAACTCATCCTGTGTTCTAACAGAATGTGGATTCAGATCAAAAATTACTAACTCAGTCTGTGTTCTAACAGAATGTGGACTCAGATTTTGTTCAAAAATTACTCAGTCTGTTTCTAACAGAATATGGACTCAGTCTATGTTTAAAGAATACTCACTCAGCCAGTATTTTACCAGAGTATGGACTCAGCCTGTGTTCTAACAGAATACTCACACAGCCTGTGTTCTAACAGAATATGGACTCAGTCTATATTTAAAGAATACTCACTCACCTCAGTATTCTAACAGAACACTCACGTAGCCTGTGTTCTAACAGAACACTAACTCAGCCTGTTTTCTAACAGAATGTGGATTCAGATCAAAGATTACTAACGCAGTCTGTGTTCTAACAGAATATGGACTTAGATTTTGTTCAAAAATTACTCAGTCTGTGTTCCAACAGAATATGGACTAAGTCTATGTTTAAAGAATACTCACTCAGCCAATATTTTACCAGTGTATGGACTCAGCCTGTGTTCTAACACAATACTCACACAGCCTGTGTTCTAACAGAATATGGACTCAATCTATATTTAAAGAATACTCACTCACCTCAGTATTCCTACAGAACACTCACGTAGCCAGTGTTCTAAGAGAATACTAACTCAGCCTGTGTTCTAACAGAATGTGGATTCAGATCAAATATTACTAACTCAGTCTGTGTTCTAACAGTATGTGGACTCAGATTTTGTTCAAAAATTACTCAGTCTGTGTTCTAACAGATTATGGACTAAGTCTATGTTTAAAGAATACTCACTCAGCTCAGTGTTCTAACATAACACTCACTTAGCCTGTGTTCTAACAGAATGTGGGTTCAGATCAAAAATTACTAACTCAGTCTGTGTTCTAACAGAATATGAACTCAGATTTTGTTCAAAAATTACTCAGTCTGTGTTCTAACAGAATATGGACTCAGTCTATGTTTAAAGAATACTCACTCAGCCAGTGTTCTACCAGAATATGGATTCAGACTATTTCCAAGAATACTCACTCAGCCTGTGTTCTAGCAGAAAGCTCACTTAGCCTGTGTTCTAACAGAATGTGGACTCAGATATTGTTCAAAAATTACTAACTCAGTCTGTGTTCTAACAGTATTTGGACGCAGTCTATGTTTAAAAAATACTCTCACACCTCAGTGTTCTAACAGAACACTCACGTAGCCTGTGTTCTAACAGACAACTAACTCAGCCTGTTTTCTAACAAAATGTGGATTCAGATCAAAAATTACTAACGCAGTCTGTGTTCTAACTGAATATGGACTTAGATTTTGTTCAAAAATTACTCAGTCTGTGTTCTAACAGAATATGGACTCAGTCTATGTTTAAAGAATACTCACTCAGCCAGTATATTACCAGAGTATGGACTCAGCCTGTGTTCTAACAGAATACTCACACAGCCTGTGTTCTAACAGAATATGTACTCAGTCTATATTTAAAGAATACTCACTCACCTCAGTATTCTAACAGAACACTCACGTAGCCAGTGTTCTAACAGAATACTAACTCAGCCTGTGTTCTAACAGAATGTGGATTCAGATCAAAAATTACTAACTCAGTATGTGTTCTAACAGAATGTGGACTCAGATTTTGTTCAAAAATTACTCAGTCTGTTTCTAACAGAATATGGTCTCAGTCTATGTTTAAAGAATACTCACTCAGCCAGTATTTTACCAGAGTATGGACTCAGCCTGTGTTCTAACAGAATACCCACACAGACTGTGTTCTAACAGAATATGGACTCAGTCTATATTTAAAGAATATTCACTCACCTCAGTATTCTAACAGAACACTCACATAGCCTGTGTTCTAACAGAACACTAACTCAGCCTGTTTTCTAACAGAATGTGGATTCAGATCAAATATTACTAACGCAGTCTGTGTTCTAACAGAATATGGACTTAGATTTTGTTCAAAAATTACTCAGTCTGTGTTCTAACAGAATATGGACTCAGTCTATGTTTAAAGAATACTCACTCAGCCAATATTTTACCAGAGTATGGACTCAGCCTGTGTTCTAACAGAATACTCACACAAACTGTGTTCTAACAGAATATGGACTCAGTCTATATTTAAAGAATACTCACTCACCTCAGTATTCTAAGAGAACACTCACGTAGCCAGTGTTCTAACAGAATACTAACTCATCCTGTGTTCTAACAGAATGTGGATTCAGATCAAAAATTACTAACTCAGTCTGTGTTCTAACAGAATGTGGACTCAGATTTTGTTCAAAAATTACTCAGTCTGTTTCTAACAGAATATGGTCTCAGTCTATGTTTAAAGAATACTCACTCAGCCAGTATTTTACCAGAGTATGGACTCAGCCTGTGTTCTAACAGAATACTCACACAGCCTGTGTTCTAACAGAATATGGACTCAGTCTATATTTAAAGAATACTCACTCACCTCAGTATTCCAACAGAACACTCATGTAGCCAGTGTTCTAACAGAATACTAACTCAGCCTGTGTTCTAACAGAATGTGGATTCAGATCAAATATTACTAACTCAGTCTGTGTTCTAACAGAATGTGGACTCAGATTTTGTTCAAAAATTATTCAGCCTGTGTTCTAACAGAATGTGGATTCAGATCAAAAATTACTAACTCAGTCTGTGTTCTAACAGAATGTGGGTTCAGATCAAAAATTACTAACTCAGTCTGTGTTCTAACAGAATATGAACTCAGATTTTGTTCAAAAATTACTCAGTCTGTGTTCTAACAGAATATGGACTCAATCTATATTTAAAGAATACTCACTCACCTCAGTATTCTAACAGAACACTCACGTAGCCAGTGTTCTAACAGAATACTAACTCATCCTGTGTTCTAACAGAATGTGGATTCAGATCAAAAATTACTAACTCAGTCTGTGTTCTAACAGAATGTGGACTCAGATTTTGTTCAAAAATTACTCAGTCTGTTTCTAACAGAATATGGACTCAGTCTATGTTTAAAGAATACTCACTCAGCCAGTATTTTACCAGAGTATGGACTCAGCCTGTGTTCTAACAGAATACTCACACAGCCTGTGTTCTAACAGAATATGGACTCAGTCTATATTTAAAGAATACTCACTCACCTCAGTATTCTAACAGAACACTCACGTAGCCTGTGTTCTAACAGAACACTAACTCAGCCTGTTTTCTAACAGAATGTGGATTCAGATCAAAGATTACTAACGCAGTCTGTGTTCTAACAGAATATGGACTTAGATTTTGTTCAAAAATTACTCAGTCTGTGTTCCAACAGAATATGGACTAAGTCTATGTTTAAAGAATACTCACTCAGCCAATATTTTACCAGTGTATGGACTCAGCCTGTGTTCTAACACAATACTCACACAGCCTGTGTTCTAACAGAATATGGACTCAATCTATATTTAAAGAATACTCACTCACCTCAGTATTCCTACAGAACACTCACGTAGCCAGTGTTCTAAGAGAATACTAACTCAGCCTGTGTTCTAACAGAATGTGGATTCAGATCAAATATTACTAACTCAGTCTGTGTTCTAACAGTATGTGGACTCAGATTTTGTTCAAAAATTACTCAGTCTGTGTTCTAACAGAATATGGACTAAGTCTATGTTTAAAGAATACTCACTCAGCTCAGTGTTCTAACATAACACTCACTTAGCCTGTGTTCTAACAGAATGTGGGTTCAGATCAAAAATTACTAACTCAGTCTGTGTTCTAACAGAATATGAACTCAGATTTTGTTCAAAAATTACTCAGTCTGTGTTCTTACAGAATATGGACTCAGTCTATGTTTAAAGAATACTCACTCAGCCAGTGTTCTACCAGAATATGGATTCAGACTATTTTCAAGAATACTCACTCATCCTATGTTATAGCAGAATGCTCACTTAGCCTGTGTTCTAACAGAATGTGGACTCAGATATTGTTCAAAAATTACTAACTCAGTCTGTGTTCTAACAGTATTTGGACGCAGTCTATGTTTAAAAAATACTCACACACCTCAGTGTTCTAACAGAACACTCACGTAGCCTGTGTTCTAACAGACAACTAACTCAGCCTGTTTTCTAACAAAATGTGGATTCAGATCAAAAATTACTAACGCAGTCTGTGTTCTAACTGAATATGGACTTAGATTTTGTTCAAAAATTACTCAGTCTGTGTTCTAACAGAATATGGACTCAGTCTATGTTTAAAGAATACTCACTCAGCCAGTATATTACCAGAGTATGGACTCAGCCTGTGTTCTAACAGAATACTCACACAGCCTGTGTTCTAACAGAATATGTACTCAGTCTATATTTAAAGAATACTCACTCACCTCAGTATTCTAACAGAACACTCACGTAGCCAGTGTTCTAACAGAATACTAACTCAGCCTGTGTTCTAACAGAATGTGGATTCAGATCAAAAATTACTAACTCAGTATGTGTTCTAACAGAATGTGGACTCAGATTTTGTTCAAAAATTACTCAGTCTGTTTCTAACAGAATATGGTCTCAGTCTATGTTTAAAGAATACTCACTCAGCCAGTATTTTACCAGAGTATGGACTCAGCCTGTGTTCTAACAGAATACCCACACAGACTGTGTTCTAACAGAATATGGACTCAGTCTATATTTAAAGAATATTCACTCACCTCAGTATTCTAACAAAACACTCACATAGCCTGTGTTCTAACAGAACACTAACTCAGCCTGTTTTCTAACAGAATGTGGATTCAGATCAAATATTACTAACGCAGTCTGTGTTCTAACAGAATATGGACTTAGATTTTGTTCAAAAATTACTCAGTCTGTGTTCTAACAGAATATGGACTCAGTCTATGTTTAAAGAATACTCACTCAGCCAGTATTTTACCAGAGTATGGACTCAGCCTGTGTTCTAACAGAATACTCACACAGCCTGTCTTCTAACAGAATATGGACTCAGTCTATATTTAAAGAATACTCACTCACCTCAGTATTCCAACAGAACACTCATGTAGCCAGTGTTCTAACAGAATACTAACTCAGCCTGTGTTCTAACAGAATGTGGATTCAGATCAAATATTACTAACTCAGTCTGTGTTCTAACAGAATGTGGACTCAGATTTTGTTCAAAAATTATTCAGCCTGTGTTCTAACAGAATGTGGATTCAGATCAAAAATTACTAACTCAGTCTGTGTTCTAACAGAATGTGGGTTCAGATCAAAAATTACTAACTCAGTCTGTGTTCTAACAGAATATGAACTCAGATTTTGTTCAAAAATTACTCAGTCTGTGTTCTAACAGAATATGGACTCAGTCTATATTTAAAGAATACTCACACACATCAGTATTCTAACAGAACACTCACGTAGCCAGTGTTCTAACAGAATACTAACTCATCCTGTGTTCTAACAGAATGTGGATTCAGATCAAAAATTACTAACTCAGTCTGTGTTCTAACAGAATGTGGACTCAGATTTTGTTCAAAAATTACTCAGTCTGTTTCTAACAGAATATGGTCTCAGTCTATGTTTAAAGAATACTCACTCAGCCAGTATTTTACCAGAGTATGGACTCAGCCTGTGTTCTAACAGAATACTCACACAGCCTGTGTTCTAACAGAATATGGACTCAGTCTATATTTAAAGAATACTCACTCACCTCAGTATTCCAACAGAACACTCATGTAGCCAGTGTTCTAACAGAATACTAACTCAGCCTGTGTTCTAACAGAATGTGGATTCAGATCAAATATTACTAACTCAGTCTGTGTTCTAACAGAATGTGGACTCAGATTTTGTTCAAAAATTATTCAGCCTGTGTTCTAACAGAATGTGTATTCAGATCAAAAATTACTAACTCAGTCTGTGTTCTAACAGAATGTGGGTTCAGATCAAAAATTACTAACTCAGTCTGTGTTCTAACAGAATATGAACTCAGATTTTGTTCAAAAATTACTCAGTCTGTGTTCTAACAGAATATGGACTCAATCTATATTTAAAGAATACTCACTCACCTCAGTATTCTAACAGAACACTCACGTAGCCAGTGTTCTAACAGAATACTAACTCATCCTGTGTTCTAACAGAATGTGGATTCAGATCAAAAATTACTAACTCAGTCTGTGTTCTAACAGAATGTGGACTCAGATTTTGTTCAAAAATTACTCAGTCTGTTTCTAACAGAATATGGTCTCAGTCTATGTTTAAAGAATACTCACTCAGCCAGTATTTTACCAGAGTATGGACTCAGCCTGTGTTCTAACAGAATACTCACACAGCCTGTGTTCTAACAGAATATGGACTCAGTCTATATTTAAAGAATACTCACTCACCTCAGTATTCCAACAGAACACTCATGTAGCCAGTGTTCTAACAGAATACTAACTCAGCCTGTGTTCTAACAGAATGTGGATTCAGATCAAATATTACTAACTCAGTCTGTGTTCTAACAGAATGTGGACTCAGATTTTGTTCAAAAATTATTCAGCCTGTGTTCTAACAGAATGTGTATTCAGATCAAAAATTACTAACTCAGTCTGTGTTCTAACAGAATGTGGGTTCAGATCAAAAATTACTAACTCAGTCTGTGTTCTAACAGAATATGAACTCAGATTTTGTTCAAAAATTACTCAGTCTGTGTTCTAACAGAATATGGACTCAATCTATATTTAAAGAATACTCACTCACCTCAGTATTCTAACAGAACACTCACTCAGCCTGTGTTCTAGCAGAAAGCTCACTTAGCCTGTGTTCTAACAGAATGTGGACTCAGATATTGTTCAAAAATTACTAACTCAGTCTGTGTTCTAACAGTATTTGGACGCAGTCTATGTTTAAAAAATACTCTCACACCTCAGTGTTCTAACAGAACACTCACGTAGCCTGTGTTCTAACAGACAACTAACTCAGCCTGTTTTCTAACAAAATGTGGATTCAGATCAAAAATTACTAACGCAGTCTGTGTTCTAACTGAATATGGACTTAGATTTTGTTCAAAAATTACTCAGTCTGTGTTCTAACAGAATATGGACTCAGTCTATGTTTAAAGAATACTCACTCAGCCAGTATATTACCAGAGTATGGACTCAGCCTGTGTTCTAACAGAATACTCACACAGCCTGTGTTCTAACAGAATATGTACTCAGTCTATATTTAAAGAATACTCACTCACCTCAGTATTCTAACAGAACACTCACGTAGCCAGTGTTCTAACAGAATACTAACTCAGCCTGTGTTCTAACAGAATGTGGATTCAGATCAAAAATTACTAACTCAGTATGTGTTCTAACAGAATGTGGACTCAGATTTTGTTCAAAAATTACTCAGTCTGTTTCTAACAGAATATGGTCTCAGTCTATGTTTAAAGAATACTCACTCAGCCAGTATTTTACCAGAGTATGGACTCAGCCTGTGTTCTAACAGAATACCCACACAGACTGTGTTCTAACAGAATATGGACTCAGTCTATATTTAAAGAATATTCACTCACCTCAGTATTCTAACAGAACACTCACATAGCCTGTGTTCTAACAGAACACTAACTCAGCCTGTTTTCTAACAGAATGTGGATTCAGATCAAATATTACTAACGCAGTCTGTGTTCTAACAGAATATGGACTTAGATTTTGTTCAAAAATTACTCAGTCTGTGTTCTAACAGAATATGGACTCAGTCTATGTTTAAAGAATACTCACTCAGCCAATATTTTACCAGAGTATGGACTCAGCCTGTGTTCTAACAGAATACTCACACAGCCTGTCTTCTAACAGAATATGGACTCAGTCTATATTTAAAGAATACTCACACACATCAGTATTCTAACAGAACACTCACGTAGCCAGTGTTCTAACAGAATACTAACTCATCCTGTGTTCTAACAGAATGTGGATTCAGATCAAAAATTACTAACTCAGTCTGTGTTCTAACAGAATGTGGACTCAGATTTTGTTCAAAAATTACTCAGTCTGTTTCTAACAGAATATGGTCTCAGTCTATGTTTAAAGAATACTCACTCAGCCAGTATTTTACCAGAGTATGGACTCAGCCTGTGTTCTAACAGAATACTCACACAGCCTGTGTTCTAACAGAATATGGACTCAGTCTATATTTAAAGAATACTCACTCACCTCAGTATTCCAACAGAACACTCATGTAGCCAGTGTTCTAACAGAATACTAACTCAGCCTGTGTTCTAACAGAATGTGGATTCAGATCAAATATTACTAACTCAGTCTGTGTTCTAACAGAATGTGGACTCAGATTTTGTTCAAAAATTATTCAGCCTGTGTTCTAACAGAATGTGTATTCAGATCAAAAATTACTAACTCAGTCTGTGTTCTAACAGAATGTGGGTTCAGATCAAAAATTACTAACTCAGTCTGTGTTCTAACAGAATATGAACTCAGATTTTGTTCAAAAATTACTCAGTCTGTGTTCTAACAGAATATGGACTCAATCTATATTTAAAGAATACTCACTCACCTCAGTATTCTAACAGAACACTCACGTAGCCAGTGTTCTAACAGAATACTAACTCATCCTGTGTTCTAACAGAATGTGGATTCAGATCAAAAATTACTAACTCAGTCTGTGTTCTAACAGAATGTGGACTCAGATTTTGTTCAAAAATTACTCAGTCTGTTTCTAACAGAATATGGACTCAGTCTATGTTTAAAGAATACTCACTCAGCCAGTATTTTACCAGAGTATGGACTCAGCCTGTGTTCTAACAGAATACTCACACAGCCTGTGTTCTAACAGAATATGGACTCAGTCTATATTTAAAGAATACTCACTCACCTCAGTATTCTAACAGAACACTCACGTAGCCTGTGTTCTAACAGAACACTAACTCAGCCTGTTTTCTAACAGAATGTGGATTCAGATCAAAGATTACTAACGCAGTCTGTGTTCTAACAGAATATGGACTTAGATTTTGTTCAAAAATTACTCAGTCTGTGTTCCAACAGAATATGGACTAAGTCTATGTTTAAAGAATACTCACTCAGCCAATATTTTACCAGTGTATGGACTCAGCCTGTGTTCTAACACAATACTCACACAGCCTGTGTTCTAACAGAATATGGACTCAATCTATATTTAAAGAATACTCACTCACCTCAGTATTCCTACAGAACACTCACGTAGCCAGTGTTCTAAGAGAATACTAACTCAGCCTGTGTTCTAACAGAATGTGGATTCAGATCAAATATTACTAACTCAGTCTGTGTTCTAACAGTATGTGGACTCAGATTTTGTTCAAAAATTACTCAGTCTGTGTTCTAACAGAATATGGACTAAGTCTATGTTTAAAGAATACTCACTCAGCTCAGTGTTCTAACATAACACTCACTTAGCCTGTGTTCTAACAGAATGTGGGTTCAGATCAAAAATTACTAACTCAGTCTGTGTTCTAACAGAATATGAACTCAGATTTTGTTCAAAAATTACTCAGTCTGTGTTCTTACAGAATATGGACTCAGTCTATGTTTAAAGAATACTCACTCAGCCAGTGTTCTACCAGAATATGGATTCAGACTATTTTCAAGAATACTCACTCATCCTATGTTATAGCAGAATGCTCACTTAGCCTGTGTTCTAACAGAATGTGGACTCAGATATTGTTCAAAAATTACTAACTCAGTCTGTGTTCTAACAGTATTTGGACGCAGTCTATGTTTAAAAAATACTCACACACCTCAGTGTTCTAACAGAACACTCACGTAGCCTGTGTTCTAACAGACAACTAACTCAGCCTGTTTTCTAACAAAATGTGGATTCAGATCAAAAATTACTAACGCAGTCTGTGTTCTAACTGAATATGGACTTAGATTTTGTTCAAAAATTACTCAGTCTGTGTTCTAACAGAATATGGACTCAGTCTATGTTTAAAGAATACTCACTCAGCCAGTATATTACCAGAGTATGGACTCAGCCTGTGTTCTAACAGAATACTCACACAGCCTGTGTTCTAACAGAATATGTACTCAGTCTATATTTAAAGAATACTCACTCACCTCAGTATTCTAACAGAACACTCACGTAGCCAGTGTTCTAACAGAATACTAACTCAGCCTGTGTTCTAACAGAATGTGGATTCAGATCAAAAATTACTAACTCAGTATGTGTTCTAACAGAATGTGGACTCAGATTTTGTTCAAAAATTACTCAGTCTGTTTCTAACAGAATATGGTCTCAGTCTATGTTTAAAGAATACTCACTCAGCCAGTATTTTACCAGAGTATGGACTCAGCCTGTGTTCTAACAGAATACCCACACAGACTGTGTTCTAACAGAATATGGACTCAGTCTATATTTAAAGAATATTCACTCACCTCAGTATTCTAACAAAACACTCACATAGCCTGTGTTCTAACAGAACACTAACTCAGCCTGTTTTCTAACAGAATGTGGATTCAGATCAAATATTACTAACGCAGTCTGTGTTCTAACAGAATATGGACTTAGATTTTGTTCAAAAATTACTCAGTCTGTGTTCTAACAGAATATGGACTCAGTCTATGTTTAAAGAATACTCACTCAGCCAGTATTTTACCAGAGTATGGACTCAGCCTGTGTTCTAACAGAATACTCACACAGCCTGTCTTCTAACAGAATATGGACTCAGTCTATATTTAAAGAATACTCACTCACCTCAGTATTCCAACAGAACACTCATGTAGCCAGTGTTCTAACAGAATACTAACTCAGCCTGTGTTCTAACAGAATGTGGATTCAGATCAAATATTACTAACTCAGTCTGTGTTCTAACAGAATGTGGACTCAGATTTTGTTCAAAAATTATTCAGCCTGTGTTCTAACAGAATGTGGATTCAGATCAAAAATTACTAACTCAGTCTGTGTTCTAACAGAATGTGGGTTCAGATCAAAAATTACTAACTCAGTCTGTGTTCTAACAGAATATGAACTCAGATTTTGTTCAAAAATTACTCAGTCTGTGTTCTAACAGAATATGGACTCAGTCTATATTTAAAGAATACTCACACACATCAGTATTCTAACAGAACACTCACGTAGCCAGTGTTCTAACAGAATACTAACTCATCCTGTGTTCTAACAGAATGTGGATTCAGATCAAAAATTACTAACTCAGTCTGTGTTCTAACAGAATGTGGACTCAGATTTTGTTCAAAAATTACTCAGTCTGTTTCTAACAGAATATGGTCTCAGTCTATGTTTAAAGAATACTCACTCAGCCAGTATTTTACCAGAGTATGGACTCAGCCTGTGTTCTAACAGAATACTCACACAGCCTGTGTTCTAACAGAATATGGACTCAGTCTATATTTAAAGAATACTCACTCACCTCAGTATTCCAACAGAACACTCATGTAGCCAGTGTTCTAACAGAATACTAACTCAGCCTGTGTTCTAACAGAATGTGGATTCAGATCAAATATTACTAACTCAGTCTGTGTTCTAACAGAATGTGGACTCAGATTTTGTTCAAAAATTATTCAGCCTGTGTTCTAACAGAATGTGTATTCAGATCAAAAATTACTAACTCAGTCTGTGTTCTAACAGAATGTGGGTTCAGATCAAAAATTACTAACTCAGTCTGTGTTCTAACAGAATATGAACTCAGATTTTGTTCAAAAATTACTCAGTCTGTGTTCTAACAGAATATGGACTCAATCTATATTTAAAGAATACTCACTCACCTCAGTATTCTAACAGAACACTCACGTAGCCAGTGTTCTAACAGAATACTAACTCATCCTGTGTTCTAACAGAATGTGGATTCAGATCAAAAATTACTAACTCAGTCTGTGTTCTAACAGAATGTGGACTCAGATTTTGTTCAAAAATTACTCAGTCTGTTTCTAACAGAATATGGTCTCAGTCTATGTTTAAAGAATACTCACTCAGCCAGTATTTTACCAGAGTATGGACTCAGCCTGTGTTCTAACAGAATACTCACACAGCCTGTGTTCTAACAGAATATGGACTCAGTCTATATTTAAAGAATACTCACTCACCTCAGTATTCCAACAGAACACTCATGTAGCCAGTGTTCTAACAGAATACTAACTCAGCCTGTGTTCTAACAGAATGTGGATTCAGATCAAATATTACTAACTCAGTCTGTGTTCTAACAGAATGTGGACTCAGATTTTGTTCAAAAATTATTCAGCCTGTGTTCTAACAGAATGTGTATTCAGATCAAAAATTACTAACTCAGTCTGTGTTCTAACAGAATGTGGGTTCAGATCAAAAATTACTAACTCAGTCTGTGTTCTAACAGAATATGAACTCAGATTTTGTTCAAAAATTACTCAGTCTGTGTTCTAACAGAATATGGACTCAATCTATATTTAAAGAATACTCACTCACCTCAGTATTCTAACAGAACACTCACTCAGCCTGTGTTCTAGCAGAAAGCTCACTTAGCCTGTGTTCTAACAGAATGTGGACTCAGATATTGTTCAAAAATTACTAACTCAGTCTGTGTTCTAACAGTATTTGGACGCAGTCTATGTTTAAAAAATACTCTCACACCTCAGTGTTCTAACAGAACACTCACGTAGCCTGTGTTCTAACAGACAACTAACTCAGCCTGTTTTCTAACAAAATGTGGATTCAGATCAAAAATTACTAACGCAGTCTGTGTTCTAACTGAATATGGACTTAGATTTTGTTCAAAAATTACTCAGTCTGTGTTCTAACAGAATATGGACTCAGTCTATGTTTAAAGAATACTCACTCAGCCAGTATATTACCAGAGTATGGACTCAGCCTGTGTTCTAACAGAATACTCACACAGCCTGTGTTCTAACAGAATATGTACTCAGTCTATATTTAAAGAATACTCACTCACCTCAGTATTCTAACAGAACACTCACGTAGCCAGTGTTCTAACAGAATACTAACTCAGCCTGTGTTCTAACAGAATGTGGATTCAGATCAAAAATTACTAACTCAGTATGTGTTCTAACAGAATGTGGACTCAGATTTTGTTCAAAAATTACTCAGTCTGTTTCTAACAGAATATGGTCTCAGTCTATGTTTAAAGAATACTCACTCAGCCAGTATTTTACCAGAGTATGGACTCAGCCTGTGTTCTAACAGAATACCCACACAGACTGTGTTCTAACAGAATATGGACTCAGTCTATATTTAAAGAATATTCACTCACCTCAGTATTCTAACAGAACACTCACATAGCCTGTGTTCTAACAGAACACTAACTCAGCCTGTTTTCTAACAGAATGTGGATTCAGATCAAATATTACTAACGCAGTCTGTGTTCTAACAGAATATGGACTTAGATTTTGTTCAAAAATTACTCAGTCTGTGTTCTAACAGAATATGGACTCAGTCTATGTTTAAAGAATACTCACTCAGCCAATATTTTACCAGAGTATGGACTCAGCCTGTGTTCTAACAGAATACTCACACAGCCTGTCTTCTAACAGAATATGGACTCAGTCTATATTTAAAGAATACTCACACACATCAGTATTCTAACAGAACACTCACGTAGCCAGTGTTCTAACAGAATACTAACTCATCCTGTGTTCTAACAGAATGTGGATTCAGATCAAAAATTACTAACTCAGTCTGTGTTCTAACAGAATGTGGACTCAGATTTTGTTCAAAAATTACTCAGTCTGTTTCTAACAGAATATGGTCTCAGTCTATGTTTAAAGAATACTCACTCAGCCAGTATTTTACCAGAGTATGGACTCAGCCTGTGTTCTAACAGAATACTCACACAGCCTGTGTTCTAACAGAATATGGACTCAGTCTATATTTAAAGAATACTCACTCACCTCAGTATTCCAACAGAACACTCATGTAGCCAGTGTTCTAACAGAATACTAACTCAGCCTGTGTTCTAACAGAATGTGGATTCAGATCAAATATTACTAACTCAGTCTGTGTTCTAACAGAATGTGGACTCAGATTTTGTTCAAAAATTATTCAGCCTGTGTTCTAACAGAATGTGTATTCAGATCAAAAATTACTAACTCAGTCTGTGTTCTAACAGAATGTGGGTTCAGATCAAAAATTACTAACTCAGTCTGTGTTCTAACAGAATATGAACTCAGATTTTGTTCAAAAATTACTCAGTCTGTGTTCTAACAGAATATGGACTCAATCTATATTTAAAGAATACTCACTCACCTCAGTATTCTAACAGAACACTCACGTAGCCAGTGTTCTAACAGAATACTAACTCATCCTGTGTTCTAACAGAATGTGGATTCAGATCAAAAATTACTAACTCAGTCTGTGTTCTAACAGAATGTGGACTCAGATTTTGTTCAAAAATTACTCAGTCTGTTTCTAACAGAATATGGACTCAGTCTATGTTTAAAGAATACTCACTCAGCCAGTATTTTACCAGAGTATGGACTCAGCCTGTGTTCTAACAGAATACTCACACAGCCTGTGTTCTAACAGAATATGGACTCAGTCTATATTTAAAGAATACTCACTCACCTCAGTATTCTAACAGAACACTCACGTAGCCGGTGTTCTAACAGAACACTAACTCAGCCTGTTTTCTAACAGAATGTGGATTCAGATCAAAAATTACTAACGCAGTCTGTGTTCTAACAGAATATGGACTTAGATTTTGTTCAAAAATTACTCAGTCTGTGTTCTAACAGAATATGGACTAAGTCTATGTTTAAAGAATACTCACTCAGCCAATATTTTACCAGTGTATGGACTCAGCCTGTGTTCTAACACAATACTCACACAGCCTGTGTTCTAACAGAATATGGACTCAATCTATATTTAAAGAATACTCACTCACCTCAGTATTCCTACAGAACACTCACGTAGCCAGTGTTCTAAGAGAATACTAACTCAGCCTGTGTTCTAACAGAATGTGGATTCAGATCAAATATTACTAACTCAGTCTGTGTTCTAACAGTATGTGGACTCAGATTTTGTTCAAAAATTACTCAGTCTGTGTTCTAACAGAATATGGACTAAGTCTATGTTTAAAGAATACTCACTCAGCTCAGTGTTCTAACATAACACTCACTTAGCCTGTGTTCTAACAGAATGTGGGTTCAGATCAAAAATTACTAACTCAGTCTGTGTTCTAACAGAATATGAACTCAGATTTTGTTCAAAAATTACTCAGTCTGTGTTCTAACAGAATATGGACTCAGTCTATGTTTAAAGAATACTCACTCAGCCAGTGTTCTACCAGAATATGGATTCAGACTATTTCCAAGAATACTCACTCAGCCTGTGTTCTAGCAGAAAGCTCACTTAGCCTGTGTTCTAACAGAATGTGGACTCAGATATTGTTCAAAAATTACTAACTCAGTCTGTGTTCTAACAGTATTTGGACGCAGTCTATGTTTAAAAAATACTCTCACACCTCAGTGTTCTAACAGAACACTCACGTAGCCTGTGTTCTAACAGACAACTAACTCAGCCTGTTTTCTAACAAAATGTGGATTCAGATCAAAAATTACTAACGCAGTCTGTGTTCTAACTGAATATGGACTTAGATTTTGTTCAAAAATTACTCAGTCTGTGTTCTAACAGAATATGGACTCAGTCTATGTTTAAAGAATACTCACTCAGCCAGTATATTACCAGAGTATGGACTCAGCCTGTGTTCTAACAGAATACTCACACAGCCTGTGTTCTAACAGAATATGTACTCAGTCTATATTTAAAGAATACTCACTCACCTCAGTATTCTAACAGAACACTCACGTAGCCAGTGTTCTAACAGAATACTAACTCAGCCTGTGTTCTAACAGAATGTGGATTCAGATCAAAAATTACTAACTCAGTATGTGTTCTAACAGAATGTGGACTCAGATTTTGTTCAAAAATTACTCAGTCTGTTTCTAACAGAATATGGTCTCAGTCTATGTTTAAAGAATACTCACTCAGCCAGTATTTTACCAGAGTATGGACTCAGCCTGTGTTCTAACAGAATACCCACACAGACTGTGTTCTAACAGAATATGGACTCAGTCTATATTTAAAGAATATTCACTCACCTCAGTATTCTAACAGAACACTCACATAGCCTGTGTTCTAACAGAACACTAACTCAGCCTGTTTTCTAACAGAATGTGGATTCAGATCAAATATTACTAACGCAGTCTGTGTTCTAACAGAATATGGACTTAGATTTTGTTCAAAAATTACTCAGTCTGTGTTCTAACAGAATATGGACTCAGTCTATGTTTAAAGAATACTCACTCAGCCAATATTTTACCAGAGTATGGACTCAGCCTGTGTTCTAACAGAATACTCACACAGCCTGTCTTCTAACAGAATATGGACTCAGTCTATATTTAAAGAATACTCACTCACCTCAGTATTCCAACAGAACACTCATGTAGCCAGTGTTCTAACAGAATACTAACTCAGCCTGTGTTCTAACAGAATGTGGATTCAGATCAAATATTACTAACTCAGTCTGTGTTCTAACAGAATGTGGACTCAGATTTTGTTCAAAAATTATTCAGCCTGTGTTCTAACAGAATGTGGATTCAGATCAAAAATTACTAACTCAGTCTGTGTTCTAACAGAATGTGGGTTCAGATCAAAAATTACTAACTCAGTCTGTGTTCTAACAGAATATGAACTCAGATTTTGTTCAAAAATTACTCAGTCTGTGTTCTAACAGAATATGGACTCAGTCTATATTTAAAGAATACTCACACACATCAGTATTCTAACAGAACACTCACGTAGCCAGTGTTCTAACAGAATACTAACTCATCCTGTGTTCTAACAGAATGTGGATTCAGATCAAAAATTACTAACTCAGTCTGTGTTCTAACAGAATGTGGACTCAGATTTTGTTCAAAAATTACTCAGTCTGTTTCTAACAGAATATGGTCTCAGTCTATGTTTAAAGAATACTCACTCAGCCAGTATTTTACCAGAGTATGGACTCAGCCTGTGTTCTAACAGAATACTCACACAGCCTGTGTTCTAACAGAATATGGACTCAGTCTATATTTAAAGAATACTCACTCACCTCAGTATTCCAACAGAACACTCATGTAGCCAGTGTTCTAACAGAATACTAACTCAGCCTGTGTTCTAACAGAATGTGTATTCAGATCAAAAATTACTAACTCAGTCTGTGTTCTAACAGAATGTGGGTTCAGATCAAAAATTACTAACTCAGTCTGTGTTCTAACAGAATATGAACTCAGATTTTGTTCAAAAATTACTCAGTCTGTGTTCTAACAGAATATGGACTCAATCTATATTTAAAGAATACTCACTCACCTCAGTATTCTAACAGAACACTCACGTAGCCAGTGTTCTAACAGAATACTAACTCATCCTGTGTTCTAACAGAATGTGGATTCAGATCAAAAATTACTAACTCAGTCTGTGTTCTAACAGAATGTGGACTCAGATTTTGTTCAAAAATTACTCAGTCTGTTTCTAACAGAATATGGTCTCAGTCTATGTTTAAAGAATACTCACTCAGCCAGTATTTTACCAGAGTATGGACTCAGCCTGTGTTCTATCAGAATACTCACACAGCCTGTGTTCTAACAGAATATGGACTCAGTCTATATTTAAAGAATACTCACTCACCTCAGTATTCCAACAGAACACTCATGTAGCCAGTGTTCTAACAGAATACTAACTCAGCCTGTGTTCTAACAGAATGTGGATTCAGATCAAATATTACTAACTCAGTCTGTGTTCTAACAGAATGTGGACTCAGATTTTGTTCAAAAATTATTCAGCCTGTGTTCTAACAGAATGTGTATTCAGATCAAAAATTACTAACTCAGTCTGTGTTCTAACAGAATGTGGGTTCAGATCAAAAATTACTAACTCAGTCTGTGTTCTAACAGAATATGAACTCAGATTTTGTTCAAAAATTACTCAGTCTGTGTTCTAACAGAATATGGACTCAATCTATATTTAAAGAATACTCACTCACCTCAGTATTCTAACAGAACACTCACGTAGCCAGTGTTCTAACAGAATACTAACTCATCCTGTGTTCTAACAGAATGTGGATTCAGATCAAAAATTACTAACTCAGTCTGTGTTCTAACAGAATGTGTACTCAGATTTTGTTCAAAAATTACTCAGTCTGTTTCTAACAGAATATGGACTCAGTCTATGTTTAAAGAATACTCACTCAGCCAGTATTTTACCAGAGTATGGACTCAGCCTGTGTTCTAACAGAATACTCACACAGCCTGTGTTCTAACAGAATATGGACTCAGTCTATATTTAAAGAATACTCACTCACCTCAGTATTCTAACAGAACACTCACGTAGCCGGTGTTCTAACAGAACACTAACTCAGCCTGTTTTCTAACAGAATGTGGATTCAGATCAAAAATTACTAACGCAGTCTGTGTTCTAACAGAATATGGACTTAGATTTTGTTCAAAAATTACTCAGTCTGTGTTCTAACAGAATATGGACTAAGTCTATGTTTAAAGAATACTCACTCAGCCAATATTTTACCAGTGTATGGACTCAGCCTGTGTTCTAACACAGTACTCACACAGCCTGTGTTCTAACAGAATATGGACTCAATCTATATTTAAAGAATACTCACTCACCTCAGTATTCCTACAGAACACTCACGTAGCCAGTGTTCTAAGAGAATACTAACTCAGCCTGTGTTCTAACAGAATGTGGATTCAGATCAAATATTACTAACTCAGTCTGTGTTCTAACAGAATATGAACTCAGATTTTGTTCAAAAATTACTCAGTCTGTGTTCTAACAGAATATGGACTCAGTCTATGTTTAAAGAATACTCACTCAGCCAGTGTTCTACCAGAATATGGATTCAGACTATTTCCAAGAATACTCACTCAGCCTGTGTTCTAGCAGAAAGCTCACTTAGCCTGTGTTCTAACAGAATGTGGACTCAGATATTGTTCAAAAATTACTAACTCAGTCTGTGTTCTAACAGTATTTGGACGCAGTCTATGTTTAAAAAATACTCTCACACCTCAGTGTTCTAACAGAACACTCACGTAGCCTGTGTTCTAACAGACAACTAACTCAGCCTGTTTTCTAACAAAATGTGGATTCAGATCAAAAATTACTAACGCAGTCTGTGTTCTAACTGAATATGGACTTAGATTTTGTTCAAAAATTACTCAGTCTGTGTTCTAACAGAATATGGACTCAGTCTATGTTTAAAGAATACTCACTCAGCCAGTATATTACCAGAGTATGGACTCAGCCTGTGTTCTAACAGAATACTCACACAGCCTGTGTTCTAACAGAATATGTACTCAGTCTATATTTAAAGAATACTCACTCACCTCAGTATTCTAACAGAACACTCACGTAGCCAGTGTTCTAACAGAATACTAACTCAGCCTGTGTTCTAACAGAATGTGGATTCAGATCAAAAATTACTAACTCAGTATGTGTTCTAACAGAATGTGGACTCAGATTTTGTTCAAAAATTACTCAGTCTGTTTCTAACAGAATATGGTCTCAGTCTATGTTTAAAGAATACTCACTCAGCCAGTATTTTACCAGAGTATGGACTCAGCCTGTGTTCTAACAGAATACCCACACAGACTGTGTTCTAACAGAATATGGACTCAGTCTATATTTAAAGAATATTCACTCACCTCAGTATTCTAACAGAACACTCACATAGCCTGTGTTCTAACAGAACACTAACTCAGCCTGTTTTCTAACAGAATGTGGATTCAGATCAAATATTACTAACGCAGTCTGTGTTCTAACAGAATATGGACTTAGATTTTGTTCAAAAATTACTCAGTCTGTGTTCTAACAGAATATGGACTCAGTCTATGTTTAAAGAATACTCACTCAGCCAATATTTTACCAGAGTATGGACTCAGCCTGTGTTCTAACAGAATACTCACACAGCCTGTCTTCTAACAGAATATGGACTCAGTCTATATTTAAAGAATACTCACTCACCTCAGTATTCCAACAGAACACTCATGTAGCCAGTGTTCTAACAGAATACTAACTCAGCCTGTGTTCTAACAGAATGTGGATTCAGATCAAATATTACTAACTCAGTCTGTGTTCTAACAGAATGTGGACTCAGATTTTGTTCAAAAATTATTCAGCCTGTGTTCTAACAGAATGTGGATTCAGATCAAAAATTACTAACTCAGTCTGTGTTCTAACAGAATGTGGGTTCAGATCAAAAATTACTAACTCAGTCTGTGTTCTAACAGAATATGAACTCAGATTTTGTTCAAAAATTACTCAGTCTGTGTTCTAACAGAATATGGACTCAGTCTATATTTAAAGAATACTCACACACATCAGTATTCTAACAGAACACTCACGTAGCCAGTGTTCTAACAGAATACTAACTCATCCTGTGTTCTAACAGAATGTGGATTCAGATCAAAAATTACTAACTCAGTCTGTGTTCTAACAGAATGTGGACTCAGATTTTGTTCAAAAATTACTCAGTCTGTTTCTAACAGAATATGGTCTCAGTCTATGTTTAAAGAATACTCACTCAGCCAGTATTTTACCAGAGTATGGACTCAGCCTGTGTTCTAACAGAATACTCACACAGCCTGTGTTCTAACAGAATATGGACTCAGTCTATATTTAAAGAATACTCACTCACCTCAGTATTCCAACAGAACACTCATGTAGCCAGTGTTCTAACAGAATACTAACTCAGCCTGTGTTCTAACAGAATGTGTATTCAGATCAAAAATTACTAACTCAGTCTGTGTTCTAACAGAATGTGGGTTCAGATCAAAAATTACTAACTCAGTCTGTGTTCTAACAGAATATGAACTCAGATTTTGTTCAAAAATTACTCAGTCTGTGTTCTAACAGAATATGGACTCAATCTATATTTAAAGAATACTCACTCACCTCAGTATTCTAACAGAACACTCACGTAGCCAGTGTTCTAACAGAATACTAACTCATCCTGTGTTCTAACAGAATGTGGATTCAGATCAAAAATTACTAACTCAGTCTGTGTTCTAACAGAATGTGGACTCAGATTTTGTTCAAAAATTACTCAGTCTGTTTCTAACAGAATATGGACTCAGTCTATGTTTAAAGAATACTCACTCAGCCAGTATTTTACCAGAGTATGGACTCAGCCTGTGTTCTAACAGAATACTCACACAGCCTGTGTTCTAACAGAATATGGACTCAGTCTATATTTAAAGAATACTCACTCACCTCAGTATTCTAACAGAACACTCACGTAGCCTGTGTTCTAACAGAACACTAACTCAGCCTGTTTTCTAACAGAATGTGGATTCAGATCAAAAATTACTAACGCAGTCTGTGTTCTAACAGAATATGGACTTAGATTTTGTTCAAAAATTACTCAGTCTGTGTTCTAACAGAATATGGACTAAGTCTATGTTTAAAGAATACTCACTCAGCCAATATTTTACCAGTGTATGGACTCAGCCTGTGTTCTAACACAATACTCACACAGCCTGTGTTCTAACAGAATATGGACTCAATCTATATTTAAAGAATACTCACTCACCTCAGTATTCCTACAGAACACTCACGTAGCCAGTGTTCTAAGAGAATACTAACTCAGCCTGTGTTCTAACAGAATGTGGATTCAGATCAAATATTACTAACTCAGTCTGTGTTCTAACAGTATGTGGACTCAGATTTTGTTCAAAAATTACTCAGTCTGTGTTCTAACAGAATATGGACTAAGTCTATGTTTAAAGAATACTCACTCAGCTCAGTGTTCTAACATAACACTCACTTAGCCTGTGTTCTAACAGAATGTGGATTCAGATCAAAAATTACTAACTCAGTCTGTGTTCTAACAGAATATGAACTCAGATTTTGTTCAAAAATTACTCAGTCTGTGTTCTAACAGAATATGGATTCAGTCTATGTTTAAAGAATACTCACTCAGCCAGTGTTCTACCAGAATATGGATTCAGACTATTTTCAAGAATACTCACTCAGCCTGTGTTCTAGCAGAAAGCTCACTTAGCCTGTGTTCTAACAGAATGTGGACTCAGATATTGTTCAAAAATTACTAACTCAGTCTGTGTTCTAACAGAATTTGGACGCAGTCTATGTTTAAAAAATACTCACTCACCTCAGTGTTCTAACAGAACACTCACGTAGCCTGTGTTCTAACAGAACACTAACTCAGCCTGTTTTCTAACAAAATGTGGATTCAGATCAAAAATTACTAACGCAGTCTGTGTTCTAACAGAATATGGACTTAGATTTTGTTCAAAAATTACTCAGTCTGTGTTCTAACAGAATATGGACTCAGTCTATGTTTAAAGAATACTCACTCAGCCAGTATTTTACCAGAGTATGGACTCAGCCTGTGTTCTAACAGAATACTCACACAGCCTGTGTTCTAACAGAATATGGACTCAGTCTATATTTAAAGAATACTCACTCACCTCAGTATTCTAACAGAACACTCACGTAGCCAGTGTTCAAACAGAATACTAACTCAGCCTGTGTTCTAACAGAATGTGGATTCAGATCAAAAATTACTAACTCAGTCTGTGTTCTAACAGAATGTGGACTCAGATTTTGTTCAAAAATTACTCAGTCTGTTTCTAACAGAATATGGTCTCAGTCTATGTTTAAAGAATACTCACTCAGCCAGTATTTTACCAGAGTATGGACTCAGCCTGTGTTCTAACAGAATACTCACACAGCCTGTGTTCTAACAGAATATGGACTCAGTCTATATTTAAAGAATACTCACTCACCTCAGTATTCTAACAGAACACTCACGTAGCCTGTGTACTAACAGAACACTAACTCAGCCTGTTTTCTAACAGAATGTGGATTCAGATCAAAAATTACTAACGCAGTCTGTGTTCTAACAGAATATGGACTTAGATTTTGTTCAAAAATTACTCAGTCTGTGTTCTAACAGAATATGGACTCAGTCTATGTTTAAAGAATACTCACTCAGCCTATATTTTACCAGAGTATGGACTCAGCCTGTGTTCTAACAGAATACTCACACAGCCTGTGTTCTAACAGAATATGTACTCAGTCTATATTTAAAGAATACTCACTCACCTCAGTATTCTAACAGAACACTCACGTAGCCAGTGTTCTAACAGAATACTAACTCAGCCTGTGTTCTAACAGAATGTGGATTCAGATCAAAAATTACTAACTCAGTATGTGTTCTAACAGAATGTGGACTCAGATTTTGTTCAAAAATTACTCAGTCTGTTTCTAACAGAATATGGTCTCAGTCTATGTTTAAAGAATACTCACTCAGCCAGTATTTTACCAGAGTATGGACTCAGCCTGTGTTCTAACAGAATACCCACACAGACTGTGTCCTAACAGAATATGGACTCAGTCTATATTTAAAGAATATTCACTCACCTCAGTATTCTAACAGAACACTCACATAGCCTGTGTTCTAACAGAACACTAACTCAGCCTGTTTTCTAACAGAATGTGGATTCAGATCAAATATTACTAACGCAGTCTGTGTTCTAACAGAATATGGACTTAGATTTTGTTCAAAAATTACTCAGTCTGTGTTCTAACAGAATATGGACTCAGTCTATGTTTAAAGAATACTCACTCAGCCAATATTTTACCAGAGTATGGACTCAGCCTGTGTTCTAACAGAATACTCACACAGCCTGTGTTCTAACAGAATATGGACTCAGTCTATATTTAAAGAATACTCACTCACCTCAGTATTCCAACAGAACACTCATGTAGCCAGTGTTCTAACAGAATACTAACTCAGCCTGTGTTCTAACAGAATGTGGATTCAGATCAAATATTACTAACTCAGTCTGTGTTCTAACAGAATGTGGACTCAGATTTTGTTCAAAAATTATTCAGCCTGTGTTCTAACAGAATGTGGATTCAGATCAAAAATTACTAACTCAGTCTGTGTTCTAACAGAATGTGGGTTCAGATCAAAAATTACTAACTCAGTCTGTGTTCTAACAGAATATGAACTCAGATTTTGTTCAAAAATTACTCAGTCTGTGTTCTAACAGAATATGGACTCAGTCTATATTTAAAGAATACTCACACACATCAGTATTCTAACAGAACACTCACGTAGCCAGTGTTCTAACAGAATACTAACTCATCCTGTGTTCTAACAGAATGTGGATTCAGATCAAAAATTACTAACTCAGTCTGTGTTCTAACAGAATGTGGACTCAGATTTTGTTCAAAAATTACTCAGTCTGTTTCTAACAGAATATGGTCTCAGTCTATGTTTAAAGAATACTCACTCAGCCAGTATTTTACCAGAGTATGGACTCAGCCTGTGTTCTAACAGAATACTCACACAGCCTGTGTTCTAACAGAATATGGACTCAGTCTATATTTAAAGAATACTCACTCACCTCAGTATTCCAACAGAACACTCATGTAGCCAGTGTTCTAACAGAATACTAACTCAGCCTGTGTTCTAACAGAATGTGTATTCAGATCAAAAATTACTAACTCAGTCTGTGTTCTAACAGAATGTGGGTTCAGATCAAAAATTACTAACTCAGTCTGTGTTCTAACAGAATATGAACTCAGATTTTGTTCAAAAATTACTCAGTCTGTGTTCTAACAGAATATGGACTCAATCTATATTTAAAGAATACTCACTCACCTCAGTATTCTAACAGAACACTCACGTAGCCAGTGTTCTAACAGAATACTAACTCATCCTGTGTTCTAACAGAATGTGGATTCAGATCAAAAATTACTAACTCAGTCTGTGTTCTAACAGAATGTGGACTCAGATTTTGTTCAAAAGTTACTCAGTCTGTTTCTAACAGAATATGGACTCAGTCTATGTTTAAAGAATACTCACTCAGCCAGTATTTTACCAGAGTATGGACTCAGCCTGTGTTCTAACAGAATACTCACACAGCCTGTGTTCTAACAGAATATGGACTCAGTCTATATTTAAAGAATACTCACTCACCTCAGTATTCTAACAGAACACTCACGTAGCCTGTGTTCTAACAGAACACTAACTCAGCCTGTTTTCTAACAGAATGTGGATTCAGATCAAAAATTACTAACGCAGTCTGTGTTCTAACAGAATATGGACTTAGATTTTGTTCAAAAATTACTCAGTCTGTGTTCTAACAGAATATGGACTAAGTCTATGTTTAAAGAATACTCACTCAGCCAATATTTTACCAGTGTATGGACTCAGCCTGTGTTCTAACACAATACTCACACAGCCTGTGTTCTAACAGCATATGGACTCAATCTATATTTAAAGAATACTCACTCACCTCAGTATTCCTACAGAACACTCACGTAGCCAGTGTTCTAACAGAATACTAACTCAGCCTGTGTTCTAACAGAATGTGGATTCAGATCAAATATTACTAACTCAGTCTGTGTTCTAACAGTATGTGGACTCAGATTTTGTTCAAAAATTACTCAGTCTGTGTTCTAACAGAATATGGACTAAGTCTATGTTTAAAGAATACTCACTCAGCTCAGTGTTCTAACATAACACTCACTTAGCCTGTGTTCTAACAGAATGTGGGTTCAGATCAAAAATTACTAACTCAGTCTGTGTTCTAACAGAATATGAACTCAGATTTTGTTCAAAAATTACTCAGTCTGTGTTCTAACAGAATATGGACTCAGTCTATGTTTAAAGAATACTCACTCAGCCAGTGTTCTACCAGAATATGGATTCAGACTATTTTCAAGAATACTCACTCAGCCTGTGTTCTAGCAGAAAGCTCACTTAGCCTGTGTTCTAACAGAATGTGGACTCAGATATTGTTCAAAAATTACTAACTCAGTCTGTGTTCTAACAGAATTTGGACGCAGTCTATGTTTAAAAAATACTCACTCACCTCAGTGTTCTAACAGAACACTCACGTAGCCTGTGTTCTAACAGAACACTAACTCAGCCTGTTTTCTAACAAAATGTGGATTCAGATCAAAAATTACTAACGCAGTCTGTGTTCTAACAGAATATGGACTTAGATTTTGTTCAAAAATTACGCAGTCTGTGTTCTAACAGAATATGGACTCAGTCTATGTTTAAAGAATACTCACTCAGCCAGTATTTTACCAGAGTATGGACTCAGCCTGTGTTCTAACAGAATACTCACACAGCCTGTGTTCTAACAGAATATGGACTCAGTCTATATTTAAAGAATACTCACTCACCTCAGTATTCTAACAGAACACTCACGTAGCCAGTGTTCAAACAGAATACTAACTCAGCCTGTGTTCTAACAGAATGTGGATTCAGATCAAAAATTACTAACTCAGTCTGTGTTCTAACAGAATGTGGACTCAGATTTTGTTCAAAAATTACTCAGTCTGTTTCTAACAGAATATGGTCTCAGTCTATGTTTAAAGAATACTCACTCAGCCAGTATTTTACCAGAGTATGGACTCAGCCTGTGTTCTAACAGAATACTCACACAGCCTGTGTTCTAACAGAATATGGACTCAGTCTATATTTAAAGAATACTCACTCACCTCAGTATTCTAACAGAACACTCACGTAGCCTGTGTTCTAACAGAACACTAACTCAGCCTGTTTTCTAACAGAATGTGGATTCAGATCAAAAATTACTAACGCAGTCTGTGTTCTAACAGAATGTGGACTCAGATTTTGTTCAAAAATTACTCAGTCTGTGTTCTAACAGAATATGGACTCAGTCTATGTTTAAAGAATACTCACTCAGCCTATATTTTACCAGAGTATGGACTCAGCCTGTGTTCTAACAGAATACTCACACAGCCTGTGTTCTAACAGAATATGGACTCAGTCTATATTTAAAGAATACTCACTCACCTCAGTATTCCAACAGAACACTCATGTAGCCAGTGTTCTAACAGAATACTAACTCAGCCTGTGTTCTAACAGAATGTGGATTCAGATCAAATATTACTAACTCAGTCTGTGTTCTAACAGAATGTGGACTCAGATTTTGTTCAAAAATTATTCAGCCTGTGTTCTAACAGAATGTGTATTCAGATCAAAAATTACTAACTCAGTCTGTGTTCTAACAGAATGTGGGTTCAGATCAAAAATTACTAACTCAGTCTGTGTTCTAACAGAATATGAACTCAGATTTTGTTCAAAAATTACTCAGTCTGTGTTCTAACAGAATATGAACTCAGTCTATATTTAAAGAATACTCACTCACCTCAGTATTCTAACAGAACACTCACGTAGCCAGTGTTCTTACAGAATACTAACTCATCCTGTGTTCTAACAGAATGTGGATTCAGATCAAAAATTACTAACTCAGTCTGTGTTCTAACAGAATGTGGACTCAGATTTTGTTTAAAAATTACTCAGTCTGTTTCTAACAGAATATGGTCTCAGTCTATGTTTAAAGAATACTCACTCAGCCAGTATTTTACCAGAGTATGGACTCAGCCTGTGTTCTAACAGAATACTCACACAGCCTGTGTTCTAACAGAATATGGACTCAGTCTATATTTAAAGAATACTCACTCACCTCAGTATTCCAACAGAACACTCATGTAGCCAGTGTTCTAACAGAATACTAACTCAGCCTGTGTTCTAACAGAATGTGGATTCAGATCAAATATTACTAACTCAGTCTGTGTTCTAACAGAATGTGGACTCAGATTTTGTTCAAAAATTATTCAGCCTGTGTTCTAACAGAATTTGGATTCAGATCAAAAATTACTAACTCAGTCTGTGTTCTAACAGAATGTGCGTTCAGATCAAAAATTACTAACTCAGTCTGTGTTCTAACAGAATATGAACTCAGATTTTGTTCAAAAATTACTCAGTCTGTGTTCTAACAGAATATGGACTCAGTCTATATTTAAAGAATACTCACTCACCTCAGTATTCTAACAGAACACTCACGTAGCCAGTGTTCTAACAGAATACTAACTCATCCTGTGTTCTAACAGAATGTGGATTCAGATCAAAAATTACTAACTCAGTCTGTGTTCTAACAGAATGTGGACTCAGATTTTGTTCAAAAATTACTCAGTCTGTTTCTAACAGAATATGGTCTCAGTCTATGTTTAAAGAATACTCACTCAGCCAGTATTTTACCAGAGTATGGACTCAGCCTGTGTTCTAACAGAATACTCACACAGCCTGTGTTCTAACAGAATATGGACTCAGTCTATATTTAAATAATACTCACTCACCTCAGTATTCCAACAGAACACTCATGTAGCCAGTGTTCTAACAGAATACTAACTCAGCCTGTGTTCTAACAGAATGTGGATTCAGATCAAATATTACTAACTCAGTCTGTGTTCTAACAGAATGTGGACTCAGATTTTGTTCAAAAATTATTCAGCCTGTGTTCTAACAGAATGTGTATTCAGATCAAAAATTACTAACTCAGTCTGTGTTCTAACAGAATGTGGGTTCAGATGAAAAATTACTAACTCAGTCTGTGTTCTAACAGAATATGAACTCAGATTTTGTTCAAAAATTACTCAGTCTGTGTTCTAACAGAATATGAACTCAGTCTATATTTAAAGAATACTCACTCACCTCAGTATTCTAACAGAACACTCACGTAGCCAGTGTTCTTACAGAATACTAACTCATCCTGTGTTCTAACAGAATGTGGATTCAGATCAAAAATTACTAACTCAGTCTGTGTTCTAACAGAATGTGGACTCAGATTTTGTTTAAAAATTACTCAGTCTGTTTCTAACAGAATATGGTCTCAGTCTATGTTTAAAGAATACTCACTCAGCCAGTATTTTACCAGAGTATGGACTCAGCCTGTGTTCTAACAGAATACTCACACAGCCTGTGTTCTAACAGAATATGGACTCAGTCTATATTTAAAGAATACTCACTCACCTCAGTATTCCAACAGAACACTCATGTAGCCAGTGTTCTAACAGAATACTAACTCAGCCTGTGTTCTAACAGAATGTGGATTCAGATCAAATATTACTAACTCAGTCTGTGTTCTAACAGAATGTGGACTCAGATTTTGTTCAAAAATTATTCAGCCTGTGTTCTAACAGAATTTGGATTCAGATCAAAAATTACTAACTCAGTCTGTGTTCTAACAGAATGTGCGTTCAGATCAAAAATTACTAACTCAGTCTGTGTTCTAACAGAATATGAACTCAGATTTTGTTCAAAAATTACTCAGTCTGTGTTCTAACAGAATATGGACTCAGTCTATATTTAAAGAATACTCACTCACCTCAGTATTCTAACAGAACACTCACGTAGCCAGTGTTCTAACAGAATACTAACTCATCCTGTGTTCTAACAGAATGTGGATTCAGATCAAAAATTACTAACTCAGTCTGTGTTCTAACAGAATGTGGACTCAGATTTTGTTCAAAAATTACTCAGTCTGTTTCTAACAGAATATGGTCTCAGTCTATGTTTAAAGAATACTCACTCAGCCAGTATTTTACCAGAGTATGGACTCAGCCTGTGTTCTAACAGAATACTCACACAGCCTGTGTTCTAACAGAATATGGACTCAGTCTATATTTAAATAATACTCACTCACCTCAGTATTCCAACAGAACACTCATGTAGCCAGTGTTCTAACAGAATACTAACTCAGCCTGTGTTCTAACAGAATGTGGATTCAGATCAAATATTACTAACTCAGTCTGTGTTCTAACAGAATGTGGACTCAGATTTTGTTCAAAAATTATTCAGCCTGTGTTCTAACAGAATGTGTATTCAGATCAAAAATTACTAACTCAGTCTGTGTTCTAACAGAATGTGGGTTCAGATCAAAAATTACTAACTCAGTCTGTGTTCTAACAGAATATGAACTCAGATTTTGTTCAAAAATTACACAGTCTGTGTTCTAACAGAATATGGACTCAGTCTATATTTAAAGAATACTCACTCACCTCAGTATTCTAACAGAACACTCACGTAGCCAGTGTTCTAACAGAATACTAACTCATCCTGTGTTCTAACAGAATGTGGATTCAGATCAAAAATTACTAACTCAGTCTGTGTTCTAACAGAATGTGGACTCAGATTTTGTTTAAAAATTACTCAGTCTGTTTCTAACAGAATATGGTCTCAGTCTATGTTTAAAGAATACTCACTCAGCCAGCATTTTACGAGAGTATGGACTCAGCCTGTGTTCTAACAGAATACTCACACAGCCTGTGTTCTAACATAATATGGACTCAGTCTATATTTAAAGAATACTCACTCACCTCAGTATTCTAACAGAACACTCACGTAGCCAGTGTTCAACCAGAATACTAACTCAGCCTGTGTTCTAACAGAATGTGGATTCAGATCAAAAATTACTAACTCAGTCTGTGTTCTAACAGAATGTGCGTTCAGATCAAAAATTACTAACTCAGTCTGTGTTCTAACAGAATATGAACTCAGATTTTGTTCAAAAATTACTCAGTCTGTGTTCTAACAGAACATGGACTCAGTCTATATTTAAAGAATACTCACTCACCTCAGTATTCTAACAGAACACTCACGTAGCCAGTGTTCTAACAGAATACTAACTCATCCTGTGTTCTAACAGAATGTGGATTCAGATCAAAAATTACTAACTCAGTCTGTGTTCTAACAGAATGTGGACTCAGATTTTGTTCAAAAATTACTCAGTCTGTTTCTAACAGAATATGGTCTCAGTCTATGTTTAAAGAATACTCACTCAGCCAGTATTTTACCAGAGTATGGACTCAGCCTGTGTTCTAACAGAATACTCACACAGCCTGTGTTCTAACAGAATATGGACTCAGTCTATATTTAAATAATACTCACTCACCTCAGTATTCCAACAGAACACTCATGTAGCCAGTGTTCTAACAGAATACTAACTCAGCCTGTGTTCTAACAGAATGTGGATTCAGATCAAATATTACTAACTCAGTCTGTGTTCTAACAGAATGTGGACTCAGATTTTGTTCAAAAATTATTCAGCCTGTGTTCTAACAGAATGTGGATTCAGATCAAAAATTACTAACTCAGTCTGTGTTCTAACAGAATGTGGGTTCAGATCAAAAATTACTAACTCAGTCTGTGTTCTAACAGAATATGAACTCAGATTTTGTTCAAAAATTACACAGTCTGTGTTCTAACAGAATATGGACTCAGTCTATATTTAAAGAATACTCACTCACCTCAGTATTCTAACAGAACACTCACGTAGCCAGTGTTCTAACAGAATACTAACTCATCCTGTGTTCTAACAGAATGTGGATTCAGATCAAAAATTGCTAACTCAGTCTGTGTTCTAACAGAATGTGGACTCAGATTTTGTTTAAAAATTACTCAGTCTGTTTCTAACAGAATATGGTCTCAGTCTATGTTTAAAGAATACTCACTCAGCCAGCATTTTACGAGAGAATGGACTCAGCCTGTGTTCTAACAGAATACTCACACAGCCTGTGTTCTAACATAATATGGACTCAGTCTATATTTAAAGAATACTCACTCACCTCAGTATTCTAACAGAACACTCACGTAGCCAGTGTTCAACCAGAATACTAACTCAGCCTGTGTTCTAACAGAATGTGGATTCAGATCAAAAATTACTAACTCAGTCTGTGTTCTAACAGAATGTGGACTCAGATTTCGTTCAAAAATTACTCAGTCTGTTTCTAACAGAATATGGTCTCAGTCTATGTTTAAAGAATACTCACTCAGCCAGTATTTTACCAGAGTATGGACTCAGCCTGTGTTCTAACAGAATACTCACACAGCCTGTGTTCTAACAGAATATGGACTCAGTCTATATTTAAAGAATACTCACTCACCTCAGTATTCTAACAGAACACTCACGTAGCCTGTGTTCTAACAGAACACTAACTCAGCCTGTTTTCTAACAGAATGTGGATTCAGATAAAAAATTACTAACGCTGTCTGTGTTCTAACAGAATATGGACTTAGATTTTGTTCAAAAATTACTCAGTCTGTGTTCTAACAGAATATGGACTCAGTCTATATTTAAAGAATACTCACTCAGCCAATATTTTACCAGAGTATGGACTCAGCCTGTGTTCTAACAGAATACTCACACAGCCTGTGTTCTAACAGAATATGGACTCAGTCTATATTTAAAGAATACTCACTCACCTCAGTATTCCTACAGAACACTCATGTAGCCAGTGTTCTAACAGAATACTAACTCAGCCTGTGTTCTAACAGAATGTGGATTCAGATCAAATATTACTAACTCAGTCTGTGTTCTAACAGAATGTGGACTCAGATTTTGTTCAAAAATTATTCAGCCTGTGTTCTAACAGAATGTGGATTCAGATCTAAAATTACTAAGTCAGTCTGTGTTCTAACAGAATGTGGGTTCAGATCAAAAATTACTAACTCAGTCTGTGTTCTAACAGAATATGAACTCAGATTTTGTTCAAAAATTACTCAGTCTGTGTTCTAACAGAATATGGACTCAGTCTATATTTAAAGAATACTCACTCACCTCAGTATTCTAACAGAACACTCACGTAGCCAGTGTTCTAACAGAATACTAACTCATCCTGTGTTCTAACAGAATGTGGATTCAGATCAAAAATTACTAACTCAGTCTGTGTTCTAACAGAATGTGGACTCAGATTTTGTTCAAAAATTACTCAGTCTGTTTCTAACAGAATATGGTCTCAGTCTATGTTTAAAGAATACTCACTCAGCCAGTATTTTACCAGAGTATGGACTCAGCCTGTGTTCTAACAGAATACTCACACAGCCTGTGTTCTAACAGAATATGGACTCAGTCTATATTTAAAGAATACTCACTAACCTCAGTATTCTAACTGAACACTCACGTAGCCTGTGTTCTAACAGAACACTAACTCAGCCTGTTTTCTAACAGAATGTGGATTCAGATCAAAAATTACTAACCCAGTCTGTGTTCTAACAGAATATGGACTTAGATTTTGTTCAAAAATTACTCAGTCTCTGTTCTAACAGAATATGGACTCAGTCTATGTTTAAAGAATACTCACTCAGCCAATATTTTACCAGAGTATGGACTCAGCCTGTGTTCTAACAGAATACTCACACAGCCTGTGTTCTAACAGAATATGGACTCAGTCTATATTTAAAGAATACTCACTCACCTCAGTATTCCTACAGAACACTCACGTAGCCAGTGTTCTAACAGAATACTAACTCAGCCTGTGTTCTAACAGAATGTGGATTCAGATCAAATATTACTAACTCAGTCTGTGTTCTAACAGAATGTGGACTCAGATTTTGTTAAAAAATTACTCAGTCTGTGTTCTAACAGAATATGGACTCAGTCTATGTTTAAAGAATACTCACTCAGCCAGTGTTCTACCAGAATATGGATTCAGACTATTTTCAAGAATACTCACTCAGCCTGTGTTCTAGCAGAACGCTCACTTAGCCTGTGTTCTAACAGAATGTGGACTCAGATATTGTTCAAAAATTACTAACTCAGTCTGTGTTCTAACAGAATTTGGACGCAGTCTATGTTTAAAAAATACTCACTCACCTCAGTGTTCCAACAGAACACTCACGTAGCCTGTGTTCTAACAGAACACTAACTCAGCCTGCTTTTTAACAAAATGTGGATTCAGATCAAAAATTACTAACGCAGTCTGTGTTCTAACAGAATATGGACTTAGATTTTGTTCAAAAATTACTCAGTCTGTGTTCTAACAGAATATGGACTCAGTCTATGTTTAAAGAATACTCACTCAGCCAGTATTTTACCAGAGTATGGACTCAGCCTGTGTTCTAACAGAACACTCACACAGCCTGTGTTCTAACAGAATATGTACTCAGTCTATATTTAAAGAATACTCACTCACCTCAGTATTCTAACAGAACACTCACGTAGCCAGTGTTCTAACAGAATACTAACTCAGCCTGTGTTCTAACAGAATGTGGATTCAGATCAAATATTACTAACTCAGTCTGTGTTCTAACAGAATGTGCGTTCAGATCAAAAATTACTAACTCAGTCTGTGTTCTAACAGAATATGAACTCAGATTTTGTTCAAAAATTACTCAGTCTGTGTTCTAACAGAATATGGACTCAGTCTATATTTAAAGAATACTCACTCACCTCAGTATTCTAACAGAACACTCACGTAGCCAGTGTTCTAACAGAATACTAACTCATCCTGTGTTCTAACAGAATGTGGATTCAGATCAAAAATTACTAACTCAGTCTGTGTTCCAACAGAATGTGGACTCAGATTTTGTTCAAAAATTACTCAGTCTGTTTCTAACAGAATATGGTCTCAGTCTATGTTTAAAGAATACTCACTCAGCCAGTATTTTACCAGAGTATGGACTCAGCCTGTGTTCTAACAGAATACTCACACAGCCTGTGTTCTAACAGAATATGGACTCAGTCTATATTTAAATAATACTCACTCACCTCAGTATTCCAACAGAACACTCATGTAGCCAGTGTTCTAACAGAATACTAACTCAGCCTGTGTTCTAACAGAATGTGGATTCAGATCAAACATTACTAACTCAGTCTGTGTTCTAACAGAATGTGGACTCAGATTTTGTTCAAAAATTATTCAGCCTGTGTTCTAACAGAATGTGTATTCAGATCAAAAATTACTAACTCAGTCTGTGTTCTAACAGAATGTGGGTTCAGATCAAAAATTACTAACTCAGTCTGTGTTCTAACAGAATATGAACTCAGATTTTGTTCAAAAATTACACAGTCTGTGTTCTAACAGAATATGGACTCAGTCTATATTTAAAGAATACTCACTCACCTCAGTATTCTAACAGAACACTCACGTAGCCAGTGTTCTAACAGAATACTAACTCATCCTGTGTTCTAACAGAATGTGGATTCAGATCAAAAATTACTAACTCAGTCTGTGTTCTAACAGAATGTGGACTCAGATTTTGTTTAAAAATTACTCAGTCTGTTTCTAACAGAATATGGTCTCAGTCTATGTTTAAAGAATACTCACTCAGCCAGTATTTTACCAGAGTATGGACTCAGCCTGTGTTCTAACAGAATACTCACACAGCCTGTGTTCTAACAGAATATGGACTCAGTCTATATTTAAAGAATACTCACTCACCTCAGTATTCTAACTGAACACTCACGTAGCCTGTGTTCTAACAGAACACTAACTCAGCCTGTTTTCTAACAGAATGTGGATTCAGATCAAAAATTACTAACGCAGTCTGTGTTCTAACAGAATATGGACTTAGATTTTGTTCAAAAATTACTCAGTCTCTGTTCTAACAGAATATGGACTCAGTCTATGTTTAAAGAATACTCACTCAGCCAATATTTTACCAGAGTATGGACTCAGCCTGTGTTCTAACGGAATACTCACACAGCCTGTGTTCTAACAGAATATGGACTCAGTCTATATTTAAAGAATACTCACTCACCTCAGTATTCTAACAGAACACTCACGTAGCCTGTGTTCTAACAGAATACTAACTCAGCCTGTGTTCTAACAGAATGTGGATTCAGATCAAATATTACTAACTCAGTCTGTGTTCTAACAGAATGTGGACTCAGATTTTGTTCAAAAATTACTCAGTCTGTGTTCTAACAGAATATGGACTAAGTCTATGTTTAAAGAATACTCACTCAGCTCAGTGTTCTAACATAACACTCACTTAGCCTGTGTTCTAACAGAATGTGGTTTCAGATCAAAAATTACTAACTCAGTCTGTGTTCTAACAGAATGTGGACTCAGATTTTGTTAAAAAATTACTCAGTCTGTGTTCTAACAGAATATGGACTCAGTCTATGTTTAAAGAATACTCACTCAGCCAGTGTTCTACCAGAATATGGATTCAGACTATTTTCAAGAATACTCACTCAGCCTGTGTTCTAGCAGAACGCTCACTTAGCCTGTGTTCTAACAGAATGTGGACTCAGATATTGTTCAAAAATTACTAACTCAGTCTGTGTTCTAACAGAATTTGGACGCAGTCTATGTTTAAAAAATACTCACTCACCTCAGTGTTCCAACAGAACACTCACGTAGCCTGTGTTCTAACAGAACACTAACTCAGCCTGCTTTTTAACAAAATGTGGATTCAGATCAAAAATTACTAACGCAGTCTGTGTTCTAACAGAATATGGACTTAGATTTTGTTCAAAAATTACTCAGTCTGTGTTCTAACAGAATATGGACTCAGTCTATGTTTAAAGAATACTCACTCAGCCAGTATTTTACCAGAGTATGGACTCAGCCTGTGTTCTAACAGAACACTCACACAGCCTGTGTTCTAACAGAATATGTACTCAGTCTATATTTAAAGAATACTCACTCACCTCAGTATTCTAACAGAACACTCACGTAGCCAGTGTTCTAGCAGAATACTAACTCAGCCTGTGTTCTAACAGAATGTGGATTCAGATCAAATATTACTAACTCAGTCTGTGTTCTAACAGAATGTGCGTTCAGATCAAAAATTACTAACTCAGTCTGTGTTCTAACAGAATATGAACTCAGATTTTGTTCAAAAATTACTCAGTTTGTGTTCTAACAGAATATGGACTCAGTCTATATTTAAAGAATACTCACTCACCTAAGTATTCTAACAGAACACTCACGTAGCCAGTGTTCTAACAGAATACTAACTCATCCTGTGTTCTAACAGAATGTGGATTCAGATCAAAAATTACTAACTCAGTCTGTGTTCTAACAGAATGTGGACTCAGATTTTGTTCAAAAATTACTCAGTCTGTTTCTAACAGAATATGGTCTCAGTCTATGTTTAAAGAATACTCACTCAGCCAGTATTTTACCAGAGTATGGACTCAGCCTGTGTTCTAACAGAATACTCACACAGCCTGTGTTCTAACAGAATATGGACTCAGTCTATATTTAAATAATACTCACTCACCTCAGTATTCCAACAGAACACTCATGTAGCCAGTGTTCTAACAGAATACTAACTCAGCCTGTGTTCTAACAGAATGTGGATTCAGATCAAACATTACTAACTCAGTCTGTGTTCTAACAGAATGTGGACTCAGATTTTGTTCAAAAATTATTCAGCCTGTGTTCTAACAGAATGTGTATTCAGATCAAAAATTACTAACTCAGTCTGTGTTCTAACAGAATGTGGGTTCAGATCAAAAATTACTAACTCAGTCTGTGTTCTAACAGAATATGAACTCAGATTTTGTTCAAAAATTACACAGTCTGTGTTCTAACAGAATATGGACTCAGTCTATATTTAAAGAATACTCACTCACCTCAGTATTCTAACAGAACACTCACGTAGCCAGTGTTCTAACAGAATACTAACTCATCCTGTGTTCTAACAGAATGTGGATTCAGATCAAAAATTACTAACTCAGTCTGTGTTCTAACAGAATGTGGACTCAGATTTTGTTTAAAAATTACTCAGTCTGTTTCTAACAGAATATGGTCTCAGTCTATGTTTAAAGAATACTCACTCAGCCAGTATTTTACCAGAGTATGGACTCAGCCTGTGTTCTAACAGAATACTCACACAGCCTGTGTTCTAACAGAATATGGACTCAGTCTATATTTAAAGAATACTCACTCACCTCAGTATTCTAACTGAACACTCACGTAGCCTGTGTTCTAACAGAACACTAACTCAGCCTGTTTTCTAACAGAATGTGGATTCAGATCAAAAATTACTAACGCAGTCTGTGTTCTAACAGAATATGGACTTAGATTTTGTTCAAAAATTACTCAGTCTCTGTTCTAACAGAATATGGACTCAGTCTATGTTTAAAGAATACTCACTCAGCCAATATTTTACCAGAGTATGGACTCAGCCTGTGTTCTAACAGAATACTCACACAGCCTGTGTTCTAACAGAATATGGACTCAGTCTATATTTAAAGAATACTCACTCACCTCAGTATTCTAACAGAACACTCACGTAGCCTGTGTTCTAACAGAATACTAACTCAGCCTGTGTTCTAACAGAATGTGGATTCAGATCAAATATTACTAACTCAGTCTGTGTTCTAACAGAATGTGGACTCAGATTTTGTTCAAAAATTACTCAGTCTGTGTTCTAACAGAATATGGACTAAGTCTATGTTTAAAGAATACTCACTCAGCTCAGTGTTCTAACATAACACTCACTTAGCCTGTGTTCTAACAGAATGTGGTTTCAGATCAAAAATTACTAACTCAGTCTGTGTTCTAACAGAATGTGGACTCAGATTTTGTTAAAAAATTACTCAGTCTGTGTTCTAACAGAATATGGACTCAGTCTATGTTTAAAGAATACTCACTCAGCCAGTGTTCTACCAGAATATGGATTCAGACTATTTTCAAGAATACTCACTCAGCCTGTGTTCTAGCAGAACGCTCACTTAGCCTGTGTTCTAACAGAATGTGGACTCAGATATTGTTCAAAAATTACTAACTCAGTCTGTGTTCTAACAGAATTTGGACGCAGTCTATGTTTAAAAAATACTCACTCACCTCAGTGTTCCAACAGAACACTCACGTAGCCTGTGTTCTAACAGAACACTAACTCAGCCTGCTTTTTAACAAAATGTGGATTCAGATCAAAAATTACTAACGCAGTCTGTGTTCTAACAGAATATGGACTTAGATTTTGTTCAAAAATTACTCAGTCTGTGTTCTAACAGAATATGGACTCAGTCTATGTTTAAAGAATACTCACTCAGCCAGTATTTTACCAGAGTATGGACTCAGCCTGTGTTCTAACAGAACACTCACACAGCCTGTGTTCTAACAGAATATGTACTCAGTCTATATTTAAAGAATACTCACTCACCTCAGTATTCTAACAGAACACTCACGTAGCCAGTGTTCTAACAGAATACTAACTCAGCCTGTGTTCTAACAGAATGTGGATTCAGATCAAATATTACTAACTCAGTCTGTGTTCTAACAGAATGTGCGTTCAGATCAAAAATTACTAACTCAGTCTGTGTTCTAACAGAATATGAACTCATATTTTGTTCAAAAATTACTCAGTCTGTGTTCTAACAGAATATGGACTCAGTCTATATTTAAAGAATACTCACTCACCTCAGTATTCTAACAGAACACTCACGTAGCCAGTGTTCTAACAGAATACTAACTCATCCTGTGTTCTAACAGAATGTGGATTCAGATCAAAAATTACTAACTCAGTCTGTGTTCTAACAGAATGTGGACTCAGATTTTGTTCAAAAATTACTCAGTCTGTTTCTAACAGAATATGGTCTCAGTCTATGTTTAAAGAATACTCACTCAGCCAGTATTTTACCAGAGTATGGACTCAGCCTGTGTTCTAACAGAATACTCACACAGCCTGTGTTCTAACAGAATATGGACTCAGTCTATATTTAAAGAATACTCACTCACCTCAGTATTCTAACAGAACACTCACGTAGCCTGTGTTCTAACAGAACACTAACTCAGCCTGTTTTCTAACAGAATGTGGATTCAGATAAAAAATTACTAACGCTGTCTGTGTTCTAACAGAATATGGACTTAGATTTTGTTCAAAAATTACTCAGTCTGTGTTCTAACAGAATATGGACTAAGTCTATATTTAAAGAATACTCACTCAGCCAATATTTTACCAGAGTATGGACTCAGCCTGTGTTCTAACAGAATACTCACACAGCCTGTGTTCTAACAGAATATGGACTCAGTCTATATTTAAAGAATACTCACTCACCTCAGTATTCCTACAGAACACTCATGTAGCCAGTGTTCTAACAGAATACTAACTCAGCCTGTGTTCTAACAGAATGTGGATTCAGATCAAATATTACTAACTCAGTCTGTGTTCTAACAGAATGTGGACTCAGATTTTGTTCAAAAATTATTCAGCCTGTGTTCTAACAGAATGTGGATTCAGATCTAAAATTACTAAGTCAGTCTGTGTTCTAACAGAATGTGGGTTCAGATCAAAAATTACTAACTCAGTCTGTGTTCTAACAGAATATGAACTCAGATTTTGTTCAAAAATTACTCAGTCTGTGTTCTAACAGAATATGGACTCAGTCTATATTTAAAGAATACTCACTCACCTCAGTATTCTAACAGAACACTCACGTAGCCAGTGTTCTAACAGAATACTAACTCATCCTGTGTTCTAACAGAATGTGGATTCAGATCAAAAATTACTAACTCAGTCTGTGTTCTAACAGAATGTGGACTCAGATTTTGTTCAAAAATTACTCAGTCTGTTTCTAACAGAATATGGTCTCAGTCTATGTTTAAAGAATACTCACTCAGCCAGTATTTTACCAGAGTATGGACTCAGCCTGTGTTCTAACAGAATACTCACACAGCCTGTGTTCTAACAGAATATGGACTCAGTCTATATTTAAAGAATACTCACTCACCTCAGTATTCTAACTGAACACTCACGTAGCCTGTGTTCTAACAGAACACTAACTCAGCCTGTTTTCTAACAGAATGTGGATTCAGATCAAAAATTACTAACGCAGTCTGTGTTCTAACAGAATATGGACTTAGATTTTGTTCAAAAATTACTCAGTCTGTGTTCTAACAGAATATGGACTCAGTCTATGTTTAAAGAATACTCACTCAGCCAATATTTTACCAGAGTATGGACTCAGCCTGTGTTCTAACAGAATACTCACACAGCCTGTGTTCTAACAGAATATGGACTCAGTCTATATTTAAAGAATACTCACTCACCTCAGTATTCCTACAGAACACTCACGTAGCCAGTGTTCTAACAGAATACTAACTCAGCCTGTGTTCTAACAGAATGTGGATTCAGATCAAATATTACTAACTCAGTCTGTGTTCTAAAAGAATGTGGACTCAGATTTTGTTCAAAAATTACTCAGTCTGTGTTCTAACAGAATATGGACTAAGTCTATGTTTAAAGAATACTCACTCAGCTCAGTGTTCTAACATAACACTCACTTAGCCTGTGTTCTAACAGAATGTGGTTTCAGATCAAAAATTACTAACTCAGTCTGTGTTCTAACAGAATGTGGACTCAGATTTTGTTAAAAAATTACTCAGTCTGTGTTCTAACAGAATATGGACTCAGTCTATGTTTAAAGAATACTCACTCAGCCAGTGTTCTACCAGAATATGGATTCAGACTATTTTCAAGAATACTCACTCAGCCTGTGTTCTAGCAGAACGCTCACTTAGCCTGTGTTCTAACAGAATGTGGACTCAGATATTGTTCAAAAATTACTAACTCAGTCTGTGTTCTAACAGAATTTGGACGCAGTCTATGTTTAAAAAATACTCACTCACCTCAGTGTTCCAACAGAACACTCACGTAGCCTGTGTTCTAACATAACACTAACTCAGCCTGCTTTTTAACAAAATGTGGATTCAGATCAAAAATTACTAACGCAGTCTGTGTTCTAACAGAATATGGACTTAGATTTTGTTCAAAAATTACTCAGTCTGTGTTCTAACAGAATATGGACTCAGTCTATGTTTAAAGAATACTCACTCAGCCAGTATTTTACCAGAGTATGGACTCAGCCTGTGTTCTAACAGAACACTCACACAGCCTGTGTTCTAACAGAATATGTACTCAGTCTATATTTAAAGAATACTCACTCACCTCAGTATTCTAACAGAACACTCACATAGCCAGTGTTCTAACAGAATACTAACTCAGCCTGTGTTCTAACAGAATGTGGATTCAGATCAAATATTACTAACTCAGTCTGTGTTCTAACAGAATGTGGACTCAGATTTTGTTCAAAAATTATTCAGCCTGTGTTCTAACAGAATGTGGATTCAGATCAAAAATTACTAACTCAGTCTGTGTTCTAACAGAATGTGGGTTCAGATCAAAAATTACTAACTCAGTCTGTGTTCTAACAGAATATGAACTCAGATTTTGTTCAAAAATTACTCAGTCTGTGTTCTAACAGAATATGGACTCAGTCTATATTTAAAGAATACTCACTCACCTCAGTATTCTAACAGAACACTCACGTAGCCAGTGTTCTAACAGAATACTAACTCAGCCTGTGTTCTAACAGAATGTGGATTCAGATCAAAAATTACTAACTCAGTCTGTGTTCTAACAGAATGTGGACTCAGATTTTGTTTAAAAATTACTCAGTCTGTTTCTAACAGAATATGGTCTCAGTCTATGTTTAAAGAATACTCACTCAGCCAGTATTTTACCAGAGTATGGACTCAGCCTGTGTTCTAAAAGAATACTCACACAGCCTGTGTTCTAACAGAATATGGACTCAGTCTATATTTAAAGAATACTCACTCACCTCAGTATTCCAACAGAACACTCATGTAGCCAGTGTTCTAACAGAATACTAACTCAGCCTGTGTTCTAACAGAATGTGGATTCAGATCAAATATTACTAACTCAGTCTGTGTTCTAACAGAATGTGGACTCAGATTTTGTTCAAAAATTATTCAGCCTGTGTTCTAACAGAATTTGGATTCAGATCAAAAATTACTAACTCAGTCTGTGTTCTGACAGAATGTGGGTTCAGATCAAAAATTACTAACTCAGTCTGTGTTCTAACAGAATATGAACTCAGATTTTGTTCAAAAATTACTCAGTCTGTGTTCTAACAGAATATGGACTCAGTCTATATTTAAAGAATACTCACTCACCTCAGTATTCTAACAGAACACTCACGTAGCCAGTGTTCTAACAGAATACTAACTCATCCTGTGTTCTAACAGAATGTGGATTCAGATCAAAAATTACTAACTCAGTCTGTGTTCTAACAGAATGTGGACTCAGATTTTGTTCAAAAATTACTCAGTCTGTTTCTAACAGAATATGGTCTCAGTCTATGTTTAAAGAATACTCACTCAACCAGTATTTTACCAGAGTATGGACTCAGCCTGTGTTCTAACAGAATACTCACACAGCCTGTGTTCTAACAGAATATGGACTCAGTCTATATTTAAATAATACTCACTCACCTCAGTATTCCAACAGAACACTCATGTAGCCAGTGTTCTAACAGAATACTAACTCATCCTGTGTTCTAACAGAATGTGGATTCAGATCAAAAATTACTAACTCAGTCTGTGTTCTAACAGAATGTGGACTCAGATTTTGTTTAAAAATTACTCAGTCTGTTTCTAACAGAATATGGTCTCAGTCTATGTTTAAAGAATACTCACTCAGCCAGTATTTTACGAGAGTATGGACTCAGCCTGTGTTCTAACAGAATACTCACACATCCTGTGTTCTAACATAATATGGACTCAGTCTATATTTAAAGAATACTCACTCACCTCAGTATTCTAACAGAACACTCATGTAGCCTGTGTTCTAACAGAACACTAACTCAGCCTGTTTTCTAACAGAATGTGGATTCAGATCAAAAATTACTAAGGCAGTCTGTGTTCTAACAGAATATGGACTTAGATTTTGTTCAAAAATTACTCAGTCTGTGTTCTAACAGAATATGGACTAAGTCTATGTTTAAAGAATACTCACTCAGCCAATATTTTACCAGAGTATGGACTCAGCCTGTGTTCTAACACAATACTCACACAGCCTGTGTTCTAACAGAATATGGACTCAATCTATATTTAAAGAATACTCACTCACCTCAGTATTCCTACAGAACACTCACGTAGCCAGTGTTCTAACAGAATACTAACTCATCCTGTGTTCTAACAGAATGTGGATTCAGATCAAATATTACTAACTCAGTCTGTGTTCTAACAGAATGTGGACTCAGATTTTGTTCAAAAATTACTCAGTCTGTGTTCTAACAGAATATGGACTAAGTCTATGTTTAAAGAATACTCACTCAGCTCAGTGTTCTAACATAACACTCACTTAGCCTGTGTTCTAACAGAATGTGGGTTCAGATCAAAAATTACTAACTCAGTCTGTGTTCTAACAGAATATGAACTCAGATTTTGTTCAAAAATTACTCAGTCTGTGTTCTAACAGAATATGGACTCAGTCTATGTTTAAAGAATACTCACTCAGCCAGTGTTCTACCAGAATATGGATTCAGACTATTTTCAAGAATACTCACTCAGCCTGTGTTCTAGCAGAACGCTCACTTAGCCTGTGTTCTAACAGAATGTGGACTCAGATATTGTTCAAAAATTACTAACTCAGTCTGTGTTCTAACAGAATTTGGACGCAGTCTATGTTTAAAAAATACTCACTCACCTCAGTGTTCTAACAGAACACTCACGTAGCCTGTGTTCTAACAGAACACTAACTCAGCCTGTTTTCTAACAAAATGTGGATTCAGATCAAAAATTACTAACGCAGTCTGTGTTCTAACAGAATATGGACTTAGATTTTGTTCAAAAATTACTCAGTCTGTGTTCTAACAGAATATGGACTCAGTCTATGTTTAAAGAATACTCACTCAGCCAGTATTTTACCAGAGTATGGACTCAGCCTGTGTTCTAACAGAATACTCACACAGCCTGTTTTCTAACAGAATATGGACTCAGTCTATATTTAAAGAATACTCACTCACCTCAGTATTCTAACAGAACACTCACGTAGCCAGTGTTCAAACAGAATACTAACTCAGTCTGTGTTCTAACAGAATGTGCGTTCAGATCAAAAATTACTAACTCAGTCTGTGTTCTAACAGAATATGAACTCAGATTTTGTTCAAAAATTACTCAGTCTGTGTTCTAACAGAATATGGACTCAGTCTATATTTAAAGAATACTCACTCACCTCAGTATTCTAACAGAACACTCACGTAGCCAGTGTTCTAACAGAATACTAACTCATCCTGTGTTCTAACAGAATGTGGATTCAGATCAAAAATTACTAACACAGTCTGTGTTCTAACAGAATGTGGACTCAGATTTTGTTCAAAAATTACTCAGTCTGTTTCTAACAGAATATGGTCTCAGTCTATGTTTAAAGAATACTCACTCAGCCAGTATTTTACCAGAGTATGGACTCAGCCTGTGTTCTAACAGAATACTCACACAGCCTGTGTTCTAACAGAATATGGACTCAGTCTATATTTAAATAATACTCACTCACCTCAGTATTCCAACAGAACACTCATGTAGCCAGTGTTCTAACAGAATACTAACTCAGCCTGTGTTCTAACAGAATGTGGATTCAGATCAAATATTACTAACTCAGTCTGTGTTCTAACAGAATGTGGACTCAGATTTTGTTCAAAAATTATTCAGCCTGTGTTCTAACAGAATGTGTATTCAGATCAAAAATTACTAACTCAGTCTGTGTTCTAACAGAATGTGGGTTCAGATCAAAAATTACTAACTCAGTCTGTGTTCTAACAGAATATGAACTCAGATTTTGTTCAAAAATTACACAGTCTGTGTTCTAACAGAATATGGACTCAGTCTATATTTAAAGAATACTCACTCACCTCAGTATTCTAACAGAACACTCACGTAGCCAGTGTTCTAACAGAATACTAACTCATCCTGTGTTCTAACAGAATGTGGATTCAGATCAAAAATTCCTAACTCAGTCTGTGTTCTAACAGAATGTGGACTCAGATTTTGTTTAAAAATTACTCAGTCTGTTTCTAACAGAATATGGTCTCAGTCTATGTTTAAAGAATACTCACTCAGCCAGCATTTTACGAGAGTATGGACTCAGCCTGTGTTCTAACAGAATACTCACACAGCCTGTGTTCTAACATAATATGGACTCAGTCTATATTTAAAGAATACTCACTCACCTCAGTATTCTAACAGAACACTCACGTAGCCAGTGTTCAACCAGAATACTAACTCAGCCTGTGTTCTAACAGAATGTGGATTCAGATCAAAAATTACTAACTCAGTCTGTGTTCTAACAGAATGTGGACTCAGATTTCGTTCAAAAATTACTCAGTCTGTTTCTAACAGAATAAGGTCTCAGTCTATGTTTAAAGAATACTCACTCAGCCAGTATTTTACCAGAGTATGGACTCAGCCTGTGTTCTAACAGAATACTCACACAGCCTGTGTTCTAACAGAATATGGACTCAGTCTATATTTAAAGAATACTCACTCACCTCAGTATTCCAACAGAACACTCATGTAGCCAGTGTTCTAACAGAATACTAACTCAGCCTGTGTTCTAACAGAATGTGGATTCAGATCAAATATTACTAACTCAGTCTGTGTTCTAACAGAATGTGGACTCAGATTTTGTTCAAAAATTATTCAGCCTGTGTTCTAACAGAATGTGTATTCAGATCAAAAATTACTAACTCAGTCTGTGTTCTAACAGAATGTGGGTTCAGATCAAAAATTACTAACTCAGTCTGTGTTCTAACAGAATATGAACTCAGATTTTGTTCAAAAATTACACAGTCTGTGTTCTAACAGAATATGGACTCAGTCTATATTTAAAGAATACTCACTCACCTCAGTATTCTAACAGAACACTCACGTAGCCAGTGTTCTAACAGAATACTAACTCATCCTGTGTTCTAACAGAATGTGGATTCAGATCAAAAATTACTAACTCAGTCTGTGTTCTAACAGAATGTGGACTCAGATTTTGTTTAAAAATTACTCAGTCTGTTTCTAACAGAATATGGTCTCAGTCTATGTTTAAAGAATACTCACTCAGCCAGTATTTTACGAGAGTATGGACTCAGCCTGTGTTCTAACAGAATACTCACACATCCTGTGTTCTAACATAATATGGACTCAGTCTATATTTAAAGAATACTCACTCACCTCAGTATTCTAACAGAACACTCACGTAGCCTGTGTTCTAACAGAACACTAACTCAGCCTGTTTTCTAACAGAATGTGGATTCAGATCAAAAATTACTAAGGCAGTCTGTGTTCTAACAGAATATGGACTTAGATTTTGTTCAAAAATTACTCAGTCTGTGTTCTAACAGAATATGGACTAAGTCTATGTTTAAAGAATACTCACTCAGCCAATATTTTACCAGAGTATGGACTCAGCCTGTGTTCTAACACAATACTCACACAGCCTGTGTTCTAACAGAATATGGACTCAATCTATATTTAAAGAATACTCACTCACCTCAGTATTCCTACAGAACACTCACGTAGCCAGTGTTCTAACAGAATACTAACTCAGCCTGTGTTCTAACAGAATGTGGATTCAGATCAAATATTACTAACTCAGTCTGTGTTCTAACAGAATGTGGACTCAGATTTTGTTCAAAAATTACTCAGTCTGTGTTCTAACAGAATATGGACTAAGTCTATGTTTAAAGAATACTCACTCAGCTCAGTGTTCTAACATAACACTCACTTAGCCTGTGTTCTAACAGAATGTGGGTTCAGATCAAAAATTACTAACTCAGTCTGTGTTCTAACAGAATATGAACTCAGATTTTGTTCAAAAATTACTCAGTCTGTGTTCTAACAGAATATGGACTCAGTCTATGTTTAAAGAATACTCACTCAGCCAGTGTTCTACCAGAATATGGATTCAGACTATTTTCAAGAATACTCACTCAGCCTGTGTTCTAGCAGAACGCTCACTTAGCCTGTGTTCTAACAGAATGTGGACTCAGATATTGTTCAAAAATTACTAACTCAGTCTGTGTTCTAACAGAATTTGGACGCAGTCTATGTTTAAAAAATACTCACTCACCTCAGTGTTCTAACAGAACACTCACGTAGCCTGTGTTCTAACAGAACACTAACTCAGCCTGTTTTCTAACAAAATGTGGATTCAGATCAAAAATTACTAACGCAGTCTGTGTTCTAACAGAATATGGACTTAGATTTTGTTCAAAAATTACTCAGTCTGTGTTCTAACAGAATATGGACTCAGTCTATGTTTAAAGAATACTCACTCAGCCAGTATTTTACCAGAGTATGGACTCAGCCTGTGTTCTAACAGAATACTCACACAGCCTGTTTTCTAACAGAATATGGACTCAGTCTATATTTAAAGAATACTCACTCACCTCAGTATTCTAACAGAACACTCACGTAGCCAGTGTTCAAACAGAATACTAACTCAGTCTGTGTTCTAACAGAATGTGCGTTCAGATCAAAAATTACTAACTCAGTCTGTGTTCTAACAGAATATGAACTCAGATTTTGTTCAAAAATTACTCAGTCTGTGTTCTAACAGAATATGGACTCAGTCTATATTTAAAGAATACTCACTCACCTCAGTATTCTAACAGAACACTCACGTAGCCAGTGTTCTAACAGAATAATAACTCATCCTGTGTTCTAACAGAATGTGGATTCAGATCAAAAATTACTAACACAGTCTGTGTTCTAACAGAATGTGGACTCAGATTTTGTTCAAAAATTACTCAGTCTGTTTCTAACAGAATATGGTCTCAGTCTATGTTTAAAGAATACTCACTCAGCCAGTATTTTACCAGAGTATGGACTCAGCCTGTGTTCTAACAGAATACTCACACAGCCTGTGTTCTAACAGAATATGGACTCAGTCTATATTTAAATAATACTCACTCACCTCAGTATTCCAACAGAACACTCATGTAGCCAGTGTTCTAACAGAATACTAACTCAGCCTGTGTTCTAACAGAATGTGGATTCAGATCAAATATTACTAACTCAGTCTGTGTTCTAACAGAATGTGGACTCAGATTTTGTTCAAAAATTATTCAGCCTGTGTTCTAACAGAATGTGTATTCAGATCAAAAATTACTAACTCAGTCTGTGTTCTAACAGAATGTGGGTTCAGATCAAAAATTACTAACTCAGTCTGTGTTCTAACAGAATATGAACTCAGATTTTGTTCAAAAATTACACAGTCTGTGTTCTAACAGAATATGGACTCAGTCTATATTTAAAGAATACTCACTCACCTCAGTATTCTAACAGAACACTCACGTAGCCAGTGTTCTAACAGAATACTAACTCATCCTGTGTTCTAACAGAATGTGGATTCAGATCAAAAATTACTAACTCAGTCTGTGTTCTAACAGAATGTGGACTCAGATTTTGTTTAAAAATTACTCAGTCTGTTTCTAACAGAATATGGTCTCAGTCTATGTTTAAAGAATACTCACTCAGCCAGCATTTTACGAGAGTATGGACTCAGCCTGTGTTCTAACAGAATACTCACACAGCCTGTGTTCTAACATAATATGGACTCAGTCTATATTTAAAGAATACTCACTCACCTCAGTATTCTAACAGAACACTCACGTAGCCAGTGTTCAACCAGAATACTAACTCAGCCTGTGTTCTAACAGAATGTGGATTCAGATCAAAAATTACTAACTCAGTCTGTGTTCTAACAGAATGTGGACTCAGATTTCGTTCAAAAATTACTCAGTCTGTTTCTAACAGAATATGGTCTCAGTCTATGTTTAAAGAATACTCACTCAGCCAGTATTTTACCAGAGTATGGACTCAGCCTGTGTTCTAACAGAATACTCACACAGCCTGTGTTCTAACAGAATATGGACTCAGTCTATATTTAAAGAATACTCACTCACCTCAGTATTCTAACAGAACACTCACGTAGCCTGTGTTCTAACAGAACACTAACTCAGCCTGTTTTCTAACAGAATGTGGATTCAGATAAAAAATTACTAACGCTGTCTGTGTTCTAACAGAATATGGACTTAGATTTTGTTCAAAAATTACTCAGTCTGTGTTCTAACAGAATATGGACTCAGTCTATATTTAAAGAATACTCACTCACCTCAGTATTCCTACAGAACACTCATGTAGCCAGTGTTCTAACAGAATACTAACTCAGCCTGTGTTCTAACAGAATGTGGATTCAGATCAAATATTACTAACTCAGTCTGTGTTCTAACAGAATGTGGACTCAGATTTTGTTCAAAAATTATTCAGCCTGTGTTCTAACAGAATGTGGATTCAGATCTAAAATTACTAAGTCAGTCTGTGTTCTAACAGAATGTGGGTTCAGATCAAAAATTACTAACTCAGTCTGTGTTCTAACAGAATATGAACTCAGATTTTGTTCAAAAATTACTCAGTCTGTGTTCTAACAGAATATGGACTCAGTCTATATTTAAAGAATACTCACTCACCTCAGTATTCTAACAGAACACTCACGTAGCCAGTGTCCTAACAGAATACTAACTCATCCTGTGTTCTAACAGAATGTGGATTCAGATCAAAAATTACTAACTCAGTCTGTGTTCTAACAGAATGTGGACTCAGATTTTGTTCAAAAATTACTCAGTCTGTTTCTAACAGAATATGGTCTCAGTCTATGTTTAAAGAATACTCACTCAGCCAGTATTTTACCAGAGTATGGACTCAGCCTGTGTTCTAACAGAATACTCACACAGCCTGTGTTCTAACAGAATATGGACTCAGTCTATATTTAAAGAATACTCACTCACCTCAGTATTCTAACAGAACACTCACGTAGCCAGTGTCCTAACAGAACACTAACTCATCCTGTGTTCTAACAGAATGTGGATTCAGATCAAAAATTACTAACGCAGTCTGTGTTCTAACAGAATATGGACTTAGATTTTGTTCAAAAATTACTCAGTCTGTGTTCTAACAGAATATGGACTCAGTCTATGTTTAAAGAATACTCACTCAGCCAATATTTTACCAGAGTATGGACTCAGCCTGTGTTCTAACAGAATACTCACACAGCCTGTGTTCTAACAGAATATGGACTCAGTCTATATTTAAAGAATACTCACTCACCTCAGTATTCCTACAGAACACTCACGTAGCCAGTGTTCTAACAGAATACTAACTCAGCCTGTGTTCTAACAGAATGTGGATTCAGATCAAATATTACTAACTCAGTCTGTGTTCTAACAGAATGTGGACTCAGATTTTGTTCAAAAATTACTCAGTCTGTGTTCTAACAGAATATGGACTAAGTCTATGTTTAAAGAATACTCACTCAGCTCAGTGTTCTAACATAACACTCACTTAGCCTGTGTTCTAACAGAATGTGGTTTCAGATCAAAAATTACTAACTCAGTCTGTGTTCTAACAGAATGTGGACTCAGATTTTGTTAAAAAATTACTCAGTCTGTGTTCTAACAGAATATGGACTCAGTCTATGTTTAAAGAATACTCACTCAGCCAGTGTTCTACCAGAATATGGATTCAGACTATTTTCAAGAATACTCACTCAGCCTGTGTTCTAGCAGAACGCTCACTTAGCCTGTGTTCTAACAGAATGTGGACTCAGATATTGTTCAAAAATTACTAACTCAGTCTGTGTTCTAACAGAATTTGGACGCAGTCTATGTTTAAAAAATACTCACTCACCTCAGTGTTCCAACAGAACACTCACGTAGCCTGTGTTCTAACAGAACACTAACTCAGCCTGCTTTTTAACAAAATGTGGATTCAGATCAAAAATTACTAACGCAGTCTGTGTTCTAACAGAATATGGACTTAGATTTTGTTCAAAAATTACTCAGTCTGTGTTCTAACAGAATATGGACTCAGTCTATGTTTAAAGAATACTCACTCAGCCAGTATTTTACCAGAGTATGGACTCAGCCTGTGTTCTAACAGAACACTCACACAGCCTGTGTTCTAACAGAATATGGACTCAGTCTATATTTAAAGAATACTCACTCACCTCAGTATTCTAACAGAACACTCACGTAGCCAGTGTTCTAACAGAATACTAACTCAGCCTGTGTTCTAACAGAATGTGGATTCAGATCAAATATTACTAACTCAGTCTGTGTTCTAACAGAATGTGGACTCAGATTTTGTTCAAAAATTATTCAGCCTGTGTTCTAACAGAATGTGGATTCAGATCAAAAATTACTAACTCAGTCTGTGTTCTAACAGAATGTGGGTTCAGATCAAAAATTACTAACTCAGTCTGTGTTCTAACAGAATATGAACTCAGATTTTGTTCAAAAATTACTCAGTCTGTGTTCTAACAGAATATGGACTCAGTCTATATTTAAAGAATACTCACTCACCTCAGTATTCTAACAGAACACTCACGTAGCCAGTGTTCTAACAGAATACTAACTCAGCCTGTGTTCTAACAGAATGTGGATTCAGATCAAAAATTACTAACTCAGTCTGTGTTCTAACAGAATGTGGACTCAGATTTTGTTTAAAAATTACTCAGTCTGTTTCTAACAGAATATGTTCTCAGTCTATGTTTAAAGAATACTCACTCAGCCAGTATTTTACCAGAGTATGGACTCAGCCTGTGTTCTAAAAGAATACTCACACAGCCTGTGTTCTAACAGAATATGGACTCAGTCTATATTTAAAGAATACTCACTCACCTCAGTATTCCAACAGAACACTCATGTAGCCAGTGTTCTAACAGAATACTAACTCAGCCTGTGTTCTAACAGAATGTGGATTCAGATCAAATATTACTAACTCAGTCTGTGTTCTAACAGAATGTGGACTCAGATTTTGTTCAAAAATTATTCAGCCTGTGTTCTAACAGAATTTGGATTCAGATCAAAAATTACTAACTCAGTCTGTGTTCTGACAGAATGTGGGTTCAGATCAAAAATTACTAACTCAGTCTGTGTTCTAACAGAATATGAACTCAGATTTTGTTCAAAAATTACTCAGTCTGTGTTCTAACAGAATATGGACTCAGTCTATATTTAAAGAATACTCACTCACCTCAGTATTCTAACAGAACACTCACGTAGCCAGTGTTCTAACAGAATACTAACTCATCCTGTGTTCTAACAGAATGTGGATTCAGATCAAAAATTACTAACTCAGTCTGTGTTCTAACAGAATGTGGACTCAGATTTTGTTCAAAAATTACTCAGTCTGTTTCTAACAGAATATGGTCTCAGTCTATGTTTAAAGAATACTCACTCAACCAGTATTTTACCAGAGTATGGACTCAGCCTGTGTTCTAACAGAATACTCACACAGCCTGTGTTCTAACAGAATATGGACTCAGTCTATATTTAAATAATACTCACTCACCTCAGTATTCCAACAGAACACTCATGTAGCCAGTGTTCTAACAGAATACTAACTCAGCCTGTGTTCTAACAGAATGTGGATTCAGATCAAATATTACTAACTCAGTCTGTGTTCTAACAGAATGTGGACTCAGATTTTGTTCAAAAATTATTCAGCCTGTGTTCTAACAGAATGTGTATTCAGATCAAAAATTACTAACTCAGTCTGTGTTCTAACAGAATGTGGGTTCAGATCAAAAATTACTAACTCAGTCTGTGTTCTAACAGAATATGAACTCAGATTTTGTTCAAAAATTACACAGTCTGTGTTCTAACAGAATATGGACTCAGTCTATATTTAAAGAATACTCACTCACCTCAGTATTCTAACAGAACACTCACGTAGCCAGTGTTCTAACAGAATACTAACTCATCCTGTGTTCTAACAGAATGTGGATTCAGATCAAAAATTACTAACTCAGTCTGTGTTCTAACAGAATGTGGACTCAGATTTTGTTTAAAAATTACTCAGTCTGTTTCTAACAGAATATGGTCTCAGTCTATGTTTAAAGAATACTCACTCAGCCAGTATTTTACGAGAGTATGGACTCAGCCTGTGTTCTAACAGAATACTCACACATCCTGTGTTCTAACATAATATGGACTCAGTCTATATTTAAAGAATACTCACTCACCTCAGTATTCTAACAGAACACTCACGTAGCCTGTGTTCTAACAGAACACTAACTCAGCCTGTTTTCTAACAGAATGTGGATTCAGATCAAAAATTACTAAGGCAGTCTGTGTTCTAACAGAATATGGACTTAGATTTTGTTCAAAAATTACTCAGTCTGTGTTCTAACAGAATATGGACTAAGTCTATGTTTAAAGAATACTCACTCAGCCAATATTTTACCAGAGTATGGACTCAGCCTGTGTTCTAACACAATACTCACACAGCCTGTGTTCTAACAGAATATGGACTCAATCTATATTTAAAGAATACTCACTCACCTCAGTATTCCTACAGAACACTCACGTAGCCAGTGTTCTAACAGAATACTAACTCAGCCTGTGTTCTAACAGAATGTGGATTCAGATCAAATATTACTAACTCAGTCTGTGTTCTAACAGAATGTGGACTCAGATTTTGTTCAAAAATTACTCAGTCTGTGTTCTAACAGAATATGGACTAAGTCTATGTTTAAAGAATACTCACTCAGCTCAGTGTTCTAACATAACACTCACTTAGCCTGTGTTCTAACAGAATGTGGGTTCAGATCAAAAATTACTAACTCAGTCTGTGTTCTAACAGAATATGAACTCAGATTTTGTTCAAAAATTACTCAGTCTGTGTTCTAACAGAATATGGACTCAGTCTATGTTTAAAGAATACTCACTCAGCCAGTGTTCTACCAGAATATGGATTCAGACTATTTTCAAGAATACTCACTCAGCCTGTGTTCTAGCAGAACGCTCACTTAGCCTGTGTTCTAACAGAATGTGGACTCAGATATTGTTCAAAAATTACTAACTCAGTCTGTGTTCTAACAGAATTTGGACGCAGTCTATGTTTAAAAAATACTCACTCACCTCAGTGTTCTAACAGAACACTCACGTAGCCTGTGTTCTAACAGAACACTAACTCAGCCTGTTTTCTAACAAAATGTGGATTCAGATCAAAAATTACTAACGCAGTCTGTGTTCTAACAGAATATGGACTTAGATTTTGTTCAAAAATTACTCAGTCTGTGTTCTAACAGAATATGGACTCAGTCTATGTTTAAAGAATACTCACTCAGCCAGTATTTTACCAGAGTATGGACTCAGCCTGTGTTCTAACAGAATACTCACACAGCCTGTTTTCTAACAGAATATGGACTCAGTCTATATTTAAAGAATACTCACTCACCTCAGTATTCTAACAGAACACTCACGTAGCCAGTGTTCAAACAGAATACTAACTCAGCCTGTGTTCTAACAGAATGTGGATTCAGATCAAAAATTACTAACTCAGTCTGTGTTCTAACAGAATGTGGACTCAGATTTTGTTCAAAAATTACTCAGTCTGTGTTCTAACAGAATATGGTCTCAGTCTATGTTTAAAGAATACTCACTCAGCCAGTATTTTACCAGAGTATGGACTCAGCCTGTGTTCTAACAGAATACTCACACAGCCTGTGTTCTAACAGAATATGGACTCAGTCTATATTTAAAGAATACTCACTCACCTCAGTATTCTAACAGAACACTCACGTAGCCTGTGTTCTAACAGAACACTAACTCAGCCTGTTTTCTAACAGAATGTGGATTCAGATCAAAAATTACTAACGCAGTCTGTGTTCTAACAGAATATGGACTTAGATTTTGTTCAAAAATTACTCAGTCTGTGTTCTAACAGAATATGGACTCAGTCTATATTTAAAGAATACTCACTCAGACAATATTTTACCAGAGTATGGACTCAGCCTGTGTTCTAACAGAATACTCACACAGCCTGTGTTCTAACAGAATATGGACTCAGTCTATATTTAAAGAATACTCACTCACCTCAGTATTCCTACAGAACACTCATGTAGCCAGTGTTCTAACAGAATACTAACTCAGCCTGTGTTCTAACAGAATGTGGATTCAGATCAAATATTACTAAATCAGTCTGTGTTCTAACAGAATGTGGACTCAGATTTTGTTCAAAAATTATTCAGCCTGTGTTCTAACAGAATGTGGATTCAGATCAAAAATTACTAAGTCAGTCTGTGTTCTAACAGAATGTGGGTTCAGATCAAAAATTACTAACTCAGTCTGTGTTCTAACAGAATATGAACTCAGATTTTGTTCAAAAATTACTCAGTCTGTGTTCTAACAGAATATGGACTCAGTCTATATTTAAAGAATACTCACTCACCTCAGTATTCTAACAGAACACTCACGTAGCCAGTGTTCTAACAGAATACTAACTCATCCTGTGTTCTAACAGAATGTGGATTCAGATCAAAAATTACTAACTCAGTCTGTGTTCTAACAGAATGTGGACTCAGATTTTGTTCAAAAATTATTCAGTCTGTTTCTAACAGAATATGGTCTCAGTCTATGTTTAAAAATACTCACTCAGCCAGTATTTTACCAGAGTATGGACTCAGCCTGTGTTCTAACAGAATACTCACACAGCCTGTGTTCTAACAGAATATGGACTCAGTCTATATTTAAAGAATACTCACTCACCTCAGTATTCTAACAGAACACTCACGTAGCCTGTGTTCTAACAGAACCCTAACTCAGCCTGTTTTCTAACAGAATGTGGATTCAGATCAAAAATTACTAACGCAGTCTGTGTTCTAACAGAATATGGACTTAGATTTTGTTCAAAAATTACTCAGTCTGTGTTCTAACAGAATATGGACTCAGTCTATGTTTAAAGAATACTCACTCAGCCAATATTTTACCAGAGTATGGACTCAGCCTGTGTTCTAACAGAATACTCACACAGCCTGTGTTCTAACAGAATATGGACTCAGTCTATATTTAAAGAATACTCACTCACCTCAGTATTCCTACAGAACACTCACGTAGCCAGTGTTCTAACAGAATACTAACTCAGCCTGTGTTCTAACAGAATGTGGATTCAGATCAAATATTACTAACTCAGTCTGTGTTCTAACAGAATGTGGACTCAGATTTTGTTCAAAAATTACTCAGTCTGTGTTCTAACAGAATATGGACTAAGTCTATGTTTAAAGAATACTCACTCAGCTCAGTGTTCTAACATAACACTCACTTAGCCTGTGTTCTAACAGAATGTGGTTTCAGATCAAAAATTACTAACTCAGTCTGTGTTCTAACAGAATGTGGACTCAGATTTTGTTCAAAAATTACTCAGTCTGTGTTCTAACAGAATATGGACTCAGTCTATGTTTAAAGAATACTCACTCAGCCAGTGTTCTACCAGAATATGGATTCAGACTATTTTCAAGAATACTCACTCAGCCTGTGTTCTAGCAGAACGCTCACTTAGCCTGTGTTCTAACAGAATGTGGACTCAGATATTGTTCAAAAATTACTAACTCAGTCTGTGTTCTAACAGAATTTGGACGCAGTCTATGTTTAAAAAATACTCACTCACCTCAGTGTTCTAACAGAACACTCACGTAGCCTGTGTTCTAACAGAACACTAACTCAGCCTGCTTTCTAACAAAATGTGGATTCAGATCAAAAATTACTAACGCAGTCTGTGTTCTAACAGAATATGGACTTAGATTTTGTTCAAAAATTACTCAGTCTGTGTTCTAACAGAATATGGACTCAGTCTATGTTTAAAGAATACTCACTCAGCCAGTATTTTACCAGAGTATGGACTCAGCCTGTGTTCTAACAGAATACTCACACAGCCTGTGTTCTAACAGAATATGTACTCAGTCTATATTTAAAGAATACTCACTCACCTCAGTATTCTAACAGAACACTCACGTAGCCAGTGTTCTAACAGAATACTAACTCAGCCTGTGTTCTAACAGAATGTGGACTCAGATTTTGTTCAAAAATTACTCAGTCTGTTTCTAACAGAATATGGACTCAGTCTATGTTTAAAGAATACTCACTCAACCAGTATTTTACCAGAGTATGGACTCAGCCTGTGTTCTAACAGAATACTCACACAGCCTGTGTTCTAACAGAATATGGACTCAGTCTATATTTAAAGAATACTCACTCACCTCAGTGTTCTAACAGAACACTCACGTAGCCTGTGTTCTAACAGAACACTAACTCAGTCTGTTTTCTAACAGAATGTGCATTCAGATCAAATATTACTAACGCAGTCTGTGTTCTAACAGAATATGGACTTAGATTTTGTTCAAAAATTACTCAGTCTGTGTTCTAACAGAATATGGACTCAGTCTATGTTTAAAGAATTCTCACTCAGCCAATATTTTACCAGAGTATGGACTCAGCCTGTGTTCTAACAGAATACTCACACAGCCTGTGTTCTAACAGAATATGGACTCAGTCTATATTTAAAGAATACTCACTCACCTCAGTATTCCTACAGAACACTCACGTAGCCAGTGTTCTAACAGAATACTAACTCAGCTTGTGTTTTAACAGAATGTTGATTCAGATCAAATATTACTAACGCAGTCTGTGTTCTAACAGAATATGGACTTAGATTTTGTTCAAAAATTATTCAGCCTGTGTTCTAACAGAATGTGGATTCAGATCAAAAATTACTAACTCAGTCTGTGTTCTAACAGAATGTGGGTTCAGATCAAAAATTACTAACTCAGTCTGTGTTCTAACAGAATATGAACTCAGATTTTGTTCAAAAATTACTCAGTCTGTGTTCTAACAGAATATGGACTCCGTCTATATTTAAAGAATACTCACTCACCTCAGTATTCTAACAGAACACTCACGTAGCCAGTGTTCTAACAGAATACTAATTCAGCCTGTGTTCTAACATAATGTGGATTCAGATCAAAAATTACTAACTCAGTCTGTGTTCTAACAGAATGTGGACTCAGATTTTGTTCAAAACTTACTCAGTCTGTTTCTAGCAGAATATGGACTCAGTCTATGTTTTAAGAATACTCACTCAGCCAGTATTTTACCAGAGTATGGACTCAGCCTGTGTTCTAACAGAATACTCACACAGCCTGTGTTCTAACAGAATATGGACTCAGTCTATATTTAAAGAATACTGACTCACCTCAGTATTCCAACAGAACACTCACGTAGCCAGTGTCCTAACAGAATACTAACTCAGCCTGTGTTCTAACAGAATGTGCATTCAGATCAAATATTAATAACTCAGTCTGTGTTATAACAGAATGTGGACTCAGATTTTGTTCAAAAATTACTCAGTCTGTGTTCTAACAGAATATGGACTAAGTCTATGTTTAAAGAATACTCACTCAGCTCAGTGTTCTAACATAACACTCACTTAGCCTGTGTTCTAACAGAATGTGGGTTCAGATCAAAAATTACTAACTCAGTCTGTGTTCTAACAGAATATGAACTCAGATTTTGTTCAAAAATTACTCAGCCTGTGTTCTAACAGAATATATATTCAGTCTATATTTAAAGAATACTCACTCACCTCAGTATTCTAACAGAACACTCACGTAGCCTGTGTTCTAACAGAACACTAACTCAGCCTACTTTCTAACAGAATGTGGATTCAGATCAAATATTACTAACGCAGTCTGTGTTCTAACAGAATATGGACTTAGATTTTGTTCAAAAATTACTCAGTCTGTGTTCTAACAGAATATGGACTCAGTCTATGTTTAAAGAATACTCACTCAGCCAATATTTTACCAGAGTATGGACTCAGCCTGTGTTCTAACAGAATACTCACACAGCCTGTGTTCTAACAGAATATGGACTCAGTCTATATTTAAAGAATACTCACTCACCTCAGTATTCCAACAGAACACTCACGTAGCCAGTGTTCTAACAGAATACTAACTCAGCATGTGTTCTAACAGAATGTGGGTTCAGATCAAATATTACTAACTCAGTCTGTGTTCTAACAGAATATGGACTCAGTCTATGTTTAAAGAATACTCACTCAGCCAGTGTTCTACCAGAATATGGATTCAGACTATTTTCAAGAATACTCACTCAGCCTGTGTTCTAGCAGAACGCTCACTTAGCCTGTGTTCTAACAGAATGTGGACTCAGATATTGTTCAAAAATTACTAACTCAGTCTGTGTTCTAACAGAATTTGGACGCAGTCTATGTTTAAAAAATACTCACTCACCTCAGTGTTCTAACAGAACACTCACGTAGCCTGTGTTCTAACAGAACACTAACTCAGCCTGTTTTCTAACAAAATGTGGATTCAGATCAAAAATTACTAACGCAGTCTGTGTTCTAACAGAATATGGACTTAGATTTTGTTCAAAAATTACTCAGTCTGTGTTCTAACAGAATGTGGACTCAGATTTTGTTCAAAAATTACTCAGTCTGTTTCTAACAGAATATGGACTCAGTCTATGTTTAAAGAATACTCACTCAGCCAGTATTTTACCAGAGTATGGACTCAGCCTGTGTTCTAACCGAATACTTACACAGCCTGTGTTCTAACAGAATATGGACTCAGTCTATATTTAAAGAATACTCACTCACCTCAGTATTCTAACAGAAAACTCACGTAGCCAGTGTTCTAACAGAATACTAACTCAGCCTGTGTTCTAACAGAATGTGGACTCAGATTTTGTTCATAAATTATTCAGCCTGTGTTCTAACAGAATGTGGATTCAGATCAAAAATTACAAACTCAGTCTGTGTTCTAACAGAATGTGGGTTCAGATCAAAAATTACTAACTCAATCTGTGTTCTAACAGAATATGAACTCAGATTTTGTTCAAAAATTACTCAGTCTGTGTTCTAACAGAATATGGACTCAGTCTATATTTAAGGAATACTCACTCACCTCAGTATTCTAACAGAACACTCACGTAGCCAGTGTTCTAACAGAATACTAACTCAGCCCGTGTTTTAACAGAATGTGGATTCAGATCAAAAATTACTAACTCAGTATGTGTTCTAACAGAATGTGGAGTCAGATTTTGTTCAAAACTTACTCAGTCTGTTTCTAACAGTATATGGACTCAGTCTATGTTTAAAGAATACTCACTCAGCCAGTATTTTACCAGAGTATGGACTCAGCCTGTGTTCTAACAGAATACTCACACAGCCTGTGTTCTAACAGAATATGGACTCAGTCTATATTTAAAGAATACTGACTCACCTCAGTATTCCAACAGAACACTCACGTAGCCAGTGTTCTAACAGAATACTAACTCAGCCTGTTTTCTAACAGAATGTGCATTCAGATCAAATATTAATAACTCAGTCTGTGTTCTAACAGAATGTGGACTCAGATTTTGTTCAAAAATTACTCAGTCTGTGTTCTAACAGAATATGGACTAAGTCTATATTTAAAGAATACTCACTCTGCTCAGTTTTCTAACATAACACTCACTTAGCCTGTGTTCTAACAGAATGTGGGTTCAGATCAAAAATTACTAACTCAGTCTGTGTTCTAACAGAATATGAACTCAGATTTTGTTCAAAAATTACTCAGTCTGTGTTCTAACAGAATATGGACTCAGTCTATGTTTAAAGAATACTCACTCAGCCAGTGTTCTACCAGAATATGGATTCAGACTATTTTCAAGAATACTCACTCAGCCTGTGTTCTAGCAGAACGCTCACTTAGCCTGTGTTCTAACAGAATGTGGACTCAGATATTGTTCAAAAATTACTAACTCAGTCTGTGTTCCAACAGAATTTGGACGCAGTCTATGTTTAAAAAATACTCACTCACCTCAGTGTTCTAACAGAACACTCACGTAGCCTGTGTTCTAACAGAACACTAACTCAGCCTGTTTTCTAACAAAATGTGGATTCAGATCAAAAATTACTAACGCAGTCTGTGTTCTAACAGAATATGGACTTAGATTTTGTTCAAAAATTACTCAGTCTGTGTTCTAACAGAATATGGACTCAGTCTATGTTTAAAGAATACTCACTCAGCCAGTATTTTACCAGAGTATGGACTCAGCCTGTGTTCTAACAGAATACTCACACAGCCTGTGTTCTAACAGAATATGTATTCAGTCTATATTTAAAGAATACTCACTCACCTCAGTATTCTAACAGAACACTCACGTAGCCAGTGTTCTAACAGAATACTAACTCAGCCTGTGTTCTAACAGAATGTGGATTCAGATCAAAAATTACTAACTCAGTCTGTGTTCTAACAGAATGTGGACTCAGATTTTGTTCAAAAATTACTCAGTCTGTTTCTAACAGAATATGGACTCAGTCTATGTTTAAAGAATACTCACTCAGCCAGTATTTTACCAGAGTATCGACTCAGCCTGTGTTCTAACAGAATACTCACACAGCCTGTGTTCTAACAGAATATGTATTCAGTCTATATTTAAAGAATACTCACTCACCTCAGTATTCTAACAGAACACTCACGTAGCCAGTGTTCTAACAGAATACTAACTCAGCCTGTGTTCTAACAGAATGTGGATTCAGATCAAAAATTACTAACTCAGTCTGTGTTCTAACAGAATGTGGACTCAGATTTTGTTCAAAAATTACTCAGTCTGTTTCTAACAGAATATGGACTCAGTCTATGTTTAAAGAATACTCACTCAGCCAGTATTTTACCAGAGTATGGACTCAGCCTGTGTTCTAACAGAATACTCACACAGCCTGTGTTCTAACAGAATATGGACTCAGTCTATATTTAAAGAATACTCACTCACCTCAGTATTCTAACAGAACACTCACGTAGCCTGTGTTCTAACAGAACACTAACTCAGCCTGTTTTCTAACAAAATGTGGATTCAGATCAAAAATTACTAACGCAGTCTGTGTTCTAACAGAATATGGACTTAGATTTTGTTCAAAAATTACTCAGTCTGTGTTCTAACAGAATATGGACTCAGTCTATGTTAAAAGAATACTCACTCAGCCAGTATTTTACCAGAGTATGGACTCAGCCTGTGTTCTAACAGAATACTCACACAGCCTGTGTTCTAACAGAATATGTATTCAGTCTATATTTAAAGAATACTCACTCACCTCAGTATTCTAACAGAACACTCACGTAGCCAGTGTTCTAACAGAATACTAACTCAGCCTGTGTTCTAACAGAATGTGGATTCAGATCAAAAATTACTAACTCAGTCTGTGTTCTAACAGAATGTGGACTCAGATTTTGTTCAAAAATTACTCAGTCTGTTTCTAACAGAATATGGACTCAGTCTATGTTTAAAGAATACTCACTCAGCCAGTATTTTACCAGAGTATGGACTCAGCCTGTGTTCTAACAGAATACTCACACAGCCTGTGTTCTAACAGAATATGTATTCAGTCTATATTTAAAGAATACTCACTCACCTCAGTATTCTAACAGAACACTCAGGTAGCCAGTGTTCTAACAGAATACTAACTCAGCCTGTGTTCTAACAGAATGTGGATTCAGATCAAAAATTACTAACTCAGCCTGTGTTCTAACAGAATGTGGACTCAGATTTTGTTCAAAAATTACTCAGTCTGTTTCTAACAGAATATGGACTCATTCTATGTTTAAAGAATACTCACTCAGCCAGTATTTTACCAGAGTATGGACTCAGCCTGTGTTCTAACAGAATACTCACACAGCCTGTGTTCTAACAGAATATGGACTCAGTCTATATTTAAAGAATACTCACTCACCTCAGTATTCTAACAGAACACTCACGTAGCCAGTGTTCTAACAGAATACTAACTCATCCTGTGTTCTAACAGAATGTGGATTCAGATCAAAAATTATTAACTCAGTCTGTGTTCTAACAGAATATGGACTCAGTCTATGTTTAAAGAATACTCACTCAGCCAGTGTTCTACCAGAATATGGATTCAGACTATTTTCAAGAATACTCACTCAGCCTGTGTTCTAGCAGAACGCTCACTTAGCCTGTGTTCTAACAGAATGTGGACTCAGATATTGTTCAAAAATTACTAACTCAGTCTGTGTTCTAACAGAATTTGGACGCAGTCTATGTTTAAAAAATACTCACTCACCTCAGTGTTCTAACAGAACACTCACGTAGCCTGTGTTCTAACAGAACACTAACTCAGCCTGTTTTCTAACAAAATGTGGATTCAGATCAAAAATTACTAACGCAGTCTGTGTTCTAACAGAATATGGACTTAGATTTTGTTCAAAAATTACTCAGTCTGTGTTCTATCAGAATATGGACTCAGTCTATGTTTAAAGAATACTCACTCAGCCAGTATTTTACCAGAGTATGGACTCAGCCTTTGTTCTAACAGAACACTCACACAGCCTGTGTTCTAACAGAATATGTACTCAGTCTATATTTAAAGAATACTCACTCACCTCAGTTTTCTAACAGAATACTCACGTAGCCAGTGTTCTAACAGAATACTAACTCAGCCTGTGTTCTAACAGAATGTGGACTCAGATTTTGTTCAAAAATTACTCAGTCTGTTTCTAACAGAATATGGAATCAGTCTATGTTTAAAGAATACTCACTCAGCCAGTATTTTACTAGAGTATGGACTCAGCCTGTGTTCTAACAGAATACTCACACAGCCTGTGTTCTAACAGAATATGGACTCAGTCTATATTTAAAGAATACTCACTCACCTCAGTATTCTAACAGAACACTCACGTAGCCTGTGTTCTAACAGAACACTAACTCAGCCTGTTTTCTAACAGAATGTGGATTCAGATCAAAAATTACGAACGCAGTCTGTGTTCTAACACAATATGGACTTATATTTTGTTCAAAAATTACTCAGTCTGTGTTCTAACAGAATATGGAGTCAGTCTATTTTTAAAGAATACTCGCTCAGCCAATATTTTACCAGAGTATGGACTCAGCCTGTGTTCTAACAGAATACTCACACAGCCTGTGTTCTAACAGAATATGGACTCAGTCTATATTTAAAGAATACTCACTCACCTCAGTATTCCAACAGAACACTCACGTAGCCGGTGTTCTAACAGAATACTAACTCAGCCTGTGTTTCAACAGAATGTGGATTGAGATCAAATATTACTAACTCAGTCTGTGTTCTAACAGAATGTGGACTCAGATTTTGTTCAAAAATTATTCAGCCTGTGTTCTAACAGAATGTGGATTCAGATCAAAAATTACTAACTCAGTCTGTGTTCTAACAGAATGTGGGTTCAGATCAAAAATTACTAACTCAGTCTGTGTTCTAACAGAATATGAACTCAGATTTTGTTCAAAAATTACTCAGTCTGTGTTCTAACAGGATATGGACTCAGTCTATATTTAAAGAATACTCACTCACCTCAGTATTCTAACAGAACACTCACGTAGCCAGTGTTCTAACAGAATACTAACTCAGCCTGTGTTCTAACATAATGTGGATTCAGATCAAAAATTACTAACTCAGTTTGTGTTCTAACAGAATGTGGACTCAGATTTTGTTCAAAACTTAGTCTGTTTCTAACAGAATATGGACTCAGTCTATGTTTAAAGAATACTCACTCAGCCAGTATTTTACCAGAGTATGGACTCAGCCTGTGTTCTAACAGAATACTCACACAGCCTGTGTTCTAACAGAATATGGACTCAGTCTATATTTAAAGAATACTGACTCACCTCAGTATTCCAACAGAACACTCACGTAGCCAGTGTCCTAACAGAATACTAACTCAGCCTGTGTTCTAACAGAATGTACATTCAGATCAAATATTAATAACTCAGGATGTGTTCTAACAGAATGTGGATTCAGATCAAATATTACTAACTCAGTCTGTGTTCTAACAGAATATGGACTCAGTCTATGTTTAAAGAATACTCACTCAGCCAGTGTTCTACCAGAATATGGATTCAGACTATTTTCAAGAATACTCACTCAGCCTGTGTTCTAGCAGAACGCTCACTTAGCCTGTGTTCTAACAGAATGTGGACTCAGATATTGTTCAAAAATTACTAACTCAGTCTGTGTTCTAACAGAATTTGGACGCAGTCTATGTTTAAAAAATACTCACTCACCTCAGTGTTCTAACAGAACACTCACGTAGCCTGTGTTCTAACAGAACACTAACTCAGCCTGCTTTCTAACAAAATGTGGATTCAGATCAAAAATTACTAACGCAGTCTGTGTTCTAACAGAATATGGACTTAGATTTTGTTCAAAAATTACTCAGTCTGTGTTCTAACAGAATATGGACTCAGTCTATGTTTAAAGAATACTCACTCAGCCAGTATTTTACCAGAGTATGGACTCAGCCTGTGTTCTAACAGAATACTCACACAGCCTGTGTTCTAACAGAATATGTACTCAGTCTATATTTAAAGAATACTCACTCACCTCAGTATTCTAACAGAACACTCACGTAGCCAGTGTTCTAACAGAATACTAACTCAGCCTGTGTTCTAACAGAATGTGGACTCAGATTTTGTTCAAAAATTACTCAGTCTGTTTCTAACAGAATATGGACTCAGTCTATGTTTAAAGAATACTCACTCAACCAGTATTTTACCAGAGTATGGACTCAGCCTGTGTTCTAACAGAATACTCACACAGCCTGTGTTCTAACAGAATATGGACTCAGTCTATATTTAAAGAATACTCACTCACCTCAGTGTTCTAACAGAACACTCACGTAGCCTGTGTTCTAACAGAACACTAACTCAGTCTGTTTTCTAACAGAATGTGGATTCAGATCAAATATTACTAACGCAGTCTGTGTTCTAACAGAATATGGACTTAGATTTTGTTCAAAAATTACTCAGTCTGTGTTCTAACAGAATATGGACTCAGTCTATGTTTAAAGAATTCTCACTCAGCCAATATTTTACCAGAGTATGGACTCAGCCTGTGTTCTAACAGAATACTCACACAGCCTGTGTTCTAACAGAATATGGACTCAGTCTATATTTAAAGAATACTCACTCACCTCAGTATTCCTACAGAACACTCACGTAGCCAGTGTTCTAACAGAATACTAACTCAGCTTGTGTTTTAACAGAATGTTGATTCAGATCAAATATTACTAACGCAGTCTGTGTTCTAACAGAATATGGACTTAGATTTTGTTCAAAAATTATTCAGCCTGTGTTCTAACAGAATGTGGATTCAGATCAAAAATTACTAACTCAGTCTGTGTTCTAACAGAATGTGGGTTCAGATCAAAAATTACTAACTTAGTCTGTGTTCTAACAGAATATGAACTCAGATTTTGTTCAAAAATTACTCAGTCTGTGTTCTAACAGAATATGGACTCCGTCTATATTTAAAGAATACTCACTCACCTCAGTATTCTAACAGAACACTCACGTAGCCAGTGTTCTAACAGAATACTAATTCAGCCTGTGTTCTAACATAATGTGGATTCAGATCAAAAATTACTAACTCAGTCTGTGTTCTAACAGAATGTGGACTCAGATTTTGTTCAAAACTTACTCAGTCTGTTTCTAGCAGAATATGGACTCAGTCTATGTTTTAAGAATACTCACTCAGCCAGTATTTTACCAGAGTATGGACTCAGCCTGTGTTCTAACAGAATACTCACACAGCCTGTGTTCTAACAGAATATGGACTCAGTCTATATTTAAAGAATACTGACTCACCTCAGTATTCCAACAGAACACTCACGTAGCCAGTGTCCTAACAGAATACTAACTCAGCCTGTGTCCTAACAGAATGTGCATTCAGATCAAATATTAATAACTCAGTCTGTGTTATAACAGAATGTGGACTCAGATTTTGTTCAAAAATTACTCAGTCTGTGTTCTAACAGAATATGGACTAAGTCTATGTTTAAAGAATACTCACTCAGCTCAGTGTTCTAACATAACACTCACTTAGCCTGTGTTCTAACAGAATGTGGGTTCAGATCAAAAATTACTAACTCAGTCTGTGTTCTAACAGAATATGAACTCAGATTTTGTTCAAAAATTACTCAGCCTGTGTTCTAACAGAATATATATTCAGTCTATATTTAAAGAATACTCACTCACCTCAGTATTCTAACAGAACACTCACGTAGCCTGTGTTCTAACAGAACACTAACTCAGCCTACTTTCTAACAGAATGTGGATTCAGATCAAATATTACTAACGCAGTCTGTGTTCTAACAGAATATGGACTTAGATTTTGTTCAAAAATTACTCAGTCTGTGTTCTAACAGAATATGGACTCAGTCTATGTTTAAAGAATACTCACTCAGCCAATATTTTACCAGAGTATGGACTCAGCCTGTGTTCTAACAGAATACTCACACAGCCTGTGTTCTAACAGAATATGGACTCAGTCTATATTTAAAGAATACTCACTCACCTCAGTATTCCAACAGAACACTCACGTAGCCAGTGTTCTAACAGAATACTAACTCAGCATGTGTTCTAACAGAATGTGGGTTCAGATCAAATATTACTAACTCAGTCTGTGTTCTAACAGAATATGGACTCAGTCTATGTTTAAAGAATACTCACTCAGCCAGTGTTCTACCAGAATATGGATTCAGACTATTTTCAAGAATACTCACTCAGCCTGTGTTCTAGCAGAACGCTCACTTAGCCTGTGTTCTAACAGAATGTGGACTCAGATATTGTTCAAAAATTACTAACTCAGTCTGTGTTCTAACAGAATTTGGACGCAGTCTATGTTTAAAAAATACTCACTCACCTCAGTGTTCTAACAGAACACTCACGTAGCCTGTGTTCTAACAGAACACTAACTCAGCCTGTTTTCTAACAAAATGTGGATTCAGATCAAAAATTACTAACGCAGTCTGTGTTCTAACAGAATATGGACTTAGATTTTGTTCAAAAATTACTCAGTCTGTGTTCTAACAGAATGTGGACTCAGATTTTGTTCAAAAATTACTCAGTCTGTTTCTAACAGAATATGGACTCAGTCTATGTTTAAAGAATACTCACTCAGCCAGTATTTTACCAGAGTATGGACTCAGCCTGTGTTCTAACCGAATACTCACACAGCCTGTGTTCTAACAGAATATGGACTCAGTCTATATTTAAAGAATACTCACTCACCTCAGTATTCTAACAGAAAACTCACGTAGCCAGTGTTCTAACAGAATACTAACTCAGCCTGTGTTCTAACAGAATGTGGACTCAGATTTTGTTCATAAATTATTCAGCCTGTGTTCTAACAGAATGTGGATTCAGATCAAAAATTACAAACTCAGTCTGTGTTCTAACAGAATGTGGGTTCAGATCAAAAATTACTAACTCAGTCTGTGTTCTAACAGAATATGAACTCAGATTTTGTTCAAAAATTACTCAGTCTGTGTTCTAACAGGATATGGACTCAGTCTATATTTAAAGAATACTCACTCACCTCAGTATTCTAACAGAACACTCACGTAGCCAGTGTTCTAACAGAATACTAACTCAGCCTGTGTTCTAACATAATGTGGATTCAGATCAAAAATTACTAACTCAGTTTGTGTTCTAACAGAATGTGGACTCAGATTTTGTTCAAAACTTAGACTGTTTCTAACAGAATATGGACTCAGTCTATGTTTAAAGAATACTCACTCAGCCAGTATTTTACCAGAGTATGGACTCAGCCTGTGTTCTAACAGAATACTCACACAGCCTGTGTTCTAACAGAATATGGACTCAGTCTATATTTAAAGAATACTGACTCACCTCAGTATTCCAACAGAACACTCACGTAGCCAGTGTCCTAACAGAATACTAACTCAGCCTGTGTTCTAACAGAATGTACATTCAGATCAAATATTAATAACTCAGGATGTGTTCTAACAGAATGTGGATTCAGATCAAATATTACTAACTCAGTCTGTGTTCTAACAGAATATGGACTCAGTCTATGTTTAAAGAATACTCACTCAGCCAGTGTTCTACCAGAATATGGATTCAGACTATTTTCAAGAATACTCACTCAGCCTGTGTTCTAGCAGAACGCTCACTTAGCCTGTGTTCTAACAGAATGTGGACTCAGATATTGTTCAAAAATTACTAACTCAGTCTGTGTTCTAACAGAATTTGGACGCAGTCTATGTTTAAAAAATACTCACTCACCTCAGTGTTCTAACAGAACACTCACGTAGCCTGTGTTCTAACAGAACACTAACTCAGCCTGCTTTCTAACAAAATGTGGATTCAGATCAAAAATTACTAACGCAGTCTGTGTTCTAACAGAATATGGACTTAGATTTTGTTCAAAAATTACTCAGTCTGTGTTCTAACAGAATATGGACTCAGTCTATGTTTAAAGAATACTCACTCAGCCAGTATTTTACCAGAGTATGGACTCAGCCTGTGTTCTAACAGAATACTCACACAGCCTGTGTTCTAACAGAATATGTACTCAGTCTATATTTAAAGAATACTCACTCACCTCAGTATTCTAACAGAACACTCACGTAGCCAGTGTTCTAACAGAATACTAACTCAGCCTGTGTTCTAACAGAATGTGGACTCAGATTTTGTTCAAAAATTACTCAGTCTGTTTCTAACAGAATATGGACTCAGTCTATGTTTAAAGAATACTCACTCAACCAGTATTTTACCAGAGTATGGACTCAGCCTGTGTTCTAACAGAATACTCACACAGCCTGTGTTCTAACAGAATATGGACTCAGTCTATATTTAAAGAATACTCACTCACCTCAGTGTTCTAACAGAACACTCACGTAGCCTGTGTTCTAACAGAACACTAACTCAGTCTGTTTTCTAACAGAATGTGGATTCAGATCAAATATTACTAACGCAGTCTGTGTTCTAACAGAATATGGACTTAGATTTTGTTCAAAAATTACTCAGTCTGTGTTCTAACAGAATATGGACTCAGTCTATGTTTAAAGAATTCTCACTCAGCCAATATTTTACCAGAGTATGGACTCAGCCTGTGTTCTAACAGAATACTCACACAGCCTGTGTTCTAACAGAATATGGACTCAGTCTATATTTAAAGAATACTCACTCACCTCAGTATTCCTACAGAACACTCACGTAGCCAGTGTTCTAACAGAATACTAACTCAGCTTGTGTTTTAACAGAATGTTGATTCAGATCAAATATTACTAACGCAGTCTGTGTTCTAACAGAATATGGACTTAGATTTTGTTCAAAAATTATTCAGCCTGTGTTCTAACAGAATGTGGATTCAGATCAAAAATTACTAACTCAGTCTGTGTTCTAACAGAATGTGGGTTCAGATCAAAAATTACTAACTTAGTCTGTGTTCTAACAGAATATGAACTCAGATTTTGTTCAAAAATTACTCAGTCTGTGTTCTAACAGAATATGGACTCCGTCTATATTTAAAGAATACTCACTCACCTCAGTATTCTAACAGAACACTCACGTAGCCAGTGTTCTAACAGAATACTAATTCAGCCTGTGTTCTAACATAATGTGGATTCAGATCAAAAATTACTAACTCAGTCTGTGTTCTAACAGAATGTGGACTCAGATTTTGTTCAAAACTTACTCAGTCTGTTTCTAGCAGAATATGGACTCAGTCTATGTTTTAAGAATACTCACTCAGCCAGTATTTTACCAGAGTATGGACTCAGCCTGTGTTCTAACAGAATACTCACACAGCCTGTGTTCTAACAGAATATGGACTCAGTCTATATTTAAAGAATACTGACTCACCTCAGTATTCCAACAGAACACTCACGTAGCCAGTGTCCTAACAGAATACTAACTCAGCCTGTGTTCTAACAGAATGTGCATTCAGATCAAATATTAATAACTCAGTCTGTGTTATAACAGAATGTGGACTCAGATTTTGTTCAAAAATTACTCAGTCTGTGTTCTAACAGAATATGGACTAAGTCTATGTTTAAAGAATACTCACTCAGCTCAGTGTTCTAACATAACACTCACTTAGCCTGTGTTCTAACAGAATGTGGGTTCAGATCAAAAATTACTAACTCAGTCTGTGTTCTAACAGAATATGAACTCAGATTTTGTTCAAAAATTACTCAGCCTGTGTTCTAACAGAATATATATTCAGTCTATATTTAAAGAATACTCACTCACCTCAGTATTCTAACAGAACACTCACGTAGCCTGTGTTCTAACAGAACACTAACTCAGCCTACTTTCTAACAGAATGTGGATTCAGATCAAATATTACTAACGCAGTCTGTGTTCTAACAGAATATGGACTTAGATTTTGTTCAAAAATTACTCAGTCTGTGTTCTAACAGAATATGGACTCAGTCTATGTTTAAAGAATACTCACTCAGCCAATATTTTACCAGAGTATGGACTCAGCCTGTGTTCTAACAGAATACTCACCCAGCCTGTGTTCTAACAGAATATGGACTCAGTCTATATTTAAAGAATACTCACTCACCTCAGTATTCCAACAGAACACTCACGTAGCCAGTGTTCTAACAGAATACTAACTCAGCATGTGTTCTAACAGAATGTGGGTTCAGATCAAATATTACTAACTCAGTCTGTGTTCTAACAGAATATGGACTCAGTCTATGTTTAAAGAATACTCACTCAGCCAGTGTTCTACCAGAATATGGATTCAGACTATTTTCAAGAATACTCACTCAGCCTGTGTTCTAGCAGAACGCTCACTTAGCCTGTGTTCTAACAGAATGTGGACTCAGATATTGTTCAAAAATTACTAACTCAGTCTGTGTTCTAACAGAATTTGGACGCAGTCTATGTTTAAAAAATACTCACTCACCTCAGTGTTCTAACAGAACACTCACGTAGCCTGTGTTCTAACAGAACACTAACTCAGCCTGTTTTCTAACAAAATGTGGATTCAGATCAAAAATTACTAACGCAGTCTGTGTTCTAACAGAATATGGACTTAGATTTTGTTCAAAAATTACTCAGTCTGTGTTCTAACAGAATGTGGACTCAGATTTTGTTCAAAAATTACTCAGTCTGTTTCTAACAGAATATGGACTCAGTCTATGTTTAAAGAATACTCACTCAGCCAGTATTTTACCAGAGTATGGACTCAGCCTGTGTTCTAACCGAATACTCACACAGCCTGTGTTCTAACAGAATATGGACTCAGTCTATATTTAAAGAATACTCACTCACCTCAGTATTCTAACAGAAAACTCACGTAGCCAGTGTTCTAACAGAATACTAACTCAGCCTGTGTTCTAACAGAATGTGGACTCAGATTTTGTTCATAAATTATTCAGCCTGTGTTCTAACAGAATGTGGATTCAGATCAAAAATTACAAACTCAGTCTGTGTTCTAACAGAATGTGGGTTCAGATCAAAAATTACTAACTCAATCTGTGTTCTAACAGAATATGAACTCAGATTTTGTTCAAAAATTACTCAGTCTGTGTTCTAACAGAATATGGACTCAGTCTATATTTAAGGAATACTCACTCACCTCAGTATTCTAACAGAACACTCACGTAGCCAGTGTTCTAACAGAATACTATCTCAGCCCGTGTTTTAACAGAATGTGGATTCAGATCAAAAATTACTAACTCAGTATGTGTTCTAACAGAATGTGGAGTCAGATTTTGTTCAAAACTTACTCAGTCTGTTTCTAACAGTATATGGACTCAGTCTATGTTTAAAGAATACTCACTCAGCCAGTATTTTACCAGAGTATGGACTCAGCCTGTGTTCTAACAGAATACTCACACAGCCTGTGTTCTAACAGAATATGGACTCAGTCTATATTTAAAGAATACTGACTCACCTCAGTATTCCAACAGAACACTCACGTAGCCAGTGTTCTAACAGAATACTAACTCAGCCTGTTTTCTAACAGAATGTGCATTCAGATCAAATATTAATAACTCAGTCTGTGTTCTAACAGAATGTGGACTCAGATTTTGTTCAAAAATTACTCAGTCTGTGTTCTAACAGAATATGGACTAAGTCTATATTTAAAGAATACTCACTCTGCTCAGTTTTCTAACATAACACTCACTTAGCCTGTGTTCTAACAGAATGTGGGTTCAGATCAAAAATTACTAACTCAGTCTGTGTTCTAACAGAATATGAACTCAGATTTTGTTCAAAAATTACTCAGTCTGTGTTCTAACAGAATATGGACTCAGTCTATGTTTAAAGAATACTCACTCAGCCAGTGTTCTACCAGAATATGGATTCAGACTATTTTCAAGAATACTCACTCAGCCTGTGTTCTAGCAGAACGCTCACTTAGCCTGTGTTCTAACAGAATGTGGACTCAGATATTGTTCAAAAATTACTAACTCAGTCTGTGTTCCAACAGAATTTGGACGCAGTCTATGTTTAAAAAATACTCACTCACCTCAGTGTTCTAACAGAACACTCACGTAGCCTGTGTTCTAACAGAACACTAACTCAGCCTGTTTTCTAACAAAATGTGGATTCAGATCAAAAATTACTAACGCAGTCTGTGTTCTAACAGAATATGGACTTAGATTTTGTTCAAAAATTACTCAGTCTGTGTTCTAACAGAATATGGACTCAGTCTATGTTTAAAGAATACTCACTCAGCCAGTATTTTACCAGAGTATGGACTCAGCCTGTGTTCTAACAGAATACTCACACAGCCTGTGTTCTAACAGAATATGTATTCAGTCTATATTTAAAGAATACTCACTCACCTCAGTATTCTAACAGAACACTCACGTAGCCAGTGTTCTAACAGAATACTAACTCAGCCTGTGTTCTAACAGAATGTGGATTCAGATCAAAAATTACTAACTCAGTCTGTGTTCTAACAGAATGTGGACTCAGATTTTGTTCAAAAATTACTCAGTCTGTTTCTAACAGAATATGGACTCAGTCTATGTTTAAAGAATACTCACTCAGCCAGTATTTTACCAGAGTATGGACTCAGCCTGTGTTCTAACAGAATACTCACACAGCCTGTGTTCTAACAGAATATGTATTCAGTCTATATTTAAAGAATACTCACTCACCTCAGTATTCTAACAGAACACTCACGTAGCCAGTGTTCTAACAGAATACTAACTCAGCCTGTGTTCTAACAGAATGTGGATTCAGATCAAAAATTACTAACTCAGTCTGTGTTCTAACAGAATGTGGACTCAGATTTTGTTCAAAAATTACTCAGTCTGTTTCTAACAGAATATGGACTCAGTCTATGTTTAAAGAATACTCACTAAGCCAGTATTTTACCAGAGTATGGACTCAGCCTGTGTTCTAACAGAATACTCACACAGCCTGTGTTCTAACAGAATATGGACTCAGTCTATATTTAAAGAATACTCACTCACCTCAGTATTCTAACAGAACACTCACGTAGCCTGTGTTCTAACAGAACACTAACTCAGCCTGTTTTCTAACAAAATGTGGATTCAGATCAAAAATTACTAACGCAGTCTGTGTTCTAACAGAATATGGACTTAGATTTTGTTCAAAAATTACTCAGTCTGTGTTCTAACAGAATATGGACTCAGTCTATGTTAAAAGAATACTCACTCAGCCAGTATTTTACCAGAGTATGGACTCAGCCTGTGTTCTAACAGAATACTCACACAGCCTGTGTTCTAACAGAATATGTATTCAGTCTATATTTAAAGAATACTCACTCACCTCAGTATTCTAACAGAACACTCACGTAGCCAGTGTTCTAACAGAATACTAACTCAGCCTGTGTTCTAACAGAATGTGGATTCAGATCAAAAATTACTAACTCAGTCTGTGTTCTAACAGAATGTGGACTCAGATTTTGTTCAAAAATTACTCAGTCTGTTTCTAACAGAATATGGACTCAGTCTATGTTTAAAGAATACTCACTCAGCCAGTATTTTACCAGAGTATGGACTCAGCCTGTGTTCTAACAGAATACTCACACAGCCTGTGTTCTAACAGAATATGTATTCAGTCTATATTTAAAGAATACTCACTCACCTCAGTATTCTAACAGAACACTCAGGTAGCCAGTGTTCTAACAGAATACTAACTCAGCCTGTGTTCTAACAGAATGTGGATTCAGATCAAAAATTACTAACTCAGTCTGTGTTCTAACAGAATGTGGACTCAGATTTTGTTCAAAAATTACTCAGTCTGTTTCTAACAGAATATGGACTCATTCTATGTTTAAAGAATACTCACTCAGCCAGTATTTTACCAGAGAATGGACTCAGCCTGTGTTCTAACAGAATACTCACACAGCCTGTGTTCTAACAGAATATGGACTCAGTCTATATTTAAAGAATACTCACTCACCTCAGTATTCTAACAGAACACTCACGTAGCCAGTGTTCTAACAGAATACTAACTCATCCTGTGTTCTAACAGAATGTGGATTCAGATCAAAAATTACTAACTCAGTCTGTGTTCTAACAGAATATGGACTCAGTCTATGTTTAAAGAATACTCACTCAGCCAGTGTTCTACCAGAATATGGATTCAGACTATTTTCAAGAATACTCACTCAGCCTGTGTTCTAGCAGAACGCTCACTTAGCCTGTGTTCTAACAGAATGTGGACTCAGATATTGTTCAAAAATTACTAACTCAGTCTGTGTTCTAACAGAATTTGGACGCAGTCTATGTTTAAAAAATACTCACTCACCTCAGTGTTCTAACAGAACACTCACGTAGCCTGTGTTCTAACAGAACACTAACTCAGCCTGTTTTCTAACAAAATGTGGATTCAGATAAAAAATTACTAACGCAGTCTGTGTTCTAACAGAATATGGACTTAGATTTTGTTCAAAAATTACTCAGTCTGTGTTCTAACAGAATATGGACTCAGTCTATGTTTAAAGAATACTCACTCAGCCAGTATTTTACCAGAGTATGGACTCAGCCTTTGTTCTAACAGAACACTCACACAGCCTGTGTTCTAACAGAATATGTACTCAGTCTATATTTAAAGAATACTCACTCACCTCAGTTTTCTAACAGAATACTCACGTAGCCAGTGTTCTAACAGAATACTAACTCAGCCTGTGTTCTAACAGAATGTGGACTCAGATTTTGTTCAAAAATTACTCAGTCTGTTTCTAACAGAATATGGAATCAGTCTATGTTTAAAGAATACTCACTCAGCCAGTATTTTACTAGAGTATGGACTCAGCCTGTGTTCTAACAGAATACTCACACAGCCTGTGTTCTAACAGAATATGGACTCAGTCTATATTTAAAGAATACTCACTCACCTCAGTATTCTAACAGAACACTCACGTAGCCTGTGTTCTAACAGAACACTAACTCAGCCTGTTTTCTAACAGAATGTGGATTCAGATCAAAAATTACGAACGCAGTCTGTGTTCTAACACAATATGGACTTATATTTTGTTCAAAAATTACTCAGTCTGTGTTCTAACAGAATATGGAGTCAGTCTATTTTTAAAGAATACTCGCTCAGCCAATATTTTACCAGAGTATGGACTCAGCCTGTGTTCTAACAGAATACTCACACAGCCTGTGTTCTAACAGAATATGGACTCAGTCTATATTTAAAGAATACTCACTCACCTCAGTATTCCAACAGAACACTCACGTAGCCGGTGTTCTAACAGAATACTAACTCAGCCTGTGTTTCAACAGAATGTGGATTCAGATCAAATATTACTAACTCAGTCTGTGTTCTAACAGAATGTGGACTCAGATTTTGTTCAAAAATTATTCAGCCTGTGTTCTAACAGAATGTGGATTCAGATCAAAAATTACTAACTCAGTCTGTGTTCTAACAGAATGTGGGTTCAGATCAAAAATTACTAACTCAGTCTGTGTTCTAACAGAATATGAACTCAGATTTTGTTCAAAAATTACTCAGTCTGTGTTCTAACAGGATATGGACTCAGTCTATATTTAAAGAATACTCACTCACCTCAGTATTCTAACAGAACACTCACGTAGCCAGTGTTCTAACAGAATACTAACTCAGCCTGTGTTCTAACATAATGTGGATTCAGATCAAAAATTACTAACTCAGTCTGTGTTCTAACAGAATGTGGACTCAGATTTTGTTCAAAACTTAGTCTGTTTCTAACAGAATATGGACTCAGTCTATGTTTAAAGAATACTCACTCAGCCAGTATTTTACCAGAGTATGGACTCAGCCTGTGTTCTAACAGAATACTCACACAGCCTGTGTTCTAACAGAATATGGACTCAGTCTATATTTAAAGAATACTGACTCACCTCAGTATTCCAACAGAACACTCACGTAGCCAGTGTCCTAACAGAATACTAACTCAGCCTGTGTTCTAACAGAATGTACATTCAGATCAAATATTAATAACTCAGGATGTGTTCTAACAGAATGTGGATTCAGATCAAATATTACTAACTCAGTCTGTGTTCTAACAGAATATGGACTCAGTCTATGTTTAAAGAATACTCACTCAGCCAGTGTTCTACCAGAATATGGATTCAGACTATTTTCAAGAATACTCACTCAGCCTGTGTTCTAGCAGAACGCTCACTTAGCCTGTGTTCTAACAGAATTTGGACTCAGATATTGTTCAAAAATTACTAACTCAGTCTGTGTTCTAACAGAATTTGGACGCAGTCTATGTTTAAAAAATACTCACTCACCTCAGTGTTCTAACAGAACACTCACGTAGCCTGTGTTCTAACAGAACACTAACTCAGCCTGTTTTCTAACAAAATGTGGATTCAGATAAAAAATTACTAACGCAGTCTGTGTTCTAACAGAATATGGACTCAGTCTATGTTTAAAGAATACTCACTCAGCCAGTGTTCTACCAGAATATGGATTCAGACTATTTTCAAGAATACTCACTCAGCCTGTGTTCTAGCAGAACGCTCACTTAGCCTGTGTTCTAACAGAATGTGGACTCAGATATTGTTCAAAAATTACTAACTCAGTCTGTGTTCTAACAGAATTTGGACGCAGTCTATGTTTAAAGAATACTCACTCAGCCAGTATTTTACTAGAGTATGGACTCAGCCTGTGTTCTAACAGAATACTCACACAGCCTGTGTTCTAACAGAATATGGACTCAGTCTATATTTAAAGAATACTCACTCACCTCAGTATTCTAACAGAACACTCACGTAGCCTGTGTTCTAACAGAACACTAACTCAGCCTGTTTTCTAACAGAATGTGGATTCAGATCAAAAATTACGAACGCAGTCTGTGTTCTAACAGAATATGGACTTATATTTTGTTCAAAAATTACTCAGTCTGTGTTCTAACAGAATATGGACTCAGTCTATGTTTAAAGAATACTCGCTCAGCCAATATTTTACCAGAGTATGGACTCAGCCTGTGTTCTAACAGAATACTCACACAGCCTGTGTTCTAACAGAATATGGACTCAGTCTATATTTAAAGAATACTCACTCACCTCAGTATTCTAACAGAACACTCACGTAGCCTGTGTTCTAACAGAACACTAACTCAGCCTGTTTTCTAACAGAATGTGGATTCAGATCAAAAATTACGAACGCAGTCTGTGTTCTAACAGAATATGGACTTATATTTTGTTCAAAAATTACTCAGTCTGTGTTCTAACAGAATATGGACTCAGTCTATGTTTAAAGAATACTCGCTCAGCCAATATTTTACCAGAGTATGGACTCAGCCTGTGTTCTAACAGAATACTCACACAGCCTGTGTTCTAACAGAATATGGACTCAGTCTATATTTAAAGAATACTCACTCACCTCAGTATTCCAACAGAACATTCACGTAGCCGGTGTTCTAACAGAATACTAACTCAGCCTGTGTTCTAACAGAATGTGGATTCAGATCAAATATTACTAACTCAGTCTGTGTTCTAACAGAATGTGGACTCAGATTTTGTTCAAAAATTATTCAGCCTGTGTTCTAACAGAATGTCGATTCAGATCAAAAATTACTAACTCAGTCTGTGTTCTAACAGAATGTGGGTTCAGATCAAAAATTACTAACTCAGTCTGTGTTCTAACAGAATATGAACTCAGATTTTGTTCAAAACTTACTCAGTCTGTTTCTAACAGAATATGGACTCAGTCTATGTTTAAAGAATACTCACTCAGCCAGTATTTTACCAGAGTATGGACTCAGCCTGTGTTCTAACAGAATAGTCACACAGCCTGTGTTCTAACAGAATATGGACTCAGTCTATATTTAAAGAATACTGACTCACCTCAGTATTCCAACAGAACACTCACGTAGCCAGTGTCCTAACAGAATACTAACTCAGCCTGTGTTCTAACAGAATGTGCATTCAGATCAAATATTAATAACTCAGCATGTGTTCTAACAGAATGTGGATTCAGATCAAATATTACTAACTCAGTCTGTGTTCTAACAGAATATGGACTCAGTCTATGTTTAAAGAATACTCACTCAGCCAGTGTTCTACCAGAATATGGATTCAGACTATTTTCAAGAATACTCACTCAGCCTGTGTTCTAGCAGAACGCTCACTTAGCCTGTGTTCTAACAGAATGTGGACTCAGATATTGTTCAAAAATTACTAACTCAGTCTGTGTTCTAACAGAATTTGGACGCAGTCTATGTTTAAAAAATACTCACTCACCTCAGTGTTCTAACAGAACACTCACGTAGCCTGTGTTCTAACAGAACACTAACTCAGCCTGTTTTCTAACAAAATGTGGATTCAGATCAAAAATTACTAACGCAGTCTGTGTTCTAACAGAATATGGACTTAGATTTTGTTCAAAAATTACTCAGTCTGTGTTCTAACAGAATATGGACTCAGTCTATGTTTAAAGAATACTCACTCAGCCAGTATTTTACCAGAGTATGGACTCAGCCTGTGTTCTAACAGAACACTCACACAGCCTGTGTTCTAACAGAATATGTACTCAGTCTATATTTAAAGAATACTCACTCACCTCAGTATTCTAACAGAACACTCACGTAGCCAGTGTTCTAACAGAATACTAACTCAGCCTGTGTTCTAACAGAATGTGGACTCAGATTTTGTTCAAAAATTACTCAGTCTGTTTCTAACAGAATATGGACTCAGTCTATGTTTAAAGAATACTCACTCAGCCAGTATTTTACTAGAGTATGGACTCAGCCTGTGTTCTAACAGAATACTCACACAGCCTGTGTTCTAACAGAATATGGACTCAGTCTATATTTAAAGAATACTCACTCACCTCAGTATTCTAACAGAACACTCACGTAGCCTGTGTTCTAACAGAACACTAACTCAGCCTGTTTTCTAACAGAATGTGGATTCAGATCAAAAATTACGAACGCAGTCTGTGTTCTAACAGAATATGGACTTATATTTTGTTCAAAAATTACTCAGTCTGTGTTCTAACAGAATATGAACTCAGTCTATGTTTAAAGAATACTCGCTCAGCCAATATTTTACCAGAGTATGGACTCAGCCTGTGTTCTAACAGAATACTCACACAGCCTGTGTTCTAACAGAATATGGACTCAGTCTATATTTAAAGAATACTCACTCACCTCAGTATTCCAACAGAACACTCACGTAGCCGGTGTTCTAACAGAATACTAACTCAGCCTGTGTTCTAACAGAATGTGGATTCAGATCAAATATTACTAACTCAGTCTGTGTTCTAACAGAATGTGGACTCAGATTTTGTTCAAAAATTATTCAGCCTGTGTTCTAACAGAATGTGGATTCAGATCAAAAATTACTAACTCAGTCTGTGTTCTAACAGAATGTGGGTTCAGATCAAAAATTACTAACTCAGTCTGTGTTCTAACAGAATATGAACTCAGATTTTGTTCAAAAATTACTCAGTCTGTGTTCTAACAGAATATGGACTCAGTCTATATTTAAAGAATACTCACTCACCTCAGTATTCTAACAGAACACTCACGTAGCCAGTGTTCTAACAGAATACTAACTCAGCCTGTGTTCTAACATAATGTGGATTCAGATCAAAAATTACTAACTCAGTCTGTGTTCTAACAGAATGTGGACTCAGATTTTGTTCAAAACTTACTCAGTCTGTTTCTAACAGAATATGGACTCAGTCTATGTTTAAAGAATACTCACTCAGCCAGTATTTTACCAGAGTATGGACTCAGCCTGTGTTCTAACAGAATGTGGACTCAGATATTGTTCAAAAATTACTAACTCAGTCTGTGTTCTAACAGTATTTGGACGCAGTCTATGTTTAAAAAATACTCACACACCTCAGTGTTCTAACAGAACACTCACGTAGCCTGTGTTCTAACAGAACACTAACTCAGCCTGTTTTCTAACAAAATGTGGATTCAGATCAAAAATTACTAACGCAGTCTGTGTTCTAACAGAATGTGGACTCAGATTTTGTTCAAAACTTAGTCTGTTTCTAACAGAATATGGACTCAGTCTATGTTTAAAGAATACTCACTCAGCCAGTATTTTACCAGAGTATGGACTCAGCCTGTGTTCTAACAGAATACTCACACAGCCTGTGTTCTAACAGAATATGGACTCAGTCTATATTTAAAGAATACTGACTCACCTCAGTATTCCAAGAGAACACTCACGTAGCCAGTGTCCTAACAGAATACTAACTCAGCCTGTGTTCTAACAGAATGTGCATTCAGATCAAATATTAATAACTCAGTCTGTGTTATAACAGAATGTGGACTCAGATTTTGTTCCAAAATTACTCAGTCTGTGTTCTAACAGAATATGGACTAAGTCTATGTTTAAAGAATACTCACTCAGCTCAGTGTTCTAACATAACACTCACTTAGCCTGTGTTCTAACAGAATGTGGGTTCAGATCAAAAATTACTAACTCAGTCTGTGTTCTAACAGAATATGAACTCAGATTTTGTTCAAAAATTACTCAGTCTGTGTTCTAACAGAATATGGACTCAGTCTATGTTTAAAGAATACTCACTCAGCCAGTGTTCTACCAGAATATGGATTCAGACTATTTTCAAGAATACTCACTCAGCCTATGTTCTAGCAGAACGCTCACTTAGCCTGTGTTCTAACAGAATGTGGACTCAGATATTGTTCAAAAATTACTAACTCAGTCTGTGTTCTAACAGTATTTGGACGCAGTCTATGTTTAAAAAATACTCACACACCTCAGTGTTCTAACAGAACACTCACGTAGCCTGTGTTCTAACAGAACACTAACTCAGCCTGTTTTCTAACAAAATGTGGATTCAGATCAAAAATTACTAACGCAGTCTGTGTTCTAACAGAATATGGACTTAGATTTTGTTCAAAAATTACTCAGTCTGTGTTCTAACAGAATATGGACTCAGTCTATGTTTAAAGAATACTCACTCAGCCAGTATTTTACCAGAGTATGGACTCAGCCTGTGTTCTAACAGAATACTCACACAGCCTGTGTTCTAACAGAATATGGACTCAGTCTATATTTAAAGAATACTCACTCACCTCAGTATTCTAACAGAACACTCACGTAGCCAGTGTTCTAACAGAATACTAACTCAGCCTGTGTTCTAACAGAATGTGGATTCAGATCAAAAATTACTAACTCAGTATGTGTTCTAACAGAATGTGGACTCAGATTTTGTTCAAAAATTACTCAGTCTGTTTCTAACAGAATATGGTCTCAGTCTATGTTTAAAGAATACTCACTCAGCCAGTATTTTACCAGAGTATGGACTCAGCCTGTGTTCTAACAGAATACTCACACAGACTGTGTTCTAACAGAATATGGACTCAGTCTATATTTAAAGAATACTCACTCACCTCAGTATTCTAACAGAACACTCACATAGCCTGTGTTCTAACAGAACACTAACTCAGCCTGCTTTCTAACAGAATGTGGATTCAGATCAAATATTACTAACGCAGTCTGTGTTCTAACAGAATATGGACTTAGATTTTGTTCAAAAATTACTCAGTCTGTGTTCTAACAGAATATGGACTCAGTCTATGTTTAAAGAATACTCACTCAGCCAATATTTTACCAGAGTATGGACTCAGCCTGTGTTCTAACAGAATACTCACACAGCCTGTGTTCTAACAGAATATGGACTCAGTCTATATTTAAAGAATACTCACTCACCTCAGTATTCCAACAGAACACTCATGTAGCCAGTGTTCTAACAGAATACTAACTCAGCCTGTGTTCTAACAGAATGTGGATTCAGATCAAATATTACTAACTCAGTCTGTGTTCTAACAGAATGTGGACTCAGATTTTGTTCAAAAATTATTCAGCCTGTGTTCTAACAGAATGTGGATTCAGATCAAAAATTACTAACTCAGTCTGTGTTCTAACAGAATGTGGGTTCAGATCAAAAATTACTAACTCAGTCTGTGTTCTAACAGAATATGAACTCAGATTTTGTTCAAAAATTACTCAGTCTGTGTTCTAACAGAATATGGACTCAGTCTATATTTAAACAATACTCACTCACCTCAGTATTCTAACAGAACACTCACGTAGCCAGTGTTCTAACAGAATACTAACTCATCCTGTGTTCTAACAAAATGTGGATTCAGATCAAAAATTACTAACTCAGTCTGTGTTCTAACAGAATGTGGACTCAGATTTTGTTCAAAAATTACTCAGTCTGTGTTCTAACAGAATATGGACTAAGTCTATATTTAAAGAATACTCACTCTGCTCAGTTTTCTAACATAACACTCACTTAGCCTGTGTTCTAACAGAATGTGGGTTCAGATCAAAAATTACTAACTCAGTCTGTGTCCTAACAGAATATGAACTCAGATTTTGTTCAAAAATTACTCAGTCTGTGTTCTAACAGAATATGGACTCAGTCTATGTTTAAAGAATACTCACTCAGCCAGTGTTCTACCAGAATATGGATTCAGACTATTTTCAAGAATACTCACTCAGCCTGTGTTCTAGCAGAACGCTCACTTAGCCTGTGTTCTAACAGAATGTGGACTCAGATATTGTTCAAAAATTACTAACTCAGTCTGTGTTCCAACATAATTTGGACGCAGTCTATGTTTAAAAAATACTCACTCACCTCAGTGTTCTAACAGAACACTCACGTAGCCTGTGTTCTAACAGAACACTAACTCAGCCTGTTTTCTAACAAAATGTGGATTCAGATCAAAAATTACTAACGCAGTCTGTGTTCTAACAGAATATGGACTTAGATTTTGTTCAAAAATTACTCAGTCTGTGTTCTAACAGAATATGGACTCAGTCTATGTTTAAAGAATACTCACTCAGCCAGTATTTTACCAGAGTATGGACTCAGCCTGTGTTCTAACAGAATACTCACACAGCCTGTGTTCTAACAGAATATGTATTCAGTCTATATTTAAAGAATACTCACTCACCTCAGTATTCTAACAGAACACTCACGTAGCCAGTGTTCTAACAGAATACTAACTCAGCCTGTGTTCTAACAGAATGTGGATTCAGATCAAAAATTACTAACTCAGTCTGTGTTCTAACAGAATGTGGACTCAGATTTTGTTCAAAAATTACTCAGTCTGTTTCTAACAGAATATGGACTCAGTCTATGTTTAAAGAATACTCACTCAGCCAGTATTTTACCAGAGTATCGACTCAGCCTGTGTTCTAACAGAATACTCACACAGCCTGTGTTCTAACAGAATATGTATTCAGTCTATATTTAAAGAATACTCACTCACCTCAGTATTCTAACAGAACACTCACGTAGCCAGTGTTCTAACAGAATACTAACTCAGCCTGTGTTCTAACAGAATGTGGATTCAGATCAAAAATTACTAACTCAGTCTGTGTTCTAACAGAATGTGGACTCAGATTTTGTTCAAAAATTACTCAGTCTGTTTCTAACAGAATATGGACTCAGTCTATGTTTAAAGAATACTCACTCAGCCAGTATTTTACCAGAGTATGGACTCAGCCTGTGTTCTAACAGAATACTCACACAGCCTGTGTTCTAACAGAATATGGACTCAGTCTATATTTAAAGAATACTCACTCACCTCAGTATTCTAACAGAACACTCACGTAGCCTGTGTTCTAACAGAACACTAACTCAGCCTGTTTTCTAACAAAATGTGGATTCAGATCAAAAATTACTAACGCAGTCTGTGTTCTAACAGAATATGGACTTAGATTTTGTTCAAAAATTACTCAGTCTGTGTTCTAACAGAATATGGACTCAGTCTATGTTAAAAGAATACTCACTCAGCCAGTATTTTACCAGAGTATGGACTCAGCCTGTGTTCTAACAGAATACTCACACAGCCTGTGTTCTAACAGAATATGTATTCAGTCTATATTTAAAGAATACTCACTCACCTCAGTATTCTAACAGAACACTCACGTAGCCAGTGTTCTAACAGAATACTAACTCAGCCTGTGTTCTAACAGAATGTGGATTCAGATCAAAAATTACTAACTCAGTCTGTGTTCTAACAGAATGTGGACTCAGATTTTGTTCAAAAATTACTCAGTCTGTTTATAACAGAATATGGACTCAGTCTATGTTTAAAGAATACTCACTCAGCCAGTATTTTACCAGAGTATGGACTCAGCCTGTGTTCTAACAGAATACTCACACAGCCTGTGTTCTAACAGAATATGTATTCAGTCTATATTTAAAGAATACTCACTCACCTCAGTATTCTAACAGAACACTCAGGTAGCCAGTGTTCTAACAGAATACTAACTCAGCCTGTGTTCTAACAGAATGTGGATTCAGATCAAAAATTGCTAACTCAGTCTGTGTTCTAACAGAATGTGGACTCAGATTTTGTTCAAAAATTACTCAGTCTGTTTCTAACAGAATATGGACTCAGTCTATGTTTAAAGAATACTCACTCAGCCAGTATTTTACCAGAGTATGGACTCAGCCTGTGTTCTAACAGAATACTCACACAGCCTGTGTTCTAACAGAATATGGACTCAGTCTATATTTAAAGAATACTCACTCACCTCAGTATTCTAACAGAACACTCACGTAGCCTGTGTTCTAACAGAACACTAACTCAGCCGGCTTTCTAACAGAATGTGGATTCAGATCAAATATTACTAACGCAGTCTGTGTTCTAACAGAATATGGACTTAGATTTTGTTCAAAAATTACTCAGTCTGTGTTCTAACAGAATATGGACTCAGTCTATGTTTAAAGAATACTCACTCAGCCAATATTTTACCAGAGTATGGACTCAGCCTGTGTTCTAACAGAATACTCACACAGCCTGTGTTCTAACAGAATATGGACTCAGTCTATATTTAAAGAATACTCACTCACCTCAGTATTCCAACAGAACACTCACGTAGCCAGTGTTCTAACAGAATACTAACTCAGCATGTGTTCTAACAGAATGTGGATTCAGATCAAATATTACTAACTCAGTCTGTGTTCTAACAGAATGTGGACTCAGTCTATGTTTAAAGAATACTCACTCAGCCAGTGTTCTACCAGAATATGGATTCAGACTATTTTCAAGAATACTCACTCAGCCTGTGTTCTAGCAGAACGCTCACTTAGCCTGTGTTCTAACAGAATGTGGACTCAGATATTGTTCAAAAATTACTAACTCAGTCTGTGTTCTAACAGAATTTGGACGCAGTCTATGTTTAAAAAATACTCACTCACCTCAGTGTTCTAACAGAACACTCACGTAGCCTGTGTTCTAACAGAACACTAACTCAGCCTGTTTTCTAACAAAATGTGGATTCAGATAAAAAATTACTAACGCAGTCTGTGTTCTAACAGAATATGGACTTAGATTTTGTTCAAAAATTACTCAGTCTGTGTTCTAACAGAATATGGACTCAGTCTATGTTTAAAGAATACTCACTCAGCCAGTATTTTACCAGAGTATGGATTCAGCCTTTGTTCTAACAGAACACTCACACAGCCTGTGTTCTAACAGAATATGTACTCAGTCTATATTTAAAGAATACTCACTCACCTCAGTTTTCTAACAGAATACTCACGTAGCCAGTGTTCTAACAGAATACTAACTCAGCCTGTGTTCTAACAGAATGTGGACTCAGATTTTGTTCAAAAATTACTCAGTCTGTTTCTAACAGAATATGGAATCAGTCTATGTTTAAAGAATACTCACTCAGCCAGTATTTTACTAGAGTATGGACTCAGCCTGTGTTCTAACAGAATACTCACACAGCCTGTGTTCTAACAGAATATGGACTCAGTCTATATTTAAAGAATACTCACTCACCTCAGTATTCTAACAGAACACTCACGTAGCCTGTGTTCTAACAGAACACTAACTCAGCCTGTTTTCTAACAGAATGTGGATTCAGATCAAAAATTACGAACGCAGTCTGTGTTCTAACAGAATATGGACTTATATTTTGTTCAAAAATTACTCAGTCTGTGTTCTAACAGAATATGGAGTCAGTCTATTTTTAAAGAATACTCGCTCAGCCAATATTTTACCAGAGTATGGACTCAGCCTGTGTTCTAACAGAATACTCACACAGCCTGTGTTCTAACAGAATATGGACTCAGTCTATATTTAAAGAATACTCACTCACCTCAGTATTCCAACAGAACACTCACGTAGCCGGTGTTCTAACAGAATACTAACTCAGCCTGTGTTTCAACAGAATGTGGATTCAGATCAAATATTACTAACTCAGTCTGTGTTCTAACAGAATGTGGACTCAGATTTTGTTCAAAAATTATTCAGCCTGTGTTCTAACAGAATGTGGATTCAGATCAAAAATTACTAACTCAGTCTGTGTTCTAACAGAATGTGGGTTCAGATCAAAAATTACTAACTCAGTCTGTGTTCTAACAGAATATGAACTCAGATTTTGTTCAAAAATTACTCAGTCTGTGTTCTAACAGGATATGGACTCAGTCTATATTTAAAGAATACTCACTGACCTCAGTATTCTAACAGAACACTCACGTAGCCAGTGTTCTAACAGAATACTAACTCAGCCTGTGTTCTAACATAATGTGGATTCAGATCAAAAATTACTAACTCAGTTTGTGTTCTAACAGAATGTGGACTCAGATTTTGTTCAAAACTTAGTCTGTTTCTAACAGAATATGGACTCAGTCTATGTTTAAAGAATACTCACTCAGCCAGTATTTTACCAGAGTATGGACTCAGCCTGTGTTCTAACAGAATACTCACACAGCCTGTGTTCTAACAGAATATGGACTCAGTCTATATTTAAAGAATACTGACTCACCTCAGTATTCCAACAGAACACTCACGTAGCCAGTGTCCTAACAGAATACTAACTCAGCCTGTGTTCTAACAGAATGTACATTCAGATCAAATATTAATAACTCAGGATGTGTTCTAACAGAATGTGGATTCAGATCAAATATTACTAACTCAGTCTGTGTTCTAACAGAATATGGACTCAGTCTATGTTTAAAGAATACTCACTCAGCCAGTGTTCTACCAGAATATGGATTCAGACTATTTTCAAGAATACTCACTCAGCCTGTGTTCTAGCAGAACGCTCACTTAGCCTGTGTTCTAACAGAATGTGGACTCAGATATTGTTCAAAAATTACTAACTCAGTCTGTGTTCTAACAGATTTGGACGCAGTCTATGTTTAAAAAATACTCACTCACCTCAGTGTTCTAACAGAACACTCACGTAGCCTGTGTTCTAACAGAACACTAACTCAGCCTGTTTTCTAACAAAATGTGGATTCAGATAAAAAATTACTAACGCAGTCTGTGTTCTAACAGAATATGGACTTAGATTTTGTTCAAAAATTACTCAGTCTGTGTTCTAACAGAATATGGACTCAGTCTATGTTTAAAGAATACTCACTCAGCCAGTATTTTACCAGAGTATGGACTCAGCCTGTGTTCTAACAGAACACTCACACAGCCTGTGTTCTAACAGAATATGTACTCAGTCTATATTTAAAGAATACTCACTCACCTCAGTTTTCTAACAGAACACTCACGTAGCCAGTGTTCTAACAGAATACTAACTCAGCCTGTGTTCTAACAGAATGTGGACTCAGATTTTGTTCAAAAATTACTCAGTCTGTTTCTAACAGAATATGGACTCAGTCTATGTTTAAAGAATACTCACTCAGCCAGTATTTTACTAGAGTATGGACTCAGCCTGTGTTCTAACAGAATACTCACACAGCCTGTGTTCTAACAGAATATGGACTCAGTCTATATTTAAAGAATACTCACTCACCTCAGTATTCTAACAGAACACTCACGTAGCCTGTGTTCTAACAGAACACTAACTCAGCCTGTTTTCTAACAGAATGTGGATTCAGATCAAAAATTACGAACGCAGTCTGTGTTCTAACAGAATATGGACTTATATTTTGTTCAATAATTACTCAGTCTGTGTTCTAACAGAATATGGACTCAGTCTATGTTTAAAGAATACTCGCTCAGCCAATATTTTACCAGAGTATGGACTCAGCCTGTGTTCTAACAGAATACTCACACAGCCTGTGTTCTAACAGAATATGGACTCAGTCTATATTTAAAGAATACTCACTCACCTCAGTATTCCAACAGAACATTCACGTAGCCGGTGTTCTAACAGAATACTAACTCAGCCTGTGTTCTAACAGAATGTGGATTCAGATCAAATATTACTAACTCAGTCTGTGTTCTAACAGAATGTGGACTCAGATTTTGTTCAAAAATTATTCAGCCTGTGTTCTAACAGAATGTCGATTCAGATCAAAAATTACTAACTCAGTCTGTGTTCTAACAGAATGTGGGTTCAGATCAAAAATTACTAACTCAGTCTGTGTTCTAACAGAATATGAACTCAGATTTTGTTCAAAAATTACTCAGTCTGTGTTCTAACAGAATATGGACTCAGTCTATATTTAAAGAATACTCACTCACCTCAGTATTCTAACAGAACACTCACGTAGCCAGTGTTCTAACAGAATACTAACTCAGCCTGTGTTCTAACATAATGTGGATTCAGATCAAAAATTACTAACTCAGTTTGTGTTCTAACAGAATGTGGACTCAGATTTTGTTCAAAACTTACTCACTCTGTTTCTAACAGAATATGGACTCAGTCTATGTTTAAAGAATACTCACTCAGCCAGTATTTTACCAGAGTATGGACTCAGCCTGTGTTCTAACAGAATACTCACACAGCCTGTGTTCTAACAGAATATGGACTCAGTCTATATTTAAAGAATACTGACTCACCTCAGTATTCCAACAGAACACTCACGTAGCCAGTGTCCTAACAGAATACTAACTCAGCCTGTGTTCTAACAGAATGTACATTCAGATCAAATATTAATAACTCAGCATGTGTTCTAACAGAATGTGGATTCAGATCAAATATTACTAACTCAGTCTGTGTTCTAACAGAATATGGACTCAGTCTATGTTTAAAGAATACTCACTCAGCCAGTGTTCTACCAGAATATGGATTCAGACTATTTTCAAGAATACTCACTCAGCCTGTGTTCTAGCAGAACGCTCACTTAGCCTGTGTTCTAACAGAATGTGGACTCAGATATTGTTCAAAAATTACTAACTCAGTCTGTGTTCTAAAAGAATTTGGACGCAGTCTATGTTTAAAAAATACTCACTCACCTCAGTGTTCTAACAGAACACTCACGTAGCCTGTGTTCTAACAGAAAACTAACTCAGCCTGTTTTCTAACAAAATGTGGATTCAGATAAAAAATTACTAACGCAGTCTGTGCTCTAACAGAATATGGACTTAGATTTTGTTCAAAAATTACTCAGCCTGTGTTCAAACAGAATATGGACTCAGTCTATATTTAAAGAATACTCACTCACCTCAGTATTCTAACAGAACACTCACGTAGCCTGTGTTCTAACAGAACACTAACTAAGCCTGTTTTCTAACAGAATGTGGATTCAGATCAAAAATTACTAACGCAGTCTGTGTTCTAACAGAATATGGACTTATATTTTGTTCAAAAATTACTCAGTCTGTGTTCTAACAGAATATGGACTCAGTCTATATTTAAAGAATACTCGCTCAGCCAATATTTTACCAGAGTATGGACTCAGCCTGTGTTCTAACAGAATACTCACACAGCCTGTGTTCTAACAGAATATGGACTCAGTCTATATTTAAAGAATACTCACTCACCTCAGTATTCCAACAGAACACTCACGTAGCCGGTGTTCTAACAGAATACTAACTCAGCCTGTGTTCTAACAGAATGTGGATTCAGATCAAATATTACTAACTCAGTCTGTGTTCTAACAGAATGTGGACTCAGATTTTGTTCAAAACTTACTCAGTCTGTTTCTAACAGAATATGGACTCAGTCTATGTTTAAAGAATACTCACTCAGCCAGTATTTTACCAGAGTATGGACTCAGCCTGTGTTCTAACAGAATACTCACACAGCCTGTGTTCTAACAGAATATGGACTCAGTCTATATTTAAAGAATACTGACTCACCTCAGTATTCCAACAGAACACTCACGTAGCCAGTGTCCTAACAGAATACTAACTCAGCCTGTGTTCTAACAGAATGTGCATTCAGATCAAATATTAATAACTCAGCATGTGTTCTAACAGAATGTGGATTCAGATCAAATATTACTAACTCAGTCTGTGTTCTAACAGAATATGGACTCAGTCTATGTTTAAAGAATACTCACTCAGCCAGTGTTCTACCAGAATATGGATTCAGACTATTTTCAAGAATACTCACTCAGCCTGTGTTCTAGCAGAACGCTCACTTAGCCTGTGTTCTAACAGAATGTGGACTCAGATATTGTTCAAAAATTACTAACTCAGTCTGTGTTCTAACAGAATTTGGACGCAGTCTATGTTTAAAAAATACTCACTCACCTCAGTGTTCTAACAGAACACTCACGTAGCCTGTGTTCTAACAGAACACTAACTCAGCCTGTTTTCTAACAAAATGTGGATTCAGATAAAAAATTACTAACGCAGTCTGTGTTCTAACAGAATATGGACTTAGATTTTGTTCAAAAATTACTCAGTCTGTGTTCTAACAGAATATGGACTCAGTCTATGTTTAAAGAATACTCACTCAGCCAGTATTTTACCAGAGTATGGACTCAGCCTGTGTTCTAACAGAACACTCACACAGCCTGTGTTCTAACAGAATATGTACTCAGTCTATATTTAAAGAATACTCACTCACCTCAGTATTCTAACAGAACACTCACGTAGCCAGTGTTCTAACAGAATACTAACTCAGCCTGTGTTCTAACAGAATGTGGACTCAGATTTTGTTCAAAAATTACTCAGTCTGTTTCTAACAGAATATGGACTCAGTCTATGTTTAAAGAATACTCACTCAGCCAGTATTTTACTAGAGTATGGACTCAGCCTGTGTTCTAACAGAATACTCACACAGCCTGTGTTCTAACAGAATATGGACTCAGTCTATATTTAAAGAATACTCACTCACCTCAGTATTCTAACAGAACACTCACGTAGCCTGTGTTCTAACAGAACACTAACTCAGCCTGTTTTCTAACAGAATGTGGATTCAGATCAAAAATTACGAACGCAGTCTGTGTTCTAACAGAATATGGACTTATATTTTGTTCAAAAATTACTCAGTCTGTGTTCTAACAGAATATGAACTCAGTCTATGTTTAAAGAATACTCGCTCAGCCAATATTTTACCAGAGTATGGACTCAGCCTGTGTTCTAACAGAATACTCACACAGCCTGTGTTCTAACAGAATATGGACTCAGTCTATATTTAAAGAATACTCACTCACCTCAGTATTCCAACAGAACACTCACGTAGCCGGTGTTCTAACAGAATACTAACTCAGCCTGTGTTCTAACAGAATGTGGATTCAGATCAAATATTACTAACTCAGTCTGTGTTCTAACAGAATGTGGACTCAGATTTTGTTCAAAAATTATTCAGCCTGTGTTCTAACAGAATGTGGATTCAGATCAAAAATTACTAACTCAGTCTGTGTTCTAACAGAATGTGGGTTCAGATCAAAAATTACTAACTCAGTCTGTGTTCTAACAGAATATGAACTCAGATTTTGTTCAAAAATTACTCAGTCTGTGTTCTAACAGAATATGGACTCAGTCTATATTTAAAGAATACTCACTCACCTCAGTATTCTAACAGAACACTCACGTAGCCAGTGTTCTAACAGAATACTAACTCAGCCTGTGTTCTAACATAATGTGGATTCAGATCAAAAATTGCTAACTCAGTCTGTGTTCTAACAGAATGTGGACTCAGATTTTGTTCAAAACTTACTCAGTCTGTTTCTAACAGAATATGGACTCAGTCTATGTTTAAAGAATACTCACTCAGCCAGTATTTTACCAGAGTATGGACTCAGCCTGTGTTCTAACAGAATGTGGACTCAGATATTGTTCAAAAATTACTAACTCAGTCTGTGTTCTAACAGTATTTGGACGCAGTCTATGTTTAAAAAATACTCACACACCTCAGTGTTCTAACAGAACACTCACGTAGCCTGTGTTCTAACAGAACACTAACTCAGCCTGTTTTCTAACAAAATGTGGATTCAGATCAAAAATTACTAACGCAGTCTGTGTTCTAACAGAATGTGGACTCAGATTTTGTTCAAAACTTAGTCTGTTTCTAACAGAATATGGACTCAGTCTATGTTTAAAGAATACTCACTCAGCCAGTATTTTACCAGAGTATGGACTCAGCCTGTGTTCTAACAGAATACTCACACAGCCTGTGTTCTAACAGAATATGGACTCAGTCTATATTTAAAGAATACTGACTCACCTCAGTATTCCAAGAGAACACTCACGTAGCCAGTGTCCTAACAGAATACTAACTCAGCCTGTGTTCTAACAGAATGTGCATTCAGATCAAATATTAATAACTCAGTCTGTGTTATAACAGAATGTGGACTCAGATTTTGTTCCAAAATTACTCAGTCTGTGTTCTAACAGAATATGGACTAAGTCTATGTTTAAAGAATACTCACTCAGCTCAGTGTTCTAACATAACACTCACTTAGCCTGTGTTCTAACAGAATGTGGGTTCAGATCAAAAATTACTAACTCAGTCTGTGTTCTAACAGAATATGAACTCAGATTTTGTTCAAAAATTACTCAGTCTGTGTTCTAACAGAATATGGACTCAGTCTATGTTTAAAGAATACTCACTCAGCCAGTGTTCTACCAGAATATGGATTCAGACTATTTTCAAGAATACTCACTCAGCCTATGTTCTAGCAGAACGCTCACTTAGCCTGTGTTCTAACAGAATGTGGACTCAGATATTGTTCAAAAATTACTAACTCAGTCTGTGTTCTAACAGTATTTGGACGCAGTCTATGTTTAAAAAATACTCACACACCTCAGTGTTCTAACAGAACACTCACGTAGCCTGTGTTCTAACAGAACACTAACTCAGCCTGTTTTCTAACAAAATGTGGATTCAGATCAAAAATTACTAACGCAGTCTGTGTTCTAACAGAATATGGACTTAGATTTTGTTCAAAAATTACTCAGTCTGTGTTCTAACAGAATATGGACTCAGTCTATGTTTAAAGAATACTCACTCAGCCAGTATTTTACCAGAGTATGGACTCAGCCTGTGTTCTAACAGAATACTCACACAGCCTGTGTTCTAACAGAATATGGACTCAGTCTATATTTAAAGAATACTCACTCACCTCAGTATTCTAACAGAACACTCACGTAGCCAGTGTTCTAACAGAATACTAACTCAGCCTGTGTTCTAACAGAATGTGGATTCAGATCAAAAATTACTAACTCAGTATGTGTTCTAACAGAATGTGGACTCAGATTTTGTTCAAAAATTACTCAGTCTGTTTCTAACAGAATATGGTCTCAGTCTATGTTTAAAGAATACTCACTCAGCCAGTATTTTACCAGAGTATGGACTCAGCCTGTGTTCTAACAGAATACTCACACAGACTGTGTTCTAACAGAATATGGACTCAGTCTATATTTAAACAATACTCACTCACCTCAGTATTCCAACAGAACACTCACGTAGCCAGTGTCCTAACAGAATACTAACTCAGCCTGTGTTCTAACAGAATGTGCATTCAGATCAAATATTAATAACTCAGCATGTGTTCTAACAGAATGTGGATTCAGATCAAATATTACTAACTCAGTCTGTGTTCTAACAGAATATGGACTCAGTCTATGTTTAAAGAATACTCACTCAGCCAGTGTTCTACCAGAATATGGATTCAGACTATTTTCAAGAATACTCACTCAGCCTGTGTTCTAGCAGAACGCTCACTTAGCCTGTGTTCTAACAGAATGTGGACTCAGATATTGTTCAAAAATTACTAACTCAGTCTGTGTTCTAACAGAATTTGGACGCAGTCTATGTTTAAAAAATACTCACTCACCTCAGTGTTCTAACAGAACACTCACGTAGCCTGTGTTCTAACAGAACACTAACTCAGCCTGTTTTCTAACAAAATGTGGATTCAGATCAAAAATTACTAACGCAGTCTGTGTTCTAACAGAATATGGACTTAGATTTTGTTCAAAAATTACTCAGTCTGTGTTCTAACAGAATATGGACTCAGTCTATGTTTAAAGAATACTCACTCAGCCAGTATTTTACCAGAGTATGGACTCAGCCTGTGTTCTAACAGAACACTCACACAGCCTGTGTTCTAACAGAATATGTACTCAGTCTATATTTAAAGAATACTCACTCACCTCAGTATTCTAACAGAACACTCACGTAGCCAGTGTTCTAACAGAATACTAACTCAGCCTGTGTTCTAACAGAATGTGGACTCAGATTTTGTTCAAAAATTACTCAGTCTGTTTCTAACAGAATATGGACTCAGTCTATGTTTAAAGAATACTCACTCAGCCAGTATTTTACTAGAGTATGGACTCAGCCTGTGTTCTAACAGAATACTCACACAGCCTGTGTTCTAACAGAATATGGACTCAGTCTATATTTAAAGAATACTCACTCACCTCAGTATTCTAACAGAACACTCACGTAGCCTGTGTTCTAACAGAACACTAACTCAGCCTGTTTTCTAACAGAATGTGGATTCAGATCAAAAATTACGAACGCAGTCTGTGTTCTAACAGAATATGGACTTATATTTTGTTCAAAAATTACTCAGTCTGTGTTCTAACAGAATATGAACTCAGTCTATGTTTAAAGAATACTCGCTCAGCCAATATTTTACCAGAGTATGGACTCAGCCTGTGTTCTAACAGAATACTCACACAGCCTGTGTTCTAACAGAATATGGACTCAGTCTATATTTAAAGAATACTCACTCACCTCAGTATTCCAACAGAACACTCACGTAGCCGGTGTTCTAACAGAATACTAACTCAGCCTGTGTTCTAACAGAATGTGGATTCAGATCAAATATTACTAACTCAGTCTGTGTTCTAACAGAATGTGGACTCAGATTTTGTTCAAAAATTATTCAGCCTGTGTTCTAACAGAATGTGGATTCAGATCAAAAATTACTAACTCAGTCTGTGTTCTAACAGAATGTGGGTTCAGATCAAAAATTACTAACTCAGTCTGTGTTCTAACAGAATATGAACTCAGATTTTGTTCAAAAATTACTCAGTCTGTGTTCTAACAGAATATGGACTCAGTCTATATTTAAAGAATACTCACTCACCTCAGTATTCTAACAGAACACTCACGTAGCCAGTGTTCTAACAGAATACTAACTCAGCCTGTGTTCTAACATAATGTGGATTCAGATCAAAAATTGCTAACTCAGTCTGTGTTCTAACAGAATGTGGACTCAGATTTTGTTCAAAACTTACTCAGTCTGTTTCTAACAGAATATGGACTCAGTCTATGTTTAAAGAATACTCACTCAGCCAGTATTTTACCAGAGTATGGACTCAGCCTGTGTTCTAACAGAATGTGGACTCAGATATTGTTCAAAAATTACTAACTCAGTCTGTGTTCTAACAGTATTTGGACGCAGTCTATGTTTAAAAAATACTCACACACCTCAGTGTTCTAACAGAACACTCACGTAGCCTGTGTTCTAACAGAACACTAACTCAGCCTGTTTTCTAACAAAATGTGGATTCAGATCAAAAATTACTAACGCAGTCTGTGTTCTAACAGAATGTGGACTCAGATTTTGTTCAAAACTTAGTCTGTTTCTAACAGAATATGGACTCAGTCTATGTTTAAAGAATACTCACTCAGCCAGTATTTTACCAGAGTATGGACTCAGCCTGTGTTCTAACAGAATACTCACACAGCCTGTGTTCTAACAGAATATGGACTCAGTCTATATTTAAAGAATACTGACTCACCTCAGTATTCCAAGAGAACACTCACGTAGCCAGTGTCCTAACAGAATACTAACTCAGCCTGTGTTCTAACAGAATGTGCATTCAGATCAAATATTAATAACTCAGTCTGTGTTATAACAGAATGTGGACTCAGATTTTGTTCCAAAATTACTCAGTCTGTGTTCTAACAGAATATGGACTAAGTCTATGTTTAAAGAATACTCACTCAGCTCAGTGTTCTAACATAACACTCACTTAGCCTGTGTTCTAACAGAATGTGGGTTCAGATCAAAAATTACTAACTCAGTCTGTGTTCTAACAGAATATGAACTCAGATTTTGTTCAAAAATTACTCAGTCTGTGTTCTAACAGAATATGGACTCAGTCTATGTTTAAAGAATACTCACTCAGCCAGTGTTCTACCAGAATATGGATTCAGACTATTTTCAAGAATACTCACTCAGCCTATGTTCTAGCAGAACGCTCACTTAGCCTGTGTTCTAACAGAATGTGGACTCAGATATTGTTCAAAAATTACTAACTCAGTCTGTGTTCTAACAGTATTTGGACGCAGTCTATGTTTAAAAAATACTCACACACCTCAGTGTTCTAACAGAACACTCACGTAGCCTGTGTTCTAACAGAACACTAACTCAGCCTGTTTTCTAACAAAATGTGGATTCAGATCAAAAATTACTAACGCAGTCTGTGTTCTAACAGAATATGGACTTAGATTTTGTTCAAAAATTACTCAGTCTGTGTTCTAACAGAATATGGACTCAGTCTATGTTTAAAGAATACTCACTCAGCCAGTATTTTACCAGAGTATGGACTCAGCCTGTGTTCTAACAGAATACTCACACAGCCTGTGTTCTAACAGAATATGGACTCAGTCTATATTTAAAGAATACTCACTCACCTCAGTATTCTAACAGAACACTCACGTAGCCAGTGTTCTAACAGAATACTAACTCAGCCTGTGTTCTAACAGAATGTGGATTCAGATCAAAAATTACTAACTCAGTATGTGTTCTAACAGAATGTGGACTCAGATTTTGTTCAAAAATTACTGAGTCTGTTTCTAACAGAATATGGTCTCAGTCTATGTTTAAAGAATACTCACTCAGCCAGTATTTTACCAGAGTATGGACTCAGCCTGTGTTCTAACAGAATACTCACACAGACTGTGTTCTAACAGAATATGGACTCAGTCTATATTTAAACAATACTCACTCACCTCAGTATTCTAACAGAACACTCACGTAGCCAGTGTTCTAACAGAATACTAACTCATCCTGTGTTCTAACAAAATGTGGATTCAGATCAAAAATTACTAACTCAGTCTTTGTTCTAACAGAATGTGGACTCAGATTTTGTTCAAAAATTACTCAGTCTGTTTCTAACAGAATATGGTCTCAGTCTATGTTTAAAGAATACTCACTCAGCCAGTATTTTACCAGAGTATGGACTCAGCCTGTGTTCTAACAGAATACTCACACAGCCTGTGTTCTAACAGAATATGGACTCAGTCTATATTTAAAGAATACTCACTCACCTCAGTATTCTAACAGAACACTCACGTAGCCAGTGTTCTAACAGAATACTAACTCAGCCTGTGTTCTAACAGAATGTGGATTCAGATCAAATATTACTAACGCAGTCTGTGTTCTAACAGAATATGGACTTAGATTTTGTTCAAAAATTACTCAGTCTGTGTTCTAACAGAATATGGACTCAGTCTATGTTTAAAGAATACTCACTCAGCCAATATTTTACCAGAGTATGGACTCAGCCTGTGTTCTAACAGAATACTCACACAGCCTGTGTTCTAACAGAATATGGACTCAGTCTCTATTTAAAGAATACTCACTCACCTCAGTATTCCAACAGAACACTCATGTAGCCAGTGTTCTAACAGAATACTAACTCAGCCTGTGTTCTAACAGAATGTGGATTCAGATCAAATATTACTAACTCAGTCTGTGTTCTAACAGAATGTGGACTCAGATTTTGTTCAAAAATTATTCAGCCTGTGTTCTAACAGAATGTGGATTCAAATCAAAAATTACTAACTCAGTCTGTGTTCTAACAGAATGTGGGTTCAGATCAAAAATTACTAACTCAGTCTGTGTTCTAACAGAATATGAACTCAGATTTTGTTCAAAAATTACTCAGTCTGTGTTCTAACAGAATATGGACTCAGTCTATATTTAAAGAATACTCACTCACCTCAGTATTCTAACAGAACACTCACGTAGCCAGTGTTCTAACAGAATACTAACTCATCCTGTGTTCTAACAGAATGTGGATTCAGATCAAAAATTACTAACTCAGTCTGTGTTCTAACAGAATGTGGACTCAGATTTTGTTCAAAAATTACTCAGTCTGTTTCTAACAGAATATGGTCTCAGTCTATGTTTAAAGAATACTCACTCAGCCAGTATTTTACCAGAGTATGGACTCAGCCTGTGTTCTAACAGAATACTCACACAGCCTGTGTTCTAACAGAATATGGACTCAGTCTATATTTAAAGAATACTCACTCACCTCAGTATTCCAACAGAACACTCATGTAGCCAGTGTTCTAACAGAATACTAACTCAGCCTGTGTTCTATCAGAATGTGGATTCAGATCAAATATTACTAACTCAGTCTGTGTTCTAACAGAATGTGGACTCAGATTTTGTTCAAAAATTATTCACCCTGTGTTCTAACAGAATGTGGATTCAGATCAAAAATTACTAACTCAGTCTGTGTTCTAACAGAATATGGACTCAGTCTATGTTTAAAGAATACTCACTCAGCCAGTATTTTACCAGAGTATGGACTCAGCCTGTGTTCTAACAGAATACTCACACAGCCTGTGTTCTAACAGAATATGGACTCAGTCTATATTTAAAGAATACTCACTCACCTCAGTATTCTAACAGAACACTCACGTAGCCTGTGTTCTAACAGAACACTAACTCAGCCTGTTTTCTAACAGAATGTGGATTCAGATCAAAAATTACGAACGCAGTCTGTGTTCTAACAGAATATGGACTTATATTTTGTTCAAAAATTACTCAGTCTGTGTTCTAACAGAATATGGACTCAGTCTATGTTTAAAGAATACTCGCTCAGCCAATATTTTACCAGAGTATGGACTCAGCCTGTGTTCTAACAGAATACTCACACAGCCTGTGTTCTAACAGAATATGGACTCAGTCTATATTTAAAGAATACTCACTCACCTCAGTATTCCAACAGAACACTCACGTAGCCGGTGTTCTAACAGAATACTAACTCAGCCTGTGTTCTAACAGAATGTGGATTCAGATCAAATATTACTAACTCAGTCTGTGTTCTAACAGAATGTGGACTCAGATTTTGTTCAAAACTTACTCAGTCTGTTTCTAACAGAATATGGACTCAGTCTATGTTTAAAGAATACTCACTCAGCCAGTATTTTACCAGAGTATGAACTCAGCCTGTGTTCTAACAGAATACTCACACAGCCTGTGTTCTAACAGAATATGGACTCAGTCTATATTTAAAGAATACTGACTCACCTCAGTATTCCAACAGAACACTCACGTAGCCAGTGTCCTAACAGAATACTAACTCAGCCTGTGTTCTAACAGAATGTGCATTCAGATCAAATATTAATAACTCAGCATGTGTTCTAACAGAATGTGGATTCAGATCAAATATTACTAACTCAGTCTGTGTTCTAACAGAATATGGACTCAGTCTATGTTTAAAGAATACTCACTCAGCCAGTGTTCTACCAGAATATGGATTCAGACTATTTTCAAGAATACTCACACAGCCTGTGTTCTAGCAGAACGCTCACTTAGCCTGTGTTCTAACAGAATGTGGACTCAGATATTGTTCAAAAATTACTAACTCAGTCTGTGTTCTAACAGAATTTGGACGCAGTCTATGTTTAAAAAATACTCACTCACCTCAGTGTTCTAACAGAACACTCACGTAGCCTGTGTTCTAACAGAACACTAACTCAGCCTGTTTTCTAACAAAATGTGGATTCAGATCAAAAATTACTAACGCAGTCTGTGTTCTAACAGAATATGGACTTAGATTTTGTTCAAAAATTACTCAGTCTGTGTTCTAACAGAATATGGACTCAGTCTATGTTTAAAGAATACTCACTCAGCCAGTATTTTACCAGAGTATGGACTCAGCCTGTGTTCTAACAGAACACTCACACAGCCTGTGTTCTAACAGAATATGTACTCAGTCTATATTTAAAGAATACTCACTCACCTCAGTATTCTAACAGAACACTCACGTAGCCAGTGTTCTAACAGAATACTAACTCAGCCTGTGTTCTAACAGAATGTGGACTCAGATTTTGTTCAAAAATTACTCAGTCTGTTTCTAACAGAATATGGACTCAGTCTATGTTTAAAGAATACTCACTCAGCCAGTATTTTACTAGAGTATGGACTCAGCCTGTGTTCTAACAGAATACTCACACAGCCTGTGTTCTAACAGAATATGGACTCAGTCTATATTTAAAGAATACTCACTCACCTCAGTATTCTAACAGAACACTCACGTAGCCTGTGTTCTAACAGAACACTAACTCAGCCTGTTTTCTAACAGAATGTGGATTCAGATCAAAAATTACGAACGCAGTCTTTGTTCTAACAGAATATGGACTTATATTTTGTTCAAAAATTACTCAGTCTGTGTTCTAACAGAATATGAACTCAGTCTATGTTTAAAGAATACTCGCTCAGCCAATATTTTACCAGAGTATGGACTCAGCCTGTGTTCTAACAGAATACTCACACAGCCTGTGTTCTAACAGAATATGGACTCAGTCTATATTTAAAGAATACTCACTCACCTCAGTATTCCAACAGAACACTCACGTAGCCGGTGTTCTAACAGAATACTAACTCAGCCTGTGTTCTAACAGAATGTGGATTCAGATCAAATATTACTAACTAAGTCTGTGTTCTAACAGAATGTGGACTCAGATTTTGTTCAAAAATTATTCAGCCTGTGTTCTAACAGAATGTGGATTCAGATCAAAAATTCCTAACTCAGTCTGTGTTCTAACAGAATGTGGGTTCAGATCAAAAATTACTAACTCAGTCTGTGTTCTAACAGAATATGAACTCAGATTTTGTTCAAAAATTACTCAGTCTGTGTTCTAACAGAATATGGACTCAGTCTATATTTAAAAAATACTCACACACCTCAGTGTTCTAACAGAACACTCACGTAGCCTGTGTTCTAACAGAACACTAACTCAGCATGTTTTCTAACAAAATGTGGATTCAGATCAAAAATTACTAACGCAGTCTGTGTTCTAACAGAATGTGGACTCAGATTTTGTTCAAAACTTAGTCTGTTTCTAACAGAATATGGACTCAGTCTATGTTTAAAGAATACTCACTCAGCCAGTATTTTACCAGAGTATGGACTCAGCCTGTGTTCTAACAGAATACTCACACAGCCTGTGTTCTAACAGAATATGGACTCAGTCTATATTTAAAGAATACTGACTCACCTCAGTATTCCAACAGAACACTCACGTAGCCAGTGTCCTAACAGAATACTAACTCAGCCTGTGTTCTAACAGAATGTGCATTCAGATCAAATATTAATAACTCAGTCTGTGTTATAACAGAATGTGGACTCAGATTTTGTTCAAAAATTACTCAGTCTGTGTTCTAACAGAATATGGACTAAGTTTATGTTTAAAGAATACTCACTCAGCTCAGTGTTCTAACATAACACTCACTTAGCCTGTGTTCTAACAGAATGTGGGTTCAGATCAAAAATTACTAACTCAGTCTGTGTTCTAACAGAATATGAACTCAGATTTTGTTCAAAAATTACTCAGTCTGTGTTCTAACAGAATATGGACTCAGTCTATGTTTAAAGAATACTCACTCAGCCAGTGTTCTACCAGAATATGGATTCAGACTATTTTCAAGAATACTCACTCAGCCTATGTTCTAGCAGAACGCTCACTTAGCCTGTGTTCTAACAGAATGTGGACTCAGATATTGTTCAAAAATTACTAACTCAGTCTGTGTTCTAACAGTATTTGGACGCAGTCTATGTTTAAAAAATACTCACACACCTCAGTGTTCTAACAGAACACTCACGTAGCCTGTGTTCTAACAGAACACTAACTCAGCCTGTTTTCTAACAAAATGTGGATTCAGATCAAAAATTACTAACGCAGTCTGTGTTCTAACAGAATATGGACTTAGATTTTGTTCAAAAATTACTCAGTCTGTGTTCTAACAGAATATGGACTCAGTCTATGTTTAAAGAATACTCACTCAGCCAGTATTTTACCAGAGTATGGACTCAGCCTGTGTTCTAACAGAATACTCACACAGCCTGTGTTCTAACAGAATATGGACTCAGTCTATATTTAAAGAATACTCACTCACCTCAGTATTCTAACAGAACACTCACGTAGCCAGTGTTCTAACAGAATACTAACTCAGCCTGTGTTCTAACAGAATGTGGATTCAGATCAAAAATTACTAACTCAGTATGTGTTCTAACAGAATGTGGACTCAGATTTTGTTCAAAAATTACTCAGTCTGTTTCTAACAGAATATGGTCTCAGTCTATGTTTAAAGAATACTCACTCAGCCAGTATTTTACCAGAGTATGGACTCAGCCTGTGTTCTAACAGAATACTCACACAGACTGTGTTCTAACAGAATATGGACTCAGTCTATATTTAAAGAATACTCACTCACCTCAGTATTCTAACAGAACACTCACATAGCCTGTGTTCTAACAGAACACTAACTCAGCCTGCTTTCTAACAGAATGTGGATTCAGATCAAATATTACTAACGCAGTCTGTGTTCTAACAGAATATGGACTTAGATTTTGTTCAAAAATTACTCAGTCTGTGTTCTAACAGAATATGGACTCAGTCTATGTTTAAAGAATACTCACTCAGCCAATATTTTACCAGAGTATGGACTCAGCCTGTGTTCTAACAGAATACTCACACAGCCTGTGTTCTAACAGAATATGGACTCAGTCTATATTTAAAGAATACTCACTCACCTCAGTATTCCAACAGAACACTCATGTAGCCAGTGTTCTAACAGAATACTAACTCAGCCTGTGTTCTAACAGAATGTGGATTCAGATCAAATATTACTAACTCAGTCTGTGTTCTAACAGAATGTGGACTCAGATTTTGTTCAAAAATTATTCAGCCTGTGTTCTAACAGAATGTGGATTCAGATCAAAAATTACTAACTCAGTCTGTGTTCTAACAGAATGTGGGTTCAGATCAAAAATTACTAACTCAGTCTGTGTTCTAACAGAATATGAACTCAGATTTTGTTCAAAAATTACTCAGTCTGTGTTCTAACAGAATATGGACTCAGTCTATATTTAAACAATACTCACTCACCTCAGTATTCTAACAGAACACTCACGTAGCCAGTGTTCTAACAGAATACTAACTCATCCTGTGTTCTAACAAAATGTGGATTCAGATCAAAAATTACTAACTCAGTCTGTGTTCTAACAGAATGTGGACTCAGATTTTGTTCAAAAATTACTCAGTCTGTTTCTAACAGAATATGGTCTCAGTCTATGTTTAAAGAATACTCACTCAGCCAGTATTTTACCAGAGTATGGACTCAGCCTGTGTTCTAACAGAATACTCACACAGCCTGTGTTCTAACAGAATATGGACTCAGTCTATATTTAAAGAATACTCACTCACCTCAGTATTCTAACAGAACACTCACGTAGCCAGTGTTCTAACAGAATACTAACTCAGCCTGTGTTCTAACAGAATGTGGATTCAGATCAAATATTACTAACGCAGTCTGTGTTCTAACAGAATATGGACTTAGATTTTGTTCAAAAATTACTCAGTCTGTGTTCTAACAGAATATGGACTCAGTCTATGTTTAAAGAATACTCACTCAGCCAATATTTTACCAGAGTATGGACTCAGCCTGTGTTCTAACAGAATACTCACACAGCCTGTGTTCTAACAGAATATGGACTCAGTCTATATTTAAAGAATACTCACTCACCTCAGTATTCCAACAGAACACTCATGTAGCCAGTGTTCTAACAGAATACTAACTCAGCCAGTGTTCTAACAGAATGCGGATTCAGATCAAATATTACTAACTCAGTCTGTGTTCTAACAGAATGTGGACTCAGATTTTGTTCAAAAATTATTCAGCCTGTGTTCTAACAGAATGTGGATTCAAATCAAAAATTACTAACTCAGTCTGTGTTCTAACAGAATGTGGGTTCAGATCAAAAATTACTAACTCAGTCTGTGTTCTAACAGAATATGAACTCAGATTTTGTTCAAAAATTACTCAGTCTGTGTTCTAACAGAATATGGACTCAGTCTATATTTAAAGAATACTCACTCACCTCAGTATTCTAACAGAACACTCACGTAGCCAGTGTTCTAACAGAATACTAACTCATCCTGTGTTCTAACAGAATGTGGATTCAGATCAAAAATTACTAACTCAGTCTGTGTTCTAACAGAATGTGGACTCAGATTTTGTTCAAAAATTACTCAGTCTGTTTCTAACAGAATATGGTCTCAGTCTATGTTTAAAGAATACTCACTCAGCCAGTATTTTACCAGAGTATGGACTCAGCCTGTGTTCTAACAGAATACTCACACAGCCTGTGTTCTAACAGAATATGGACTCAGTCTATATTTAAAGAATACTCACTCACCTCAGTATTCCAACAGAACACTCACGTAGCCGGTGTTCTAACAGAATACTAACTCAGCCTGTGTTCTAACAGAATGTGGATTCAGATCAAATATTACTAACTAAGTCTGTGTTCTAACAGAATGTGGACTCAGATTTTGTTCAAAAATTATTCAGCCTGTGTTCTAACAGAATGTGGATTCAGATCAAAAATTCCTAACTCAGTCTGTGTTCTAACAGAATGTGGGTTCAGATCAAAAATTACTAACTCAGTCTGTGTTCTAACAGAATATGAACTCAGATTTTGTTCAAAAATTACTCAGTCTGTGTTCTAACAGAATATGGACTCAGTCTATATTTAAAAAATACTCACACACCTCAGTGTTCTAACAGAACACTCACGTAGCCTGTGTTCTAACAGAACACTAACTCAGCATGTTTTCTAACAAAATGTGGATTCAGATCAAAAATTACTAACGCAGTCTGTGTTCTAACAGAATGTGGACTCAGATTTTGTTCAAAACTTAGTCTGTTTCTAACAGAATATGGACTCAGTCTATGTTTAAAGAATACTCACTCAGCCAGTATTTTACCAGAGTATGGACTCAGCCTGTGTTCTAACAGAATACTCACACAGCCTGTGTTCTAACAGAATATGGACTCAGTCTATATTTAAAGAATACTGACTCACCTCAGTATTCCAACAGAACACTCACGTAGCCAGTGTCCTAACAGAATACTAACTCAGCCTGTGTTCTAACAGAATGTGCATTCAGATCAAATATTAATAACTCAGTCTGTGTTATAACAGAATGTGGACTCAGATTTTGTTCAAAAATTACTCAGTCTGTGTTCTAACAGAATATGGACTAAGTTTATGTTTAAAGAATACTCACTCAGCTCAGTGTTCTAACATAACACTCACTTAGCCTGTGTTCTAACAGAATGTGGGTTCAGATCAAAAATTACTAACTCAGTCTGTGTTCTAACAGAATATGAACTCAGATTTTGTTCAAAAATTACTCAGTCTGTGTTCTAACAGAATATGGACTCAGTCTATGTTTAAAGAATACTCACTCAGCCAGTGTTCTACCAGAATATGGATTCAGACTATTTTCAAGAATACTCACTCAGCCTATGTTCTAGCAGAACGCTCACTTAGCCTGTATTCTAACAGAATGTGGACTCAGATATTGTTCAAAAATTACTAACTCAGTCTGTGTTCTAACAGTATTTGGACGCAGTCTATGTTTAAAAAATACTCACACACCTCAGTGTTCTAACAGAACACTCACGTAGCCTGTGTTCTAACAGAACACTAACTCAGCCTGTTTTCTAACAAAATGTGGATTCAGATCAAAAATTACTAACGCAGTCTGTGTTCTAACAGAATATGGACTTAGATTTTGTTCAAAAATTACTCAGTCTGTGTTCTAACAGAATATGGACTCAGTCTATGTTTAAAGAATACTCACTCAGCCAGTATTTTACCAGAGTATGGACTCAGCCTGTGTTCTAACAGAATACTCACACAGCCTGTGTTCTAACAGAATATGGACTCAGTCTATATTTAAAGAATACTCACTCACCTCAGTATTCTAACAGAACACTCACGTAGCCAGTGTTCTAACAGAATACTAACTCAGCCTGTGTTCTAACAGAATGTGGATTCAGATCAAAAATTACTAACTCAGTATGTGTTCTAACAGAATGTGGACTCAGATTTTGTTCAAAAATTACTCAGTCTGTTTCTAACAGAATATGGTCTCAGTCTATGTTTAAAGAATACTCACTCAGCCAGTATTTTACCAGAGTATGGACTCAGCCTGTGTTCTAACAGAATACTCACACAGACTGTGTTCTAACAGAATATGGACTCAGTCTATATTTAAAGAATACTCACTCACCTCAGTATTCTAACAGAACACTCACATAGCCTGTGTTCTAACAGAACACTAACTCAGCCTGCTTTCTAACAGAATGTGGATTCAGATCAAATATTACTAACGCAGTCTGTGTTCTAACAGAATATGGACTTAGATTTTGTTCAAAAATTACTCAGTCTGTGTTCTAACAGAATATGGACTCAGTCTATGTTTAAAGAATACTCACTCAGCCAATATTTTACCAGAGTATGGACTCAGCCTGTGTTCTAACAGAATACTCACACAGCCTGTGTTCTAACAGAATATGGACTCAGTCTATATTTAAAGAATACTCACTCACCTCAGTATTCCAACAGAACACTCATGTAGCCAGTGTTCTAACAGAATACTAACTCAGCCTGTGTTCTAACAGAATGTGGATTCAGATCAAATATTACTAACTCAGTCTGTGTTCTAACAGAATGTGGACTCAGATTTTGTTCAAAAATTATTCAGCCTGTGTTCTAACAGAATGTGGATTCAGATCAAAAATTACTAACTCAGTCTGTGTTCTAACAGAATGTGGGTTCAGATCAAAAATTACTAACTCAGTCTGTGTTCTAACAGAATATGAACTCAGATTTTGTTCAAAAATTACTCAGTCTGTGTTCTAACAGAATATGGACTCAGTCTATATTTAAACAATACTCACTCACCTCAGTATTCTAACAGAACACTCACGTAGCCAGTGTTCTAACAGAATACTAACTCATCCTGTGTTCTAACAAAATGTGGATTCAGATCAAAAATTACTAACTCAGTCTGTGTTCTAACAGAATGTGGACTCAGATTTTGTTCAAAAATTACTCAGTCTGTTTCTAACAGAATATGGTCTCAGTCTATGTTTAAAGAATACTCACTCAGCCAGTATTTTACCAGAGTATGGACTCAGCCTGTGTTCTAACAGAATACTCACACAGCCTGTGTTCTAACAGAATATGGACTCAGTCTATATTTAAAGAATACTCACTCACCTCAGTATTCTAACAGAACACTCACGTAGCCAGTGTTCTAACAGAATACTAACTCAGCCTGTGTTCTAACAGAATGTGGATTCAGATCAAATATTACTAACGCAGTCTGTGTTCTAACAGAATATGGACTTAGATTTTGTTCAAAAATTACTCAGTCTGTGTTCTAACAGAATATGGACTCAGTCTATGTTTAAAGAATACTCACTCAGCCAATATTTTACCAGAGTATGGACTCAGCCTGTGTTCTAACAGAATACTCACACAGCCTGTGTTCTAACAGAATATGGACTCAGTCTATATTTAAAGAATACTCACTCACCTCAGTATTCCAACAGAACACTCATGTAGCCAGTGTTCTAACAGAATACTAACTCAGCCAGTGTTCTAACAGAATGTGGATTCAGATCAAATATTACTAACTCAGTCTGTGTTCTAACAGAATGTGGACTCAGATTTTGTTCAAAAATTATTCAGCCTGTGTTCTAACAGAATGTGGATTCAAATCAAAAATTACTAACTCAGTCTGTGTTCTAACAGAATGTGGGTTCAGATCAAAAATTACTAACTCAGTCTGTGTTCTAACAGAATATGAACTCAGATTTTGTTCAAAAATTACTCAGTCTGTGTTCTAACAGAATATGGACTCAGTCTATATTTAAAGAATACTCACTCACCTCAGTATTCTAACAGAACACTCACGTAGCCAGTGTTCTAACAGAATACTAACTCATCCTGTGTTCTAACAGAATGTGGATTCAGATCAAAAATTACTAACTCAGTCTGTGTTCTAACAGAATGTGGACTCAGATTTTGTTCAAAAATTACTCAGTCTGTTTCTAACAGAATATGGTCTCAGTCTATGTTTAAAGAATACTCACTCAGCCAGTATTTTACCAGAGTATGGACTCAGCCTGTGTTCTAACAGAATACTCACACAGCCTGTGTTCTAACAGAATATGGACTCAGTCTATATTTAAAGAATACTCACTCACCTCAGTATTCCAACAGAACACTCATGTAGCCAGTGTTCTAACAGAATACTAACTCAGCCTGTGTTCTAACAGAATGTGGATTCAGATCAAATATTACTAACTCAGTCTGTGTTCTAACAGAATGTGGACTCAGATTTTGTTCAAAAATTATTCAGCCTGTGTTCTAACAGAATGTGGATTCAGATCAAAAATTACTAACTCAGTCTGTGTTCTAACAGAATGTGGGTTCAGATCAAAAATTACTAACTCAGTCTGTGTTCTAACAGAATATGAACTCAGGTTTTGTTCAAAAATTACTCAGTCTGTGTTCTAACAGAATATGGACTCAGTCTATATTTAAAGAATACTCACTCACCTCAGTATTCTAACAGAACACTCACGTAGCCAGTGTTCTAACAGAATACTAACTCATCCTGTGTTCTAACAGAATGTGGATTCAGATCAAAAATTACTAACTCAGTCTGTGTTCTAACAGAATGTGGACTCAGATTTTGTTCAAAAATTACTCAGTCTGTTTCTAACAGAATATGGTCTCAGTCTATGTTTAAAGAATACTCACTCAGCCAGTATTTTACCAGAGTATGGACTCAGCCTGTGTTCTAACAGAATACTCACACAGCCTGTGTTCTAACAGAATATGGACTCAGTCTATATTTAAAGAATACTCACTCACCTCAGTATTCCAACAGAACACTCATGTAGCCAGTGTTCTAACAGAATACTAACTCAGCCTGTGTTCTATCAGAATGTGGATTCAGATCAAATATTACTAACTCAGTCTGTGTTCTAACAGAATGTGGACTCAGATTTTGTTCAAAAATTATTCACCCTGTGTTCTAACAGAATGTGGATTCAGATCAAAAATTACTAACTCAGTCTGTGTTCTAACAGAATATGGACTCAGTCTATGTTTAAAGAATACTCACTCAGCCAGTATTTTACCAGAGTATGGACTCAGCCTGTGTTCTAACAGAATACTCACACAGCCTGTGTTCTAACAGAATATGGACTCAGTCTATATTTAAAGAATACTCACTCACCTCAGTATTCTAACAGAACACTCACGTAGCCAGTGTTCTAACAGAATACTAACTCAGCCTGTGTTCTAACAGAATGTGGATTCAGATCAAAAATTACTAACTCAGTCTGTGTTCTAACAGAATGTGGACTCAGATTTTGTTCAAAAATTACTCAGTCTGTTTCTAACAGAATATGGACTCAGTCTATGTTTAAAGAATACTCACTCAGCCAGTATTTTACCAGAGTATGGACTCAGCCTGTGTTCTAACAGAATACTCACACAGCCTGTGTTCTAACAGAATATGGACTCAGTCTATATTTAAAGAATACTCACTCACCTCAGTATTCTAACAGAACACTCACGTAGCCTGTGTTCTAACTGAACACTAACTCAGCCTGTTTTCTAACAGAATGTGGATTCAGATCAAAAATTACTAACGCAGTCTGTGTTCTAACAGAATATGGACTTAGATTTTGTTCAAAAATTACTCAGTCTGTGTTCTAACAGAATATGGACTCAGTCTATGTTTAAAGAATACTCACTCAGCCAATATTTTACCAGAGTATGGACTCAGCCTGTGTTCTAACAGAATACTCACACAGCCTGTGTTCTAACAGAATATTTACTCAGTCTATATTGAAAGAATACTCACTCACCTAAGTATTCCAACAGAACACTCATGTAGCCAGTGTTCTAACAGAATACTAACTCAGCCTGTGTTCTAACAGAATGTGGATTCAGATCAAATATTACTAACTCAGTCTGTGTTCTAACAGAATGTGGACTCAGATTTTGTTCAAAAATTATTCAGCCTGTGTTCTAACAGAATGTGGATTCAGATCAAAAATTACTAACTCAGTATGTGTTCTAACAGAATGTGGACTCAGATTTTGTTCAAAAATTACTCAGTCTGTTTCTAACAGAATATGGTCTCAGTCTATGTTTAAAGAATACTCACTCAGCCAGTATTTTACCAGAGTATGGACTCAGCCTGTGTTCTAACAGAATACTCACAGATCCTGTGTTCTAACAGAATATGGACTCAGTCTATATTTAAAGAATACTCACTCACCTCAGTATTCCAACAGAACACTCATGTAGCCAGTGTTCTAACAGAATACTAACTCAGCCTGTGTTCTAACAGAATGTGGATTCAGATCAAATATTACTAACTCAGTCTGTGTTCTAACAGAATGTGGACTCAGATTTTGTTCAAAAATTATTCAGCCTGTGTTCTAACAGAATGTGGATTCAGATCAAAAATTACTAACTCAGTCTGTGTTCTAACAGAATGTGGGTTCAGATCAAAAATTACTAACTCAGTCTGTGTTCTAACAGAATATGAACTCAGATTTTGTTCAAAAATTACTCAGTCGGTGTTCTAACAGAATATGGACTCAGTCTATATTTAAAGAATACTCACTCACCTCAGTATTCTAAAAGAACACTCACGTAGCCTGTGTTCTAACAGAACACTAACTCAGCCTGTTTTCTAACAGAATATGGATTCAGATCAAAAATTACTAACGCAGTCTGTGTTCTAACAGAATATGGACTCAGATTTTGTTCAAAAATTACTCAGTCTGTGTTCTAACAGAATATGGACTCAGTCTATGTTTAAAGAATACTCACTCAGCCAGTGTTCTACCATAATATGGATTCAGACTATTTTCAAGAATACTCACTCAGCCTGTGTTCTAGCAGAACGCTCACTTAGCCTGTGTTCTAACAGAATGTGGACTCAGATATTGTTCAAAAATTACTAACTCAGTCTGTGTTCTAACAGAATTTGGACGCAGTCTATGTTTAAAAAATACTCACTCACCTCAGTGTTCTAACAGAACACTCACGTAGCCTGTGTTCTAACAGAACACTAACTCAGCCTGCTTTCTAACAGAATGTGGATTCAGATCAAATATTACTAACGCAGTCTGTGTTCTAACAGAATATGGACTTAGATTTTGTTCAAAAATTACTCAGTCTGTGTTCTAACAGAATATGGACTCAGTCTATGTTTAAAGAATACTCACTCAGCCAATATTTTACCAGAGTATGGACTCAGCCTGTGTTCTAACAGAATACTCACACAGCCTGTGTTCTAACAGAATATGGACTCAGTCTATATTTAAAGAATACTCACTCACCTCAGTATTCCAACAGAACACTCATGTAGCCAGTGTTCTAACAGAATACTAACTCAGCCTGTGTTCTAACAGAATGTGGATTCAGATCAAATATTACTAACTCAGTCTGTGTTCTAACAGAATGTGGACTCAGATTTTGTTCAAAACTTACTCAGTCTGTTTCTAACAGAATATGGACTCAGTCTATGTTTAAAGAATACTCACTCAGCCAGTATTTTACCAGAGTATGGACTCAGCCTGTGTTCTAACAGAATACTCACACAGCCTGTGTTCTAACAGAATATGGACTCAGTCTATATTTAAAGAATACTGACTCACCTCAGTATTCCAACAGAACACTCACGTAGCCAGTGTCCTAACTGAATACTAACTCAGCCTGTGTTCTAACAGAATGTGCATTCAGATCAAATATTAATAACTCAGCATGTGTTCTAACAGAATGTGGATTCAGATCAAATATTACTAACTCAGTCTGTGTTCTAACAGAATGTGGACTCAGTCTATGTTTAAAGAATACTCACTCAGCCAGTGTTCTACCAGAATATGGATTCAGACTATTTTCAAGAATACTCACTCAGCCTGTGTTCTAGCAGAACGCTCACTTAGCCTGTGTTCTAACAGAATGTGGACTCAGATATTGTTCAAAAATTACTAACTCAGTCTGTGTTCTAACAGAATTTGGACGCAGTCTATGTTTAAAAAATACTCACTCACCTCAGTGTTCTAACAGAACACTCACGTAGCCTGTGTTCTAACAGAACACTAACTCAGCCTGTTTTCTAACAAAATGTGGATTCAGATAAAAAATTACTAATGCAGTCTGTGTTCTAACAGAATATGGACTTAGATTTTGTTCAAAAATTACTCAGTCTGTGTTCTAACAGAATATGAACTCAGTCTATGTTTAAAGAATACTCGCTCAGCCAATATTTTACCAGAGTATGGACTCAGCCTGTGTTCTAACAGAATACTCACACAGCCTGTGTTCTAACAGAATATGGACTCAGTCTATATTTAAAGAATACTCACTCACCTCAGTATTCCAACAGAACACTCACGTAGCCGGTGTTCTAACAGAATACTAACTCAGCCTGTGTTCTAACAGAATGTGGATTCAGATCAAATATTACTAACTCAGTCTGTGTTCTAACAGAATGTGGACTCAGATTTTGTTCAAAAATTATTCAGCCTGTGTTCTAACAGAATGTGGATTCAGATCAAAAATTACTAACTCAGTCTGTGTTCTAACAAAATGTGGGTTCAGATCAAAAATTACTAACTCAGTCTGTGTTCTAACAGAATATGAACTCAGATTTTGTTAAAAAATTACTCAGTCTGTGTTCTAACAGAATATGGACTCAGTCTATATTTAAAGAATACTCACTCACCTAAGTATTCTAACAGAACACTCACGTAGCCAGTGTTCTAACAGAATACTAACTCAGCCTGTGTTCTAACATAATGTGGATTCAGATCAAAAATTACTAACTCAGTCTGTGTTCTAACAGAATGTGGACTCAGATTTTGTTCAAAACTTACTCAGTCTGTTTCTAACAGAATATGGACTCAGTCTATGTTTAAAGAATACTCACTCAGCCAGTATTTTACCAGAGTATGGACTCAGCCTGTGTTCTAACAGAATACTCACACAGCCTGTGTTCTAACAGAATATGGACTCAGTCTATATTTAAAGAATACTGACTCACCTCAGTATTCCAACAGAACACTCACGTAGCCAGTGTCCTAACAGAATACTAACTCAGCCTGTGTTCTAACAGAATGTGCATTCAGATGAAATATTAATAACTCAGTCTGTGTTCTAACAGAATGTGGACTCAGATTTTGTTCAAAAATTACTCAGTCTGTGTTCTAACAGAATATGGACTAAGTCTATATTTAAAGAATACTCACTGAGCTCAGTGTTCTAACATAACACTCACTTAGCCTGTGTTCTAACAGAATGTGGGTTCAGATCAAAAATTACTAACTCAGTCTGTGTTCTAACAGAATATGAACTCAGATTTTGTTCAAAAACTACTCAGTCTGTGTTCTAACAGAATATGGACTCAGTCTATGTTTAAAGAATACTCACTCAGCCAGTGTTCTACCAGAATATGGATTCAGACTATTTTCAAGAATACTCACTCAGCCTATGTTCTAGCAGAACGCTCACTTAGCCTGTGTTCTAACAGAATGTGGACTCAGATATTGTTCAAAAATTACTAACTCAGTCTGTGTTCTAACAGTATTTGGACGCAGTCTATGTTTAAAAAATACTCACACACCTCAGTGTTCTAACAGAACACTCACGTAGCCTGTGTTCTAACAGAACACTAACTCAGCCTGTTTTCTAACAAAATGTGGATTCAGATCAAAAATTACTAACGCAGTCTGTGTTCTAACAGAATGTGGACTCAGATTTTGTTCAAAACTTACTCAGTCTGTTTCTAACAGAATATGGACTCAGTCTATGTTTAAAGAATACTCACTCAGCCAGTATTTTACCAGAGTATGGACTCAGCCTGTGTTCTAACAGAATACTCACACAGCCTGTGTTCTAACAGAATATGGACTCAGTCTATATTTAAAGAATACTCACTCACCTCAGTATTCTAACAGAACACTCACGTAGCCAGTGTTCTAACAGAATACTAACTCAGCCTGTGTTCTAACAGAATGTGGATTCAGATCAAAAATTACTAACTCAGTCTGTGTTCTAACAGAATGTGGACTCAGATTTTGTTCAAAAATTACTCAGTCGGTGTTCTAACAGAATATGGACTCAGTCTATATTTAAAGAATACTCACTCACCTCAGTATTCTAAAAGAACACTCACGTAGCCTGTGTTCTAACAGAACACTAACTCAGCCTGTTTTCTAACAGAATATGGATTCCGATCAAAAATTACTAACGCAGTCTGTGTTCTAACAGAATATGGACTCAGATTTTGTTCAAAAATTACTCAGTCTGTGTTCGAACAGAATATGGACTCAGTCTATGTTTAAAGAATACTCACTCAGCCAGTGTTCTACCAGAATATGGATTCAGACTATTTTCAAGAATACTCACTCAGCCTGTGTTCTAGCAGAACGCTCACTTAGCCTGTGTTCTAACAGAATGTGGACTCAGATATTGTTCAAAAATTACTAACTCAGTCTGTGTTCTAACAGAATTTGGACGCAGTCTATGTTTAAAAAATACTCACTCACCTCAGTGTTCTAACAGAACACTCACGTAGCCTGTGTTCTAACAGAACACTAACTCAGCCTGCTTTCTAACAGAATGTGGATTCAGATCAAATATTACTAACGCAGTCTGTGTTCTAACAGAATATGGACTTAGATTTTGTTCAAAAATTACTCAGTCTGTGTTCTAACAGAATATGGACTCAGTCTATGTTTAAAGAATACTCACTCAGCCAATATTTTACCAGAGTATGGACTCAGCCTGTGTTCTAACAGAATACTCACACAGCCTGTGTTCTAACAGAATATGGACTCAGTCTATATTTAAAGAATACTCACTCACCTCAGTATTCTAACAGAACACTCACGTAGCCAGTGTTCTAACAGAATACTAACTAATCCTGTGTTCTAACAGAATGTGGATTCAGATCAAATATTACTAACTCAGTCTGTGTTCTAACAGAATGTGGACTCAGATTTTGTTCAAAAATTATTCAGCCTGTGTTCTAACAGAATGTGGATTCAGATCAAAAATTACTAACTCAGTCTGTGTTCTAACAGAATATGGGTTCAGATCAAAAATTACTAACTCAGTCTGTGTTCTAACAGAATATGAACTCAGATTTTGTTCAAAAATTACTCAGTCTGTGTTCTAACAGAATATGGACTCAGTCTATATTTAAACAATACTCACTCACCTCAGTATTCTAACAGAACACTCACGTAGCCAGTGTTCTAACAGAATACTAACTCATCCTGTGTTCTAACAAAATGTGGATTCAGATCAAAAATTACTCAGTCTGTGTTCTATCAGAATGTGGACTCAGATTTTGTTCAAAAATTACTCAGTCTGTTTCTAACAGAATATGGTCTCAGTCTATGTTTAAAGAATACTCACTCAGCCAGTATTTTACCAGAGTATGGACTCAGCCTGTGTTCTAACAGAATACTCACACAGCCTGTGTTCTAACAGAATATGGACTCAGTCTATATTTAAAGAATACTCACTCACCTCAGTATTCTAACAGAACACTCACGTAGCCAGTGTTCTAACAGAATACTAACTCAGCCTGTGTTCTAACAGAATGTGGATTCAGATCAAATATTACTAACGCAGTCTGTGTTCTAACAGAATATGGACTTAGATTTTGTTCAAAAATTACTCAGTCTGTGTTCTAACAGAATATGGACTCAGTTTATGTTTAAAGAATACTCACTCAGCCAGTATTTTACCAGAGTATGGACTCAGCCTGTGTTCTAACAGAATACTCACACTGCCTGTGTTCTAACAGAATATGGACTCAGTCTATATTTAAAGAATACTCACTCACCTCAGTATTCTAACAGAACACTCACGTAGCCAGTGTTCTAACAGAATACTAACTCAGCCTGTGTTCTAACAGAATGTGGATTCAGATCAAAAATTACTAACTCAGTCTGTGTTCTAACAGAATGTGGACTCAGATTTTGTTCAAAAATTACTCAGTCTGTTTCTAACAGAATATGGACTCAGTCTATGTTTAAAGAATACTCACTCAGCCAGTATTTTACCAGAGTATGGACTCAGCCTGTGTTCTAACAGAATACTCACACAGCCTGTGTTCTAACAGAATATGGACTCAGTCTATATTTAAAGAATACTCACTCACCTCAGTATTCTAACAGAACACTCACGTAGCCTGTGTTCTAACTGAACACTAACTCAGCCTGTTTTCTAACAGAATGTGGATTCAGATCAAAAATTACTAACGCAGTCTGTGTTCTAACAGAATATGGACTTAGATTTTGTTCAAAAATTACTCAGTCTGTGTTCTAACAGAATATGGACTCAGTCTATGTTTAAAGAATACTCACTCAGCCAATATTTTACCAGAGTATGGACTCAGCCTGTGTTCTAACAGAATACTCACACAGCCTGTGTTCTAACAGAATATTTACTCAGTCTATATTGAAAGAATACTCACTCACCTAAGTATTCCAACAGAACACTCATGTAGCCAGTGTTCTAACAGAATACTAACTCAGCCTGTGTTCTAACAGAATGTGGATTCAGATCAAATATTACTAACTCAGTCTGTGTTCTAACAGAATGTGGACTCAGATTTTGTTCAAAAATTATTCAGCCTGTGTTCTAACAGAATGTGGATTCAGATCAAAAATTACTAACTCAGTATGTGTTCTAACAGAATGTGGACTCAGATTTTGTTCAAAAATTACTCAGTCTGTTTCTAACAGAATATGGTCTCAGTCTATGTTTAAAGAATACTCACTCAGCCAGTATTTTACCAGAGTATGGACTCAGCCTGTGTTCTAACAGAATACTCACAGATCCTGTGTTCTAACAGAATATGGACTCAGTCTATATTTAAAGAATACTCACTCACCTCAGTATTCCAACAGAACACTCATGTAGCCAGTGTTCTAACAGAATACTAACTCAGCCTGTGTTCTAACAGAATGTGGATTCAGATCAAATATTACTAACTCAGTCTGTGTTCTAACAGAATGTGGACTCAGATTTTGTTCAAAAATTATTCAGCCTGTGTTCTAACAGAATGTGGATTCAGATCAAAAATTACTAACTCAGTCTGTGTTCTAACAGAATGTGGGTTCAGATCAAAAATTACTAACTCAGTCTGTGTTCTAACAGAATATGAACTCAGATTTTGTTCAAAAATTACTCAGTCGGTGTTCTAACAGAATATGGACTCAGTCTATATTTAAAGAATACTCACTCACCTCAGTATTCTAAAAGAACACTCACGTAGCCTGTGTTCTAACAGAACACTAACTCAGCCTGTTTTCTAACAGAATATGGATTCAGATCAAAAATTACTAACGCAGTCTGTGTTCTAACAGAATATGGACTCAGATTTTGTTCAAAAATTACTCAGTCTGTGTTCTAACAGAATATGGACTCAGTCTATGTTTAAAGAATACTCACTCAGCCAGTGTTCTACCATAATATGGATTCAGACTATTTTCAAGAATACTCACTCAGCCTGTGTTCTAGCAGAACGCTCACTTAGCCTGTGTTCTAACAGAATGTGGACTCAGATATTGTTCAAAAATTACTAACTCAGTCTGTGTTCTAACAGAATTTGGACGCAGTCTATGTTTAAAATATACTTACTCACCTCAGTGTTCTAACAGAACACTCACGTAGCCTGTGTTCTAACAGAACACTAACTCAGCCTGTTTTCTAACAAAATGTAGATTCAGATCAAAAATTACTAACGCAGTCTGTGTTCTAACAGAATATGGACTTAGATTTTGTTCAAAAATTACTCAGTCTGTTTTATAACAGAATATGGACTCAGTCTATGTTTAAAGAATACTCGCTCAGCCAATATTTTACCAGAGTATAGACTCAGCCTGTGTTCTAACAGAATACTCACACAGCCTGTGTTCTAACAGAATATGGACTCAGTCTATTTTTAAAGAATACTCACTCACCTCAGTATTCCAACAGAACACTCACGTAGCCGGTGTTCTAACAGAATACTAACTCAGCCTGTGTTCTAACAGAATGTGGATTCAGATCAAATATTACTAACTCAGTCTGTGTTCTAACAGAATGTGGACTCAGATTTTGTTCAAAACTTACTCAGTCTGTTTCTAACAGAATATGGACTCAGTCTATGTTTAAAGAATACTCACTCAGCCAGTATTTTACCAGAGTATGGACTCAGCCTGTGTTCTAACAGAATACTCACACAGCCTGTGTTCTAACAGAATATGGACTCAGTCTATATTTAAAGAATACTGACTCACCTCAGTATTCCAACAGAACACTCACGTAGCCAGTGTCCTAACAGAATACTAACTCAGCCTGTGTTCTAACAGAATGTGCATTCAGATCAAATATTAATAACTCAGCATGTGTTCTAACAGAATGTGGATTCAGATCAAATATTACTAACTCAGTCTGTGTTCTAACAGAATATGGACTCAGTCTATGTTTAAAGAATACTCACTCAGCCAGTGTTCTACCAGAATATGGATTCAGACTATTTTCAAGAATACTCACTCAGCCTGTGTTCTAGCAGAACGCTCACTTAGCCTGTGTTCTAACAGAATGTGGACTCAGATATTGTTCAAAAATTACTAACTCAGTCTGTGTTCTAACAGAATTTGGACGCAGTCTATGTTTAAAAAATACTCACTCACCTCAGTGTTCTAACAGAACACTCACGTAGCCTGTGTTCTAACAGAACACTAACTCAGCCTGTTTTCTAACAAAATGTGGATTCAGATAAAAAATTACTAATGCAGTCTGTGTTCTAACAGAATATGGACTTAGATTTTGTTCAAAAATTACTCAGTCTGTGTTCTAACAGAATATGAACTCAGTCTATGTTTAAAGAATACTCGCTCAGCCAATATTTTACCAGAGTATGGACTCAGCCTGTGTTCTAAGAGAATACTCACACAGCCTGTGTTCTAACAGAATATGGACTCAGTCTATATTTAAAGAATACTCACTCACCTCAGTATTCCAACAGAACACTCACGTAGCCGGTGTTCTAACAGAATACTAACTCAGCCTGTGTTCTAACAGAATGTGGATTCAGATCAAATATTACTAACTCAGTCTGTGTTCTAACAGAATGTGGACTCAGATTTTGTTCAAAAATTATTCAGCCTGTGTTCTAACAGAATGTGGATTCAGATCAAAAATTACTAACTCAGTCTGTGTTCTAACAAAATGTGGGTTCAGATCAAAAATTACTAACTCAGTCTGTGTTCTAACAGAATATGAACTCAGATTTTGTTAAAAAATTACTCAGTCTGTGTTCTAACAGAATATGGACTCAGTCTATATTTAAAGAATACTCACTCACCTAAGTATTCTAACAGAACACTCACGTAGCCAGTGTTCTAACAGAATACTAACTCAGCCTGTGTTCTAACATAATGTGGATTCAGATCAAAAATTACTAACTCAGTCTGTGTTCTAACAGAATGTGGACTCAGATTTTGTTCAAAACTTACTCAGTCTGTTTCTAACAGAATATGGACTCAGTCTATGTTTAAAGAATACTCACTCAGCCAGTATTTTACCAGAGTATGGACTCAGCCTGTGTTCTAACAGAATACTCACACAGCCTGTGTTCTAACAGAATATGGACTCAGTCTATATTTAAAGAATACTGACTCACCTCAGTATTCCAACAGAACACTCACGTAGCCAGTGTCCTAACAGAATACTAACTCAGCCTGTGTTCTAACAGAATGTGCATTCAGATGAAATATTAATAACTCAGTCTGTGTTCTAACAGAATGTGGACTCAGATTTTGTTCAAAAATTACTCAGTCTGTGTTCTAACAGAATATGGACTAAGTCTATATTTAAAGAATACTCACTGAGCTCAGTGTTCTAACATAACACTCACTTAGCCTGTGTTCTAACAGAATGTGGGTTCAGATCAAAAATTACTAACTCAGTCTGTGTTCTAACAGAATATGAACTCAGATTTTGTTCAAAAACTACTCAGTCTGTGTTCTAACAGAATATGGACTCAGTCTATGTTTAAAGAATACTCACTCAGCCAGTGTTCTACCAGAATATGGATTCAGACTATTTTCAAGAATACTCACTCAGCCTATGTTCTAGCAGAACGCTCACTTAGCCTGTGTTCTAACAGAATGTGGACTCAGATATTGTTCAAAAATTACTAACTCAGTCTGTGTTCTAACAGTATTTGGACGCAGTCTATGTTTAAAAAATACTCACACACCTCAGTGTTCTAACAGAACACTCACGTAGCCTGTGTTCTAACAGAACACTAACTCAGCCTGTTTTCTAACAAAATGTGGATTCAGATCAAAAATTACTAACGCAGTCTGTGTTCTAACAGAATGTGGACTCAGATTTTGTTCAAAACTTACTCAGTCTGTTTCTAACAGAATATGGACTCAGTCTATGTTTAAAGAATACTCACTCAGCCAGTATTTTACCAGAGTATGGACTCAGCCTGTGTTCTAACAGAATACTCACACAGCCTGTGTTCTAACAGAATATGGACTCAGTCTATATTTACAGAATACTGACTCACCTCAGTATTCCAACAGAACACTCACGTAGCCAGTGTCCTAACAGAATACTAACTCAGCCTGTGTTCTAACAGAATGTGCATTCAGATCAAATATTAATAACTCAGTCTGTGTTCTAACAGAATGTGGACTCAGATTTTGTTCAAAAATTACTCAGTCTGTGTTCTAACAGAATATGGACTAAGTCTATGTTTAAAGAATACTCACTCAGCTCAGTGTTCTAACATAACACTCACTTAGCCTGTGTTCTAACAGAATGTGGGTTCAGATCAAAAATTACTAACTCAGTCTGTGTTCTAACAGAATATGAACTCAGATTTTGTTCAAAAATTACTCAGTCTGTGTTCTAACAGAATATGGACTCAGTCTATGTTTAAAGAATACTCACTCAGCCAGTGTTCTACCAGAATATGGATTCAGACTATTTTCAAGAATACTCACTCAGCCTATGTTCTAGCAGAACGCTCACTTAGCCTGTGTTCTAACAGAATGTGGACTCAGATATTGTTCAAAAATTACTAACTCAGTCTGTGTTCTAACAGTATTTGGACGCAGTCTATGTTTAAAAAATACTCACACACCTCAGTGTTCTAACAGAACACTCACGTAGCCTGTGTTCTAACAGAACACTAACTCAGCCTGTTTTCTAACAAAATGTGGATTCAGATCAAAAATTACTAACGCAGTCTGTGTTCTAACAGAATATGGACTTAGATTTTGTTCAAAAATTACTCAGTCTGTGTTCTAACAGAATATGGACTCAGTCTATGTTTAAAGAATACTCACTCAGCCAATATTTTACCAGAGTATGGACTCAGCCTGTGTTCTAACAGAATACTCACACAGCCTGTGTTCTAACAGAATATGGACTCAGTCTATATTTAAAGAATACTCACTCACCTCAGTATTCCTACAGAACACTCATGTAGCCAGTGTTCTAACAGAATACTAACTCAGCCTGTGTTCTAACAGAATGTGGATTCAGATCAAATATTACTAACTCAGTCTGTGTTCTAACAGAATGTGGACTCAGATTTTGTTCAAAAATTATTCAGCCTGTGTTCTAACAGAATGTGGATTCAGATCAAAAATTACTAACTCAGTCTGTGTTCTAACAGAATGTGGGTTCAGATCAAAAATTACTAACTCAGTCTGTGTTCCAACAGAATATGAACTCAGATTTTGTTCAAAAATTACTCAGTCTGTGTTCTAACAGAATATGGACTCAGTCTATATTTAAACAATACTCACTCACCTCAGTATTCTAACAGAACACTCACGTAGCCAGTGTTCTAACAGAATACTAACTCATCCTGTGTTCTAACAAAATGTGGATTCAGATCAAAAATTACTAACTCAGTCTGTGTTCTAACAGAATGTGGACTCAGATTTTGTTCAAAAATTACTCAGTCTGTTTCTAACAGAATATGGTCTCAGTCTATGTTTAAAGAATACTCACTCAGCCAGTATTTTACCAGAGTATGGACTCAGCCTGTGTTCTAACAGAATACTCACACAGCCTGTGTTCTAACAGAATATGGACTCAGTCTATATTTAAAGAATACTCACTCACCTCAGTATTCTAACAGAACACTCACGTAGCCAGTGTTCTAACAGAATACTAACTCAGCCTGTGTTCTAACAGAATGTGGATTCAGATCAAATATTACTAACGCAGTCTGTGTTCTAACAGAATATGGACTTAGATTTTGTTCAAAAATTACTCAGTCTGTGTTCTAACAGAATATGGACTCAGTCTATGTTTAAAGAATACTCACTCAGCCAATATTTTACCAGAGTATGGACTCAGCCTGTGTTCTAACAGAATACTCACACAGCCTGTGTTCTAACAGAATATGGACTCAGTCTATATTTAAAGAATACTCACTCACCTCAGTATTCCAACAGAACACTCATGTAGCCAGTGTTCTAACAGAATACTAACTCAGCCTGTGTTCTAACAGAATGTGGATTCAGATCAAATATTACTAACTCAGTCTGTGTTCTAACAGAATGTGGACTCAGATTTTGTTCAAAAATTATTCACCCTGTGTTCTAACAGAATGTGGATTCAGATCAAAAATTACTAACCCAGTTTGTGTTCTAACAGAATATGGACTCAGTCTATGTTTAAAGAATACTCACTCAGCCAGTATTTTACCAGAGTATGGACTCAGCCTGTGTTCTAACAGAATACTCACACAGCCTGTGTTCTAACAGAATATGGACTCAGTCTATATTTAAAGAATACTCACTCACCTCAGTATTCCTACAGAACACTCACGTAGCCAGTGTTCTAACAGAATACTAACTCAGCCTGTGTTCTAACAGAATGTGGATTCAGATCAAAAATTACTAACTCAGTCTGTGTTCTAACAGAATGTGGACTCAGATTTTGTTCAAAAATTACTCAGTCTGTTTCTAACAGAATATGGACTCAGTCTATGTTTAAAGAATACTCACTCAGCCAGTATTTTACCAGAGTATGGACTCAGCCTGTGTTCTAACAGAATACTCACACAGCCTGTGTTCTAACAGAATATGGACTCAGTCTATATTTAAAGAATACTCACTCACCTCAGTATTCCTACAGAACACTCATGTAGCCAGTGTTCTAACAGAATACTAACTCAGCCTGTGTTCTAACAGAATGTGGATTCAGATCAAATATTACTAACTCAGTCTGTGTTCTAACAGAATGTGGACTCAGATTTTGTTCAAAAATTATTCAGCCTGTGTTCTAACAGAATGTGGATTCAGATCAAAAATTACTAACTCAGTATGTGTTCTAACAGAATGTGGACTCAGATTTTGTTCAAAAATTACTCAGTCTGTTTCTAACAGAATATGGTCTCAGTCTATGTTTAAAGAATACTCACTCAGCCAGTATTTTACCAGAGTATGGACTCAGCCTGTGTTCTAACAGAATACTCACAGATCCTGTGTTCTAACAGAATATGGACTCAGTCTATATTTAAAGAATACTCACTCACCTCAGTATTCCAACAGAACACTCATGTAGCCAGTGTTCTAACAGAATGCTAACTCAGCCTGTGTTCTAACAGAATGTGGATTCAGATCAAATATTACTAACTCAGTCTGTGTTCTAACAGAATGTGGACTCAGATTTGTTCAAAAATTATTCAGCCTGTGTTCTAACAGAATGTGGATTCAGATCAAAAATTACTAAATCAGTCTGTGTTCTAACAGAATGTGGGTTCAGATCAAAAATTACTAACTCAGTCTGTGTTCTAACAGAATATGAACTCAGATTTTGTTCAAAAATTACTCAGTCTGTGTTCTAACAGAATATGGACTCAGTCTATATTTAAAGAATACTCACTCACCTCAGTATTCTAAAAGAACACTCACGTAGCCTGTGTTCTAACAGAACACTAACTCAGCCTGTTTTCTAACAGAATATGGATTCAGATCAAAAATTACTAACGCAGTCTGTGTTCTAACAGAATATGGACTCAGATTTTGTTCAAAAATTACTCAGTCTGTGTTCTAACAGAATATGGACTCAGTCTATGTTTAAAGAATACTCACTCAGCCAGTGTTCTACCATAATATGGATTCAGACTATTTTCAAGAATACTCACTCAGCCTGTGTTCTAGCAGAACGCTCACTTAGCCTGTGTTCTAACAGAATGTGGACTCAATATTGTTCAAAAATTACTAACTCAGTCTGTGTTCTAACAGAATTTGGACGCAGTCTATGTTTAAAAAATACTCACTCACCTCAGTGTTCTAACAGAACACTCACGTAGCCTGTGTTCTAACAGAACACTAACTCAGCCTGTTTTCTAACAAAATGTAGATTCAGATCAAAAATTACTAACGCAGTCTGTGTTCTAACAGAATATGGACTTAGATTTTGTTCAAAAATTACTCAGTCTGTGTTCTAACAGAATATGGACTCAGTCTATGTTTAAAGAATACTCACTCAGCCAGTATTTTACCAGAGTATGGACTCAGCCTGTGTTCTAACAGAATACTCACACAGCCTGTGTTCTAACAGAATATGTACTCAGTCTATATTTAAAGAATACTCACTCACCTCAGTATTCTAACAGAACACTCACGTAGCCAGTGTTCTAACAGAATACTAACTCAGCCTGTGTTCTAACAGAATGTGGACTCAGATTTTGTTCAAAAATTACTCAGTCTGTTTCTAACAGAATATGGACTCAGTCTATGTTTAAAGAATACTCACTCAACCAGTATTTTACCAGAGTATGGACTCAGCCTGTGTTCTAACAGAATACTCACACAGCCTGTGTTCTAACAGAATATGGACTCAGTCTATATTTAAAGAATACTCACTCACCTCAGTATTCCAACAGAACACTCATGTAGCCAGTGTTCTAACAGAATACTAACTCAGCCTGTGTTCTAACAGAATGTGGATTCAGATCAAATATTACTAACTCAGTCTGTGTTCTAACAGAATGTGGACTCAGATTTTGTTCAAAAATTATTCAGCCTGTGTTCTAACAGAATGTGGATTCAGATCAAAAATTACTAACTCAGTCTGTGTTCTAACAGAATGTGGGTTCAGATCAAAAATTACTAACTCAGTCTGTGTTCTAACAGAATATGAACTCAGATTTTGTTCAAAAATTACTCAGTCTGTGTTCTAACAGAATATGGACTCAGTCTATATTTAAACAATACTCACTCACCTCAGTATTCTAACATAACAGTCACGTAGCCAGTGTTCTAACAGAATACTAACTCATCCTGTGTTCTAACAAAATGTGGATTCAGATCAAAAATTACTAACTCAGTCTGTGTTCTAACAGAATGTGGACTCAGATTTTGTTCAAAAATTACTCAGTCTGTTTCTAACAGAATATGGTCTCAGTCTATGTTTAAAGAATACTCACTCAGCCAGTATTTTACCAGAGTATGGACTCAGCCTGTGTTCTAACAGAATACTCACACAGCCTGTGTTCTAACAGAATATGGACTCAGTCTATATTTAAAGAATACTCACTCACCTCAGTATTCTAACAGAACACTCACGTAGCCAGTGTTCTAACAGAATACTAACTCAGCCTGTGTTCTAACAGAATGTGGATTCAGATCAAATATTACTAACGCAGTCTGTGTTCTAACAGAATATGGACTTAGATTTTGTTCAAAAATTACTCAGTCTGTGTTCTAACAGAATATGGACTCAGTCTATGTTTAAAGAATACTCACTCAGCCAATATTTTACCAGAGTATGGACTCAGCCTGTGTTCTAACAGAATACTCACACAGCCTGTGTTCTAACAGAATATGGACTCAGTCTCTATTTAAAGAATACTCACTCACCTCAGTATTCCAACAGAACACTCATGTAGCCAGTGTTCTAACAGAATACTAACTCAGCCTGTGTTCTAACAGAATGTGGATTCAGATCAAATATTACTAACTCAGTCTGTGTTCTAACAGAATGTAGACTCAGATTTTGTTCAAAAATTATTCACCCTGTGTTCTAACAGAATGTGGATTCAGATCAAGAATTACTAACTCAGTCTGTGTTCTAAGAGAATATGGACTCAGTCTATGTTTAAAGAATACTCACTCAGCCAGTATTTTACCAGAGTATGGACTCAGCCTGTGTTCTAACAGAATACTCACACAGCCTGTGTTCTAACAGAATATGGACTCAGTCTATATTTAAAGAATACTCACTCACCTCAGTATTCCTACAGAACACTCACGTAGCCAGTGTTCTAACAGAATACTAACTCAGCCTGTGTTCTAACAGAATGTGGATTCAGATCAAAAATTACTAACTCAGTCTGTGTTCTAACAGAATGTGGACTCAGATTTTGTTCAAAAATTACTCAGTCTGTTTCTAACAGAATATGGACTCAGTCTATGTTTAAAGAATACTCACTCAGCCAGTATTTTACCAGAGTATGGACTCAGCCTGTGTTCTAACAGAATACTCACACAGCCTGTGTTCTAACAGAATATGGACTCAGTCTATATTTAAAGAATACTCACTCACCTCAGTATTCCAACAGAACACTCATGTAGCCAGTGTTCTAACAGAATACTAACTCAGCCTGTGTTCTAACAGAATGTGGATTCAGATCAAATATTACTAACTCAGTCTGTGTTCTAACAGAATGTGAACTCAGATTTTGTTCAAAAATTATTCAGCCTGTGTTCTAACAGAATGTGGATTCAGATCAAAAATTACTAACTCAGTATGTGTTCTAACAGAATGTGGACTCAGATTTTGTTCAAAAATTACTCAGTCTGTTTCTAACAGAATATGGTCTCAGTCTATGTTTAAAGAATACTCACTCAGCCAGTATTTTACCAGAGTATGGACTCAGCCTGTGTTCTAACAGAATACTCACAGATCCTGTGTTCTAACAGGATATGGACTCAGTCTATATTTAAAGAATACTCACTCACCTCAGTATTCCAACAGAACACTCATGTAGCCAGTGTTCTAACAGAATACTAACTCAGCCTGTGTTCTAACAGAATGTGGATTCAGATCAAATATTACTAACTCAGTCTGTGTTCTAACAGAATGTGGACTCAGATTTTGTTCAAAAATTATTCAGCCTGTGTTCTAACAGAATGTGGATTCAGATCAAAAATTACTAACTCAGTCTGTGTTCTAACAGAATGTGGGTTCAGATCAAAAATTACTAACTCAGTCTGTGTTCTAACAGAATATGAACTCAGATTTTGTTCAAAAATTACTCAGTCTGTGTTCTAACAGAATATGGACTCAGTCTATATTTAAACAATACTCACTCACCTCAGTATTCTAACAGAACACTCACGTAGCCAGTGTTCTAACAGAATACTAACTCATCCTGTGTTCTAACAAAATGTGGATTCAGATCAAAAATTACTAACTCAGTCTGTGTTCTAACAGAATGTGGACTCAGATTTTGTTCAAAAATTACTCAGTCTGTTTCTAACAGAATATGGTCTCAGTCTATGTTTAAAGAATACTCACTCAGCCAGTATTTTACCAGAGTATGGACTCAGCCTGTGTTCTAACAGAATACTCACACAGCCTGTGTTCTAACAGAATATGGACTCAGTCTATATTTAAAGAATACTCACTCACCTCAGTATTCTAAAAGAACACTCACGTAGCCTGTGTTCTAACAGAACACTAACTCAGCCTGTTTTCTAACAGAATATGGATTCAGATCAAAAATTACTAACGCAGTCTGTGTTCTAACAGAATATGGACTCAGATTTTGTTCAAAAATTACTCAGTCTGTGTTCTAACAGAATATGGACTCAGTCTATGTTTAAAGAATACTCACTCAGCCAGTGTTCTACCATAATATGGATTCAGACTATTTTCAAGAATACTCACTCAGCCTGTGTTCTAGCAGAACGCTCACTTAGCCTGTGTTCTAACAGAATGTGGACTCAATATTGTTCAAAAATTACTAACTCAGTCTGTGTTCTAACAGAATTTGGACGCAGTCTATGTTTAAAAAATACTCACTCACCTCAGTGTTCTAACAGAACACTCACGTAGCCTGTGTTCTAACAGAACACTAACTCAGCCTGTTTTCTAACAAAATGTAGATTCAGATCAAAAATTACTAACGCAGTCTGTGTTCTAACAGAATATGGACTTAGATTTTGTTCAAAAATTACTCAGTCTGTGTTCTAACAGAATATGGACTCAGTCTATGTTTAAAGAATACTCACTCAGCCAGTATTTTACCAGAGTATGGACTCAGCCTGTGTTCTAACAGAATACTCACACAGCCTGTGTTCTAACAGAATATGTACTCAGTCTATATTTAAAGAATACTCACTCACCTCAGTATTCTAACAGAACACTCACGTAGCCAGTGTTCTAACAGAATACTAACTCAGTCTGTGTTCTAACAGAATGTGGACTCAGATTTTGTTCAAAAATTACTCAGTCTGTTTCTAACAGAATATGGACTAAGTCTATGTTTAAAGAATACTCACTCAACCAGTATTTTACCAGAGTATGGACTCAGCCTGTGTTCTAACAGAATACTCACACAGCCTGTGTTCTAACAGAATATGGACTCAGTCTATATTTAAAGAATACTCACTCACCTCAGTATTCTAACAGAACACTCACGTAGCCTGTGTTCTAACAGAACACTAACTCAGCCTGTTTTCTAACAGAATGTGGATTCAGATCAAAAATTACTAACGCAGTCTGTGTTCTAACAGAATATGGACTTAGATTTTGTTCAAAAATTACTCAGTCTGTGTTCTAACAGAATATGGACTCAGTCTATGTTTAAAGAATACTCACTCAGCCAATATTTTACCAGAGTATGGACTCAGCCTGTGTTCTAACAGAATACTCACACAGCCTGTGTTCTAACAGAATATGGACTCAGTCTATATTTAAAGAATACTCACTCACCTCAGTATTCCAACAGAACACTCACGTAGCCAGTGTTCTAACAGAATACTAACTCAGCCTGTGTTCTAACAGAATGTAGATTCAGATCAAATATTACTAACTCAGTCTGTGTTCTAACAGAATGTGGACTCAGATTTTGTTCAAAAATTATTCAGCCTGTGTTCTAACAGAATGTGGATTCAGATCAAAAATTACTAACTCAGTCTGTGTTTTAACGGAATGTGGACTCAGATTTTGTTCAAAAATTATTCAGCCTGTGTTCTAACAGAATGTGGATTCAGATCAAAAATTACTAACGCAGTCTGTGTTCTAACAGAATATGGACTTAGATTTTGTTCAAAAATTACTCAGTCTGTGTTCTAACAGAATATGGACTCAGTCTATGTTTAAAGAATACTCACTCAGCCAATATTTTACCAGAGTATGGACTCAGCCTGTGTTCTAACAGAATACTCACACAGCCTGTGTTCTAACAGAATATGGACTCAGTCTATATTTAAAGAATACTCACTCACCTCAGTATTCCTACAGAACACTCACGTAGCCAGTGTTCTAACAGAATACTAACTCAGCCTGTGTTCTAACAGAATTTGGATTCAGAACAAATATTACTAACTCAGTCTGTGTTCTAACAGAATGTGGACTCAGATTTTGTTCAAAAATTATTCAGCCTGTGTTCTAACAGAATGTGGATTCAGATCAAAAATTACTTACTCAGTCTGTGTTCTAACAGAATGTGGACTCAGATTTTGTTCAAAAATTACTCAGTCTGTTTCTAACAGAATATGGTCTCAGTCTATGTTTAAAGAATACTCACTCAGCCAGTATTTTACCAGAGTATGGACTCAGCCTGTGTTCTAACAGAATACTCACACAGACTGTGTTCTAACAGAATATGGACTCAGTCTATATTTAAAGAATACTCACTCACCTCAGTATTCCAACAGAACACTCATGTAGCCAGTGTTCTAACAGAATACTAACTCAGCCTGTGTTTTAACAAAATGTGGATTCAGATCAAATATTACTAACTCAGTCTGTGTTCTAACAGAATGTGGACTCAGATTTTGTTCAAAAATTATTCAGCCTGTGTTCTAACAGAATGTGTATTCAGATCAAAAATTACTAACTCAGTCTGCGTTCTAACAGAATGTGGGTTCAGATCAAAAATTACTAACTCAGTCTGTGTTCTAACAGAATATGAACTCAGATTTTGTTCAAAAATTACTCAGTCTGTGTTCTAACAGAATATGGACTAAGTCTATGTTTAAAGAATACTCACTCAGCTCAGTGTTCTAACATAACACTCACTTAGCCTGTGTTCTAACAGAATGTGGACTCAGATTTTGTTCAAAAATTATTCACCCTGTGTTCTAACAGAATGTGGATTCAGATCAAAAATTACTAACTCAGTCTGTGTTCTAACAGAATATGGACTCAGTCTATGTTTAAAGAATACTCACTCACCTCAGTATTCTAACAGAACACTCACGTAGCCAGTGTTCTAACAGAATACTAACTCAGCCTGTGTTCTAACAGAATGTGGATTCAGATCAAATATTACTAACGCAGTCTGTGTTCTAACAGAATATGGACTTAGATTTTGTTCAAAAATTACTCAGTCTGTGTTCTAACAGAATATGGACTCAGTCTATGTTTAAAGAATACTCACTCAGCCAATATTTTACCAGAGTATGGACTCAGCCTGTGTTCTAACAGAATACTCACACAGCCTGTGTTCTAACAGAATATGGACTCAGTCTATATTTAAAGAATACTCACTCACCTCAGTATTCCAACAGAACACTCATGTAGCCAGTGTTCTAACAGAATACTAACTCAGCCTGTGTTCTAACAGAATGTGGATTCAGATCAAAAATTACTAACTCAGTCTGTGTTCTAACAGAATGTGGACTCAGATTTTGTTCAAAAATTACTCAGTCTGTTTCTAACAGAATATGGACTCAGTCTATGTTTAAAGAATACTCACTCAGCCAGTATTTTACCAGAGTATGGACTCAGCCTGTGTTCTAACAGAATACTCACACAGCCTGTGTTCTAACAGAATATGGACTCAGTCTATATTTAAAGAATACTCACTCACCTCAGTATTCCTACAGAACACTCACGTAGCCAGTGTTATAACAGAATACTAACTCAGCCTGTGTTCTAACAGAATGTGGATTCAGATCAAAAATTACTAACTCAGTCTGTGTTCTAACAGAATGTGGACTCAGATTTTGTTCAAAAATTACTCAGTCTGTTTCTAACAGAATATGGACTCAGTCTATGTTTAAAGAATACTCACTCAGCCAGTATTTTACCAGAGTATGGACTCAGCCTGTGTTCTAACAGAATACTCACACAGCCTGTGTTCTAACAGAATATGGACTCAGTCTATATTTAAAGAATACTCACTCACCTCAGTATTCCAACAGAACACTCATGTAGCCAGTGTTCTAACAGAATACTAACTCAGCCTGTGTTCTAACAGAATGTGGATTCAGATCAAATATTACTAACTCAGTCTGTGTTCTAACAGAATGTGGACTCAGATTTTGTTCAAAAATTATTCAGCCTGTGTTCTAACAGAATGTGGATTCAGATCAAAAATTACTAACTCAGTATGTGTTCTAACAGAATGTGGACTCAGATTTTGTTCAAAAATTACTCAGTCTGTTTCTAACAGAATATGGTCTCAGTCTATGTTTAAAGAATACTCACTCAGCCAGTATTTTACCAGAGTATGGACTCAGCCTGTGTTCTAACAGAATACTCACAGATCCTGTGTTCTAACAGAATATGGACTCAGTCTATATTTAAAGAATACTCACTCACCTCAGTATTCCAACTGAACACTCATGTAGCCAGTGTTCTAACAGAATACTAACTCAGCCTGTGTTCTAACAGAATGTGGATTCAGATCAAATATTACTAACTCAGTCTGTGTTCTAACAGAATGTGGACTCAGATTTTGTTCAAAAATTATTCAGCCTGTGTTCTAACAGAATGTGGATTCAGATCAAAAATTACTAACTCAGTCTGTGTTCTAACAGAATGTGGGTTCAGATCAAAAATTACTAACTCAGTCTGTGTTCTAACAGAATATGAACTCAGATTTTGTTCAAAAATTACTCAGTCGGTGTTCTAACAGAATATGGACTCAGTCTATATTTAAAGAATACTCACTCACCTCAGTATTCTAAAAGAACACTCACGTAGCCTGTGTTCTAACAGAACACTAACTCAGCCTGTTTTCTAACAGAATATGGATTCAGATCAAAAATTACTAACGCAGTCTGTGTTCTAACAGAATATGGACTCAGATTTTGTTCAAAAATTACTCAGTCTGTGTTCTAATAGAATATGGACTCAGTCTATGTTTAAAGAATACTCACTCAGCCAGTGTTCTACCATAATATGGATTCAGACTATTTTCTTGAATACTCACTCAGCCTGTGTTCTAGCAGAACGCTCACTTAGCCTGTGTTCTAACAGAATGTGGACTCAGATATTGTTCAAAAATTACTAACTCAGTCTGTGTTCTAACAGAATTTGGACGCAGTCTATGTTTAAAAAATACTCACTCACCTCAGTGTTCTAACAGAACACTCACGTAGCCTGTGTTCTAACAGAACACTAACTCAGCCTGTTTTCTAACAAAATGTAGATTCAGATCAAAAATTACTAACGCAGTCTGTGTTCTAACAGAATATGGACTTAGATTTTGTTCAAAAATTACTCAGTCTGTGTTCTAACAGAATATGGACACAGTCTATGTTTAAAGAATACTCACTCAGCCAGTATTTTACCAGAGTATGGACTCAGCCTGTGTTCTAACAGAATACTCACACAGCCTGTGTTCTAACAGAATATGTACTCAGTCTATATTTAAAGAATACTCACTCACCTCAGTATTCTAACAGAACACTCACGTAGCCAGTGTTCTAACAGAATACTAACTCAGCCTGTGTTCTAACAGAATGTGGACTCAGATTTTGTTCAAAAATTACTCAGTCTGTTTCTAACAGAATATGGACTCAGTCTATGTTTAAAGAATACTCACTCAACCAGTATTTTACCAGAGTATGGACTCAGCCTGTGTTCTAACAGAATACTCACACAGCCTGTGTTCTAACAGAATATGGACTCAGTCTATATTTAAAGAATACTCACTCACCTCAGTATTCTAACAGAACACTCACGTAGCCTGTGTTCTAACAGAACACTAACTCAGCCTGTTTTCTAACAGAATGTGGATTCAGATCAAAAATTACTAACGCAGTCTGTGTTCTAACAGAATATGGACTTAGATTTTGTTCAAAAATTACTCAGTCTGTGTTCTAACAGAATATGGACTCAGTCTATGTTTAAAGAATACTCACTCAGCCAATATTTTACCAGAGTATGGACTCAGCCTGTGTTCTAACAGAATACTCACACAGCCTGTGTTCTAACAGAATATGGACTCAGTCTATATTTAAAGAATACTCACTCACCTCAGTATTCCAACAGAACACTCACGTAGCCAGTGTTCTAACAGAATACTAACTCAGCCTGTGTTCTAACAGAATGTAGATTCAGATCAAATATTACTAACTCAGTCTGTGTTCTAACAGAATGTGGACTCAGATTTTGTTCAAAAATTATTCAGCCTGTGTTCTAACAGAATGTGGATTCAGATCAAAAATTACTAACTCAGTCTGTGTTCTAACGGAATGTGGACTCAGATTTTGTTCAAAAATTATTCAGCCTGTGTTCTAACAGAATGTGGATTCAGATCAAAAATTACTAACGCAGTCTGTGTTCTAACAGAATATGGACTTAGATTTTGTTCAAAAATTACTCAGTCTGTGTTCTAACAGAATATGGACTCAGTCTATGTTTAAAGAATACTCACTCAGCCAATATTTTACCAGAGTATGGACTCAGCCTGTGTTCTAACAGAATACTCACACAGCCTGTGTTCTAACAGAATATGGACTCAGTCTATATTTAAAGAATACTCACTCACCTCAGTATTCCTACAGAACACTCACGTAGCCAGTGTTCTAACAGAATACTAACTCAGCCTGTGTTCTAACAGAATGTGGATTCAGAACAAATATTACTAACTCAGTCTGTGTTCTAACAGAATGTGGACTCAGATTTTGTTCAAAAATTATTCAGCCTGTGTTCTAACAGAATGTGGATTCAGATAAAAAATTACTTACTCAGTCTGTGTTCTAACAGAATGTGGACTCAGATTTTGTTCAAAAATTACTCAGTCTGTTTCTAACAGAATATGGTCTCAGTCTATGTTTAAAGAATACTCACTCAGCCAGTATTTTACCAGAGTATGGACTCAGCCTGTGTTCTAACAGAATACTCACACAGACTGTGTTCTAACAGAATATGGACTCAGTCTATATTTAAAGAATACTCACTCACCTCAGTATTCCAACAGAACACTCATGTAGCCAGTGTTCTAACAGAATACTAACTCAGCCTGTGTTTTAACAAAATGTGGATTCAGATCAAATATTACTAACTCAGTCTGTGTTCTAACAGAATGTGGACTCAGATTTTGTTCAAAAATTATTCAGCCTGTGTTCTAACAGAATGTGTATTCAGATCAAAAATTACTAACTCAGTCTGCGTTCTAACAGAATGTGGGTTCAGATCAAAAATTACTAACTCAGTCTGTGTTCTAACAGAATATGAACTCAGATTTTGTTCAAAAATTACTCAGTCTGTGTTCTAACAGAATATGGACTAAGTCTATGTTTAAAGAATACTCACTCACCTCAGTATTCTAACAGAACACTCACGTAGCCAGTGTTCTAACAGAATACTAACTCATCCTGTGTTCTAACAAAATGTGGATTCAGATCAAAAATTACTAACTCAGTCTGTGTTCTAACAGAATGTGGACTCAGATTTTGTTCAAAAATTACTCAGTCTGTTTCTAACAGAATATGGTCTCAGTCTATGTTTAAAGAATACTCACTCAGCCAGTATTTTACCAGAGTATGGACTCAGCCTGTGTTCTAACAGAATACTCACACAGCCTGTGTTCTAACAGAATATGGACTCAGTCTATATTTAAAGAATACTCACTCACCTCAGTATTCTAACAGAACACTCACGTAGCAGTGTTCTAACAGAATACTAACTCAGCCTGTGTTCTAACAGAATGTGGATTCAGATCAAATATTACTAACGCAGTCTGTGTTCTAACAGAATATGGACTTAGATTTTGTTCAAAAATTACTCAGTCTGTGTTCTAACAGAATATGGACTCAGTCTATGTTTAAAGAATACTCACTCAGCCAGTATTTTACCAGAGTATGGACTCAGCCTGTGTTCTAACAGAATACTCACACAGCCTGTGTTCTAACAGAATATGGACTCAGTCTATATTTAAAGAATACTCACTCACCTCAGTATTCCAACAGAACACTCATGTAGCCAGTGTTCTAACAGAATACTAACTCAGCCTGTGTTCTAACAGAATGTGGATTCAGATCAAATATTACTAACTCAGTCTGTGTTCTAACAGAATGTGGACTCAGATTTTGTTCAAAATTTATTCAGCCTGTGTTCTAACAGAATGTGGATTCAGATCAAAAATTACTAACTCAGTCTGTGTTCTAACAGAATGTGGGTTCAGATCAAAAATTACTAACTCAGTCTGTGTTCTAACAGAATATGAACTCAGATTTTGTTCAAAAATTACTCAGTCTGTGTTCTAACAGAATATGGACTCAGTCTATATTTAAAGAATACTCACTCACCTCAGTATTCTAACAGAACACTCACGTAGCCAGTGTTCTAACAGAATACTAACTCATCCTGTGTTATAACAAAATGTGGATTCAGATCAAAAATTACTAACTCAGTCTGTGTTCTAACAGAACGTGGACTCAGATTTTGTTCAAAAATTACTCAGTCTGTTTCTAACAGAATATGGTCTCAGTCTATGTTTAAAGAATACTCACTCAGCCAGTATTTTACCAGAGTATGGACTCAGCCTGTGTTCTAACAGAATACTCACACAGCCTGTGTTCTAACAGAATATGGACTCAGTCTATATTTAAAGAATACTCACTCACCTCAGTATTCCAACAGAACACTCACGTAGCCAGTGTTCTAACAGAATACTAACTCAGCCTGTGTTCTATCAGAATGTGGATTCAGATCAAATATTACTAACTCAGTCTGTGTTCTAACAGAATGTGGACTCAGATTTTGTTCAAAAATTATTCAGCCTGTGTTCTAACACAATGTGGATTCAGATCAAAAATTACTAACTCAGTCTGTGTTCTAACAGAATATGGACTCAGTCTATGTTTAAAGAATACTCACTCAGCCAGTATTTTACCAGAGTATGGACTCAGCCTGTGTTCTAACAGAATACTCACACAGCCTGTGTTCTAACAGAATATGGACTCAGTCTATATTTAAAGAATACTCACTCACCTCAGTATTCCAACAGAACACTCATGTAGCCAGTGTTCTAACAGAATACTAACTCAGCCTGTGTTCTAACAGAATGTGGATTCAGATCAAATATTACTAACTCAGTCTGTGTTCTAACAGAATGTGGACTCAGATTTTGTTCAAAAATTATTCAGCCTGTGTTCTAACAGAATGTGGATTCAGATCAAAAATTACTAACTCAGTCTGTGTTCTAACAGAATGTGGGTTCAGATCAAAAATTACTAACTCAGTCTGTGTTCTAACAGAATATGAACTCAGATTTTGTTCAAAAATTACTCAGTCTGTGTTCTAACAGAATATGGACTCAGTCTATATTTAAACAATACTCACTCACCTCAGTATTCTAACAGAACACTCACGTAGCCAGTGTTCTAACAGAATACTAACTCATCCTGTGTTCTAACAAAATGTGGATTCAGATCAAAAATTACTAACTCAGTCTGTGTTCTAACAGAACGTGGACTCAGATTTTGTTCAAAAATTACTCAGTCTGTTTCTAACAGAATATGGTCTCAGTCTATGTTTAAAGAATACTCACTCAGCCAGTATTTTACCAGAGTATGGACTCAGCCTGTGTTCTAACAGAATACTCACACAGCCTGTGTTCTAACAGAATATGGACTCAGTCTATATTTAAAGAATACTCACTCACCTCAGTATTCTAACAGAACACTCACGTAGCCAGTGTTCTAACAGAATACTAACTCAGCCTGTGTTCTAACAGAATGTGGATTCAGATCAAATATTACTAACGCAGTCTGTGTTCTAACAGAATATGGACTTAGATTTTGTTCAAAAATTACTCAGTCTGTGTTCTAACAGAATATGGACTTAGTCTATGTTTAAAGAATACTCACTCAGCCAGTATTTTACCAGAGTATGGACTCAGCCTGTGTTCTAACAGAATACTCACACAGACTGTGTTCTAACAGAATATGGACTCAGTCTATATTTAAAGAATACTCACTCACCTCAGTATTCCAACAGAACACTCATGTAGCCAGTGTTCTAACAGAATACTAACTCAGCCTGTGTTCTAACAGAATGTGGATTCAGATCAAATATTACTAACTCAGTCTGTGTTCTAACAGAATGTGGACTCAGATTTTGTTCAAAAATTATTCAGCCTGTGTTCTAACAGAATGTGGGTTCAGATCAAAAATTACTAACTCAGTCTGTGTTCTAACAGAATATGAACTCAGATTTTGTTCAAAAATTACTCAGTCTGTGTTCTAACAGAATATGGACTCAGTCTATATTTAAAGAATACTCACTCACCTCAGTATTCTAACAGAACACTCAGGTAGCCAGTGTTCTAACAGAATACTAACTCATCCTGTGTTCTAACAGAATGTGGATTCAGATCAAAAATTACTAACTCAGTCTGTGTTCTAACAGAATGTGGACTCAGATTTTGTTCAAAAATTACTCAGTCTGTTTCTAACAGAATATGGTCTCAGTCTATGTTTAAAGAATACTCACTCAGCCAGTATTTTACCAGAGTATGGACTCAGCCTGTGTTCTAACAGAATACTCACACAGCCTGTGTTCTAACAGGATATGGACTCAGTCTATATTTAAAGAATACTCACTCACCTCAGTATTCCAACAGAACACTCATGTAGCCAGTGTTCTAACAGAATACTAACTCAGCCTGTGTTCTATCAGAATGTGGATTCAGATCAAATATTACTAACTCAGTCTGTGTTCTAACAGAATGTGGACTCAGATTTTGTTCAAAAATTATTCACCCTGTGTTCTAACAGAATGTGGATTCAGATCAAAAATTACTAACTCAGTCTGTGTTCTAACAGAATATGGACTCAGTCTATGTTTAAAGAATACTCACTCAGCCAGTATTTTACCAGAGTATGGACTCAGCCTGTGTTCTAACAGAGTACTCACACAGCCTGTGTTCTAACAGAATATGGACTCAGTCTATATTTAAAGAATACTCACTCACCTCAGTATTCTAACAGAACACTCACGTAGCCAGTGTTCTAACAGAATACTAACTCAGCCTGTGTTCTAACAGAATGTGGATTCAGATCAAAAATTACTAACTCAGTCTGTGTTCTAACAGAATGTGGACTCAGATTTTGTTCAAAAATTACTCAGTCTGTTTCTAACAGAATATGGACTCAGTCTATGTTTAAAGAATACTCACTCAGCCAGTATTTTACCAGAGTATGGACTCAGCCTGTGTTCTAACAGAATACTCACACAGCCTGTGTTCTAACAGAATATGGACTCAGTCTATATTTAAAGAATACTCACTCACCTCAGTATTCTAACAGAACACTCACGTAGCCTGTGTTCTAACAGAACACTAACTCAGCCTGTTTTCTAACAGAATGTGGATTCAGATCAAAAATTAATAACGCAGTCTGTGTTCTAACAGAATATGGACTTAGATTTTGTTCAAAAATTACTCAGTCTGTGTTCTAACAGAATATGGACTCAGTCTATGTTTAAAGAATACTCACTCAGCCAATATTTTACCAGAGTATGGACTCAGCCTGTGTTCTAACAGAATACTCACACAGCCTGTGTTCTAACAGAATATTTACTCAGTCTATATTGAAAAAATACTCACTCACCTCAGTATTCCAACAGAACACTCACGTAGCCAGTGTTCTAACAGAATACTAACTCAGCCTGTGTTCTAACAGAATGTGGATTCAGATCAAATATTACTAACTCAGTCTGTGTTCTAACAGAATGTGGACTCAGATTTTGTTCAAAAATTATTCAGCCTGTGTTCTAACAGAATGTGGATTCAGATCAAAAATTACTAACTCAGTATGTGTTCTAACAGAATGTGGACTCAGATTTTGTTCAAAAATTACTCAGTCTGTTTCTAACAGAATATGGTCTCAGTCTATGTTTAAAGAATACTCACTCAGCCAGTATTTTACCAGAGTATGGACTCAGCCTGTGTTCTAACAGAATACTCACAGATCCTGTGTTCTAACAGAATATGGACTCAGTCTATATTTAAAGAATACTCACTCACCTCAGTATTCCAACAGAACACTCATGTAGCCAGTGTTCTAACAGAATACTAACTCAGCCTGTGTTCTAACAGAATGTGGATTCAGATCAAATATTACTAACTCAGTCTGTGTTCTAACAGAATGTGGACTCAGATTTTGTTCAAAAATTATTCAGCCTGTGTTCTAACAGAATGTGGATTCAGATCAAAAATTACTAACTCAGTCTGTGTTCTAACAGAATGTGGGTTCAGATCAAAAATTACTAACTCAGTCTGTGTTCTAACAGAATATGAACTCAGATTTTGTTCAAAAATTACTCAGTCGGTGTTCTAACAGAATATGGACTCAGTCTATATTTAAAGAATACTCACTCACCTCAGTATTCTAAAAGAACACTCACGTAGCCTGTGTTCTAACAGAACACTAACTCAGCCTGTTTTCTAACAGAATGTGGATTCAGATCAAAAATTACTAACGCAGTCTGTGTTCTAACAGAATATGGACTCAGATTTTGTTCAAAAATTACTCAGTCTGTGTTCTAACACAATATGGACTCAGTCTATGTTTAAAGAATACTCACTCAGCCAGTGTTCTACCATAATATGGATTCAGACTATTTTCAAGAATACTCACTCAGCCTGTGTTCTAGCAGAACGCTCACTTAGCCTGTGTTCTAACAGAATGTGGACTCAGATATTGTTCAAAAATTACTAACTCAGTCTGTGTTCTAACAGAATTTGGATGCAGTCTATGTTTAAAAAATACTCACTCACCTCAGTGTTCTAACAGAACACTCACGTAGCCTGTGTTCTAACAGAACACTAACTCAGCCTGTTTTCTAACAAAATGTAGATTCAGATCAAAAATTACTAACGCAGTCTGTGTTCTAACAGAATATGGACTTAGATTTTGTTCAAAAATTACTCAGTCTGTGTTCTAACAGAATATGGACTCAGTCTATGTTTAAAGAATTCTCACTCAGCCAGTATTTTACCAGAGTATGGACTCAGCCTGTGTTCTAACAGAATACTCACACAGCCTGTGTTCTAACAGAATATGTACTCAGTCTATATTTAAAGAATACTCACTCACCTCAGTATTCTAACAGAACACTCACGTAGCCAGTGTTCTAACAGAATACTAACTCAGCCTGTGTTCTAACAGAATGTGGACTCAGATTTTGTTTAAAAATTACTCAGTCTGTTTCTAAGAGAATATGGTCTCAGTCTATGTTTAAAGAATACTCACTCAGCCAGTATTTTACCAGAGTATGGACTCAGCCTGTGTTCTAACAGAATACTCACACAGACTGTGTTCTAACAGAATATGGACTCAGTCTATATTTAAAGAATACTCACTCACCTCTGTATTCTAACAGAACACTCACATAGCCTGTGTTCTAACAGAACACTAACTCAGCCTGCTTTCTAACAGAATGTGGATTCAGATCAAATATTACTAACTCAGTCTGTGTTCTAACAGAATGTGGACTCAGATTTTGTTCAAAAATTATTCAGCCTGTGTTCTAACAGAATTTAGATTCAGATCAAAAATTACTAACTCAGTCTGTGTTCTAACAGAATGTGGGTTCAGATCAAAAATTACTAACTCAGTCTGTGTTCTAACAGAATATGAACTCAGATTTTGTTCAAAAATTACTCAGTCTGTGTTCTAACAGAATATGGACTCAGTCTATATTTAAAGAATACTCACTCACCTCAGTATTCTAACAGAACACTCACATAGCCTGTGTTCTAACAGAACACTAACTCAGCCTGCTTTCTAACAGAATGTGGATTCAGATCAAATATTACTAACGCAGTCTGTGTTCTAACAGAATATGGACTTAGATTTTGTTCAAAAATTACTCAGTCTGTGTTCTAACAGAATATGGACTCAGTCTATGTTTAAAGAATACTCACTCAGCCAATATTTTACCAGAGTATGGACTCAGCCTGTGTTCTAACAGAATACTCACACAGCCTGTGTTCTAACAGAATATGGACTCAGTCTATATTTAAAGAATACTCACTCACCTCAGTATTCCAACAGAACACTCACGTAGCCAGTGTTCTAACAGAATACTAACTCAGCTTGTGTTCTAACAGAATGTGGATTCAGATCAAATATTACTAACTCAGTCTGTGTTCTAACAGAATGTGGACTCAGATTTTGTTCAAAAATTATTCAGCCTGTGTTCTAACAGAATGTGGATTCAGATCAAAAATTACTAACTCAGTCTGTGTTCTAACAGAATGTGGGTTCAGATCAAAAATTACTAACACAGTCTGTGTTCTAACAGAATATGAACTCAGATTTTGTTCAAAAATTACTAAGTCTGTGTTCTAACAGAATATGGACTCAGTCTATATTTAAACAATACTCACTCACCTCAGTATTCTAACAGAACACTCACGTAGCCAGTGTTCTAACAGAATACTAACTCATCCTGTGTTCTAACAAAATGTGGATTCAGATCAAAAATTACTAACTCAGTCTGTGTTCTAACAGAATGTGGACTCAGATTTTGTTCAAAAATTACTCAGTCTGTTTCTAACAGAATATGGTCTCAGTCTATGTTTAAAGAATACTCACTCAGCCAGTATTTTACCAGAGTATGGACTCAGCCTGTGTTCTAACAGAATACTCACACAGCCTGTGTTCTAACAGAATATGGACTCAGTCTATATTTAAAGAATACTCACTCACCTCAGTATTCTAACAGAACACTCACGTAGCCAGTGTTCTAACAGAATACTAACTCAGCCTGTGTTCTAACAGAATGTGGATTCAGATCAAATATTACTAACGCAGTCTGTGTTCTAACAGAATATGGACTTAGATTTTGTTCAAAAATTACTCAGTCTGTGTTCTAAAAGAATATGGACTCAGTCTATGTTTAAAGAATACTCACTCAGCCAATATTTTACCAGAGTATGGACTCAGCCTGTGTTCTAACAGAATACTCACACAGCCTGTGTTCTAACAGAATATGGACTCAGTCTATATTTAAAGAATACTCACTCACCTCAGTATTCCAACAGAACACTCACGTAGCCAGTGTTCTAACAGAATACTAACTCAGCCTGTGTTCTAACAGAATGTGGATTCAGATCAAATATTACTAACTCAGTCTGTGTTCTAACAGAATGTGGACTCAGATTTTGTTCAAAAATTATTCAGCCTGTGTTCTAACAGAATGTGGATTCAGATCAAAAATTACTAACTCAGTCTGTGTTCTAACAGAATGTGGGTTCAGATCAAAAATTACTAACTCAGTCTGTGTTCTAACAGAATGTGGGTTCAGATCAAAAATTACTAACTCAGTCTGTGTTCTAACAGAATATGAACTCAGATTTTGTTCAAAAATTACTCAGTCTGTGTTCTAACAGAATATGGACTCAGTCTATATTTAAAGAATACTCACTCACCTCAGTATTCTAACAGAACACTCACGTAGCCAGTGTTCTAACAGAATACTAACTCATCCTGTGTTCTAACAGAATGTGGATTCAGATCAAAAATTACTAACTCAGTCTGTGTTCTAACAGAATGTGGACTCAGATTTTGTTCTAAAATTACTCAGTCTGTTTCTAACAGAATATGGTCTCAGTCTATGTTTAAAGAATACTCACTCAGCCAGTATTTTACCAGAGTATGGACTCAGCCTGTGTTCTAACAGAATACTCACACAGCCTGTGTTCTAACAGAATATGGACTCAGTCTATATTTAAAGAATACTCACTCACCTCAGTATTCCAACAGAACACTCATGTAGCCAGTGTTCTAACAGAATACTAACTCAGCCTGTGTTCTATCAGAATGTGGATTCAGATCAAATATTACTAACTCAGTCTGTGTTCTAACAGAATGTGGACTCAGATTTTGTTCAAAAATTATTCACCCTGTGTTCTAAAAGAATGTGGATTCAGATCAAAAATTACTAACTCAGTCTGTGTTCTAACAGAATGTGGACTCAGTCTATGTTTAAAGAATACTCACTCAGCCAGTATTTTACCAGAGTATGGACTCAGCCTGTGTTCTAACAGAATTCTCACACAGCCTGTGTTCTAACAGAATATGGACTCAGTCTATATTTAAAGAATACTCACTCCCCTCAGTATTCTAACAGAACACTCACGTAGCCAGTGTTCTAACAGAATACTAACTCAGCCTGTGTTCTAACAGAATGTGGATTCAGATCAAAAATTACTAACTCAGTCTGTGTTCTAACAGAATGTGGACTCAGTCTATGTTTAAAGAATACTCACTCAGCCAGTATTTTACCAGAGTATGGACTCATCCTGTGTTCTAACAGAATACTCACACAGCCTGTGTTCTAACAGAATATGGACTCAGTCTATATTTAAAGAATACTCACTCACCTCAGTATTCTAACAGAACACTCACGTAGCCTGTGTTCTAACAGAACACTAACTCAGCCTGTTTTCTAACAGAATGTGGATTCAGATCAAAAATTACTAACGCAGTCTGTGTTCTAACAGAATATGGACTTAGATTTTGTTCAAAAATTACTCAGTCTGTGTTCTAACAGAATATAGACTCAGTCTATGTTTAAAGAATACTCACTCAGCCAATATTTTACCAGAGTATGGACTCAGCCTGTGTTCTAACAGAATACTCACACAGCCTGTGTTCTAACAGAATATTTACTCAGTCTATATTGAAAGAATACTCACTCACCTCAGTATTCCAACAGAACACTCACGTAGCCAGTGTTCTAACAGAATACTAACTCAGCCTGTGTTCTAACAGAATGTGGATTCAGATCAAATATTACTAACTCAGTCTGTGTTCTAACAGAATGTGGACTCAGATTTTGTTCAAAAATTATTCAGCCTGTGTTCTAACAGAATGTGGATTCAGATCAAAAATTACTAACTCAGTATGTGTTCTAACAGAATGTGGACTCAGATTTTGTTCAAAAATTACTCAGTCTGTTTCTAACAGAATATGGTCTCAGTCTATGTTTAAAGAATACTCACTCATCCAGTATTTTACCAGAGTATGGACTCAGCCTGTGTTCTAACAGAATACTCACAGATCCTGTGTTCTAACAGAATATGGACTCAGTCTACATTTAAAGAATACTCACTCACCTCAGTATTCCAACAGAACACTCATGTAGCCAGTGTTCTAACAGAATACTAACTCAGCCTGTGTTCTAACAGAATGTGGATTCAGATCAAATATTACTAACTCAGTCTGTGTTCTAACAGAATGTGGACTCAGATTTTGTTCAAAAATTATTCAGCCTGTGTTCTAACAGAATGTGGATTCAGATCAAAAATTACTAACTCAGTCTGTGTTCTAACAGAATGTGGGTTCAGATCAAAAATTACTAACTCAGTCTGTGTTCTAACAGAATATGAACTCAGATTTTGTTCAAAAATTACTCAGTCGGTGTTCTAACAGAATATGGACTCAGTCTATATTTAAAGAATACTCACTCACCTCAGTATTCTAAAAGAACACTCACGTAGCCTGTGTTCTAACAGAACACTAACTCAGCCTGTTTTCTAACAGAATGTGGATTCAGATCAAAAATTACTAACGCAGTCTGTGTTCTAACAGAATATGGACTCAGATTTTGTTCAAAAATTACTCAGTCTGTGTTCTAACAGAATATGGACTCAGTCTATGTTTAAAGAATACTCACTCAGCCAGTGTTCTACCATAATATGGATTCAGACTATTTTCAAGAATACTCACTCAGCCTGTGTTCTAGCAGAACGCTCACTTAGCCTGTGTTCTAACAGAATGTGGACTCAGATATTGTTCAAAAATTACTAACTCAGTCTGTGTTCTAACAGAATATGGACTCAGTCTATGTTTAAAGAATACTCACTCAGCCAGTGTTCTACCAGAATATGGATTCAGACTATTTTCAAGAATACTCACTCAGCCTGTGTTCTAGCAGAACGCTCACTTAGCCTGTGTTCTAACAGAATGTGGACTCAGATATTGTTCAAAAATTACTAACTCAGTCTGTGTTCTAACAGAATTTGGACGCAGTCTATGTTTAAAAAATACTCACTCACCTCAGTGTTCTAACAGAACACTCACGTAGCCTGTGTTCTAACAGAACACTAACTCAGCCTGTTTTCTAACAAAATGTAGATTCAGATCAAAAATTACTAACGCAGTCTGTGTTCTAACAGAATATGGACTTAGATTTTGTTCAAAAATTACTCAGTCTGTGTTCTAACAGAATATGGACTCAGTCTATGTTTAAATAATACTCACTCAGCCAGTATTTTACCAGAGTATGGACTCAGCCTGTGTTCTAACAGAATACTCACACAGCCTGTGTTCTAACAGAATATGTACTCAGTCTATATTTAAAGAATACTCACTCACCTCAGTATTCTAACAGAACACTCACGTAGCCAGTGTTCTAACAGAATACTAACTCAGCCTGTGTTCTAACAGAATGTGGACTCAGATTTTGTTCAAAAATTACTCAGTCTGTTTCTAACAGAATATGGACTCAGTCTATGTTTAAAGAATACTCACTCAACCAGTATTTTACCAGAGTATGGACTCAGCCTGTGTTCTAACAGAATACTCACACAGACTGTGTTCTAACAGAATATGGACTCAGTCTATATTTAAAGAATACTCACTCACCTCAGTATTCTAACAGAACACTCACGTAGCCTGTGTTCTAACAGAACACTAACTCAGCCTGTTTTCTAACAGAATGTGGATTCAGATCAAAAATTACTAACGCAGTCTGTGTTCTAACAGAATATGGACTTAGATTTTGTTCAAATATTACTCAGTCTGTGTTCTAACAGAATATGGACTCAGTCTATATTTAAAGAATACTCACTCACCTCAGTATTCCAACAGAACACTCACGTAGCCAGTGTTCTAACAGAATACTAACTCAGCCTGTGTTCTAACAGAATGTGGATTCAGATCAAATATTACTAACTCAGTCTGTGTTCTAACAGAATGTGGACTCAGATTTTGTTCAAAAATTATTCAGCCTGTGTTCTAACAGAATGTGGATTCAGATCAAAAATTACTAACTCAGTCTGTGTTCTAACGGAATGTGGATTCAGATCAAAAATTACTAACGCAGTCTGTGTTCTAACAGAATATGGACTTAGATTTTGTTCAAAAATTACTCAGTCTGTGTTCTAACAGAATATGGACTCAGTCTATGTTTAAAGAATACTCACTCAGCCAATATTTTACCAGAGTATGGACTCAGCCTGTGTTCTAACAGAATACTCACACAGCCTGTGTTCTAACAGAATATGGACTCAGTCTATATTTAAAGAATACTCACTCACCTCAGTATTCCTACAGAACACTCACGTAGCCAGTGTTCTAACAGAATACTAACTCAGCCTGTGTTCTAACAGAATGTGGATTCAGAACAAATATTACTAACTCAGTCTGTGTTCTAACAGAATGTGGACTCAGATTTTGTTCAAAAATTATTCAGCCTGTGTTCTAACAGAATGTGGATTCAGATCAAAAATTACTAACTCAGTCTGTGTTCTAACAGAATGTGGGTTCAGATCAAAAATTACTAACTCAGTCTGTGTTCTAACAGAATATGAACTCAGATTTTGTTCAAAAATTACTCAGTCTGTGTTCTAACAGAATATGGACTCAGTCTATATTTAAAGAATACTCACTCACCTCAGTATTCTAACAGAACACTCACGTAGCCAGTGTTCTAACAGAATACTAACTCATCCTGTGTTCTAACAGAATGTGGATTCAGATCAAATATTACTAACTCAGTCTGTGTTCTAACAGAATGTGGACTCAGATTTTGTTCAAAAATTATTCAGCCTGTGTTCTAACAGAATGTGGATTCAGATCAAAAATTACTAACTCAGTCTGTGTTCTAACAGAATGTGGGTTCAGATCAAAAATTACTAACTCAGTCTGTGTTCTAACAGAATATGAACTCAGATTTTGTTCAAAAATTACTCAGTCTGTGTTCTAACAGAATATGGACTCAGTCTATATTTAAAGAATACTCACTCACCTCAGTATTCTAACAGAACACTCACGTAGCCAGTGTTCTAACAGAATACTAACTCATCCTGTGTTCTAACAGAATGTGGATTCAGATCAAAAATTACTAACTCAGTCTGTGTTCTAACAGAATGTGGACTCAGATTTTGTTTAAAAATTACTCAGTCTGTTTCTAACAGAATATGGTCTCAGTCTATGTTTAAAGAATACTCACTCAGCCAGTATTTTACCAGAGTATGGACTCAGCCTGTGTTCTAACAGAATACTCACACAGCCTGTGTTCTAACAGAGTATGGACTCAGTCTATATTTAAAGAATACTCACTCACCTCAGTATTCCAACAGAACACTCATGTAGCCAGTGTTCTAAAAGAATACTAACTCAGCCTGTGTTCTAACAGAATGTGGATTCAGATCAAATATTACTAACTCAGTCTGTGTTCTAACAGAATGTGGACTCAGATTTTGTTCAAAAATTATTCAGCCTGTGTTCTAACAGAATTTGGATTCAGATCAAAAATTACTAACTCAGTCTGTGTTCTAACAGAATGTGGGTTCAGATCAAAAATTACTAACTCAGTCTGTGTTCTAACAGAATATGAACTCAGATTTTGTTCAAAAATTACTCAGTCTGTGTTCTAACAGAATATGGACTCAGTCTATATTTAAAGAATACTCACTCACCTCAGTATTCTAACAGAACACTCACATAGCCTGTGTTCTAACAGAACACTAACTCAGCCTGCTTTCTAACAGAATGTGGATTCAGATCAAATATTACTAACGCAGTCTGTGTTCTAACAGAATATGGACTTAGATTTTGTTCAAAAATTACTCAGTCTGTGTTCTAACAGAATATGGACTCAGTCTATGTTTAAAGAATACTCACTCAGCCAATATTTTACCAGAGTATGGACACAGCCTGTGTTCTAACAGAATACTCACACAGCCTGTGTTCTAACAGAATATGGACTCAGTCTATATTTAAAGAATACTCACTCACCTCAGTATTCCAACAGAACACTCATGTAGCCAGTGTTCTAACAGAATACTAACTCAGCCTGTGTTCTAACAGAATGTGGATTCAGATAAAATATTACTAACTCAGTCTGTGTTCTAACAGAATGTGGACTCAGATTTTGTTCAAAAATTATTCAGCCTGTGTTCTAACAGAATGTGGATTCAGATCAAAAATTACTAACTCAGTCTGTGTTCTAACAGAATGTGGGTTCAGATCAAAAATTACTAACTCAGTCTGTGTTCTAACAGAATATGAACTCAGATTTTGTTCAAAAATTACTCAGTCTGTTTCTAACAGAATATGGTCTCAGTCTATGTTTAAAGAATACTCACTCAGCCAGTATTTTACCAGAGTATGGACTCAGCCTGTGTTCTAACAGAATACTCACACAGCCTGTGTTCTAACAGAATATGGACTCAGTCTATATTTAAAGAATACTCACTCACCTCAGTATTCTAACAGAACACTCACGTAGCCAGTGTTCTAACAGAATACTAACTCAGCCTGTGTTCTAACAGAATGTGGATTCAGATCAAATATTACTAACGCAGTCTGTGTTCTAACAGAATATGGACTTAGATTTTGTTCAAAAATTACTCAGTCTGTGTTCTAACAGAATATGGACTCAGTCTATGTTTAAAGAATACTCACTCAGCCAATATTTTACCAGAGTATGGACTCAGCCTGTGTTCTAACAGAATATGGACTCAGTCTATATTTAAAGAATACTCACTCACCTCAGTATTCTAACAGAACACTCACGTAGCCAGTGTTCTAACAGAATACTAACTCATCCTGTGTTCTAACAGAATGTGGATTCAGATCAAAAATTACTAACTCAGTCTGTGTTCTAACAGAATGTGGACTCAGATTTTGTTTAAAAATTACTCAGTCTGTTTCTAACAGAATATGGTCTCAGTCTATGTTTAAAGAATACTCACTCAGCCAGTATTTTACCAGAGTATGGACTCAGCCTGTGTTCTAACAGAATACTCACACAGCCTGTGTTCTAACAGAGTATGGACTCAGTCTATATTTAAAGAATACTCACTCACCTCAGTATTCCAACAGAACACTCATGTAGCCAGTGTTCTAAAAGAATACTAACTCAGCCTGTGTTCTAACAGAATGTGGATTCAGATCAAATATTACTAACTCAGTCTGTGTTCTAACAGAATGTGGACTCAGATTTTGTTCAAAAATTATTCAGCCTGTGTTCTAACAGAATTTGGATTCAGATCAAAAATTACTAACTCAGTCTGTGTTCTAACAGAATGTGGGTTCAGATCAAAAATTACTAACTCAGTCTGTGTTCTAACAGAATATGAACTCAGATTTTGTTCAAAAATTACTCAGTCTGTGTTCTAACAGAATATGGACTCAGTCTATATTTAAAGAATACTCACTCACCTCAGTATTCTAACAGAACACTCACATAGCCTGTGTTCTAACAGAACACTAACTCAGCCTGCTTTCTAACAGAATGTGGATTCAGATCAAATATTACTAACGCAGTCTGTGTTCTAACAGAATATGGACTTAGATTTTGTTCAAAAATTACTCAGTCTGTGTTCTAACAGAATATGGACTCAGTCTATGTTTAAAGAATACTCACTCAGCCAATATTTTACCAGAGTATGGACACAGCCTGTGTTCTAACAGAATACTCACACAGCCTGTGTTCTAACAGAATATGGACTCAGTCTATATTTAAAGAATACTCACTCACCTCAGTATTCCAACAGAACACTCATGTAGCCAGTGTTCTAACAGAATACTAACTCAGCCTGTGTTCTAACAGAATGTGGATTCAGATCAAATATTACTAACTCAGTCTGTGTTCTAACAGAATGTGGACTCAGATTTTGTTCAAAAATTATTCAGCCTGTGTTCTAACAGAATGTGGATTCAGATCAAAAATTACTAACTCAGTCTGTGTTCTAACAGAATGTGGGTTCAGATCAAAAATTACTAACTCAGTCTGTGTTCTAACAGAATATGAACTCAGATTTTGTTCAAAAATTACTCAGTCTGTGTTCTAACAGAATATGGACTCAGTCTATATTTAAACAATACTCACTCACCTCAGTATTCTAACAGAACACTCACGTAGCCAGTGTTCTAACAGAATACTAACTCATCCTGTGTTCTAACAAAATGTGGATTCAGATCAAAAATTACTAACTCAGTCTGTGTTCTAACAGAATGTGGACTCAGATTTTGTTCAAAAATTACTCAGTCTGTTTCTAACAGAATATGGTCTCAGTCTATGTTTAAAGAATACTCACTCAGCCAATATTTTACCAGAGTATGGACTCAGCCTGTGTTCTAACAGAATACTCACACAGCCTGTGTTCTAACAGAATATGGACTCAGTCTATATGTAAAGAATACTCACTCACCTCAGTATTCTAACAGAACACTCACGTAGCCAGTGTTCTAACAGAATACTAACTCAGCCTGTGTTCTAACAGAATGTGGATTCAGATCAAATATTACTAACGCAGTCTGTGTTCTAACAGAATATGGACTTAGATTTTGTTCAAAAATTACTCAGTCTGTGTTCTAACAGAATATGGACTCAGTCTATGTTTAAAGAATACTCACTCAGCCAATATTTTACCAGAGTATGGACTCAGCCTGTGTTCTAACAGAATACTCACACAGCCTGTGTTCTAACAGAATATGGACTCAGTCTATATTTAAAGAATACTCACTCACCTCAGTATTCCTACAGAACACTCACGTAGCCAGTGTTCTAACAGAATACTAACTCAGCCTGTGTTCTAACAGAATGTGGATTCAGAACAAATATTACTAACTCAGTCTGTGTTCTAACAGAATGTGGACTCAGATTTTGTTCAAAAATTATTCAGTCTGTGTTCTAACAGAATGTGGATTCAGATCAAAAATTACTAACTCAGTCTGTGTTCTAACAGAATGTGGGTTCAGATCAAAAATTACTAACTCAGTCTGTGTTCTAACAGAATATGAACTCAGATTTTGTTCAAAAATTACTCAGTCTGTGTTCTAACAGAATATGGACTCAGTCTATATTTAAAGAATACTCACTCACCTCAGTATTCTAACAGAACACTCACGTAGCCAGTGTTCTAACAGAATACTAACTCATCCTGTGTTCTAACAGAATGTGGATTCAGATCAAATATTACTAACTCAGTCTGTGTTCTAACAGAATGTGGACTCAGATTTTGTTCAAAAATTATTCAGCCTGTGTTCTAACAGAATGTGGATTCAGATCAAAAATTACTAACTCAGTCTGTGTTCTAACAGAATGTGGGTTCAGATCAAAAATTACTAACTCAGTCTGTGTTCTAACAGAATATGAACTCAGATTTTGTTCAAAAATTACTCAGTCTGTGTTCTAACAGAATATGGACTCAGTCTATATTTAAAGAATACTCACTCACCTCAGTATTCTAACAGAACACTCACGTAGCCAGTGTTCTAACAGAATACTAACTCATCCTGTGTTCTAACAGAATGTGGATTCAGATCAAAAATTACTAACTCAGTCTGTGTTCTAACAGAATGTGGACTCAGATTTTGTTTAAAAATTACTCAGTCTGTTTCTAACAGAATATGGTCTCAGTCTATGTTTAAAGAATACTCACTCAGCCAGTATTTTACCAGAGTATGGACTCAGCCTGTGTTCTAACAGAATACTCACACAGCCTGTGTTCTAACAGAGTATGGACTCAGTCTATATTTAAAGAATACTCACTCACCTCAGTATTCCAACAGAACACTCATGTAGCCAGTGTTCTAAAAGAATACTAACTCAGCCTGTGTTCTAACAGAATGTGGATTCAGATCAAATATTACTAACTCAGTCTGTGTTCTAACAGAATGTGGACTCAGATTTTGTTCAAAAATTATTCAGCCTGTGTTCTAACAGAATGTGGATTCAGATCAAAAATTACTAACTCAGTCTGTGTTCTAACAGAATGTGGGTTCAGATCAAAAATTACTAACTCAGTCTGTGTTCTAACAGAATATGAACTCAGATTTTGTTCAAAAATTACTCAGTCTGTGTTCTAACAGAATATGGACTCAGTCTATATTTAAAGAATACTCACTCACCTCAGTATTCTAACAGAACACTCACATAGCCTGTGTTCTAACAGAACACTAACTCAGCCTGCTTTCTAACAGAATGTGGATTCAGATCAAATATTACTAACGCAGTCTGTGTTCTAACAGAATATGGACTTAGATTTTGTTCAAAAATTACTCAGTCTGTGTTCTAACAGAATATGGACTCAGTCTATGTTTAAAGAATACTCACTCAGCCAATATTTTACCAGAGTATGGACACAGCCTGTGTTCTAACAGAATACTCACACAGCCTGTGTTCTAACAGAATATGGACTCAGTCTATATTTAAAGAATACTCACTCACCTCAGTATTCCAACAGAACACTCATGTAGCCAGTGTTCTAACAGAATACTAACTCAGCCTGTGTTCTAACAGAATGTGGATTCAGATCAAATATTACTAACTCAGTCTGTGTTCTAACAGAATGTGGACTCAGATTTTGTTCAAAAATTATTCAGCCTGTGTTCTAACAGAATGTGGATTCAGATCAAAAATTACTAACTCAGTCTGTGTTCTAACAGAATGTGGGTTCAGATCAAAAATTACTAACTCAGTCTGTGTTCTAACAGAATATGAACTCAGATTTTGTTCAAAAATTACTCAGTCTGTGTTCTAACAGAATATGGACTCAGTCTATATTTAAACAATACTCACTCACCTCAGTATTCTAACAGAACACTCACGTAGCCAGTGTTCTAACAGAATACTAACTCATCCTGTGTTCTAACAAAATGTGGATTCAGATCAAAAATTACTAACTCAGTCTGTGTTCTAACAGAATGTGGACTCAGATTTTGTTCAAAAATTACTCAGTCTGTTTCTAACAGAATATGGTCTCAGTCTATGTTTAAAGAATACTCACTCAGCCAGTATTTTACCAGAGTATGGACTCAGCCTGTGTTCTAACAGAATACTCACACAGCCTGTGTTCTAACAGAATATGGACTCAGTCTATATTTAAAGAATACTCACTCACCTCAGTATTCTAACAGAACACTCACGTAGCCAGTGTTCTAACAGAATACTAACTCAGCCTGTGTTCTAACAGAATGTGGATTCAGATCAAATATTACTAACGCAGTCTGTGTTCTAACAGAATATGGACTTAGATTTTGTTCAAAAATTACTCAGTCTGTGTTCTAACAGAATATGGACTCAGTCTATGTTTAAAGAATACTCACTCAGCCAATATTTTACCAGAGTATGGACTCAGCCTGTGTTCTAACAGAATACTCACACAGCCTGTGTTCTAACAGAATATGGACTCAGTCTATATTTAAAGAATACTCACTCACCTCAGTATTCTAACAGAACACTCACGTAGCCAGTGTTCTAACAGAATACTAACTCATCCTGTGTTCTAACAGAATGTGGATTCAGATCAAAAATTACTAACTCAGTCTGTGTTCTAACAGAATGTGGACTCAGATTTTGTTTAAAAATTACTCAGTCTGTTTCTAACAGAATATGGTCTCAGTCTATGTTTAAAGAATACTCACTCAGCCAGTATTTTACCAGAGTATGGACTCAGCCTGTGTTCTAACAGAATACTCACACAGCCTGTGTTCTAACAGAGTATGGACTCAGTCTATATTTAAAGAATACTCACTCACCTCAGTATTCCAACAGAACACTCATGTAGCCAGTGTTCTAAAAGAATACTAACTCAGCCTGTGTTCTAACAGAATGTGGATTCAGATCAAATATTACTAACTCAGTCTGTGTTCTAACAGAATGTGGACTCAGATTTTGTTCAAAAATTATTCAGCCTGTGTTCTAACAGAATTTGGATTCAGATCAAAAATTACTAACTCAGTCTGTGTTCTAACAGAATGTGGGTTCAGATCAAAAATTACTAACTCAGTCTGTGTTCTAACAGAATATGAACTCAGATTTTGTTCAAAAATTACTCAGTCTGTGTTCTAACAGAATATGGACTCAGTCTATATTTAAAGAATACTCACTCACCTCAGTATTCTAACAGAACACTCACATAGCCTGTGTTCTAACAGAACACTAACTCAGCCTGCTTTCTAACAGAATGTGGATTCAGATCAAATATTACTAACGCAGTCTGTGTTCTAACAGAATATGGACTTAGATTTTGTTCAAAAATTACTCAGTCTGTGTTGTAACAGAATATGGACTCAGTCTATGTTTAAAGAATACTCACTCAGCCAATATTTTACCAGAGTATGGACACAGCCTGTGTTCTAACAGAATACTCACACAGCCTGTGTTCTAACAGAATATGGACTCAGTCTATATTTAAAGAATACTCACTCACCTCAGTATTCCAACAGAACACTCACGTAGCCAGTGTTCTAACAGAATACTAACTCAGCCTGTGTTCTAACAGAATGTGGATTCAGATCAAATATTACTAACTCAGTCTGTGTTCTAACAGAATGTGGACTCAGATTTTGTTCAAAAATTATTCAGCCTGTGTTCTAACAGAATGTGGATTCAGATGAAAAATTACTAACTCAGTCTGTGTTCTAACAGAATGTGGGTTCAGATCAAAAATTACTAACTCAGTCTGTGTTCTAACAGAATATGAACTCAGATTTTGTTCAAAAATTACTCAGTCTGTGTTCTAACAGAATATGGACTCAGTCTATATTTAAAGAATACTCACTCACCTCAGTATTCTAACAGAACACTCACGTAGCCAGTGTTCTAACAGAATACTAACTCATCCTGTGTTCTAACAGAATGTGGATTCAGATCAAAAATTACTAACTCAGTCTGTGTTCTAACAGAATGTGGACTCAGATTTTGTTCAAAAATTACTCAGTCTGTTTCTAACAGAATATGGTCTCAGTCTATGTTTAAAGAATACTCACTCAGCCAGTATTTTACCAGAGTATGGACTCAGCCTGTGTTCTAACAGAATACTCACACAGCCTGTGTTCTAACAGAGTATGGACTCAGTCTATATTTAAAGAATACTCACTCACCTCAGTATTCCAACAGAACACTCACGTAGCCAGTGTTCTAAAAGAATACTAACTCAGCCTGTGTTCTAACAGAATGTGGATTCAGATCAAATATTACTAACTCAGTCTGTGTTCTAACAGAATGTGGACTCAGATTTTGTTCAAAAATTATTCAGCCTGTGTTCTAACAGAATTTGGATTCAGATCAAAAATTACTAACTCAGTCTGTGTTCTAACAGAATGTGGGTTCAGATCAAAAATTACTAACTCAGTCTGTGTTCTAACAGAATATGAACTCAGATTTTGTTCAAAAATTACTCAGTCTGTGTTCTAACAGAATATGGACTCAGTCTATATTTAAAGAATACTCACTCACCTCAGTATTCTAACAGAACACTCACATAGCCTGTGTTCTAACAGAACACTAACTCAGCCTGCTTTCTAACAGAATGTGGATTCAGATCAAATATTACTAACGCAGTCTGTGTTCTAACAGAATATGGACTTAGATTTTGTTCAAAAATTACTCAGTCTGTGTTCTAACAGAATATGGACTCAGTCTATGTTTAAAGAATACTCACTCAGCCAATATTTTACCAGAGTATGGACACAGCCTGTGTTCTAACAGAATACTCACACAGCCTGTGTTCTAACAGAATATGGACTCAGTCTATATTTAAAGAATACTCACTCACCTCAGTATTCCAACAGAACACTCATGTAGCCAGTGTTCTAACAGAATACTAACTCAGCCTGTGTTCTAACAGAATGTGGATTCAGATCAAATATTACTAACTCAGTCTGTGTTCTAACAGAATGTGGACTCAGATTTTGTTCAAAAATTATTCAGCCTGTGTTCTAACAGAATGTGGATTCAGATCAAAAATTACTAACTCAGTCTGTGTTCTAACAGAATGTGGGTTCAGATCAAAAATTACTAACTCAGTCTGTGTTCTAACAGAATATGAACTCAGATTTTGTTCAAAAATTACTCAGTCTGTGTTCTAACAGAATATGGACTCAGTCTATATTTAAACAATACTCACTCACCTCAGTATTCTAACAGAACACTCACGTAGCCAGTGTTCTAACAGAATACTAACTCATCCTGTGTTCTAACAAAATGTGGATTCAGATCAAAAATTACTAACTAAGTCTGTGTTCTAACAGAATGTGGACTCAGATTTTGTTCAAAAATTACTCAGTCTGTTTCTAACAGAATATGGTCTCAGTCTATGTTTAAAGAATACTCACTCAGCCAGTATTTTACCAGAGTATGGACTCAGCCTGTGTTCTAACAGAATACTCACACAGCCTGTGTTCTAACAGAATATGGACTCAGTCTATATTTAAAGAATACTCACTCACCTCAGTATTCTAACAGAACACTCACGTAGCCAGTGTTCTAACAGAATACTAACTCAGCCTGTGTTCTAACAGAATGTGGATTCAGATCAAATATTACTAACGCAGTCTGTGTTCTAACAGAATATGGACTTAGATTTTGTTCAAAAATTACTCAGTCTGTGTTCTAACAGAATATGGACTCAGTCTATGTTTAAAGAATACTCACTCAGCCAATATTTTACCAGAGTATGGACTCAGCCTGTGTTCTAACAGAATACTCACACAGCCTGTGTTCTAACAGAATATGGACTCAGTCTATATTTAAAGAATACTCACTCACCTCAGTATTCCTACAGAACACTCACGTAGCCAGTGTTCTAACAGAATACTAACTCAGCCTGTGTTCTAACAGAATGTGGATTCAGAACAAATATTACTAACTCAGTCTGTGTTCTAACAGAATGTGGACTCAGATTTTGTTCAAAAATTATTCAGCCTGTGTTCTAACAGAATGTGGATTCAGATCAAAAATTACTAACTCAGTCTGTGTTCTAACAGAATGTGGGTTCAGATCAAAAATTACTAACTCAGTCTGTGTTCTAACAGAATATGAACTCAGATTTTGTTCAAAAATTACTCAGTCTGTGTTCTAACAGAATATGGACTCAGTCTATATTTAAAGAATACTCACTCACCTCAGTATTCTAACAGAACACTCACGTAGCCAGTGTTCTAACAGAATACTAACTCATCCTGTGTTCTAACAGAATGTGGATTCAGATCAAATCTTACTAACTCAGTCTGTGTTCTAACAGAATGTGGACTCAGATTTTGTTCAAAAATTATTCAGCCTGTGTTCTAACAGAATGTGGATTCAGATCAAAAATTACTAACTCAGTCTGTGTTCTAACAGAATGTGGGTTCAGATCAAAAATTACTAACTCAGTCTGTGTTCTAACAGAATATGAACTCAGATTTTGTTCAAAAATTACTCAGTCTGTGTTCTAACAGAATATGGACTCAGTCTATATTTAAAGAATACTCACTCACCTCAGTATTCTAACAGAACACTCACATAGCCTGTGTTCTAACAGAACACTAACTCAGCCTGCTTTCTAACAGAATGTGGATTCAGATCAAATATTACTAACGCAGTCTGTGTTCTAACAGAATATGGACTTAGATTTTGTTCAAAAATTACTCAGTCTGTGTTCTAACAGAATATGGACTCAGTCTATGTTTAAAGAATACTCACTCAGCCAATATTTTACCAGAGTATGGACTCAGCCTGTGTTCTAACAGAATACTCACACAGCCTGTGTTCTAACAGAATATGGACTCAGTCTATATTTAAAGAATACTCACTCACCTCAGTATTCCAACAGAACACTCATGTAGCCAGTGTTCTAACAGAATACTAACTCAGCCTGTGTTCTAACAGAATGTGGATTCAGATCAAATATTACTAACTCAGTCTGTGTTCTAACAGAATGTGGACTCAGATTTTGTTCAAAAATTATTCAGCCTGTGTTCTAACAGAATGTGGATTCAGATCAAAAATTACTAACTCAGTCTGTGTTCTAACAGAATGTGGGTTCAGATCAAAAATTACTAACTCAGTCTGTGTTCTAACAGAATATGAACTCAGATTTTGTTCAAAAATTACTCAGTCTGTGTTCTAACAGAATATGGACTCAGTCTATATTTAAACAATACTCACTCACCTCAGTATTCTAACAGAACACTCACGTAGCCAGTGTTCTAACAGAATACTAACTCATCCTGTGTTCTAACAAAATGTGGATTCAGATCAAAAATTACTAACAGTCTGTGTTCTAACAGAATGTGGACTCAGATTTTGTTCAAAAATTACTCAGTCTGTTTCTAACAGAATATGGTCTCAGTCTATGTTTAAAGAATACTCACTCAGCCAGTATTTTACCAGAGTATGGACTCAGCCTGTGTTCTAACAGAATACTCACACAGCCTGTGTTCTAACAGAATATGGACTCAGTCTATATTTAAAGAATACTCACTCACCTCAGTATTCTAACAGAACACTCACGTAGCCAGTGTTCTAACAGAATACTAACTCAGCCTGTGTTCTAACAGAATGTGGATTCAGATCAAATATTACTAACGCAGTCTGTGTTCTAACAGAATATGGACTTAGATTTTGTTCAAAAATTACTCAGTCTGTGTTCTAACAGAATATGGACTCAGTCTATGTTTAAAGAATACTCACTCAGCCAATATTTTACCAGAGTATGGACTCAGCCTGTGTTCTAACAGAATACTCACACAGCCTGTGTTCTAACAGAATATGGACTCAGTCTATATTTAAAGAATACTCACTCACCTCAGTATTCTAACAGAACACTCACGTAGCCAGTGTTCTAACAGAATACTAACTCATCCTGTGTTCTAACAGAATGTGGATTCAGATCAAAAATTACTAACTCAGTCTGTGTTCTAACAGAATGTGGACTCAGATTTTGTTTAAAAATTACTCAGTCTGTTTCTAACAGAATATGGTCTCAGTCTATGTTTAAAGAATACTCACTCAGCCAGTATTTTACCAGAGTATGGACTCAGCCTGTGTTCTAACAGAATACTCACACAGCCTGTGTTCTAACAGAGTATGGACTCAGTCTATATTTAAAGAATACTCACTCACCTCAGTATTCCAACAGAACACTCATGTAGCCAGTGTTCTAAAAGAATACTAACTCAGCCTGTGTTCTAACAGAATGTGGATTCAGATCAAATATTACTAACTCAGTCTGTGTTCTAACAGAATGTGGACTCAGATTTTGTTCAAAAATTATTCAGCCTGTGTTCTAACAGAATTTGGATTCAGATCAAAAATTACTAACTCAGTCTGTGTTCTAACAGAATGTGGGTTCAGATCAAAAATTACTAACTCAGTCTGTGTTCTAACAGAATATGAACTCAGATTTTGTTCAAAAATTACTCAGTCTGTGTTCTAACAGAATATGGACTCAGTCTATATTTAAAGAATACTCACTCACCTCAGTATTCTAACAGAACACTCACATAGCCTGTGTTCTAACAGAACACTAACTCAGCCTGCTTTCTAACAGAATGTGGATTCAGATCAAATATTACTAACGCAGTCTGTGTTCTAACAGAATATGGACTTAGATTTTGTTCAAAAATTACTCAGTCTGTGTTCTAACAGAATATGGACTCAGTCTATGTTTAAAGAATACTCACTCAGCCAATATTTTACCAGAGTATGGACACAGCCTGTGTTCTAACAGAATACTCACACAGCCTGTGTTCTAACAGAATATGGACTCAGTCTGTATTTAAAGAATACTCACTCACCTCAGTATTCCAACAGAACACTCATGTAGCCAGTGTTCTAACAGAATACTAACTCAGCCTGTGTTCTAACAGAATGTGGATTCAGATCAAATATTACTAACTCAGTCTGTGTTCTAACAGAATGTGGACTCAGATTTTGTTCAAAAATTATTCAGCCTGTGTTCTAACAGAATGTGAATTCAGATCAAAAATTACTAACTCAGTCTGTGTTCTAACAGAATGTGGGTTCAGATCAAAAATTACTAACTCAGTCTGTGTTCTAACAGAATATGAACTCAGATTTTGTTCAAAAATTACTCAGTCTGTGTTCTAACAGAATATGGACTCAGTCTATATTTAAACAATACTCACTCACCTCAGTATTCTAACAGAACACTCACGTAGCCAGTGTTCTAACAGAATACTAACTCATCCTGTGTTCTAACAAAATGTGGATTCAGATCAAAAATTACTAACTCAGTCTGTGTTCTAACAGAATGTGGACTCAGATTTTGTTCAAAAATTACTCAGTCTGTTTCTAACAGAATATGGTCTCAGTCTATGTTTAAAGAATACTCACTCAGCCAGTATTTTACCAGAGTATGGACTCAGCCTGTGTTCTAACAGAATACTCACAGAGCCTGTGTTCTAACAGAATATGGACTCAGTCTATATTTAAAGAATACTCACTCACCTCAGTATTCTAACAGAACACTCACGTAGCCAGTGTTCTAACAGAATACTAACTCAGCCTGTGTTCTAACAGAATGTGGATTCAGATCAAATATTACTAACGCAGTCTGTGTTCTAACAGAATATGGACTTAGATTTTGTTCAAAAATTACTCAGTCTGTGTTCTAACAGAATATGGACTCAGTCTATGTTTAAAGAATACTCACTCAGCCAATATTTTACCAGAGTATGGACTCAGCCTGTGTTCTAACAGAATACTCACACAGCCTGTGTTCTAACAGAATATGGACTCAGTCTATATTTAAAGAATACTCACTCACCTCAGTATTCCTACAGAACACTCACGTAGCCAGTGTTCTAACAGAATACTAACTCAGCCTGTGTTCTAACAGAATGTGGATTCAGAACAAATATTACTAACTCAGTCTGTGTTCTAACAGAATGTGGACTCAGATTTTGTTCAAAAATTATTCAGCCTGTGTTCTAACAGAATGTGGATTCAGATCAAAAATTACTAACTCAGTCTGTGTTCTAACAGAATGTGGGTTCAGATCAAAAATTACTAACTCAGTCTGTGTTCTAACAGAATATGAACTCAGATTTTGTTCAAAAATTACTCAGTCTGTGTTCTAACAGAATATGGACTCAGTCTATATTTAAAGAATACTCACTCACCTCAGTATTCTAACAGAACACTCACGTAGCCAGTGTTCTAACAGAATACTAACTCATCCTGTGTTCTAACAGAATGTGGATTCAGATCAAATATTACTAACTCAGTCTGTGTTCTAACAGAATGTGGACTCAGATTTTGTTCAAAAATTATTCAGCCTGTGTTCTAACAGAATGTGGATTCAGATGAAAAATTACTAACTCAGTCTGTGTTCTAACAGAATGTGGGTTCAGATCAAAAATTACTAACTCAGTCTGTGTTCTAACAGAATATGAACTCAGATTTTGTTCAAAAATTACTCAGTCTGTGTTCTAACAGAATATGGACTCAGTCTATATTTAAAGAATACTCACTCACCTCAGTATTCTAACAGAACACTCACGTAGCCAGTGTTCTAACAGAATACTAACTCATCCTGTGTTCTAACAGAATGTGGATTCAGATCAAAAATTACTAACTCAGTCTGTGTTCTAACAGAATGTGGACTCAGATTTTGTTTAAAAATTACTCAGTCTGTTTCTAACAGAATATGGTCTCAGTCTATGTTTAAAGAATACTCACTCAGCCAGTATTTTACCAGAGTATGGACTCAGCCTGTGTTCTAACAGAATACTCACACAGCCTGTGTTCTAACAGAGTATGGACTCAGTCTATATTTAAAGAATACTCACTCACCTCAGTATTCCAACAGAACACTCACGTAGCCAGTGTTCTAAAAGAATACTAACTCAGCCTGTGTTCTAACAGAATGTGGATTCAGATCAAATATTACTAACTCAGTCTGTGTTCTAACAGAATGTGGACTCAGATTTTGTTCAAAAATTATTCAGCCTGTGTTCTAACAGAATTTGGATTCAGATCAAAAATTACTAACTCAGTCTGTGTTCTAACAGAATGTGGGTTCAGATCAAAAATTACTAACTCAGTCTGTGTTCTAACAGAATATGAACTCAGATTTTGTTCAAAAATTACTCAGTCTGTGTTCTAACAGAATATGGACTCAGTCTATATTTAAAGAATACTCACTCACCTCAGTATTCTAACAGAACACTCACATAGCCTGTGTTCTAACAGAACACTAACTCAGCCTGCTTTCTAACAGAATGTGGATTCAGATCAAATATTACTAACGCAGTCTGTGTTCTAACAGAATATGGACTTAGATTTTGTTCAAAAATTACTCAGTCTGTGTTCTAACAGAATATGGACTCAGTCTATGTTTAAAGAATACTCACTCAGCCAATATTTTACCAGAGTATGGACACAGCCTGTGTTCTAACAGAATACTCACACAGCCTGTGTTCTAACAGAATATGGACTCAGTCTATATTTAAAGAATACTCACTCACCTCAGTATTCCAACAGAACACTCATGTAGCCAGTGTTCTAACAGAATACTAACTCAGCCTGTGTTCTAACAGAATGTGGATTCAGATCAAATATTACTAACTCAGTCTGTGTTCTAACAGAATGTGGACTCAGATTTTGTTCAAAAATTATTCAGCCTGTGTTCTAACAGAATGTGGATTCAGATCAAAAATTACTAACTCAGTCTGTGTTCTAACAGAATGTGGGTTCAGATCAAAAATTACTAACTCAGTCTGTGTTCTAACAGAATATGAACTCAGATTTTGTTCAAAAATTACTCAGTCTGTGTTCTAACAGAATATGGACTCAGTCTATATTTAAACAATACTCACTCACCTCAGTATTCTAACAGAACACTCACGTAGCCAGTGTTCTAACAGAATACTAACTCATCCTTAGTTCTAACAAAATGTGGATTCAGATCAAAAATTACTAACTAAGTCTGTGTTCTAACAGAATGTGGACTCAGATTTTGTTCAAAAATTACTCAGTCTGTTTCTAACAGAATATGGTCTCAGTCTATGTTTAAAGAATACTCACTCAGCCAGTATTTTACCAGAGTATGGACTCAGCCTGTGTTCTAACAGAATACTCACACAGCCTGTGTTCTAACAGAATATGGACTCAGTCTATATTTAAAGAATACTCACTCACCTCAGTATTCTAACAGAACACTCACGTAGCCAGTGTTCTAACAGAATACTAACTCAGCCTGTGTTCTAACAGAATGTGGATTCAGATCAAATATTACTAACGCAGTCTGTGTTCTAACAGAATATGGACTTAGATTTTGTTCAAAAATTACTCAGTCTGTGTTCTAACAGAATATGGACTCAGTCTATGTTTAAAGAATACTCACTCAGCCAATATTTTACCAGAGTATGGACTCAGCCTGTGTTCTAACAGAATACTCACACAGCCTGTGTTCTAACAGAATATGGACTCAGTCTATATTTAAAGAATACTCACTCACCTCAGTATTCCTACAGAACACTCACGTAGCCAGTGTTCTAACAGAATACTAACTCAGCCTGTGTTCTAACAGAATGTGGATTCAGAACAAATATTACTAACTCAGTCTGTGTTCTAACAGAATGTGGACTCAGATTTTGTTCAAAAATTATTCAGCCTGTGTTCTAACAGAATGTGGATTCAGATCAAAAATTACTAACTCAGTCTGTGTTCTAACAGAATGTGGGTTCAGATCAAAAATTACTAACTCAGTCTGTGTTCTAACAGAATATGAACTCAGATTTTGTTCAAAAATTACTCAGTCTGTGTTCTAACAGAATATGGACTCAGTCTATATTTAAAGAATACTCACTCACCTCAGTATTCTAACAGAACACTCACGTAGCCAGTGTTCTAACAGAATACTAACTCATCCTGTGTTCTAACAGAATGTGGATTCAGATCAAATCTTACTAACTCAGTCTGTGTTCTAACAGAATGTGGACTCAGATTTTGTTCAAAAATTATTCAGCCTGTGTTCTAACAGAATGTGGATTCAGATCAAAAATTACTAACTCAGTCTGTGTTCTAACAGAATGTGGGTTCAGATCAAAAATTACTAACTCAGTCTGTGTTCTAACAGAATATGAACTCAGATTTTGTTCAAAAATTACTCAGTCTGTGTTCTAACAGAATATGGACTCAGTCTATATTTAAAGAATACTCACTCACCTCAGTATTCTAACAGAACACTCACATAGCCTGTGTTCTAACAGAACACTAACTCAGCCTGCTTTCTAACAGAATGTGGATTCAGATCAAATATTACTAACGCAGTCTGTGTTCTAACAGAATATGGACTTAGATTTTGTTCAAAAATTACTCAGTCTGTGTTCTAACAGAATATGGACTCAGTCTATGTTTAAAGAATACTCACTCAGCCAATATTTTACCAGAGTATGGACTCAGCCTGTGTTCTAACAGAATACTCACACAGCCTGTGTTCTAACAGAATATGGACTCAGTCTATATTTAAAGAATACTCACTCACCTCAGTATTCCAACAGAACACTCATGTAGCCAGTGTTCTAACAGAATACTAACTCAGCCTGTGTTCTAACAGAATGTGGATTCAGATCAAATATTACTAACTCAGTCTGTGTTCTAACAGAATGTGGACTCAGATTTTGTTCAAAAATTATTCAGCCTGTGTTCTAACAGAATGTGGATTCAGATCAAAAATTACTAACTCAGTCTGTGTTCTAACAGAATGTGGGTTCAGATCAAAAATTACTAACTCAGTCTGTGTTCTAACAGAATATGAACTCAGATTTTGTTCAAAAATTACTCAGTCTGTGTTCTAACAGAATATGGACTCAGTCTATATTTAAACAATACTCACTCACCTCAGTATTCTAACAGAACACTCACGTAGCCAGTGTTCTAACAGAATACTAACTCATCCTGTGTTCTAACAAAATGTGGATTCAGATCAAAAATTACTAACTCAGTCTGTGTTCTAACAGAATGTGGACTCAGATTTTGTTCAAAAATTACTCAGTCTGTTTCTAACAGAATATGGTCTCAGTCTATGTTTAAAGAATACTCACTCAGCCAGTATTTTACCAGAGTATGGACTCAGCCTGTGTTCTAACAGAATACTCACACAGCCTGTGTTCTAACAGAATATGGACTCAGTCTATATTTAAAGAATACTCACTCACCTCAGTATTCTAACAGAACACTCACGTAGCCAGTGTTCTAACAGAATACTAACTCAGCCTGTGTTCTAACAGAATGTGGATTCAGATCAAATATTACTAACGCAGTCTGTGTTCTAACAGAATATGGACTTAGATTTTGTTCAAAAATTACTCAGTCTGTGTTCTAACAGAATATGGACTCAGTCTATGTTTAAAGAATACTCACTCAGCCAATATTTTACCAGAGTATGGACTCAGCCTGTGTTCTAACAGAATACTCACACAGCCTGTGTTCTAACAGAATATGGACTCAGTCTATATTTAAAGAATACTCACTCACCTCAGTATTCTAACAGAACACTCACGTAGCCAGTGTTCTAACAGAATACTAACTCATCCTGTGTTCTAACAGAATGTGGATTCAGATCAAAAATTACTAACTCAGTCTGTGTTCTAACAGAATGTGGACTCAGATTTTGTTTAAAAATTACTCAGTCTGTTTCTAACAGAATATGGTCTCAGTCTATGTTTAAAGAATACTCACTCAGCCAGTATTTTACCAGAGTATGGACTCAGCCTGTGTTCTAACAGAATACTCACACAGCCTGTGTTCTAACAGAGTATGGACTCAGTCTATATTTAAAGAATACTCACTCACCTCAGTATTCCAACAGAACACTCATGTAGCCAGTGTTCTAAAAGAATACTAACTCAGCCTGTGTTCTAACAGAATGTGGATTCAGATCAAATATTACTAACTCAGTCTGTGTTCTAACAGAATGTGGACTCAGATTTTGTTCAAAAATTATTCAGCCTGTGTTCTAACAGAATTTGGATTCAGATCAAAAATTACTAACTCAGTCTGTGTTCTAACAGAATGTGGGTTCAGATCAAAAATTACTAACTCAGTCTGTGTTCTAACAGAATATGAACTCAGATTTTGTTCAAAAATTACTCAGTCTGTGTTCTAACAGAATATGGACTCAGTCTATATTTAAAGAATACTCACTCACCTCAGTATTCTAACAGAACACTCACATAGCCTGTGTTCTAACAGAACACTAACTCAGCCTGCTTTCTAACAGAATGTGGATTCAGATCAAATATTACTAACGCAGTCTGTGTTCTAACAGAATATGGACTTAGATTTTGTTCAAAAATTACTCAGTCTGTGTTCTAACAGAATATGGACTCAGTCTATGTTTAAAGAATACTCACTCAGCCAATATTTTACCAGAGTATGGACACAGCCTGTGTTCTAACAGAATACTCACACAGCCTGTGTTCTAACAGAATATGGACTCAGTCTGTATTTAAAGAATACTCACTCACCTCAGTATTCCAACAGAACACTCATGTAGCCAGTGTTCTAACAGAATACTAACTCAGCCTGTGTTCTAACAGAATGTGGATTCAGATCAAATATTACTAACTCAGTCTGTGTTCTAACAGAATGTGGACTCAGATTTTGTTCAAAAATTATTCAGCCTGTGTTCTAACAGAATGTGAATTCAGATCAAAAATTACTAACTCAGTCTGTGTTCTAACAGAATGTGGGTTCAGATCAAAAATTACTAACTCAGTCTGTGTTCTAACAGAATATGAACTCAGATTTTGTTCAAAAATTACTCAGTCTGTGTTCTAACAGAATATGGACTCAGTCTATATTTAAACAATACTCACTCACCTCAGTATTCTAACAGAACACTCACGTAGCCAGTGTTCTAACAGAATACTAACTCATCCTGTGTTCTAACAAAATGTGGATTCAGATCAAAAATTACTAACTCAGTCTGTGTTCTAACAGAATGTGGACTCAGATTTTGTTCAAAAATTACTCAGTCTGTTTCTAACAGAATATGGTCTCAGTCTATGTTTAAAGAATACTCACTCAGCCAGTATTTTACCAGAGTATGGACTCAGCCTGTGTTCTAACAGAATACTCACAGAGCCTGTGTTCTAACAGAATATGGACTCAGTCTATATTTAAAGAATACTCACTCACCTCAGTATTCTAACAGAACACTCACGTAGCCAGTGTTCTAACAGAATACTAACTCAGCCTGTGTTCTAACAGAATGTGGATTCAGATCAAATATTACTAACGCAGTCTGTGTTCTAACAGAATATGGACTTAGATTTTGTTCAAAAATTACTCAGTCTGTGTTCTAACAGAATATGGACTCAGTCTATGTTTAAAGAATACTCACTCAGCCAATATTTTACCAGAGTATGGACTCAGCCTGTGTTCTAACAGAATACTCACACAGCCTGTGTTCTAACAGAATATGGACTCAGTCTATATTTAAAGAATACTCACTCACCTCAGTATTCCTACAGAACACTCACGTAGCCAGTGTTCTAACAGAATACTAACTCAGCCTGTGTTCTAACAGAATGTGGATTCAGAACAAATATTACTAACTCAGTCTGTGTTCTAACAGAATGTGGACTCAGATTTTGTTCAAAAATTATTCAGCCTGTGTTCTAACAGAATGTGGATTCAGATCAAAAATTACTAACTCAGTCTGTGTTCTAACAGAATGTGGGTTCAGATCAAAAATTACTAACTCAGTCTGTGTTCTAACAGAATATGAACTCAGATTTTGTTCAAAAATTACTCAGTCTGTGTTCTAACAGAATATGGACTCAGTCTATATTTAAAGAATACTCACTCACCTCAGTATTCTAACAGAACACTCACGTAGCCAGTGTTCTAACAGAATACTAACTCATCCTGTGTTCTAACAGAATGTGGATTCAGATCAAATATTACTAAATCAGTCTGTGTTCTAACAGAATGTGGACTCAGATTTTGTTCAAAAATTATTCAGCCTGTGTTCTAACAGAATGTGGATTCAGATCAAAAATTACTAACTCAGTCTGTGTTCTAACAGAATGTGGGTTCAGATCAAAAATTACTAACTCAGTCTGTGTTCTAACAGAATATGAACTCAGATTTTGTTCAAAAATTACTCAGTCTGTGTTCTAACAGAATATGGACTCAGTCTATATTTAAAGAATACTCACTCACCTCAGTATTCTAACAGAACACTCACGTAGCCAGTGTTCTAACAGAATACTAACTCATCCTGTGTTCTAACAGAATGTGGATTCAGATCAAAAATTACTAACTCAGTCTGTGTTCTAACAGAATGTGGACTCAGATTTTGTTTAAAAATTACTCAGTCTGTTTCTAACAGAATATGGTCTCAGTCTATGTTTAAAGAATACTCACTCAGCCAGTATTTTACCAGAGTATGGACTCAGCCTGTGTTCTAACAGAATACTCACACAGCCTGTGTTCTAACAGAATATGGACTCAGTCTATATTTAAAGAATACTCACTCACCTCAGTATTCCAACAGAACACTCATGTAGCCAGTGTTCTAAAAGAATACTAACTCAGCCTGTGTTCTAACAGAATGTGGATTCAGATCAAATATTACTAACTCAGTCTCTGTTCTAACAGAATGTGGACTCAGATTTTGTTCAAAAATTATTCAGCCTGTGTTCTAACAGAATTTGGATTCAGATCAAAAATTACTAACTCAGTCTGTGTTCTAACAGAATGTGGGTTCAGATCAAAAATTACTAACTCAGTCTGTGTTCTAACAGAATATGAACTCAGATTTTGTTCAAAAATTACTCAGTCTGTGTTCTAACAGAATATGGACTCAGTCTATATTTAAACAATACTCACTCACCTCAGTATTCTAACAGAACACTCACGTAGCCAGTGTTCTAACAGAATACTAACTCATCCTGTGTTCTAACAAAATGTGGATTCAGATCAAAAATTACTAACTCAGTCTGTGTTCTAACAGAATGTGGACTCAGATTTTGTTCAAAAATTACTCAGTCTGTTTCTAACAGAATATGGTCTCAGTCTATGTTTAAAGAATACTCACTCAGCCAGTATTTTACCAGAGTATGGACTCAGCCTGTGTTCTAACAGAATACTCACACAGCCTGTGTTCTAACAGAATATGGACTCAGTCTATATTTAAAGAATACTCACTCACCTCAGTATTCTAAGAGAACACTCACGTAGCCAGTGTTCTAACAGAATACTAACTCAGCCTGTGTTCTAACAGAATGTGGATTCAGATCAAATATTACTAACGCAGTCTGTGTTCTAACAGAATATGGACTTAGATTTTGTTCAAAAATTACTCAGTCTGTGTTCTAACAGAATATGGACTCAGTCTATGTTTAAAGAATACTCACTCAGCCAATATTTTACCAGAGTATGGACTCAGCCTGTGTTCTAACAGAATACTCACACAGCCTGTGTTCTAACAGAATATGGACTCAGTCTATATTTAAAGAATACTCACTCACCTCAGTATTCCAACAGAACACTCATGTAGCCAGTGTTCTAACAGAATACTAACTCAGCCTGTGTTCTAACAGAATGTGGATTCAGATCAAATATTACTAACTCAGTCTGTGTTCTAACAGAATGTGGACTCAGATTTTGTTCAAAAATTATTCAGCCTGTGTTCTAACAGAATGTGGATTCAGATCAAAAATTACTAACTCAGTCTGTGTTCTAACAGAATGAGGGTTCAGATCAAAAATTACTAACTCAGTCTGTGTTCTAACAGAATATGAACTCAGATTTTGTTCAAAAATTACTCAGTATGTGTTCTAACAGAATATGGACTCAGTCTATATTTAAAGAATACTCACTCACCTCAGTATTCTAACAGAACACTCACGTAGCCAGTGTTCTAACAGAATACTAACTCATCCTGTGTTCTAACAGAATGTGGATTCAGATCAAAAATTACTAACTCAGTCTGTGTTCTAACAGAATGTGGACTCAGATTTTGTTCAAAAATTATTCACCCTGTGTTCTAACAGAATGTGGATTCAGATCAAAAATTACTAACTCAGTCTGTGTTCTAACAAAATATGGACTCAGTCTATGTTTAAAGAATACTCACTCAGCCAGTATTTTACCAGAGTATGGACTCAGCCTGTGTTCTAACAGAATACTCACACAGCCTGTGTTCTAACAGAATATGGACTCAGTCTATATTTAAAGAATACTCACTCCCCTCAGTATTCTAACAGAACACTCACGTAGCCAGTGTTCTAACAGAATACTAACTCAGCCTGTGTTCTAACAGAATGTGGATTCAGATCAAAAATTACTAACTCAGTCTGTGTTCTAACAGAATGTGGACTCAGTCTAAGTTTAAAGAATACTCACTCAGCCAGTATTTTACCAGAGTATGGACTCAGCCTGTGTTCTAACAGAATACTCACACAGCCTGTGTTCTAACAGAATATGGACTCAGTCTATATTTAAAGAATACTCACTCACCTCAGTATTCTAACAGAACACTCACGTAGCCTGTGTTCTAACAGAACACTAACTCAGCCTGTTTTCTAACAGAATGTGGATTCAGATCAAAAATTACTAACGCAGTCTGTGTTCTAACAGAATATGGACTTAGATTTTGTTCAAAAATTACTCAGTCTGTGTTCTAACAGAATATGGACTCAGTCTATATTTAAAGAATACTCACTCACCTCAGTATTCCAACAGAACACTCATGTAGCCAGTGTTCTAACAGAATACTAACTCAGCCTGTGTTTTAACAAAATGTGGATTCAGATCAAATATTACTAACTCAGTCTGTGTTCTAACAGAATGTGGACTCAGATTTTGTTCAAAAATTATTCAGCCTGTGTTCTAACAGAATGTGTATTCAGATCAAAAATTACTAACTCAGTCTGTGTTCTAACAGAATGTGGGTTCAGATCAAAAATTACTAACTCAGTCTGTGTTCTAACAGAATATGAACTCAGATTTTGTTCAAAAATTACTCAGTCTGTGTTCTAACAGAATATGGACTCAGTCTATATTTAAAGAATACTCACTCACCTCAGTATTCTAACAGAACACTCACGTAGCCAGTGTTCTAACAGAATACTAACTCATCCTGTGTTCTAACAGAATGTGGATTCAGATCAAAAATTACTAACTCAGTCTGTGTTCTAACAGAATGTGGACTCAGATTTTGTTTAAAAATTACTCAGTCTGTTTCTAACAGAATATGGTCTCAGTCTATGTTTAAAGAATACTCACTCAGCCAGTATTTTACCAGAGTATGGACTCAGCCTGTGTTCTAACAGAATACTCACACAGCCTGTGTTCTAACAGAATATGGACTCAGTCTATATTTAAAGAATACTCACTCACCTCAGTATTCCAACAGAACACTCATGTAGCCAGTGTTCTAACAGAATACTAACTCAGCCTGTGTTCTAACAGAATGTGGATTCAGATCAAATATTACTAACTCAGTCTGTGTTCTAACAGAATGTGGACTCAGATTTTGTTCAAAAATTATTCAGCCTGTGTTCTAACAGAATGTGGATTCAGATCAAAAATTACTAACTCAGTCTGTGTTCTAACAGAATGTGGGTTCAGATCAAAAATTACTAACTCAGTCTGTGTTCTAACAGAATATGAACTCAGATTTTGTTCAAAAATTACTCAGTCTGTGTTCTAACAGAATATGGACTCAGTCTATATTTAAAGAATACTCACTCACCTCAGTATTCTAACAGAACACTCACGTAGCCAGTGTTCTAACAGAATACTAACTCATCCTGTGTTCTAACAGAATGTGGATTCAGATCAAATATTACTAACTCAGTCTGTGTTCTAACAGAATGTGGACTCAGATTTTGTTCAAAAATTATTCAGCCTGTGTTCTAACAGAATGTGGATTCAGATCAAAAATTACTAACTCAGTCTGTGTTCTAACAGAATGTGGGTTCAGATCAAAAATTACTAACTCAGTCTGTGTTCTAACAGAATATGAACTCAGATTTTGTTCAAAAATTACTCAGTCTGTGTTCTAACAGAATATGGACTCAGTCTATATTTAAAGAATACTCACTCACCTCAGTATTCTAACAGAACACTCACGTAGCCAGTGTTCTAACAGAATACTAACTCATCCTGTGTTCTAACAGAATGTGGATTCAGATCAAAAATTACTAACTCAGTCTGTGTTCTAACAGAATGTGGACTCAGATTTTGTTTAAAAATTACTCAGTCTGTTTCTAACAGAATATGGTCTCAGTCTATGTTTAAAGAATACTCACTCAGCCAGTATTTTACCAGAGTATGGACTCAGCCTGTGTTCTAACAGAATACTCACACAGCCTGTGTTCTAACAGAATATGTACTCAGTCTATATTTAAAGAATACTCACTCACCTCAGTATTCTAACAGAACACTCACGTAGCCAGTGTTCTAACAGAATACTAACTCAGCCTGTGTTCTAACAGAATGTGGATTCAGATCAAAAATTACTAACTCAGTCTGTGTTCTAACAGAATGTGGACTCAGATTTTGTTCAAAAATTACTCAGTCTGTTTCTAACAGAATATGGTCTCAGTCTATGTTTAAAGAATACTCACTCCTCCAGTATTTTACCAGAGTATGGACTCAGCCTGTGTTCTAACAGAATACTCACACAGACTGTGTTCTAACAGAATATGGACTCAGTCTATATTTAAGGAATACTCACTCACCTCAGTATTCCAACAGAACACTCATGTAGCCAGTGTTCTAACAGAATACTAACGCAGCCTGTGTTTTAACAAAATGTGGATTCAGATCAAATATTACTAACTCAGTCTGTGTTCTAACAGAATGTGGACTCAGATTTTGTTCAAAAATTATTCAGCCTGTGTTCTAACAGAATGTGTATTCAGATCAAAAATTACTAACTCAGTCTGTGTTCTAACAGAATGTGGGTTCAGATCAAAAATTACTAACTCAGTCTGTGTTCTAACAGAATATGAACTCAGATTTTGTTCAAAAATTACTCAGTCTGTGTTCTAACAGAATATGGACTCAGTATATATTTAAAGAATACTCACTCACCTCAGTATTCTAACAGAACACTCACGTAGCCAGTGTTCTAACAGAATACTAACTCATCCTGTGTTCTAACAGAATGTGGAATCAGATCAAAAATTACTAACTCAGTCTGTGTTCTAACAGAATGTGGACTCAGATTTTGTTTAAAAATTACTCAGTCTGTTTCTAACAGAATATGGTCTCAGTCTATGTTTAAAGAATACTCACTCAGCCAGTATTTTACCAGAGTATGGACTCAGCCTGTGTTCTAACAGAATACTCACACAGCCTGTGTTCTAACAGAATATGGACTCAGTCTATATTTAAAGAATACTCACTCACCTCAGTATTCTAACAGAACACTCACGTAGCCTGTGTTCTAACAGAACACTAACTCAGCCTGTTTTCTAACAGAATGTGGATTCAGATCAAAAATTACTAACGCAGTCTGTGTTCTAACAGAATATGGACTTAGATTTTGTTCAAAAATTACTCAGTCTGTGTTCTAACAGAATATGGACTCAGTCTATATTTAAAGAATACTCACTCACCTCAGTATTCCAACAGAACACTCATGTAGCCAGTGTTCTAACAGAATACTAACTCAGCCTGTGTTTTAACAAAATGTGGATTCAGATCAAATATTACTAACTCAGTCTGTGTTCTAACAGAATGTGGACTCAGATTTTGTTCAAAAATTATTCAGCCTGTGTTCTAACAGAATGTGTATTCAGATCAAAAATTACTAACTCAGTCTGTGTTCTAACAGAATGTGGGTTCAGATCAAAAATTACTAACTCAGTCTGTGTTCTAACAGAATATGAACTCAGATTTTGTTCAAAAATTACTCAGTCTGTGTTCTAACAGAATATGGACTCAGTCTATATTTAAAGAATACTCACTCACCTCAGTATTCTAACAGAACACTCACGTAGCCAGTGTTCTAACAGAATACTAACTCATCCTGTGTTCTAACAGAATGTGGATTCAGATCAAAAATTACTAACTCAGTCTGTGTTCTAACAGAATGTGGACTCAGATTTTGTTTAAAAATTACTCAGTCTGTTTCTAACAGAATATGGTCTCAGTCTATGTTTAAAGAATACTCACTCAGCCAGTATTTTACCAGAGTATGGACTCAGCCTGTGTTCTAACAGAATACTCACACAGCCTGTGTTCTAACAGAATATGGACTCAGTCTATATTTAAAGAATACTCACTCACCTCAGTATTCCAACAGAACACTCATGTAGCCAGTGTTCTAACAGAATACTAACTCAGCCTGTGTTCTAACAGAATGTGGATTCAGATCAAATATTACTAACTCAGTCTGTGTTCTAACAGAATGTGGACTCAGATTTTGTTAAAAAATTATTCAGCCTGTGTTCTAACAGAATGTGGATTCAGATCAAAAATTACTAACTCAGTCTGTGTTCTAACAGAATGTGGGTTCAGATCAAAAATTACTAACTCAGTCTGTGTTCTAACAGAATATGAACTCAGATTTTGTTCAAAAATTACTCAGTCTGTGTTCTAACAGAATATGGACTCAGTCTATATTTAAAGAATACTCACTCACCTCAGTATTCTAACAGAACACTCACGTAGCCAGTGTTCTAACAGAATACTAACTCATCCTGTGTTCTAACAGAATGTGGATTCAGATCAAATATTACTAACTCAGTCTGTGTTCTAACAGAATGTGGACTCAGATTTTGTTCAAAAATTATTCAGCCTGTGTTCTAACAGAATGTGGATTCAGATCAAAAATTACTAACTCAGTCTGTGTTCTAACAGAATGTGGGTTCAGATCAAAAATTACTAACTCAGTCTGTGTTCTAACAGAATATGAACTCAGATTTTGTTCAAAAATTACTCAGTCTGTGTTCTAACAGAATATGGACTCAGTCTATATTTAAAGAATACTCACTCACCTCAGTATTCTAACAGAACACTCACGTAGCCAGTGTTCTAACAGAATACTAACTCATCCTGTGTTCTAACAGAATGTGGATTCAGATCAAAAATTACTAACTCAGTCTGTGTTCTAACAGAATGTGGACTCAGATTTTGTTTAAAAATTACTCAGTCTGTTTCTAACAGAATATGGTCTCAGTCTATGTTTAAAGAATACTCACTCAGCCAGTATTTTACCAGAGTATGGACTCAGCCTGTGTTCTAACAGAATACTCACACAGCCTGTGTTCTAACAGAATATGTACTCAGTCTATATTTAAAGAATACTCACTCACCTCAGTATTCTAACAGAACACTCACGTAGCCAGTGTTCTAACAGAATACTAACTCAGCCTGTGTTCTAACAGAATGTGGATTCAGATCAAAAATTACTAACTCAGTCTGTGTTCTAACAGAATGTGGACTCAGATTTTGTTCAAAAATTACTCAGTCTGTTTCTAACAGAATATGGTCTCAGTCTATGTTTAAAGAATACTCACTCCTCCAGTATTTTACCAGAGTATGGACTCAGCCTGTGTTCTAACAGAATACTCACACAGACTGTGTTCTAACAGAATATGGACTCAGTCTATATTTAAGGAATACTCACTCACCTCAGTATTCCAACAGAACACTCATGTAGCCAGTGTTCTAACAGAATACTAACTCAGTCTGTGTTCTAACAGAATGTGGACTCAGATTTTGTTCAAAAATTATTCAGCCTGTGTTCTAACAGAATGTGGATTCAGATCAAAAATTACTAACTCAGTCTGTGTTCTAACAGAATGTGGGTTCAGATCAAAAATTACTAACTCAGTCTGTGTTTTAACAGAATATGGACTCAGTCTATATTTAAAGAATACTCACTCACCTCAGTATTCTAACAGAACACTCACGTAGCCAGTGTTCTAACAGAATACTAACTCATCCTGTGTTCTAACAGAATGTGGATTCAGATCAAATATTACTAACTCAGTCTGTGTTCTAACAGAATGTGGACTCAGATTTTGTTCAAAAATTATTCAGCCTGTGTTCTAACAGAATGTGGATTCAGATCAAAAATTACTAACTCAGTCTGTGTTCTAACAGAATGTGGGTTCAGATCAAAAATTACTAACTCAGTCTGTGTTCTAACAGAATATGAACTCAGATTTTGTTCAAAAATTACTCAGTCTGTGTTCTAACAGAATATGGACTCAGTCTATATTTAAAGAATACTCACTCACCTCAGTATTCTAACAGAACACTCACGTAGCCAGTGTTCTAACAGAATACTAACTCATCCTGTGTTCTAACAGAATGTGGATTCAGATCAAAAATTACTAACTCAGTCTGTGTTCTAACAGAATGTGGACTCAGATTTTGTTCAAAAATTACTCAGTCTGTTTCTAACAGAATATGGTCTCAGTCTATGTTTAAAGAATACTCACTCAGCCAGTATTTTACCAGAGTATGGACTCAGCCTGTGTTCTAACAGAATACTCACACAGCCTGTGTTCTAACAGAATATGGACTCAGTCTATATTTAAAGAATACTCACTCACCTCAGTATTCTAACAGAACACTCACGTAGCCAGTGTTCTAACAGAATACTAACTCAGCCTGTGTTCTAACAGAATGTGGATTCAGATCAAAAATTACTAACTCAGTCTGTGTTCTAACAGAATGTGGACTCAGATTTTGTTCAAAAATTACTCAGTCTGTTTCTAACAGAATATGGTCTCAGTCTATGTTTAAAGAATACTCACTCAGCCAGTATTTTACCAGAGTATGGACTCAGCCTGTGTTCTAACAGAATACTCAAACAGACTGTGTTCTAACAGAATATGGACTCAGTCTATATTTAAAGAATACTCACTCACCTCAGTATTCCAACAGAACACTCATGTAGCCAGTGTTCTAACAGAATACTAACTCAGCCTGTGTTCTAACAGAATGTGGACTCAGATTTTGTTCAAAAATTACTCAGTCTGTTTCTAACAGAATATGGACTCAGTCTATGTTTAAAGAATACTCACTCAACCAGTATTTTACCAGAGTATGGACTCAGCCTGTGTTCTAACAGAATACTCACACAGCCTGTGTTCTAACAGAATATGGACTCAGTCTATATTTAAAGAATACTCACTCACCTCAGTATTCTAACAGAACACTCACGTAGCCTGTGTTCTAACAGAACACTAACTCAACCTGTTTTCTAACAGAATGTGGATTCAGATCAAAAATTACTAACGCAGTCTGTGTTCTAACAGAATATGGACTTAGATTTTGTTCAAAAATTACTCAGTCTGTGTTCTAACAGAATATGGACTCAGTCTATATTTAAAGAATACTCACTCACCTCAGTATTCCAACAGAACACTCACGTAGCCAGTGTTCTAACAGAATACTAACTCAGCCTGTGTTCTAACAGAATGTGGATTCAGATCAAATATTACTAACTCAGTCTGTGTTCTAACAGAATGTGGACTCAGATTTTGTTCAAAAATTATTCAGCCTGTGTTCTAACAGAATGTGGATTCAGATCAAAAATTACTAACTCAGTCTGTGTTCTAACGGAATGTGGACTCAGATTTTGTTCAAAAATTATTCAGCCTGTGTTCTAACAGAATGTGGATTCAGATCAAAAATTACTAACGCAGTCTGTGTTCTAACAGAATATGGACTTAGATTTTGTTCAAAAATTACTCAGTCTGTGTTCTAACAGAATATGGACTCAGTCTATGTTTAAAGAATTCTCACTCAGCCAATATTTTACCAGAGTATGGACTCAGCCTGTGTTCTAACAGAATACTCACACAGCCTGTGTTCTAACAGAATATGGACTCAGTCTATATTTAAAGAATACTCACTCACCTCAGTATTCCTACATAACACTCACGTAGCCAGTGTTCTAACAGAATACTAACTCAGCCTGTGTTCTAACAGAATGTGGATTCAGAACAAATATTACTAACTCAGTCTGTGTTCTAACAGAATGTGGACTCAGATTTTGTTCAAAAATTATTCAGCCTGTGTTCTAACAGAATGTGGATTCAGATCAAAAATTACTAACTCAGTCTGTGTTCTAACAGAATGTGGGTTCAGATCAAAAATTACTAACTCAGTCTGTGTTCTAACAGAATATGAACTCAGATTTTGTTCAAAAATTACTCAGTCTGTGTTCTAACAGAATATGGACTCAGTCTATATTTAAAGAATACTCACTCACCTCAGTATTCTAACAGAACACTCACGTAGCCAGTGTTCTAACAGAATACTAACTCATCCTGTGTTCTAACAGAATGTGGATTCAGATCAAATATTACTAACTCAGTCTGTGTTCTAACAGAATGTGGACTCAGATTTTGTTCAAAAATTATTCAGCCTGTGTTCTAACAGAATGTGGATTCAGATCAAAAATTACTAACTCAGTCTGTGTTCTAACAGAATGTGGGTTCAGATCAAAAATTACTAACTCAGTCTGTGTTCTAACAGAATATGAACTCAGATTTTGTTCAAAAATTTCTCAGTCTGTGTTCTAACAGAATATGGACTCAGTCTATATTTAAAGAATACTCACTCACCTCAGTATTCTAACAGAACACTCACGTAGCCAGTGTTCTAACAGAATACTAACTCATCCTGTGTTCTAACAGAATGTGGATTCAGATCAAAAATTACTAACTCAGTCTGTGTTCTAACAGAATGTGGACTCAGATTTTGTTCAAAAATTACTCAGTCTGTTTCTAACAGAATATGGTCTCAGTCTATGTTTAAAGAATACTCACTCAGCCAGTATTTTACCAGAGTATGGACTCAGCCTGTGTTCTAACAGAATACTCACACAGCCTGTGTTCTAACAGAATATGTACTCAGTCTATATTTAAAGAATACTCACTCACCTCAGTATTCTAACAGAACACTCACGTAGCCAGTGTTCTAACAGAATACTAACTCAGCCTGTGTTCTAACAGAATGTGGATTCAGATCAAAAATTACTAACTCAGTCTGTGTTCTAACAGAATGTGGACTCAGATTTTGTTCAAAAATTACTCAGTCTGTTTCTAACAGAATATGGTCTCAGTCTATGTTTAAAGAATACTCACTCAGCCAGTATTTTACCAGAGTATGGACTCAGCCTGTGTTCTAACAGAATACTCACACAGACTGTGTTCTAACAGAATATGGACTCAGTCTATATTTAAAGAATACTCACTCACCTCAGTATTCCAACAGAACACTCATGTAGCCAGTGTTCTAACAGAATATTAACTCAGCCTGTGTTTTAACAAAATGTGGATTCAGATCAAATATTACTAACTCAGTCTGTGTTCTAACAGAATGTGGACTCAGATTTTGTTCAAAAATTATTCAGCCTGTGTTCTAACAGAATGTGTATTCAGATCAAAAATTACTAACTCAGTCTGTGTTCTAACAGAATGTGGGTTCAGATCAAAAATTACTAACTCAGTCTGTGTTCTAACAGAATATGAACTCAGATTTTGTTCAAAAATTACTCAGTCTGTGTTCTAACAGAATATGGACTCAGTCTATATTTAAAGAATACTCACTCACCTCAGTATTCTAACAGAACACTCACGTAGCCAGTGTTCTAACAGAATACTAACTCATCCTGTGTTCTAACAGAATGTGGATTCAGATCAAAAATTACTAACTCAGTCTGTGTTCTAACAGAATGTGGACTCAGATTTTGTTTAAAAATTACTCAGTCTGTTTCTAACAGAATATGGTCTCAGTCTATGTTTAAAGAATACTCACTCAGCCAGTATTTTACCAGAGTATGGACTCAGCCTGTGTTCTAACAGAATACTCACACAGCCTGTGTTCTAACAGAATATGGACTCAGTCTATATTTAAAGAATACTCACTCACCTCAGTATTCCAACAGAACACTCATGTAGCCAGTGTTCTAACAGAATACTAACTCAGTCTGTGTTCTAACAGAATGTGGACTCAGATTTTGTTCAAAAATTACTCAGTCTGTTTCTAACAGAATATGGTCTCAGTCTATGTTTAAAGAATACTCACTCAGCCAGTATTTTACCAGAGTATGGACTCAGCCTGTGTTCTAACAGAATACTCACACAGACTGTGTTCTAACAGAATATGGACTCAGTCTATATTTAAAGAATACTCACTCACCTCAGTATTCCAACAGAACACTCATGTAGCCAGTGTTCTAACAGAATACTAACTCAGCCTGTGTTTTAACAAAATGTGGATTCAGATCAAATATTACTAACTCAGTCTGTGTTCTAACAGAATGTGGACTCAGATTTTGTTCAAAAATTATTCAGCCTGTGTTCTAACAGAATGTGTATTCAGATCAAAAATTACTAACTCAGTCTGTGTTCTAACAGAATGTGGGTTCAGATCAAAAATTACTAACTCAGTCTGTGTTCTAACAGAATATGAACTCAGATTTTGTTCAAAAATTACTCAGTCTGTGTTCTAACAGAATATGGACTCAGTCTATATTTAAAGAATACTCACTCACCTCAGTATTCTAACAGAACACTCACGTAGCCAGTGTTCTAACAGAATACTAACTCATCCTGTGTTCTAACAGAATGTGGATTCAGATCAAAAATTACTAACTCAGTCTGTGTTCTAACAGAATGTGGACTCAGATTTTGTTTAAAAATTACTCAGTCTGTTTCTAACAGAATATGGTCTCAGTCTATGTTTAAAGAATACTCACTCAGCCAGTATTTTACCAGAGTATGGACTCAGCCTGTGTTCTAACAGAATACTCACACAGCCTGTGTTCTAACAGAATATGGACTCAGTCTATATTTAAAGAATACTCACTCACCTCAGTATTCCAACAGAACACTCATGTAGCCAGTGTTCTAACAGAATACTAACTCAGCCTGTGTTCTAACAGAATGTGGATTCAGATCAAATATTACTAACTCAGTCTGTGTTCTAACAGAATGTGGACTCAGATTTTGTTCAAAAATTATTCAGCCTGTGTTCTAACAGAATTTGGATTCAGATCAAAAATTACTAACTCAGTCTGTGTTCTAACAGAATGTGGGTTCAGATCAAAAATTACTAACTCAGTCTGTGTTCTAACAGAATATGAACTCAGATTTTGTTCAAAAATTACTCAGTCTGTGTTCTAACAGAATAGGACTCAGTCTATATTTAAAGAATACTCACTCACCTCAGTATTCTAACAGAACACTCACATAGCCTGTGTTCTAACAGAACACTAACTCAGCCTGCTTTCTAACAGAATGTGGATTCAGATCAAATATTACTAACGCAGTCTGTGTTCTAACAGAATATGGACTTAGATTTTGTTCAAAAATTACTCAGTCTGTGTTCTAACAGAATATGGACTCAGTCTATGTTTAAAGAATACTCACTCAGCCAATATTTTACCAGAGTATGGACACAGCCTGTGTTCTAACAGAATACTCACACAGCCTGTGTTCTAACAGAATATGGACTCAGTCTATATTTAAAGAATACTCACTCACCTCAGTATTCCAACAGAACACTCATGTAGCCAGTGTTCTAACAGAATACTAACGCAGCCTGTGTTCTAACAGAATGTGGATTCAGATCAAATATTACTAACTCAGTCTGTGTTCTAACAGAATGTGGACTCAGATTTTGTTCAAAAATTATTCAGCCTGTGTTCTAACAGAATGTGGATTCAGATCAAAAATTACTAACTCAGTCTGTGTTCTAACAGAATGTGGGTTCAGATCAAAAATTACTAACTCAGTCTGTGTTCTAACAGAATATGAACTCAGATTTTGTTCAAAAATTACTCAGTCTGTGTTCTAACAGAATATGGACTCAGTCTATGTTTAAAGAATACTCACTCAGCCAGTGTTCTACCATAATATGGATTCAGACTATTTTCAAGAATACTCACTCAGCCTGTGTTCTAGCAGAACGCTCACTTAGCCTGTGTTCTAACAGAATGTGGACTCAGATATTGTTCAAAAATTACTAACTCAGTCTGTGTTCTAACAGAATTTGGACGCAGTCTATGTTTAAAAAATACTCACTCACCTCAGTGTTCTAACAGAACACTCACGTAGCCTGTGTTCTAACAGAACACTAACTCAGCCTGTTTTCTAACAAAATGTAGATTCAGATCAAAAATTACTAACGCAGTCTGTGTTCTAACAGAATATGGACTTAGATTTTGTTCAAAAATTACTCAGTCTGTGTTCTAACAGAATATGGACTCAGTCTATGTTTAAAGAATACTCACTCAGCCAGTATTTTACCAGAGTATGGACTCAGCCTGTGTTCTAACAGAATACTCACACAGCCTGTGTTCTAACAGAATATGTACTCAGTCTATATTTAAAGAATACTCACTCACCTCAGTATTCTAACAGAACACTCACGTAGCCAGTGTTCTAACAGAATACTAACTCAGCCTGTGTTCTAACAGAATGTGGACTCAGATTTTGTTCAAAAATTACTCAGTCTGTTTGTAACAGAATATGGACTCAGTCTATATTTAAAGAATACTCACTCACCTCAGTATTCTAACAGAACACTCACGTAGCCTGTGTTCTAACAGAACACTAACTCAGCCTGTTTTCTAACAGAATGTGGATTCAGATCAAAAATTACTAACGCAGTCTGTGTTCTAACAGAATATGGACTTAGATTTTGTTCAAAAATTACTCAGTCTGTGTTCTAACAGAATATGGACTCAGTCTATATTTAAAGAATACTCACTCACCTCAGTATTCCAACAGAACACTCACGTAGCCAGTGTTCTAACAGAATACTAACTCAGCCTGTGTTCTAACAGAATGTGGATTCAGATCAAATATTACTAACTCAGTCTGTGTTCTAACAGAATGTGGACTCAGATTTTGTTCAAAAATTATTCAGCCTGTGTTCTAACAGAATGTGGATTCAGATCAAAAATTACTAACTCAGTCTGTGTTCTAACGGAATGTGGACTCAGATTTTGTTCAAAAATTATTCAGCCTGTGTTCTAACAGAATGTGGATTCAGATCAAAAATTACTAACGCAGTCTGTGTTCTAACAGAATATGGACTTAGATTTTGTTCAAAAATTACTCAGTCTGTGTTCTAACAGAATATGGACTCAGTCTATGTTTAAAGAATACTCACTCAGCCAATATTTTACCAGAGTATGGACTCAGCCTGTGTTCTAACAGAATACTCACACAGCCTGTGTTCTAACAGAATATGGACTCAGTCTATATTTAAAGAATACTCACTCATCTCAGTATTCCTACAGAACACTCATGTAGCCAGTGTTCTAACAGAATACTAACTCAGCCTGTGTTCTAACAGAATGTGGATTCAGAACAAATATTACTAAGTCTGTGTTCTAACAGAATGTGGACTCAGATTTTGTTCAAAAATTATTCAGCCTGTGTTCTAACAGAATGTGGATTCAGATCAAAAATTACTAACTCAGTCTGTGTTCTAACAGAATGTGGGTTCAGATCAAAAATTACTAACTCAGTCTGTGTTCTAACAGAATATGAACTCAGATTTTGTTCAAAAATTACTCAGTCTGTGTTCTAACAGAATATGGACTCAGTCTATATTTAAAGAATACTCACTCACCTCAGTATTCTAACAGAACACTCACGTAGCCAGTGTTCTAACAGAATACTAACTCATCCTGTGTTCTAACAGAATGTGGATTCAGATCAAATATTACTAACTCAGTCTGTGTTCTAACAGAATGTGGACTCAGATTTTGTTCAAAAATTATTCAGCCTGTGTTCTAACAGAATGTGGATTCAGATCAAAAATTACTAACTCAGTCTGTGTTCTAACAGAATGTGGGTTCAGATCAAAAATTACTAACTCAGTCTGTGTTCTAACAGAATATGAACTCAGATTTTGTTCAAAAATTACTCAGTCTGTGTTCTAACAGAATATGGACTCAGTCTATATTTAAAGAATACTCACTCACCTCAGTATTCTAACAGAACACTCACGTAGCCAGTGTTCTAACAGAATACTAACTCATCCTGTGTTCTAACAGAATGTGGATTCAGATCAAAAATTACTAACTCAGTCTGTGTTCTAACAGAATGTGGACTCAGATTTTGTTCAAAAATTACTCAGTCTGTTTCTAACAGAATATGGTCTCAGTCTATGTTTAAAGAATACTCACTCAGCCAGTATTTTACCAGAGTATGGACTCAGCCTGTGTTCTAACAGAATACTCACACAGCCTGTGTTCTAACAGAATATGTACTCAGTCTATATTTAAAGAATACTCACTCACCTCAGTATTCTAACAGAACACTCACGTAGCCAGTGTTCTAACAGAATACTAACTCAGCCTGTGTTCTAACAGAATGTGGATTCAGATCAAAAATTACTAACTCAGTCTGTGTTCTAACAGAATGTGGACTCAGATTTTGTTCAAAAATTACTCAGTCTGTTTCTAACAGAATATGGTCTCAGTCTATGTTTAAAGAATACTCACTCAGCCAGTATTTTACCAGAGTATGGACTCAGCCTGTGTTCTAACAGAATACTCACACAGACTGTGTTCTAACAGAATATGGACTCAGTCTATATTTAAAGAATACTCACTCACCTCAGTATTCCAACAGAACACTCATGTAGCCAGTGTTCTAACAGAATTCTAACTCAGCCTGTGTTTTAACAAAATGTGGATTCAGATCAAATATTACTAACTCAGTCTGTGTTCTAACAGAATGTGGACTCAGATTTTGTTCAAAAATTATTCAGCCTGTGTTCTAACAGAATGTGTATTCAGATCAAAAATTACTAACTCAGTCTGTGTTCTAACAGAATGTGGGTTCAGATCAAAAATTACTAACTCAGTCTGTGTTCTAACAGAATATGAACTCAGATTTTGTTCAAAAATTACTCAGTCTGTGTTCTAACAGAATATGGACTCAGTCTATATTTAAAGAATACTCACTCACCTCAGTATTCTAACAGAACACTCACGTAGCCAGTGTTCTAACAGAATACTAACTCATCCTGTGTTCTAACAGAATGTGGATTCAGATCAAAAATTACTAACTCAGTCTGTGTTCTAACAGAATGTGGACTCAGATTTTGTTCAAAAATTACTCAGTCTGTTTCTAACAGAATATGGTCTCAGTCTATGTTTAAAGAATACTCACTCAGCCAGTATTTTACCAGAGTATGGACTCAGCCTGTGTTCTAACAGAATACTCACACAGCCTGTGTTCTAACAGAATATGGACTCAGTCTATATTTAAAGAATACTCACTCACCTCAGTATTCCAACAGAACACTCATGTAGCCAGTGTTCTAACAGAATACTAACTCAGCCTGTGTTCTATCAGAATGTGGATTCAGATCAAATATTACTAACTCAGTCTCTGTTCTAACAGAATGTGGACTCAGATTTTGTTCAAAAATTATTCACCCTGTGTTCTAACAGAATGTGGATTCAGATCAAAAATTACTAACTCAGTCTGTGTTCTAACAGAATATGGACTCAGTCTATGTTTAAAGAATACTCACTCAGCCAGTATTTTACCAGAGTATGGACTCAGCCTGTGTTCTAACAGAATACTCACACAGCCTGTGTTCTAACAGAATATGGACTCAGTCTATATTTAAAGAATACTCACTCACCTCAGTATTCTAACAGAACACTCACGTAGCCTGTGTTCTAACAGAACACTAACTCAGCCTGTTTTCTAACATAATGTGGATTCAGATCAAAAATTACTAACGCAGTCTGTGTTCTAACAGAATATGGACTTAGATTTTGTTCAAAAATTACTCAGTCTGTGTTCTAACAGAATATGGACTCAGTCTATGTTTAAAGAATACTCACTCAGCCAATATTTTACCAGAGTATGGACTCAGCCTGTGTTCTAACAGAATACTCACACAGCCTGTGTTCTAACAGAATATTTACTCAGTCTATATTGAAAGAATACTCACTCACCTCAGTATTCCAACAGAACACTCACGTAGCCAGTGTTCTAACAGAATACTAACTCAGCCTGTGTTCTAACAGAATGTGGATTCAGATCAAATATTACTAACTCAGTCTGTGTTCTAACAGAATGTGGACTCAGATTTTGTTCAAAAATTATTCAGCCTGTGTTCTAACAGAATGTGGATTCAGATCAAAAATTACTAACTCAGTCTGTGTTCTAACAGAATGTGGGTTCAGATCAAAAATTACTAACTCAGTCTGTGTTCTAACAGAATATGAACTCAGATTTTGTTCAAAAATTACTCAGTCGGTGTTCTAACAGAATATGGACTCAGTCTATATTTAAAGAATACTCACTCACCTCAGTATTCTAAAAGAACACTCACGTAGCCTGTGTTCTAACAGAACACTAACTCAGCCTGTTTTCTAACAGAATGTGGATTCAGATCAAAAATTACTAACGCAGTCTGTGTTCTAACAGAATATGGACTCAGATTTTGTTCAAAAATTACTCAGTCTGTGTTCTAACAGAATATGGACTCAGTCTATGTTTAAAGAATACTCACTCAGCCAGTGTTCTACCATAATATGGATTCAGACTATTTTCAAGAATACTCACTCAGCCTGTGTTCTAGCAGAACGCTCACTTAGCCTGTGTTCTAACAGAATGTGGACTCAGATATTGTTCAAAAATTACTAACTCAGTCTGTGTTCTAACAGAATTTGGACGCAGTCTATGTTTAAAAAATACTCACTCACCTCAGTGTTCTAACAGAACACTCACGTAGCCTGTGTTCTAACAGAACACTAACTCATCCTGTTTTCTAACAAAATGTAGATTCAGATCAAAAATTACTAACGCAGTCTGTGTTCTAACAGAATATGGACTTAGATTTTGTTCAAAAATTACTCAGTCTGTGTTCTAACAGAATATGGACTCAGTCTATGTTTAAAGAATACTCACTCAGCCAGTATTTTACCAGAGTATGGACTCAGCCTGTGTTCTAACAGAATACTCACACAGCCTGTGTTCTAACAGAATATGTACTCAGTCTATATTTAAAGAATACTCACTCACCTCAGTATTCTAACAGAACACTCACGTAGCCAGTGTTCTAACAGAATACTAACTCAGCCTGTGTTCTAACAGAATGTGGACTCAGATTTTGTTCAAAAATTACTCAGTCTGTTTCTAACAGAATATGGACTCAGTCTATGTTTAAAGAATACTCACTCAGCCAGTATTTTATCAGAGTATGGACTCAGCCTGTGTTCTAACAGAATACTCACACAGCCTGTGTTCTAACAGAATATGTACTCAGTCTATATTTGAAGAATACTCACTCACCTCAGTATTCCAACAGAACACTCATGTAGCCAGTGTTCTAACAGAATACTAACTCAGCCTGTGTTCTAACAGAATGTGGATTCAGATCAAATATTACTAACTCAGTCTGTGTTCTAACAGAATGTGGACTCAGATTTTGTTCAAAAATTATTCAGCCTGTGTTCTAACAGAATTTAGATTCAGATCAAAAATTACTAACTCAGTCTGTGTTCTAACAGAATGTGGGTTCAGATCAAAAATTACTAACTCAGTCTGTGTTCTAACAGAATATGAACTCAGATTTTGTTCAAAAATTACTCAGTCTGTGTTCTAACAGAATATGGACTCAGTCTATATTTAAAGAATACTCACTCACCTCAGTATTCTAACAGAACACTCACATAGCCTGTGTTCTAACAGAACACTAACTCAGCCTGCTTTCTAACAGAATGTGGATTCAGATCAAATATTACTAACGCAGTCTGTGTTCTAACAGAATATGGACTTAGATTTTGTTCAAAAATTACTCAGTCTGTGTTCTAACAGAATATGGACTCAGTCTATGTTTAAAGAATACTCACTCAGCCAATATTTTACCAGAGTATGGACTCAGCCTGTGTTCTAACAGAATACTCACACAGCCTGTGTTCTAACAGAATATGGACTCAGTCTATATTTAAAGAATACTCACTCACCTCAGTATTCCAACAGAACACTCACGTAGCCAGTGTTCTAACAGAATACTAACTCAGCTTGTGTTCTAACAGAATGTGGATTCAGATCAAATATTACTAACTCAGTCTGTGTTCTAACAGAATGTGGACTCAGATTTTGTTCAAAAATTATTCAGCCTGTGTTCTAACAGAATGTGGATTCAGATCAAAAATTACTAACTCAGTCTGTGTTCTAACAGAATGTGGGTTCAGATCAAAAATTACTAACACAGTCTGTGTTCTAACAGAATATGAACTCAGATTTTGTTCAAAAATTACTAAGTCTGTGTTCTAACAGAATATGGACTCAGTCTATATTTAAACAATACTCACTCACCTCAGTATTCTAACAGAACACTCACGTAGCCAGTGTTCTAACAGAATACTAACTCATCCTGTGTTCTAACAAAATGTGGATTCAGATCAAAAATTACTAACTCAGTCTGTGTTCTAACAGAATGTGGACTCAGATTTTGTTCAAAAATTACTCAGTCTGTTTCTAACAGAATATGGTCTCAGTCTATGTTTAAAGAATACTCACTCAGCCAGTATTTTACCAGAGTATGGACTCAGCCTGTGTTCTAACAGAATACTCACACAGCCTGTGTTCTAACAGAATATGGACTCAGTCTATATTTAAAGAATACTCACTCACCTCAGTATTCTAACAGAACACTCACGTAGCCAGTGTTCTAACAGAATACTAACTCAGCCTGTGTTCTAACAGAATGTGGATTCAGATCAAATATTACTAACGCAGTCTGTGTTCTAACAGAATATGGACTTAGATTTTGTTCAAAAATTACTCAGTCTGTGTTCTAACAGAATATGGACTCAGTCTATGTTTAAAGAATACTCACTCAGCCAATATTTTACCAGAGTATGGACTCAGCCTGTGTTCTAACAGAATACTCACACAGCCTGTGTTCTAACAGAATATGGACTCAGTCTATATTTAAAGAATACTCACTCACCTCAGTATTCCAACAGAACACTCACGTAGCCAGTGTTCTAACAGAATACTAACTCAGCCTGTGTTCTAACAGAATGTGGATTCAGATCAAATATTACTAACTCAGTCTGTGTTCTAACAGAATGTGGACTCAGATTTTGTTCAAAAATTATTCAGCCTGTGTTCTAACAGAATGTGGATTCAGATCAAAAATTACTAACTCAGTCTGTGTTCTAACAGAATGTGGGTTCAGATCAAAAATTACTAACTCAGTCTGTGTTCTAACAGAATGTGGGTTCAGATCAAAAATTACTAACTCAGTCTGTGTTCTAACAGAATATGAACTCAGATTTTGTTCAAAAATTACTCAGTCTGTGTTCTAACAGAATATGGACTCAGTCTATATTTAAAGAATACTCACTCACCTCAGTATTCTAACAGAACACTCACGTAGCCAGTGTTCTAACAGAATACTAACTCATCCTGTGTTCTAACAGAATGTGGATTCAGATCAAAAATTACTAACTCAGTCTGTGTTCTAACAGAATGTGGACTCAGATTTTGTTCTAAAATTACTCAGTCTGTTTCTAACAGAATATGGTCTCAGTCTATGTTTAAAGAATACTCACTCAGCCAGTATTTTACCAGAGTATGGACTCAGCCTGTGTTCTAACAGAATACTCACACAGCCTGTGTTCTAACAGAATATGGACTCAGTCTATATTTAAAGAATACTCACTCACCTCAGTATTCCAACAGAACACTCATGTAGCCAGTGTTCTAACAGAATACTAACTCAGCCTGTGTTCTATCAGAATGTGGATTCAGATCAAATATTACTAACTCAGTCTGTGTTCTAACAGAATGTGGACTCAGATTTTGTTCAAAAATTATTCACCCTGTGTTCTAAAAGAATGTGGATTCAGATCAAAAATTACTAACTCAGTCTGTGTTCTAACAGAATGTGGACTCAGTCTATGTTTAAAGAATACTCACTCAGCCAGTATTTTACCAGAGTATGGACTCAGCCTGTGTTCTAACAGAATTCTCACACAGCCTGTGTTCTAACAGAATATGGACTCAGTCTATATTTAAAGAATACTCACTCCCCTCAGTATTCTAACAGAACACTCACGTAGCCAGTGTTCTAACAGAATACTAACTCAGCCTGTGTTCTAACAGAATGTGGATTCAGATCAAAAATTACTAACTCAGTCTGTGTTCTAACAGAATGTGGACTCAGTCTATGTTTAAAGAATACTCACTCAGCCAGTATTTTACCAGAGTATGGACTCATCCTGTGTTCTAACAGAATACTCACACAGCCTGTGTTCTAACAGAATATGGACTCAGTCTATATTTAAAGAATACTCACTCACCTCAGTATTCTAACAGAACACTCACGTAGCCTGTGTTCTAACAGAACACTAACTCAGCCTGTTTTCTAACAGAATGTGGATTCAGATCAAAAATTACTAACGCAGTCTGTGTTCTAACAGAATATGGACTTAGATTTTGTTCAAAAATTACTCAGTCTGTGTTCTAACAGAATATAGACTCAGTCTATGTTTAAAGAATACTCACTCAGCCAATATTTTACCAGAGTATGGACTCAGCCTGTGTTCTAACAGAATACTCACACAGCCTGTGTTCTAACAGAATATTTACTCAGTCTATATTGAAAGAATACTCACTCACCTCAGTATTCCAACAGAACACTCACGTAGCCAGTGTTCTAACAGAATACTAACTCAGCCTGTGTTCTAACAGAATGTGGATTCAGATCAAATATTACTAACTCAGTCTGTGTTCTAACAGAATGTGGACTCAGATTTTGTTCAAAAATTATTCAGCCTGTGTTCTAACAGAATGTGGATTCAGATCAAAAATTACTAACTCAGTATGTGTTCTAACAGAATGTGGACTCAGATTTTGTTCAAAAATTACTCAGTCTGTTTCTAACAGAATATGGTCTCAGTCTATGTTTAAAGAATACTCACTCATCCAGTATTTTACCAGAGTATGGACTCAGCCTGTGTTCTAACAGAATACTCACAGATCCTGTGTTCTAACAGAATATGGACTCAGTCTACATTTAAAGAATACTCACTCACCTCAGTATTCCAACAGAACACTCATGTAGCCAGTGTTCTAACAGAATACTAACTCAGCCTGTGTTCTAACAGAATGTGGATTCAGATCAAATATTACTAACTCTGTCTGTGTTCTAACAGAATGTGGACTCAGATTTTGTTCAAAAATTATTCAGCCTGTGTTCTAACAGAATGTGGATTCAGATCAAAAATTACTAACTCAGTCTGTGTTCTAACAGAATGTGGGTTCAGATCAAAAATTACTAACTCAGTCTGTGTTCTAACAGAATATGAACTCAGATTTTGTTCAAAAATTACTCAGTCGGTGTTCTAACAGAATATGGACTCAGTCTATATTTAAAGAATACTCACTCACCTCAGTATTCTAAAAGAACACTCACGTAGCCTGTGTTCTAACAGAACACTAACTCAGCCTGTTTTCTAACAGAATGTGGATTCAGATCAAAAATTACTAACGCAGTCTGTGTTCTAACAGAATATGGACTCAGATTTTGTTCAAAAATTACTCAGTCTGTGTTCTAACAGAATATGGACTCAGTCTATGTTTAAAGAATACTCACTCAGCCAGTGTTCTACCATAATATGGATTCAGACTATTTTCAAGAATACTCACTCAGCCTGTGTTCTAGCAGAACGCTCACTTAGCCTGTGTTCTAACAGAATGTGGACTCAGATATTGTTCAAAAATTACTAACTCAGTCTGTGTTCTAACAGAATATGGACTCAGTCTATGTTTAAAGAATACTCACTCAGCCAGTGTTCTACCAGAATATGGATTCAGACTATTTTCAAGAATACTCACTCAGCCTGTGTTCTAGCAGAACGCTCACTTAGCCTGTGTTCTAACAGAATGTGGACTCAGATATTGTTCAAAAATTACTAACTCAGTCTGTGTTCTAACAGAATTTGGACGCAGTCTATGTTTAAAAAATACTCACTCACCTCAGTGTTCTAACAGAACACTCACGTAGCCTGTGTTCTAACAGAACACTAACTCAGCCTGTTTTCTAACAAAATGTAGATTCAGATCAAAAATTACTAACGCAGTCTGTGTTCTAACAGAATATGGACTTAGATTTTGTTCAAAAATTACTCAGTCTGTGTTCTAACAGAATATGGACTCAGTCTATGTTTAAATAATACTCACTCAGCCAGTATTTTACCAGAGTATGGACTCAGCCTGTGTTCTAACAGAATACTCACACAGCCTGTGTTCTAACAGAATATGTACTCAGTCTATATTTAAAGAATACTCACTCACCTCAGTATTCTAACAGAACACTCACGTAGCCAGTGTTCTAACAGAATACTAACTCAGCCTGTGTTCTAACAGAATGTGGACTCAGATTTTGTTCAAAAATTACTCAGTCTGTTTCTAACAGAATATGGACTCAGTCTATGTTTAAAGAATACTCACTCAACCAGTATTTTACCAGAGTATGGACTCAGCCTGTGTTCTAACAGAATACTCACACAGCCTGTGTTCTAACAGAATATGGACTCAGTCTATATTTAAAGAATACTCACTCACCTCAGTATTCTAACAGAACACTCACGTAGCCTGTGTTCTAACAGAACACTAACTCAGCCTGTTTTCTAACAGAATGTGGATTCAGATCAAAAATTACTAACGCAGTCTGTGTTCTAACAGAATATGGACTTAGATTTTGTTCAAATATTACTCAGTCTGTGTTCTAACAGAATATGGACTCAGTCTATATTTAAAGAATACTCACTCACCTCAGTATTCCAACAGAACACTCACGTAGCCAGTGTTCTAACAGAATACTAACTCAGCCTGTGTTCTAACAGAATGTGGATTCAGATCAAATATTACTAACTCAGTCTGTGTTCTAACAGAATGTGGACTCAGATTTTGTTCAAAAATTATTCAGCCTGTGTTCTAACAGAATGTGGATTCAGATCAAAAATTACTAACTCAGTCTGTGTTCTAACGGAATGTGGATTCAGATCAAAAATTACTAACGCAGTCTGTGTTCTAACAGAATATGGACTTAGATTTTGTTCAAAAATTACTCAGTCTGTGTTCTAACAGAATATGGACTCAGTCTATGTTTAAAGAATACTCACTCAGCCAATATTTTACCAGAGTATGGACTCAGCCTGTGTTCTAACAGAATACTCACACAGCCTGTGTTCTAACAGAATATGGACTCAGTCTATATTTAAAGAATACTCACTCACCTCAGTATTCCTACAGAACACTCACGTAGCCAGTGTTCTAACAGAATACTAACTCAGCCTGTGTTCTAACAGAATGTGGATTCAGAACAAATATTACTAACTCAGTCTGTGTTCTAACAGAATGTGGACTCAGATTTTGTTCAAAAATTATTCAGCCTGTGTTCTAACAGAATGTGGATTCAGATCAAAAATTACTAACTCAGTCTGTGTTCTAACAGAATGTGGGTTCAGATCAAAAATTACTAACTCAGTCTGTGTTCTAACAGAATATGAACTCAGATTTTGTTCAAAAATTACTCAGTCTGTGTTCTAACAGAATATGGACTCAGTCTATATTTAAAGAATACTCACTCACCTCAGTATTCTAACAGAACACTCACGTAGCCAGTGTTCTAACAGAATACTAACTCATCCTGTGTTCTAACAGAATGTGGATTCAGATCAAATATTACTAACTCAGTCTGTGTTCTAACAGAATGTGGACTCAGATTTTGTTCAAAAATTATTCAGCCTGTGTTCTAACAGAATGTGGATTCAGATCAAAAATTACTAACTCAGTCTGTGTTCTAACAGAATGTGGGTTCAGATCAAAAATTACTAACTCAGTCTGTGTTCTAACAGAATATGAACTCAGATTTTGTTCAAAAATTACTCAGTCTGTGTTCTAACAGAATATGGACTCAGTCTATATTTAAAGAATACTCACTCACCTCAGTATTCTAACAGAACACTCACGTAGCCAGTGTTCTAACAGAATACTAACTCATCCTGTGTTCTAACAGAATGTGGATTCAGATCAAAAATTACTAACTCAGTCTGTGTTCTAACAGAATGTGGACTCAGATTTTGTTTAAAAATTACTCAGTCTGTTTCTAACAGAATATGGTCTCAGTCTATGTTTAAAGAATACTCACTCAGCCAGTATTTTACCAGAGTATGGACTCAGCCTGTGTTCTAACAGAATACTCACACAGCCTGTGTTCTAACAGAGTATGGACTCAGTCTATATTTAAAGAATACTCACTCACCTCAGTATTCCAACAGAACACTCATGTAGCCAGTGTTCTAAAAGAATACTAACTCAGCCTGTGTTCTAACAGAATGTGGATTCAGATCAAATATTACTAACTCAGTCTGTGTTCTAACAGAATGTGGACTCAGATTTTGTTCAAAAATTATTCAGCCTGTGTTCTAACAGAATTTGGATTCAGATCAAAAATTACTAACTCAGTCTGTGTTCTAACAGAATGTGGGTTCAGATCAAAAATTACTAACTCAGTCTGTGTTCTAACAGAATATGAACTCAGATTTTGTTCAAAAATTACTCAGTCTGTGTTCTAACAGAATATGGACTCAGTCTATATTTAAAGAATACTCACTCACCTCAGTATTCTAACAGAACACTCACATAGCCTGTGTTCTAACAGAACACTAACTCAGCCTGCTTTCTAACAGAATGTGGATTCAGATCAAATATTACTAACGCAGTCTGTGTTCTAACAGAATATGGACTTAGATTTTGTTCAAAAATTACTCAGTCTGTGTTCTAACAGAATATGGACTCAGTCTATGTTTAAAGAATACTCACTCAGCCAATATTTTACCAGAGTATGGACACAGCCTGTGTTCTAACAGAATACTCACACAGCCTGTGTTCTAACAGAATATGGACTCAGTCTATATTTAAAGAATACTCACTCACCTCAGTATTCCAACAGAACACTCATGTAGCCAGTGTTCTAACAGAATACTAACTCAGCCTGTGTTCTAACAGAATGTGGATTCAGATAAAATATTACTAACTCAGTCTGTGTTCTAACAGAATGTGGACTCAGATTTTGTTCAAAAATTATTCAGCCTGTGTTCTAACAGAATGTGGATTCAGATCAAAAATTACTAACTCAGTCTGTGTTCTAACAGAATGTGGGTTCAGATCAAAAATTACTAACTCAGTCTGTGTTCTAACAGAATATGAACTCAGATTTTGTTCAAAAATTACTCAGTCTGTTTCTAACAGAATATGGTCTCAGTCTATGTTTAAAGAATACTCACTCAGCCAGTATTTTACCAGAGTATGGACTCAGCCTGTGTTCTAACAGAATACTCACACAGCCTGTGTTCTAACAGAATATGGACTCAGTCTATATTTAAAGAATACTCACTCACCTCAGTATTCTAACAGAACACTCACGTAGCCAGTGTTCTAACAGAATACTAACTCAGCCTGTGTTCTAACAGAATGTGGATTCAGATCAAATATTACTAACGCAGTCTGTGTTCTAACAGAATATGGACTTAGATTTTGTTCAAAAATTACTCAGTCTGTGTTCTAACAGAATATGGACTCAGTCTATGTTTAAAGAATACTCACTCAGCCAATATTTTACCAGAGTATGGACTCAGCCTGTGTTCTAACAGAATATGGACTCAGTCTATATTTAAAGAATACTCACTCACCTCAGTATTCTAACAGAACACTCACGTAGCCAGTGTTCTAACAGAATACTAACTCATCCTGTGTTCTAACAGAATGTGGATTCAGATCAAAAATTACTAACTCAGTCTGTGTTCTAACAGAATGTGGACTCAGATTTTGTTTAAAAATTACTCAGTCTGTTTCTAACAGAATATGGTCTCAGTCTATGTTTAAAGAATACTCACTCAGCCAGTATTTTACCAGAGTATGGACTCAGCCTGTGTTCTAACAGAATACTCACACAGCCTGTGTTCTAACAGAGTATGGACTCAGTCTATATTTAAAGAATACTCACTCACCTCAGTATTCCAACAGAACACTCATGTAGCCAGTGTTCTAAAAGAATACTAACTCAGCCTGTGTTCTAACAGAATGTGGATTCAGATCAAATATTACTAACTCAGTCTGTGTTCTAACAGAATGTGGACTCAGATTTTGTTCAAAAATTATTCAGCCTGTGTTCTAACAGAATTTGGATTCAGATCAAAAATTACTAACTCAGTCTGTGTTCTAACAGAATGTGGGTTCAGATCAAAAATTACTAACTCAGTCTGTGTTCTAACAGAATATGAACTCAGATTTTGTTCAAAAATTACTCAGTCTGTGTTCTAACAGAATATGGACTCAGTCTATATTTAAAGAATACTCACTCACCTCAGTATTCTAACAGAACACTCACATAGCCTGTGTTCTAACAGAACACTAACTCAGCCTGCTTTCTAACAGAATGTGGATTCAGATCAAATATTACTAACGCAGTCTGTGTTCTAACAGAATATGGACTTAGATTTTGTTCAAAAATTACTCAGTCTGTGTTCTAACAGAATATGGACTCAGTCTATGTTTAAAGAATACTCACTCAGCCAATATTTTACCAGAGTATGGACACAGCCTGTGTTCTAACAGAATACTCACACAGCCTGTGTTCTAACAGAATATGGACTCAGTCTATATTTAAAGAATACTCACTCACCTCAGTATTCCAACAGAACACTCATGTAGCCAGTGTTCTAACAGAATACTAACTCAGCCTGTGTTCTAACAGAATGTGGATTCAGATCAAATATTACTAACTCAGTCTGTGTTCTAACAGAATGTGGACTCAGATTTTGTTCAAAAATTATTCAGCCTGTGTTCTAACAGAATGTGGATTCAGATCAAAAATTACTAACTCAGTCTGTGTTCTAACAGAATGTGGGTTCAGATCAAAAATTACTAACTCAGTCTGTGTTCTAACAGAATATGAACTCAGATTTTGTTCAAAAATTACTCAGTCTGTGTTCTAACAGAATATGGACTCAGTCTATATTTAAACAATACTCACTCACCTCAGTATTCTAACAGAACACTCACGTAGCCAGTGTTCTAACAGAATACTAACTCATCCTGTGTTCTAACAAAATGTGGATTCAGATCAAAAATTACTAACTCAGTCTGTGTTCTAACAGAATGTGGACTCAGATTTTGTTCAAAAATTACTCAGTCTGTTTCTAACAGAATATGGTCTCAGTCTATGTTTAAAGAATACTCACTCAGCCAATATTTTACCAGAGTATGGACTCAGCCTGTGTTCTAACAGAATACTCACACAGCCTGTGTTCTAACAGAATATGGACTCAGTCTATATGTAAAGAATACTCACTCACCTCAGTATTCTAACAGAACACTCACGTAGCCAGTGTTCTAACAGAATACTAACTCAGCCTGTGTTCTAACAGAATGTGGATTCAGATCAAATATTACTAACGCAGTCTGTGTTCTAACAGAATATGGACTTAGATTTTGTTCAAAAATTACTCAGTCTGTGTTCTAACAGAATATGGACTCAGTCTATGTTTAAAGAATACTCACTCAGCCAATATTTTACCAGAGTATGGACTCAGCCTGTGTTCTAACAGAATACTCACACAGCCTGTGTTCTAACAGAATATGGACTCAGTCTATATTTAAAGAATACTCACTCACCTCAGTATTCCTACAGAACACTCACGTAGCCAGTGTTCTAACAGAATACTAACTCAGCCTGTGTTCTAACAGAATGTGGATTCAGAACAAATATTACTAACTCAGTCTGTGTTCTAACAGAATGTGGACTCAGATTTTGTTCAAAAATTATTCAGTCTGTGTTCTAACAGAATGTGGATTCAGATCAAAAATTACTAACTCAGTCTGTGTTCTAACAGAATGTGGGTTCAGATCAAAAATTACTAACTCAGTCTGTGTTCTAACAGAATATGAACTCAGATTTTGTTCAAAAATTACTCAGTCTGTGTTCTAACAGAATATGGACTCAGTCTATATTTAAAGAATACTCACTCACCTCAGTATTCTAACAGAACACTCACGTAGCCAGTGTTCTAACAGAATACTAACTCATCCTGTGTTCTAACAGAATGTGGATTCAGATCAAATATTACTAACTCAGTCTGTGTTCTAACAGAATGTGGACTCAGATTTTGTTCAAAAATTATTCAGCCTGTGTTCTAACAGAATGTGGATTCAGATCAAAAATTACTAACTCAGTCTGTGTTCTAACAGAATGTGGGTTCAGATCAAAAATTACTAACTCAGTCTGTGTTCTAACAGAATATGAACTCAGATTTTGTTCAAAAATTACTCAGTCTGTGTTCTAACAGAATATGGACTCAGTCTATATTTAAAGAATACTCACTCACCTCAGTATTCTAACAGAACACTCACGTAGCCAGTGTTCTAACAGAATACTAACTCATCCTGTGTTCTAACAGAATGTGGATTCAGATCAAAAATTACTAACTCAGTCTGTGTTCTAACAGAATGTGGACTCAGATTTTGTTTAAAAATTACTCAGTCTGTTTCTAACAGAATATGGTCTCAGTCTATGTTTAAAGAATACTCACTCAGCCAGTATTTTACCAGAGTATGGACTCAGCCTGTGTTCTAACAGAATACTCACACAGCCTGTGTTCTAACAGAGTATGGACTCAGTCTATATTTAAAGAATACTCACTCACCTCAGTATTCCAACAGAACACTCATGTAGCCAGTGTTCTAAAAGAATACTAACTCAGCCTGTGTTCTAACAGAATGTGGATTCAGATCAAATATTACTAACTCAGTCTGTGTTCTAACAGAATGTGGACTCAGATTTTGTTCAAAAATTATTCAGCCTGTGTTCTAACAGAATGTGGATTCAGATCAAAAATTACTAACTCAGTCTGTGTTCTAACAGAATGTGGGTTCAGATCAAAAATTACTAACTCAGTCTGTGTTCTAACAGAATATGAACTCAGATTTTGTTCAAAAATTACTCAGTCTGTGTTCTAACAGAATATGGACTCAGTCTATATTTAAAGAATACTCACTCACCTCAGTATTCTAACAGAACACTCACATAGCCTGTGTTCTAACAGAACACTAACTCAGCCTGCTTTCTAACAGAATGTGGATTCAGATCAAATATTACTAACGCAGTCTGTGTTCTAACAGAATATGGACTTAGATTTTGTTCAAAAATTACTCAGTCTGTGTTCTAACAGAATATGGACTCAGTCTATGTTTAAAGAATACTCACTCAGCCAATATTTTACCAGAGTATGGACACAGCCTGTGTTCTAACAGAATACTCACACAGCCTGTGTTCTAACAGAATATGGACTCAGTCTATATTTAAAGAATACTCACTCACCTCAGTATTCCAACAGAACACTCATGTAGCCAGTGTTCTAACAGAATACTAACTCAGCCTGTGTTCTAACAGAATGTGGATTCAGATCAAATATTACTAACTCAGTCTGTGTTCTAACAGAATGTGGACTCAGATTTTGTTCAAAAATTATTCAGCCTGTGTTCTAACAGAATGTGGATTCAGATCAAAAATTACTAACTCAGTCTGTGTTCTAACAGAATGTGGGTTCAGATCAAAAATTACTAACTCAGTCTGTGTTCTAACAGAATATGAACTCAGATTTTGTTCAAAAATTACTCAGTCTGTGTTCTAACAGAATATGGACTCAGTCTATATTTAAACAATACTCACTCACCTCAGTATTCTAACAGAACACTCACGTAGCCAGTGTTCTAACAGAATACTAACTCATCCTGTGTTCTAACAAAATGTGGATTCAGATCAAAAATTACTAACTCAGTCTGTGTTCTAACAGAATGTGGACTCAGATTTTGTTCAAAAATTACTCAGTCTGTTTCTAACAGAATATGGTCTCAGTCTATGTTTAAAGAATACTCACTCAGCCAGTATTTTACCAGAGTATGGACTCAGCCTGTGTTCTAACAGAATACTCACACAGCCTGTGTTCTAACAGAATATGGACTCAGTCTATATTTAAAGAATACTCACTCACCTCAGTATTCTAACAGAACACTCACGTAGCCAGTGTTCTAACAGAATACTAACTCAGCCTGTGTTCTAACAGAATGTGGATTCAGATCAAATATTACTAACGCAGTCTGTGTTCTAACAGAATATGGACTTAGATTTTGTTCAAAAATTACTCAGTCTGTGTTCTAACAGAATATGGACTCAGTCTATGTTTAAAGAATACTCACTCAGCCAATATTTTACCAGAGTATGGACTCAGCCTGTGTTCTAACAGAATACTCACACAGCCTGTGTTCTAACAGAATATGGACTCAGTCTATATTTAAAGAATACTCACTCACCTCAGTATTCTAACAGAACACTCACGTAGCCAGTGTTCTAACAGAATACTAACTCATCCTGTGTTCTAACAGAATGTGGATTCAGATCAAAAATTACTAACTCAGTCTGTGTTCTAACAGAATGTGGACTCAGATTTTGTTTAAAAATTACTCAGTCTGTTTCTAACAGAATATGGTCTCAGTCTATGTTTAAAGAATACTCACTCAGCCAGTATTTTACCAGAGTATGGACTCAGCCTGTGTTCTAACAGAATACTCACACAGCCTGTGTTCTAACAGAGTATGGACTCAGTCTATATTTAAAGAATACTCACTCACCTCAGTATTCCAACAGAACACTCATGTAGCCAGTTTTCTAAAAGAATACTAACTCAGCCTGTGTTCTAACAGAATGTGGATTCAGATCAAATATTACTAACTCAGTCTGTGTTCTAACAGAATGTGGACTCAGATTTTGTTCAAAAATTATTCAGCCTGTGTTCTAACAGAATTTGGATTCAGATCAAAAATTACTAACTCAGTCTGTGTTCTAACAGAATGTGGGTTCAGATCAAAAATTACTAACTCAGTCTGTGTTCTAACAGAATATGAACTCAGATTTTGTTCAAAAATTACTCAGTCTGTGTTCTAACAGAATATGGACTCAGTCTATATTTAAAGAATACTCACTCACCTCAGTATTCTAACAGAACACTCACATAGCCTGTGTTCTAACAGAACACTAACTCAGCCTGCTTTCTAACAGAATGTGGATTCAGATCAAATATTACTAACGCAGTCTGTGTTCTAACAGAATATGGACTTAGATTTTGTTCAAAAATTACTCAGTCTGTGTTGTAACAGAATATGGACTCAGTCTATGTTTAAAGAATACTCACTCAGCCAATATTTTACCAGAGTATGGACACAGCCTGTGTTCTAACAGAATACTCACACAGCCTGTGTTCTAACAGAATATGGACTCAGTCTATATTTAAAGAATACTCACTCACCTCAGTATTCCAACAGAACACTCACGTAGCCAGTGTTCTAACAGAATACTAACTCAGCCTGTGTTCTAACAGAATGTGGATTCAGATCAAATATTACTAACTCAGTCTGTGTTCTAACAGAATGTGGACTCAGATTTTGTTCAAAAATTATTCAGCCTGTGTTCTAACAGAATGTGGATTCAGATGAAAAATTACTAACTCAGTCTGTGTTCTAACAGAATGTGGGTTCAGATCAAAAATTACTAACTCAGTCTGTGTTCTAACAGAATATGAACTCAGATTTTGTTCAAAAATTACTCAGTCTGTGTTCTAACAGAATATGGACTCAGTCTATATTTAAAGAATACTCACTCACCTCAGTATTCTAACAGAACACTCACGTAGCCAGTGTTCTAACAGAATACTAACTCATCCTGTGTTCTAACAGAATGTGGATTCAGATCAAAAATTACTAACTCAGTCTGTGTTCTAACAGAATGTGGACTCAGATTTTGTTTAAAAATTACTCAGTCTGTTTCTAACAGAATATGGTCTCAGTCTATGTTTAAAGAATACTCACTCAGCCAGTATTTTACCAGAGTATGGACTCAGCCTGTGTTCTAACAGAATACTCACACAGCCTGTGTTCTAACAGAGTATGGACTCAGTCTATATTTAAAGAATACTCACTCACCTCAGTATTCCAACAGAACACTCACGTAGCCAGTGTTCTAAAAGAATACTAACTCAGCCTGTGTTCTAACAGAATGTGGATTCAGATCAAATATTACTAACTCAGTCTGTGTTCTAACAGAATGTGGACTCAGATTTTGTTCAAAAATTATTCAGCCTGTGTTCTAACAGAATTTGGATTCAGATCAAAAATTACTAACTCAGTCTGTGTTCTAACAGAATGTGGGTTCAGATCAAAAATTACTAACTCAGTCTGTGTTCTAACAGAATATGAACTCAGATTTTGTTCAAAAATTACTCAGTCTGTGTTCTAACAGAATATGGACTCAGTCTATATTTAAAGAATACTCACTCACCTCAGTATTCTAACAGAACACTCACATAGCCTGTGTTCTAACAGAACACTAACTCAGCCTGCTTTCTAACAGAATGTGGATTCAGATCAAATATTACTAACGCAGTCTGTGTTCTAACAGAATATGGACTTAGATTTTGTTCAAAAATTACTCAGTCTGTGTTCTAACAGAATATGGACTCAGTCTATGTTTAAAGAATACTCACTCAGCCAATATTTTACCAGAGTATGGACACAGCCTGTGTTCTAACAGAATACTCACACAGCCTGTGTTCTAACAGAATATGGACTCAGTCTATATTTAAAGAATACTCACTCACCTCAGTATTCCAACAGAACACTCATGTAGCCAGTGTTCTAACAGAATACTAACTCAGCCTGTGTTCTAACAGAATGTGGATTCAGATCAAATATTACTAACTCAGTCTGTGTTCTAACAGAATGTGGACTCAGATTTTGTTCAAAAATTATTCAGCCTGTGTTCTAACAGAATGTGGATTCAGATCAAAAATTACTAACTCAGTCTGTGTTCTAACAGAATGTGGGTTCAGATCAAAAATTACTAACTCAGTCTGTGTTCTAACAGAATATGAACTCAGATTTTGTTCAAAAATTACTCAGTCTGTGTTCTAACAGAATATGGACTCAGTCTATATTTAAACAATACTCACTCACCTCAGTATTCTAACAGAACACTCACGTAGCCAGTGTTCTAACAGAATACTAACTCATCCTGTGTTCTAACAAAATGTGGATTCAGATCAAAAATTACTAACTAAGTCTGTGTTCTAACAGAATGTGGACTCAGATTTTGTTCAAAAATTACTCAGTCTGTTTCTAACAGAATATGGTCTCAGTCTATGTTTAAAGAATACTCACTCAGCCAGTATTTTACCAGAGTATGGACTCAGCCTGTGTTCTAACAGAATACTCACACAGCCTGTGTTCTAACAGAATATGGACTCAGTCTATATTTAAAGAATACTCACTCACCTCAGTATTCTAACAGAACACTCACGTAGCCAGTGTTCTAACAGAATACTAACTCAGCCTGTGTTCTAACAGAATGTGGATTCAGATCAAATATTACTAACGCAGTCTGTGTTCTAACAGAATATGGACTTAGATTTTGTTCAAAAATTACTCAGTCTGTGTTCTAACAGAATATGGACTCAGTCTATGTTTAAAGAATACTCACTCAGCCAATATTTTACCAGAGTATGGACTCAGCCTGTGTTCTAACAGAATACTCACACAGCCTGTGTTCTAACAGAATATGGACTCAGTCTATATTTAAAGAATACTCACTCACCTCAGTATTCCTACAGAACACTCACGTAGCCAGTGTTCTAACAGAATACTAACTCAGCCTGTGTTCTAACAGAATGTGGATTCAGAACAAATATTACTAACTCAGTCTGTGTTCTAACAGAATGTGGACTCAGATTTTGTTCAAAAATTATTCAGCCTGTGTTCTAACAGAATGTGGATTCAGATCAAAAATTACTAACTCAGTCTGTGTTCTAACAGAATGTGGGTTCAGATCAAAAATTACTAACTCAGTCTGTGTTCTAACAGAATATGAACTCAGATTTTGTTCAAAAATTACTCAGTCTGTGTTCTAACAGAATATGGACTCAGTCTATATTTAAAGAATACTCACTCACCTCAGTATTCTAACAGAACACTCACGTAGCCAGTGTTCTAACAGAATACTAACTCATCCTGTGTTCTAACAGAATGTGGATTCAGATCAAATCTTACTAACTCAGTCTGTGTTCTAACAGAATGTGGACTCAGATTTTGTTCAAAAATTATTCAGCCTGTGTTCTAACAGAATGTGGATTCAGATGAAAAATTACTAACTCAGTCTGTGTTCTAACAGAATGTGGGTTCAGATCAAAAATTACTAACTCAGTCTGTGTTCTAACAGAATATGAACTCAGATTTTGTTCAAAAATTACTCAGTCTGTGTTCTAACAGAATATGGACTCAGTCTATATTTAAAGAATACTCACTCACCTCAGTATTCTAACAGAACACTCACATAGCCTGTGTTCTAACAGAACACTAACTCAGCCTGCTTTCTAACAGAATGTGGATTCAGATCAAATATTACTAACGCAGTCTGTGTTCTAACAGAATATGGACTTAGATTTTGTTCAAAAATTACTCAGTCTGTGTTCTAACAGAATATGGACTCAGTCTATGTTTAAAGAATACTCACTCAGCCAATATTTTACCAGAGTATGGACTCAGCCTGTGTTCTAACAGAATACTCACACAGCCTGTGTTCTAACAGAATATGGACTCAGTCTATATTTAAAGAATACTCACTCACCTCAGTATTCCAACAGAACACTCATGTAGCCAGTGTTCTAACAGAATACTAACTCAGCCTGTGTTCTAACAGAATGTGGATTCAGATCAAATATTACTAACTCAGTCTGTGTTCTAACAGAATGTGGACTCAGATTTTGTTCAAAAATTATTCAGCCTGTGTTCTAACAGAATGTGGATTCAGATCAAAAATTACTAACTCAGTCTGTGTTCTAACAGAATGTGGGTTCAGATCAAAAATTACTAACTCAGTCTGTGTTCTAACAGAATATGAACTCAGATTTTGTTCAAAAATTACTCAGTCTGTGTTCTAACAGAATATGGACTCAGTCTATATTTAAACAATACTCACTCACCTCAGTATTCTAACAGAACACTCACGTAGCCAGTGTTCTAACAGAATACTAACTCATCCTGTGTTCTAACAAAATGTGGATTCAGATCAAAAATTACTAACTCAGTCTGTGTTCTAACAGAATGTGGACTCAGATTTTGTTCAAAAATTACTCAGTCTGTTTCTAACAGAATATGGTCTCAGTCTATGTTTAAAGAATACTCACTCAGCCAGTATTTTACCAGAGTATGGACTCAGCCTGTGTTCTAACAGAATACTCACACAGCCTGTGTTCTAACAGAATATGGACTCAGTCTATATTTAAAGAATACTCACTCACCTCAGTATTCTAACAGAACACTCACGTAGCCAGTGTTCTAACAGAATACTAACTCAGCCTGTGTTCTAACAGAATGTGGATTCAGATCAAATATTACTAACGCAGTCTGTGTTCTAACAGAATATGGACTTAGATTTTGTTCAAAAATTACTCAGTCTGTGTTCTAACAGAATATGGACTCAGTCTATGTTTAAAGAATACTCACTCAGCCAATATTTTACCAGAGTATGGACTCAGCCTGTGTTCTAACAGAATACTCACACAGCCTGTGTTCTAACAGAATATGGACTCAGTCTATATTTAAAGAATACTCACTCACCTCAGTATTCTAACAGAACACTCACGTAGCCAGTGTTCTAACAGAATACTAACTCATCCTGTGTTCTAACAGAATGTGGATTCAGATCAAAAATTACTAACTCAGTCTGTGTTCTAACAGAATGTGGACTCAGATTTTGTTTAAAAATTACTCAGTCTGTTTCTAACAGAATATGGTCTCAGTCTATGTTTAAAGAATACTCACTCAGCCAGTATTTTACCAGAGTATGGACTCAGCCTGTGTTCTAACAGAATACTCACACAGCCTGTGTTCTAACAGAGTATGGACTCAGTCTATATTTAAAGAATACTCACTCACCTCAGTATTCCAACAGAACACTCATGTAGCCAGTGTTCTAAAAGAATACTAACTCAGCCTGTGTTCTAACAGAATGTGGATTCAGATCAAATATTACTAACTCAGTCTGTGTTCTAACAGAATGTGGACTCAGATTTTGTTCAAAAATTATTCAGCCTGTGTTCTAACAGAATTTGGATTCAGATCAAAAATTACTAACTCAGTCTGTGTTCTAACAGAATGTGGGTTCAGATCAAAAATTACTAACTCAGTCTGTGTTCTAACAGAATATGAACTCAGATTTTGTTCAAAAATTACTCAGTCTGTGTTCTAACAGAATATGGACTCAGTCTATATTTAAAGAATACTCACTCACCTCAGTATTCTAACAGAACACTCACATAGCCTGTGTTCTAACAGAACACTAACTCAGCCTGCTTTCTAACAGAATGTGGATTCAGATCAAATATTACTAACGCAGTCTGTGTTCTAACAGAATATGGACTTAGATTTTGTTCAAAAATTACTCAGTCTGTGTTCTAACAGAATATGGACTCAGTCTATGTTTAAAGAATACTCACTCAGCCAATATTTTACCAGAGTATGGACACAGCCTGTGTTCTAACAGAATACTCACACAGCCTGTGTTCTAACAGAATATGGACTCAGTCTGTATTTAAAGAATACTCACTCACCTCAGTATTCCAACAGAACACTCATGTAGCCAGTGTTCTAACAGAATACTAACTCAGCCTGTGTTCTAACAGAATGTGGATTCAGATCAAATATTACTAACTCAGTCTGTGTTCTAACAGAATGTGGACTCAGATTTTGTTCAAAAATTATTCAGCCTGTGTTCTAACAGAATGTGAATTCAGATCAAAAATTACTAACTCAGTCTGTGTTCTAACAGAATGTGGGTTCAGATCAAAAATTACTAACTCAGTCTGTGTTCTAACAGAATATGAACTCAGATTTTGTTCAAAAATTACTCAGTCTGTGTTCTAACAGAATATGGACTCAGTCTATATTTAAACAATACTCACTCACCTCAGTATTCTAACAGAACACTCACGTAGCCAGTGTTCTAACAGAATACTAACTCATCCTGTGTTCTAACAAAATGTGGATTCAGATCAAAAATTACTAACTCAGTCTGTGTTCTAACAGAATGTGGACTCAGATTTTGTTCAAAAATTACTCAGTCTGTTTCTAACAGAATATGGTCTCAGTCTATGTTTAAAGAATACTCACTCAGCCAGTATTTTACCAGAGTATGGACTCAGCCTGTGTTCTAACAGAATACTCACAGAGCCTGTGTTCTAACAGAATATGGACTCAGTCTATATTTAAAGAATACTCACTCACCTCAGTATTCTAACAGAACACTCACGTAGCCAGTGTTCTAACAGAATACTAACTCAGCCTGTGTTCTAACAGAATGTGGATTCAGATCAAATATTACTAACGCAGTCTGTGTTCTAACAGAATATGGACTTAGATTTTGTTCAAAAATTACTCAGTCTGTGTTCTAACAGAATATGGACTCAGTCTATGTTTAAAGAATACTCACTCAGCCAATATTTTACCAGAGTATGGACTCAGCCTGTGTTCTAACAGAATACTCACACAGCCTGTGTTCTAACAGAATATGGACTCAGTCTATATTTAAAGAATACTCACTCACCTCAGTATTCCTACAGAACACTCACGTAGCCAGTGTTCTAACAGAATACTAACTCAGCCTGTGTTCTAACAGAATGTGGATTCAGAACAAATATTACTAACTCAGTCTGTGTTCTAACAGAATGTGGACTCAGATTTTGTTCAAAAATTATTCAGCCTGTGTTCTAACAGAATGTGGATTCAGATCAAAAATTACTAACTCAGTCTGTGTTCTAACAGAATGTGGGTTCAGATCAAAAATTACTAACTCAGTCTGTGTTCTAACAGAATATGAACTCAGATTTTGTTCAAAAATTACTCAGTCTGTGTTCTAACAGAATATGGACTCAGTCTATATTTAAAGAATACTCACTCACCTCAGTATTCTAACAGAACACTCACGTAGCCAGTGTTCTAACAGAATACTAACTCATCCTGTGTTCTAACAGAATGTGGATTCAGATCAAATATTACTAACTCAGTCTGTGTTCTAACAGAATGTGGACTCAGATTTTGTTCAAAAATTATTCAGCCTGTGTTCTAACAGAATGTGGATTCAGATGAAAAATTACTAACTCAGTCTGTGTTCTAACAGAATGTGGGTTCAGATCAAAAATTACTAACTCAGTCTGTGTTCTAACAGAATATGAACTCAGATTTTGTTCAAAAATTACTCAGTCTGTGTTCTAACAGAATATGGACTCAGTCTATATTTAAAGAATACTCACTCACCTCAGTATTCTAACAGAACACTCACGTAGCCAGTGTTCTAACAGAATACTAACTCATCCTGTGTTCTAACAGAATGTGGATTCAGATCAAAAATTACTAACTCAGTCTGTGTTCTAACAGAATGTGGACTCAGATTTTGTTTAAAAATTACTCAGTCTGTTTCTAACAGAATATGGTCTCAGTCTATGTTTAAAGAATACTCACTCAGCCAGTATTTTACCAGAGTATGGACTCAGCCTGTGTTCTAACAGAATACTCACACAGCCTGTGTTCTAACAGAGTATGGACTCAGTCTATATTTAAAGAATACTCACTCACCTCAGTATTCCAACAGAACACTCACGTAGCCAGTGTTCTAAAAGAATACTAACTCAGCCTGTGTTCTAACAGAATGTGGATTCAGATCAAATATTACTAACTCAGTCTGTGTTCTAACAGAATGTGGACTCAGATTTTGTTCAAAAATTATTCAGCCTGTGTTCTAACAGAATTTGGATTCAGATCAAAAATTACTAACTCAGTCTGTGTTCTAACAGAATGTGGGTTCAGATCAAAAATTACTAACTCAGTCTGTGTTCTAACAGAATATGAACTCAGATTTTGTTCAAAAATTACTCAGTCTGTGTTCTAACAGAATATGGACTCAGTCTATATTTAAAGAATACTCACTCACCTCAGTATTCTAACAGAACACTCACATAGCCTGTGTTCTAACAGAACACTAACTCAGCCTGCTTTCTAACAGAATGTGGATTCAGATCAAATATTACTAACGCAGTCTGTGTTCTAACAGAATATGGACTTAGATTTTGTTCAAAAATTACTCAGTCTGTGTTCTAACAGAATATGGACTCAGTCTATGTTTAAAGAATACTCACTCAGCCAATATTTTACCAGAGTATGGACACAGCCTGTGTTCTAACAGAATACTCACACAGCCTGTGTTCTAACAGAATATGGACTCAGTCTATATTTAAAGAATACTCACTCACCTCAGTATTCCAACAGAACACTCATGTAGCCAGTGTTCTAACAGAATACTAACTCAGCCTGTGTTCTAACAGAATGTGGATTCAGATCAAATATTACTAACTCAGTCTGTGTTCTAACAGAATGTGGACTCAGATTTTGTTCAAAAATTATTCAGCCTGTGTTCTAACAGAATGTGGATTCAGATCAAAAATTACTAACTCAGTCTGTGTTCTAACAGAATGTGGGTTCAGATCAAAAATTACTAACTCAGTCTGTGTTCTAACAGAATATGAACTCAGATTTTGTTCAAAAATTACTCAGTCTGTGTTCTAACAGAATATGGACTCAGTCTATATTTAAACAATACTCACTCACCTCAGTATTCTAACAGAACACTCACGTAGCCAGTGTTCTAACAGAATACTAACTCATCCTTAGTTCTAACAAAATGTGGATTCAGATCAAAAATTACTAACTAAGTCTGTGTTCTAACAGAATGTGGACTCAGATTTTGTTCAAAAATTACTCAGTCTGTTTCTAACAGAATATGGTCTCAGTCTATGTTTAAAGAATACTCACTCAGCCAGTATTTTACCAGAGTATGGACTCAGCCTGTGTTCTAACAGAATACTCACACAGCCTGTGTTCTAACAGAATATGGACTCAGTCTATATTTAAAGAATACTCACTCACCTCAGTATTCTAACAGAACACTCACGTAGCCAGTGTTCTAACAGAATACTAACTCAGCCTGTGTTCTAACAGAATGTGGATTCAGATCAAATATTACTAACGCAGTCTGTGTTCTAACAGAATATGGACTTAGATTTTGTTCAAAAATTACTCAGTCTGTGTTCTAACAGAATATGGACTCAGTCTATGTTTAAAGAATACTCACTCAGCCAATATTTTACCAGAGTATGGACTCAGCCTGTGTTCTAACAGAATACTCACACAGCCTGTGTTCTAACAGAATATGGACTCAGTCTATATTTAAAGAATACTCACTCACCTCAGTATTCCTACAGAACACTCACGTAGCCAGTGTTCTAACAGAATACTAACTCAGCCTGTGTTCTAACAGAATGTGGATTCAGAACAAATATTACTAACTCAGTCTGTGTTCTAACAGAATGTGGACTCAGATTTTGTTCAAAAATTATTCAGCCTGTGTTCTAACAGAATGTGGATTCAGATCAAAAATTACTAACTCAGTCTGTGTTCTAACAGAATGTGGGTTCAGATCAAAAATTACTAACTCAGTCTGTGTTCTAACAGAATATGAACTCAGATTTTGTTCAAAAATTACTCAGTCTGTGTTCTAACAGAATATGGACTCAGTCTATATTTAAAGAATACTCACTCACCTCAGTATTCTAACAGAACACTCACGTAGCCAGTGTTCTAACAGAATACTAACTCATCCTGTGTTCTAACAGAATGTGGATTCAGATCAAATCTTACTAACTCAGTCTGTGTTCTAACAGAATGTGGACTCAGATTTTGTTCAAAAATTATTCAGCCTGTGTTCTAACAGAATGTGGATTCAGATCAAAAATTACTAACTCAGTCTGTGTTCTAACAGAATGTGGGTTCAGATCAAAAATTACTAACTCAGTCTGTGTTCTAACAGAATATGAACTCAGATTTTGTTCAAAAATTACTCAGTCTGTGTTCTAACAGAATATGGACTCAGTCTATATTTAAAGAATACTCACTCACCTCAGTATTCTAACAGAACACTCACATAGCCTGTGTTCTAACAGAACACTAACTCAGCCTGCTTTCTAACAGAATGTGGATTCAGATCAAATATTACTAACGCAGTCTGTGTTCTAACAGAATATGGACTTAGATTTTGTTCAAAAATTACTCAGTCTGTGTTCTAACAGAATATGGACTCAGTCTATGTTTAAAGAATACTCACTCAGCCAATATTTTACCAGAGTATGGACTCAGCCTGTGTTCTAACAGAATACTCACACAGCCTGTGTTCTAACAGAATATGGACTCAGTCTATATTTAAAGAATACTCACTCACCTCAGTATTCCAACAGAACACTCATGTAGCCAGTGTTCTAACAGAATACTAACTCAGCCTGTGTTCTAACAGAATGTGGATTCAGATCAAATATTACTAACTCAGTCTGTGTTCTAACAGAATGTGGACTCAGATTTTGTTCAAAAATTATTCAGCCTGTGTTCTAACAGAATGTGGATTCAGATCAAAAATTACTAACTCAGTCTGTGTTCTAACAGAATGTGGGTTCAGATCAAAAATTACTAACTCAGTCTGTGTTCTAACAGAATATGAACTCAGATTTTGTTCAAAAATTACTCAGTCTGTGTTCTAACAGAATATGGACTCAGTCTATATTTAAACAATACTCACTCACCTCAGTATTCTAACAGAACACTCACGTAGCCAGTGTTCTAACAGAATACTAACTCATCCTGTGTTCTAACAAAATGTGGATTCAGATCAAAAATTACTAACTCAGTCTGTGTTCTAACAGAATGTGGACTCAGATTTTGTTCAAAAATTACTCAGTCTGTTTCTAACAGAATATGGTCTCAGTCTATGTTTAAAGAATACTCACTCAGCCAGTATTTTACCAGAGTATGGACTCAGCCTGTGTTCTAACAGAATACTCACACAGCCTGTGTTCTAACAGAATATGGACTCAGTCTATATTTAAAGAATACTCACTCACCTCAGTATTCTAACAGAACACTCACGTAGCCAGTGTTCTAACAGAATACTAACTCAGCCTGTGTTCTAACAGAATGTGGATTCAGATCAAATATTACTAACGCAGTCTGTGTTCTAACAGAATATGGACTTAGATTTTGTTCAAAAATTACTCAGTCTGTGTTCTAACAGAATATGGACTCAGTCTATGTTTAAAGAATACTCACTCAGCCAATATTTTACCAGAGTATGGACTCAGCCTGTGTTCTAACAGAATACTCACACAGCCTGTGTTCTAACAGAATATGGACTCAGTCTATATTTAAAGAATACTCACTCACCTCAGTATTCTAACAGAACACTCACGTAGCCAGTGTTCTAACAGAATACTAACTCATCCTGTGTTCTAACAGAATGTGGATTCAGATCAAAAATTACTAACTCAGTCTGTGTTCTAACAGAATGTGGACTCAGATTTTGTTTAAAAATTACTCAGTCTGTTTCTAACAGAATATGGTCTCAGTCTATGTTTAAAGAATACTCACTCAGCCAGTATTTTACCAGAGTATGGACTCAGCCTGTGTTCTAACAGAATACTCACACAGCCTGTGTTCTAACAGAGTATGGACTCAGTCTATATTTAAAGAATACTCACTCACCTCAGTATTCCAACAGAACACTCATGTAGCCAGTGTTCTAAAAGAATACTAACTCAGCCTGTGTTCTAACAGAATGTGGATTCAGATCAAATATTACTAACTCAGTCTGTGTTCTAACAGAATGTGGACTCAGATTTTGTTCAAAAATTATTCAGCCTGTGTTCTAACAGAATTTGGATTCAGATCAAAAATTACTAACTCAGTCTGTGTTCTAACAGAATGTGGGTTCAGATCAAAAATTACTAACTCAGTCTGTGTTCTAACAGAATATGAACTCAGATTTTGTTCAAAAATTACTCAGTCTGTGTTCTAACAGAATATGGACTCAGTCTATATTTAAAGAATACTCACTCACCTCAGTATTCTAACAGAACACTCACATAGCCTGTGTTCTAACAGAACACTAACTCAGCCTGCTTTCTAACAGAATGTGGATTCAGATCAAATATTACTAACGCAGTCTGTGTTCTAACAGAATATGGACTTAGATTTTGTTCAAAAATTACTCAGTCTGTGTTCTAACAGAATATGGACTCAGTCTATGTTTAAAGAATACTCACTCAGCCAATATTTTACCAGAGTATGGACACAGCCTGTGTTCTAACAGAATACTCACACAGCCTGTGTTCTAACAGAATATGGACTCAGTCTGTATTTAAAGAATACTCACTCACCTCAGTATTCCAACAGAACACTCATGTAGCCAGTGTTCTAACAGAATACTAACTCAGCCTGTGTTCTAACAGAATGTGGATTCAGATCAAATATTACTAACTCAGTCTGTGTTCTAACAGAATGTGGACTCAGATTTTGTTCAAAAATTATTCAGCCTGTGTTCTAACAGAATGTGAATTCAGATCAAAAATTACTAACTCAGTCTGTGTTCTAACAGAATGTGGGTTCAGATCAAAAATTACTAACTCAGTCTGTGTTCTAACAGAATATGAACTCAGATTTTGTTCAAAAATTACTCAGTCTGTGTTCTAACAGAATATGGACTCAGTCTATATTTAAACAATACTCACTCACCTCAGTATTCTAACAGAACACTCACGTAGCCAGTGTTCTAACAGAATACTAACTCATCCTGTGTTCTAACAAAATGTGGATTCAGATCAAAAATTACTAACTCAGTCTGTGTTCTAACAGAATGTGGACTCAGATTTTGTTCAAAAATTACTCAGTCTGTTTCTAACAGAATATGGTCTCAGTCTATGTTTAAAGAATACTCACTCAGCCAGTATTTTACCAGAGTATGGACTCAGCCTGTGTTCTAACAGAATACTCACAGAGCCTGTGTTCTAACAGAATATGGACTCAGTCTATATTTAAAGAATACTCACTCACCTCAGTATTCTAACAGAACACTCACGTAGCCAGTGTTCTAACAGAATACTAACTCAGCCTGTGTTCTAACAGAATGTGGATTCAGATCAAATATTACTAACGCAGTCTGTGTTCTAACAGAATATGGACTTAGATTTTGTTCAAAAATTACTCAGTCTGTGTTCTAACAGAATATGGACTCAGTCTATGTTTAAAGAATACTCACTCAGCCAATATTTTACCAGAGTATGGACTCAGCCTGTGTTCTAACAGAATACTCACACAGCCTGTGTTCTAACAGAATATGGACTCAGTCTATATTTAAAGAATACTCACTCACCTCAGTATTCCTACAGAACACTCACGTAGCCAGTGTTCTAACAGAATACTAACTCAGCCTGTGTTCTAACAGAATGTGGATTCAGAACAAATATTACTAACTCAGTCTGTGTTCTAACAGAATGTGGACTCAGATTTTGTTCAAAAATTATTCAGCCTGTGTTCTAACAGAATGTGGATTCAGATCAAAAATTACTAACTCAGTCTGTGTTCTAACAGAATGTGGGTTCAGATCAAAAATTACTAACTCAGTCTGTGTTCTAACAGAATATGAACTCAGATTTTGTTCAAAAATTACTCAGTCTGTGTTCTAACAGAATATGGACTCAGTCTATATTTAAAGAATACTCACTCACCTCAGTATTCTAACAGAACACTCACGTAGCCAGTGTTCTAACAGAATACTAACTCATCCTGTGTTCTAACAGAATGTGGATTCAGATCAAATATTACTAAATCAGTCTGTGTTCTAACAGAATGTGGACTCAGATTTTGTTCAAAAATTATTCAGCCTGTGTTCTAACAGAATGTGGATTCAGATCAAAAATTACTAACTCAGTCTGTGTTCTAACAGAATGTGGGTTCAGATCAAAAATTACTAACTCAGTCTGTGTTCTAACAGAATATGAACTCAGATTTTGTTCAAAAATTACTCAGTCTGTGTTCTAACAGAATATGGACTCAGTCTATATTTAAAGAATACTCACTCACCTCAGTATTCTAACAGAACACTCACGTAGCCAGTGTTCTAACAGAATACTAACTCATCCTGTGTTCTAACAGAATGTGGATTCAGATCAAAAATTACTAACTCAGTCTGTGTTCTAACAGAATGTGGACTCAGATTTTGTTTAAAAATTACTCAGTCTGTTTCTAACAGAATATGGTCTCAGTCTATGTTTAAAGAATACTCACTCAGCCAGTATTTTACCAGAGTATGGACTCAGCCTGTGTTCTAACAGAATACTCACACAGCCTGTGTTCTAACAGAATATGGACTCAGTCTATATTTAAAGAATACTCACTCACCTCAGTATTCCAACAGAACACTCATGTAGCCAGTGTTCTAAAAGAATACTAACTCAGCCTGTGTTCTAACAGAATGTGGATTCAGATCAAATATTACTAACTCAGTCTCTGTTCTAACAGAATGTGGACTCAGATTTTGTTCAAAAATTATTCAGCCTGTGTTCTAACAGAATTTGGATTCAGATCAAAAATTACTAACTCAGTCTGTGTTCTAACAGAATGTGGGTTCAGATCAAAAATTACTAACTCAGTCTGTGTTCTAACAGAATATGAACTCAGATTTTGTTCAAAAATTACTCAGTCTGTGTTCTAACAGAATATGGACTCAGTCTATATTTAAACAATACTCACTCACCTCAGTATTCTAACAGAACACTCACGTAGCCAGTGTTCTAACAGAATACTAACTCATCCTGTGTTCTAACAAAATGTGGATTCAGATCAAAAATTACTAACTCAGTCTGTGTTCTAACAGAATGTGGACTCAGATTTTGTTCAAAAATTACTCAGTCTGTTTCTAACAGAATATGGTCTCAGTCTATGTTTAAAGAATACTCACTCAGCCAGTATTTTACCAGAGTATGGACTCAGCCTGTGTTCTAACAGAATACTCACACAGCCTGTGTTCTAACAGAATATGGACTCAGTCTATATTTAAAGAATACTCACTCACCTCAGTATTCTAAGAGAACACTCACGTAGCCAGTGTTCTAACAGAATACTAACTCAGCCTGTGTTCTAACAGAATGTGGATTCAGATCAAATATTACTAACGCAGTCTGTGTTCTAACAGAATATGGACTTAGATTTTGTTCAAAAATTACTCAGTCTGTGTTCTAACAGAATATGGACTCAGTCTATGTTTAAAGAATACTCACTCAGCCAATATTTTACCAGAGTATGGACTCAGCCTGTGTTCTAACAGAATACTCACACAGCCTGTGTTCTAACAGAATATGGACTCAGTCTATATTTAAAGAATACTCACTCACCTCAGTATTCCAACAGAACACTCATGTAGCCAGTGTTCTAACAGAATACTAACTCAGCCTGTGTTCTAACAGAATGTGGATTCAGATCAAATATTACTAACTCAGTCTGTGTTCTAACAGAATGTGGACTCAGATTTTGTTCAAAAATTATTCAGCCTGTGTTCTAACAGAATGTGGATTCAGATCAAAAATTACTAACTCAGTCTGTGTTCTAACAGAATGAGGGTTCAGATCAAAAATTACTAACTCAGTCTGTGTTCTAACAGAATATGAACTCAGATTTTGTTCAAAAATTACTCAGTATGTGTTCTAACAGAATATGGACTCAGTCTATATTTAAAGAATACTCACTCACCTCAGTATTCTAACAGAACACTCACGTAGCCAGTGTTCTAACAGAATACTAACTCATCCTGTGTTCTAACAGAATGTGGATTCAGATCAAAAATTACTAACTCAGTCTGTGTTCTAACAGAATGTGGACTCAGATTTTGTTCAAAAATTATTCACCCTGTGTTCTAACAGAATGTGGATTCAGATCAAAAATTACTAACTCAGTCTGTGTTCTAACAAAATATGGACTCAGTCTATGTTTAAAGAATACTCACTCAGCCAGTATTTTACCAGAGTATGGACTCAGCCTGTGTTCTAACAGAATACTCACACAGCCTGTGTTCTAACAGAATATGGACTCAGTCTATATTTAAAGAATACTCACTCCCCTCAGTATTCTAACAGAACACTCACGTAGCCAGTGTTCTAACAGAATACTAACTCAGCCTGTGTTCTAACAGAATGTGGATTCAGATCAAAAATTACTAACTCAGTCTGTGTTCTAACAGAATGTGGACTCAGTCTAAGTTTAAAGAATACTCACTCAGCCAGTATTTTACCAGAGTATGGACTCAGCCTGTGTTCTAACAGAATACTCACACAGCCTGTGTTCTAACAGAATATGGACTCAGTCTATATTTAAAGAATACTCACTCACCTCAGTATTCTAACAGAACACTCACGTAGCCTGTGTTCTAACAGAACACTAACTCAGCCTGTTTTCTAACAGAATGTGGATTCAGATCAAAAATTACTAACGCAGTCTGTGTTCTAACAGAATATGGACTTAGATTTTGTTCAAAAATTACTCAGTCTGTGTTCTAACAGAATATGGACTCAGTCTATATTTAAAGAATACTCACTCACCTCAGTATTCCAACAGAACACTCATGTAGCCAGTGTTCTAACAGAATACTAACTCAGCCTGTGTTTTAACAAAATGTGGATTCAGATCAAATATTACTAACTCAGTCTGTGTTCTAACAGAATGTGGACTCAGATTTTGTTCAAAAATTATTCAGCCTGTGTTCTAACAGAATGTGTATTCAGATCAAAAATTACTAACTCAGTCTGTGTTCTAACAGAATGTGGGTTCAGATCAAAAATTACTAACTCAGTCTGTGTTCTAACAGAATATGAACTCAGATTTTGTTCAAAAATTACTCAGTCTGTGTTCTAACAGAATATGGACTCAGTCTATATTTAAAGAATACTCACTCACCTCAGTATTCTAACAGAACACTCACGTAGCCAGTGTTCTAACAGAATACTAACTCATCCTGTGTTCTAACAGAATGTGGATTCAGATCAAAAATTACTAACTCAGTCTGTGTTCTAACAGAATGTGGACTCAGATTTTGTTTAAAAATTACTCAGTCTGTTTCTAACAGAATATGGTCTCAGTCTATGTTTAAAGAATACTCACTCAGCCAGTATTTTACCAGAGTATGGACTCAGCCTGTGTTCTAACAGAATACTCACACAGCCTGTGTTCTAACAGAATATGGACTCAGTCTATATTTAAAGAATACTCACTCACCTCAGTATTCCAACAGAACACTCATGTAGCCAGTGTTCTAACAGAATACTAACTCAGCCTGTGTTCTAACAGAATGTGGATTCAGATCAAATATTACTAACTCAGTCTGTGTTCTAACAGAATGTGGACTCAGATTTTGTTCAAAAATTATTCAGCCTGTGTTCTAACAGAATGTGGATTCAGATCAAAAATTACTAACTCAGTCTGTGTTCTAACAGAATGTGGGTTCAGATCAAAAATTACTAACTCAGTCTGTGTTCTAACAGAATATGAACTCAGATTTTGTTCAAAAATTACTCAGTCTGTGTTCTAACAGAATATGGACTCAGTCTATATTTAAAGAATACTCACTCACCTCAGTATTCTAACAGAACACTCACGTAGCCAGTGTTCTAACAGAATACTAACTCATCCTGTGTTCTAACAGAATGTGGATTCAGATCAAATATTACTAACTCAGTCTGTGTTCTAACAGAATGTGGACTCAGATTTTGTTCAAAAATTATTCAGCCTGTGTTCTAACAGAATGTGGATTCAGATCAAAAATTACTAACTCAGTCTGTGTTCTAACAGAATGTGGGTTCAGATCAAAAATTACTAACTCAGTCTGTGTTCTAACAGAATATGAACTCAGATTTTGTTCAAAAATTACTCAGTCTGTGTTCTAACAGAATATGGACTCAGTCTATATTTAAAGAATACTCACTCACCTCAGTATTCTAACAGAACACTCACGTAGCCAGTGTTCTAACAGAATACTAACTCATCCTGTGTTCTAACAGAATGTGGATTCAGATCAAAAATTACTAACTCAGTCTGTGTTCTAACAGAATGTGGACTCAGATTTTGTTTAAAAATTACTCAGTCTGTTTCTAACAGAATATGGTCTCAGTCTATGTTTAAAGAATACTCACTCAGCCAGTATTTTACCAGAGTATGGACTCAGCCTGTGTTCTAACAGAATACTCACACAGCCTGTGTTCTAACAGAATATGTACTCAGTCTATATTTAAAGAATACTCACTCACCTCAGTATTCTAACAGAACACTCACGTAGCCAGTGTTCTAACAGAATACTAACTCAGCCTGTGTTCTAACAGAATGTGGATTCAGATCAAAAATTACTAACTCAGTCTGTGTTCTAACAGAATGTGGACTCAGATTTTGTTCAAAAATTACTCAGTCTGTTTCTAACAGAATATGGTCTCAGTCTATGTTTAAAGAATACTCACTCCTCCAGTATTTTACCAGAGTATGGACTCAGCCTGTGTTCTAACAGAATACTCACACAGACTGTGTTCTAACAGAATATGGACTCAGTCTATATTTAAGGAATACTCACTCACCTCAGTATTCCAACAGAACACTCATGTAGCCAGTGTTCTAACAGAATACTAACGCAGCCTGTGTTTTAACAAAATGTGGATTCAGATCAAATATTACTAACTCAGTCTGTGTTCTAACAGAATGTGGACTCAGATTTTGTTCAAAAATTATTCAGCCTGTGTTCTAACAGAATGTGTATTCAGATCAAAAATTACTAACTCAGTCTGTGTTCTAACAGAATGTGGGTTCAGATCAAAAATTACTAACTCAGTCTGTGTTCTAACAGAATATGAACTCAGATTTTGTTCAAAAATTACTCAGTCTGTGTTCTAACAGAATATGGACTCAGTATATATTTAAAGAATACTCACTCACCTCAGTATTCTAACAGAACACTCACGTAGCCAGTGTTCTAACAGAATACTAACTCATCCTGTGTTCTAACAGAATGTGGAATCAGATCAAAAATTACTAACTCAGTCTGTGTTCTAACAGAATGTGGACTCAGATTTTGTTTAAAAATTACTCAGTCTGTTTCTAACAGAATATGGTCTCAGTCTATGTTTAAAGAATACTCACTCAGCCAGTATTTTACCAGAGTATGGACTCAGCCTGTGTTCTAACAGAATACTCACACAGCCTGTGTTCTAACAGAATATGGACTCAGTCTATATTTAAAGAATACTCACTCACCTCAGTATTCTAACAGAACACTCACGTAGCCTGTGTTCTAACAGAACACTAACTCAGCCTGTTTTCTAACAGAATGTGGATTCAGATCAAAAATTACTAACGCAGTCTGTGTTCTAACAGAATATGGACTTAGATTTTGTTCAAAAATTACTCAGTCTGTGTTCTAACAGAATATGGACTCAGTCTATATTTAAAGAATACTCACTCACCTCAGTATTCCAACAGAACACTCATGTAGCCAGTGTTCTAACAGAATACTAACTCAGCCTGTGTTTTAACAAAATGTGGATTCAGATCAAATATTACTAACTCAGTCTGTGTTCTAACAGAATGTGGACTCAGATTTTGTTCAAAAATTATTCAGCCTGTGTTCTAACAGAATGTGTATTCAGATCAAAAATTACTAACTCAGTCTGTGTTCTAACAGAATGTGGGTTCAGATCAAAAATTACTAACTCAGTCTGTGTTCTAACAGAATATGAACTCAGATTTTGTTCAAAAATTACTCAGTCTGTGTTCTAACAGAATATGGACTCAGTCTATATTTAAAGAATACTCACTCACCTCAGTATTCTAACAGAACACTCACGTAGCCAGTGTTCTAACAGAATACTAACTCATCCTGTGTTCTAACAGAATGTGGATTCAGATCAAAAATTACTAACTCAGTCTGTGTTCTAACAGAATGTGGACTCAGATTTTGTTTAAAAATTACTCAGTCTGTTTCTAACAGAATATGGTCTCAGTCTATGTTTAAAGAATACTCACTCAGCCAGTATTTTACCAGAGTATGGACTCAGCCTGTGTTCTAACAGAATACTCACACAGCCTGTGTTCTAACAGAATATGGACTCAGTCTATATTTAAAGAATACTCACTCACCTCAGTATTCCAACAGAACACTCATGTAGCCAGTGTTCTAACAGAATACTAACTCAGCCTGTGTTCTAACAGAATGTGGATTCAGATCAAATATTACTAACTCAGTCTGTGTTCTAACAGAATGTGGACTCAGATTTTGTTCAAAAATTATTCAGCCTGTGTTCTAACAGAATGTGGATTCAGATCAAAAATTACTAACTCAGTCTGTGTTCTAACAGAATGTGGGTTCAGATCAAAAATTACTAACTCAGTCTGTGTTCTAACAGAATATGAACTCAGATTTTGTTCAAAAATTACTCAGTCTGTGTTCTAACAGAATATGGACTCAGTCTATATTTAAAGAATACTCACTCACCTCAGTATTCTAACAGAACACTCACGTAGCCAGTGTTCTAACAGAATACTAACTCATCCTGTGTTCTAACAGAATGTGGATTCAGATCAAATATTACTAACTCAGTCTGTGTTCTAACAGAATGTGGACTCAGATTTTGTTCAAAAATTATTCAGCCTGTGTTCTAACAGAATGTGGATTCAGATCAAAAATTACTAACTCAGTCTGTGTTCTAACAGAATGTGGGTTCAGATCAAAAATTACTAACTCAGTCTGTGTTCTAACAGAATATGAACTCAGATTTTGTTCAAAAATTACTCAGTCTGTGTTCTAACAGAATATGGACTCAGTCTATATTTAAAGAATACTCACTCACCTCAGTATTCTAACAGAACACTCACGTAGCCAGTGTTCTAACAGAATACTAACTCATCCTGTGTTCTAACAGAATGTGGATTCAGATCAAAAATTACTAACTCAGTCTGTGTTCTAACAGAATGTGGACTCAGATTTTGTTTAAAAATTACTCAGTCTGTTTCTAACAGAATATGGTCTCAGTCTATGTTTAAAGAATACTCACTCAGCCAGTATTTTACCAGAGTATGGACTCAGCCTGTGTTCTAACAGAATACTCACACAGCCTGTGTTCTAACAGAATATGTACTCAGTCTATATTTAAAGAATACTCACTCACCTCAGTATTCTAACAGAACACTCACGTAGCCAGTGTTCTAACAGAATACTAACTCAGCCTGTGTTCTAACAGAATGTGGATTCAGATCAAAAATTACTAACTCAGTCTGTGTTCTAACAGAATGTGGACTCAGATTTTGTTCAAAAATTACTCAGTCTGTTTCTAACAGAATATGGTCTCAGTCTATGTTTAAAGAATACTCACTCCTCCAGTATTTTACCAGAGTATGGACTCAGCCTGTGTTCTAACAGAATACTCACACAGACTGTGTTCTAACAGAATATGGACTCAGTCTATATTTAAGGAATACTCACTCACCTCAGTATTCCAACAGAACACTCATGTAGCCAGTGTTCTAACAGAATACTAACGCAGCCTGTGTTTTAACAAAATGTGGATTCAGATCAAATATTACTAACTCAGTCTGTGTTCTAACAGAATGTGGACTCAGATTTTGTTCAAAAATTATTCAGCCTGTGTTCTAACAGAATGTGTATTCAGATCAAAAATTACTAACTCAGTCTGTGTTCTAACAGAATGTGGGTTCAGATCAAAAATTACTAACTCAGTCTGTGTTCTAACAGAATATGAACTCAGATTTTGTTCAAAAATTACTCAGTCTGTGTTCTAACAGAATATGGACTCAGTATATATTTAAAGAATACTCACTCACCTCAGTATTCTAACAGAACACTCACGTAGCCAGTGTTCTAACAGAATACTAACTCATCCTGTGTTCTAACAGAATGTGGAATCAGATCAAAAATTACTAACTCAGTCTGTGTTCTAACAGAATGTGGACTCAGATTTTGTTTAAAAATTACTCAGTCTGTTTCTAACAGAATATGGTCTCAGTCTATGTTTAAAGAATACTCACTCAGCCAGTATTTTACCAGAGTATGGACTCAGCCTGTGTTCTAACAGAATACTCACACAGCCTGTGTTCTAACAGAATATGGACTCAGTCTATATTTAAAGAATACTCACTCACCTCAGTATTCCAACAGAACACTCATGTAGCCAGTGTTCTAACAGAATACTAACTCAGCCTGTGTTCTAACAGAATGTGGATTCAGATCAAATATTACTAACTCAGTCTGTGTTCTAACAGAATGTGGACTCAGATTTTGTTCAAAAATTATTCAGCCTGTGTTCTAACAGAATGTGGATTCAGATCAAAAATTACTAACTCAGTCTGTGTTCTAACAGAATGTGGGTTCAGATCAAAAATTACTAACTCAGTCTGTGTTTTAACAGAATATGGACTCAGTCTATATTTAAAGAATACTCACTCACCTCAGTATTCTAACAGAACACTCACGTAGCCAGTGTTCTAACAGAATACTAACTCATCCTGTGTTCTAACAGAATGTGGATTCAGATCAAATATTACTAACTCAGTCTGTGTTCTAACAGAATGTGGACTCAGATTTTGTTCAAAAATTATTCAGCCTGTGTTCTAACAGAATGTGGATTCAGATCAAAAATTACTAACTCAGTCTGTGTTCTAACAGAATGTGGGTTCAGATCAAAAATTACTAACTCAGTCTGTGTTCTAACAGAATATGAACTCAGATTTTGTTCAAAAATTACTCAGTCTGTGTTCTAACAGAATATGGACTCAGTCTATATTTAAAGAATACTCACTCACCTCAGTATTCTAACAGAACACTCACGTAGCCAGTGTTCTAACAGAATACTAACTCATCCTGTGTTCTAACAGAATGTGGATTCAGATCAAAAATTACTAACTCAGTCTGTGTTCTAACAGAATGTGGACTCAGATTTTGTTCAAAAATTACTCAGTCTGTTTCTAACAGAATATGGTCTCAGTCTATGTTTAAAGAATACTCACTCAGCCAGTATTTTACCAGAGTATGGACTCAGCCTGTGTTCTAACAGAATACTCACACAGCCTGTGTTCTAACAGAATATGTACTCAGTCTATATTTAAAGAATACTCACTCACCTCAGTATTCTAACAGAACACTCACGTAGCCAGTGTTCTAACAGAATACTAACTCAGCCTGTGTTCTAACAGAATGTGGATTCAGATCAAAAATTACTAACTCAGTCTGTGTTCTAACAGAATGTGGACTCAGATTTTGTTCAAAAATTACTCAGTCTGTTTCTAACAGAATATGGTCTCAGTCTATGTTTAAAGAATACTCACTCAGCCAGTATTTTACCAGAGTATGGACTCAGCCTGTGTTCTAACAGAATACTCAAACAGACTGTGTTCTAACAGAATATGGACTCAGTCTATATTTAAAGAATACTCACTCACCTCAGTATTCCAACAGAACACTCATGTAGCCAGTGTTCTAACAGAATACTAACTCAGCCTGTGTTCTAACAGAATGTGGACTCAGATTTTGTTCAAAAATTACTCAGTCTGTTTCTAACAGAATATGGACTCAGTCTATGTTTAAAGAATACTCACTCAACCAGTATTTTACCAGAGTATGGACTCAGCCTGTGTTCTAACAGAATACTCACACAGCCTGTGTTCTAACAGAATATGGACTCAGTCTATATTTAAAGAATACTCACTCACCTCAGTATTCTAACAGAACACTCACGTAGCCTGTGTTCTAACAGAACACTAACTCAACCTGTTTTCTAACAGAATGTGGATTCAGATCAAAAATTACTAACGCAGTCTGTGTTCTAACAGAATATGGACTTAGATTTTGTTCAAAAATTACTCAGTCTGTGTTCTAACAGAATATGGACTCAGTCTATATTTAAAGAATACTCACTCACCTCAGTATTCCAACAGAACACTCACGTAGCCAGTGTTCTAACAGAATACTAACTCAGCCTGTGTTCTAACAGAATGTGGATTCAGATCAAATATTACTAACTCAGTCTGTGTTCTAACAGAATGTGGACTCAGATTTTGTTCAAAAATTATTCAGCCTGTGTTCTAACAGAATGTGGATTCAGATCAAAAATTACTAACTCAGTCTGTGTTCTAACGGAATGTGGACTCAGATTTTGTTCAAAAATTATTCAGCCTGTGTTCTAACAGAATGTGGATTCAGATCAAAAATTACTAACGCAGTCTGTGTTCTAACAGAATATGGACTTAGATTTTGTTCAAAAATTACTCAGTCTGTGTTCTAACAGAATATGGACTCAGTCTATGTTTAAAGAATACTCACTCAGCCAATATTTTACCAGAGTATGGACTCAGCCTGTGTTCTAACAGAATACTCACACAGCCTGTGTTCTAACAGAATATGGACTCAGTCTATATTTAAAGAATACTCACTCACCTCAGTATTCCTACATAACACTCACGTAGCCAGTGTTCTAACAGAATACTAACTCAGCCTGTGTTCTAACAGAATGTGGATTCAGAACAAATATTACTAACTCAGTCTGTGTTCTAACAGAATGTGGACTCAGATTTTGTTCAAAAATTATTCAGCCTGTGTTCTAACAGAATGTGGATTCAGATCAAAAATTACTAACTCAGTCTGTGTTCTAACAGAATGTGGGTTCAGATCAAAAATTACTAACTCAGTCTGTGTTCTAACAGAATATGAACTCAGATTTTGTTCAAAAATTACTCAGTCTGTGTTCTAACAGAATATGGACTCAGTCTATATTTAAAGAATACTCACTCACCTCAGTATTCTAACAGAACACTCACGTAGCCAGTGTTCTAACAGAATACTAACTCATCCTGTGTTCTAACAGAATGTGGATTCAGATCAAATATTACTAACTCAGTCTGTGTTCTAACAGAATGTGGACTCAGATTTTGTTCAAAAATTATTCAGCCTGTGTTCTAACAGAATGTGGATTCAGATCAAAAATTACTAACTCAGTCTGTGTTCTAACAGAATGTGGGTTCAGATCAAAAATTACTAACTCAGTCTGTGTTCTAACAGAATATGAACTCAGATTTTGTTCAAAAATTTCTCAGTCTGTGTTCTAACAGAATATGGACTCAGTCTATATTTAAAGAATACTCACTCACCTCAGTATTCTAACAGAACACTCACGTAGCCAGTGTTCTAACAGAATACTAACTCATCCTGTGTTCTAACAGAATGTGGATTCAGATCAAAAATTACTAACTCAGTCTGTGTTCTAACAGAATGTGGACTCAGATTTTGTTCAAAAATTACTCAGTCTGTTTCTAACAGAATATGGTCTCAGTCTATGTTTAAAGAATACTCACTCAGCCAGTATTTTACCAGAGTATGGACTCAGCCTGTGTTCTAACAGAATACTCACACAGCCTGTGTTCTAACAGAATATGTACTCAGTCTATATTTAAAGAATACTCACTCACCTCAGTATTCTAACAGAACACTCACGTAGCCAGTGTTCTAACAGAATACTAACTCAGCCTGTGTTCTAACAGAATGTGGATTCAGATCAAAAATTACTAACTCAGTCTGTGTTCTAACAGAATGTGGACTCAGATTTTGTTCAAAAATTACTCAGTCTGTTTCTAACAGAATATGGTCTCAGTCTATGTTTAAAGAATACTCACTCAGCCAGTATTTTACCAGAGTATGGACTCAGCCTGTGTTCTAACAGAATACTCACACAGACTGTGTTCTAACAGAATATGGACTCAGTCTATATTTAAAGAATACTCACTCACCTCAGTATTCCAACAGAACACTCATGTAGCCAGTGTTCTAACAGAATATTAACTCAGCCTGTGTTTTAACAAAATGTGGATTCAGATCAAATATTACTAACTCAGTCTGTGTTCTAACAGAATGTGGACTCAGATTTTGTTCAAAAATTATTCAGCCTGTGTTCTAACAGAATGTGTATTCAGATCAAAAATTACTAACTCAGTCTGTGTTCTAACAGAATGTGGGTTCAGATCAAAAATTACTAACTCAGTCTGTGTTCTAACAGAATATGAACTCAGATTTTGTTCAAAAATTACTCAGTCTGTGTTCTAACAGAATATGGACTCAGTCTATATTTAAAGAATACTCACTCACCTCAGTATTCTAACAGAACACTCACGTAGCCAGTGTTCTAACAGAATACTAACTCATCCTGTGTTCTAACAGAATGTGGATTCAGATCAAAAATTACTAACTCAGTCTGTGTTCTAACAGAATGTGGACTCAGATTTTGTTTAAAAATTACTCAGTCTGTTTCTAACAGAATATGGTCTCAGTCTATGTTTAAAGAATACTCACTCAGCCAGTATTTTACCAGAGTATGGACTCAGCCTGTGTTCTAACAGAATACTCACACAGCCTGTGTTCTAACAGAATATGGACTCAGTCTATATTTAAAGAATACTCACTCACCTCAGTATTCCAACAGAACACTCATGTAGCCAGTGTTCTAACAGAATACTAACTCAGTCTGTGTTCTAACAGAATGTGGACTCAGATTTTGTTCAAAAATTACTCAGTCTGTTTCTAACAGAATATGGTCTCAGTCTATGTTTAAAGAATACTCACTCAGCCAGTATTTTACCAGAGTATGGACTCAGCCTGTGTTCTAACAGAATACTCACACAGACTGTGTTCTAACAGAATATGGACTCAGTCTATATTTAAAGAATACTCACTCACCTCAGTATTCCAACAGAACACTCATGTAGCCAGTGTTCTAACAGAATACTAACTCAGCCTGTGTTTTAACAAAATGTGGATTCAGATCAAATATTACTAACTCAGTCTGTGTTCTAACAGAATGTGGACTCAGATTTTGTTCAAAAATTATTCAGCCTGTGTTCTAACAGAATGTGTATTCAGATCAAAAATTACTAACTCAGTCTGTGTTCTAACAGAATGTGGGTTCAGATCAAAAATTACTAACTCAGTCTGTGTTCTAACAGAATATGAACTCAGATTTTGTTCAAAAATTACTCAGTCTGTGTTCTAACAGAATATGGACTCAGTCTATATTTAAAGAATACTCACTCACCTCAGTATTCTAACAGAACACTCACGTAGCCAGTGTTCTAACAGAATACTAACTCATCCTGTGTTCTAACAGAATGTGGATTCAGATCAAAAATTACTAACTCAGTCTGTGTTCTAACAGAATGTGGACTCAGATTTTGTTTAAAAATTACTCAGTCTGTTTCTAACAGAATATGGTCTCAGTCTATGTTTAAAGAATACTCACTCAGCCAGTATTTTACCAGAGTATGGACTCAGCCTGTGTTCTAACAGAATACTCACACAGCCTGTGTTCTAACAGAATATGGACTCAGTCTATATTTAAAGAATACTCACTCACCTCAGTATTCCAACAGAACACTCATGTAGCCAGTGTTCTAACAGAATACTAACTCAGCCTGTGTTCTAACAGAATGTGGATTCAGATCAAATATTACTAACTCAGTCTGTGTTCTAACAGAATGTGGACTCAGATTTTGTTCAAAAATTATTCAGCCTGTGTTCTAACAGAATTTGGATTCAGATCAAAAATTACTAACTCAGTCTGTGTTCTAACAGAATGTGGGTTCAGATCAAAAATTACTAACTCAGTCTGTGTTCTAACAGAATATGAACTCAGATTTTGTTCAAAAATTACTCAGTCTGTGTTCTAACAGAATATGGACTCAGTCTATATTTAAAGAATACTCACTCACCTCAGTATTCTAACAGAACACTCACATAGCCTGTGTTCTAACAGAACACTAACTCAGCCTGCTTTCTAACAGAATGTGGATTCAGATCAAATATTACTAACGCAGTCTGTGTTCTAACAGAATATGGACTTAGATTTTGTTCAAAAATTACTCAGTCTGTGTTCTAACAGAATATGGACTCAGTCTATGTTTAAAGAATACTCACTCAGCCAATATTTTACCAGAGTATGGACACAGCCTGTGTTCTAACAGAATACTCACACAGCCTGTGTTCTAACAGAATATGGACTCAGTCTATATTTAAAGAATACTCACTCACCTCAGTATTCCAACAGAACACTCATGTAGCCAGTGTTCTAACAGAATACTAACGCAGCCTGTGTTCTAACAGAATGTGGATTCAGATCAAATATTACTAACTCAGTCTGTGTTCTAACAGAATGTGGACTCAGATTTTGTTCAAAAATTATTCAGCCTGTGTTCTAACAGAATGTGGATTCAGATCAAAAATTACTAACTCAGTCTGTGTTCTAACAGAATGTGGGTTCAGATCAAAAATTACTAACTCAGTCTGTGTTCTAACAGAATATGAACTCAGATTTTGTTCAAAAATTACTCAGTCTGTGTTCTAACAGAATATGGACTCAGTCTATGTTTAAAGAATACTCACTCAGCCAGTGTTCTACCATAATATGGATTCAGACTATTTTCAAGAATACTCACTCAGCCTGTGTTCTAGCAGAACGCTCACTTAGCCTGTGTTCTAACAGAATGTGGACTCAGATATTGTTCAAAAATTACTAACTCAGTCTGTGTTCTAACAGAATTTGGACGCAGTCTATGTTTAAAAAATACTCACTCACCTCAGTGTTCTAACAGAACACTCACGTAGCCTGTGTTCTAACAGAACACTAACTCAGCCTGTTTTCTAACAAAATGTAGATTCAGATCAAAAATTACTAACGCAGTCTGTGTTCTAACAGAATATGGACTTAGATTTTGTTCAAAAATTACTCAGTCTGTGTTCTAACAGAATATGGACTCAGTCTATGTTTAAAGAATACTCACTCAGCCAGTATTTTACCAGAGTATGGACTCAGCCTGTGTTCTAACAGAATACTCACACAGCCTGTGTTCTAACAGAATATGTACTCAGTCTATATTTAAAGAATACTCACTCACCTCAGTATTCTAACAGAACACTCACGTAGCCAGTGTTCTAACAGAATACTAACTCAGCCTGTGTTCTAACAGAATGTGGACTCAGATTTTGTTCAAAAATTACTCAGTCTGTTTGTAACAGAATATGGACTCAGTCTATATTTAAAGAATACTCACTCACCTCAGTATTCTAACAGAACACTCACGTAGCCTGTGTTCTAACAGAACACTAACTCAGCCTGTTTTCTAACAGAATGTGGATTCAGATCAAAAATTACTAACGCAGTCTGTGTTCTAACAGAATATGGACTTAGATTTTGTTCAAAAATTACTCAGTCTGTGTTCTAACAGAATATGGACTCAGTCTATATTTAAAGAATACTCACTCACCTCAGTATTCCAACAGAACACTCACGTAGCCAGTGTTCTAACAGAATACTAACTCAGCCTGTGTTCTAACAGAATGTGGATTCAGATCAAATATTACTAACTCAGTCTGTGTTCTAACAGAATGTGGACTCAGATTTTGTTCAAAAATTATTCAGCCTGTGTTCTAACAGAATGTGGATTCAGATCAAAAATTACTAACTCAGTCTGTGTTCTAACGGAATGTGGACTCAGATTTTGTTCAAAAATTATTCAGCCTGTGTTCTAACAGAATGTGGATTCAGATCAAAAATTACTAACGCAGTCTGTGTTCTAACAGAATATGGACTTAGATTTTGTTCAAAAATTACTCAGTCTGTGTTCTAACAGAATATGGACTCAGTCTATGTTTAAAGAATACTCACTCAGCCAATATTTTACCAGAGTATGGACTCAGCCTGTGTTCTAACAGAATACTCACACAGCCTGTGTTCTAACAGAATATGGACTCAGTCTATATTTAAAGAATACTCACTCATCTCAGTATTCCTACAGAACACTCATGTAGCCAGTGTTCTAACAGAATACTAACTCAGCCTGTGTTCTAACAGAATGTGGATTCAGAACAAATATTACTAAGTCTGTGTTCTAACAGAATGTGGACTCAGATTTTGTTCAAAAATTATTCAGCCTGTGTTCTAACAGAATGTGGATTCAGATCAAAAATTACTAACTCAGTCTGTGTTCTAACAGAATGTGGGTTCAGATCAAAAATTACTAACTCAGTCTGTGTTCTAACAGAATATGAACTCAGATTTTGTTCAAAAATTACTCAGTCTGTGTTCTAACAGAATATGGACTCAGTCTATATTTAAAGAATACTCACTCACCTCAGTATTCTAACAGAACACTCACGTAGCCAGTGTTCTAACAGAATACTAACTCATCCTGTGTTCTAACAGAATGTGGATTCAGATCAAATATTACTAACTCAGTCTGTGTTCTAACAGAATGTGGACTCAGATTTTGTTCAAAAATTATTCAGCCTGTGTTCTAACAGAATGTGGATTCAGATCAAAAATTACTAACTCAGTCTGTGTTCTAACAGAATGTGGGTTCAGATCAAAAATTACTAACTCAGTCTGTGTTCTAACAGAATATGAACTCAGATTTTGTTCAAAAATTACTCAGTCTGTGTTCTAACAGAATATGGACTCAGTCTATATTTAAAGAATACTCACTCACCTCAGTATTCTAACAGAACACTCACGTAGCCAGTGTTCTAACAGAATACTAACTCATCCTGTGTTCTAACAGAATGTGGATTCAGATCAAAAATTACTAACTCAGTCTGTGTTCTAACAGAATGTGGACTCAGATTTTGTTCAAAAATTACTCAGTCTGTTTCTAACAGAATATGGTCTCAGTCTATGTTTAAAGAATACTCACTCAGCCAGTATTTTACCAGAGTATGGACTCAGCCTGTGTTCTAACAGAATACTCACACAGCCTGTGTTCTAACAGAATATGTACTCAGTCTATATTTAAAGAATACTCACTCACCTCAGTATTCTAACAGAACACTCACGTAGCCAGTGTTCTAACAGAATACTAACTCAGCCTGTGTTCTAACAGAATGTGGATTCAGATCAAAAATTACTAACTCAGTCTGTGTTCTAACAGAATGTGGACTCAGATTTTGTTCAAAAATTACTCAGTCTGTTTCTAACAGAATATGGTCTCAGTCTATGTTTAAAGAATACTCACTCAGCCAGTATTTTACCAGAGTATGGACTCAGCCTGTGTTCTAACAGAATACTCACACAGACTGTGTTCTAACAGAATATGGACTCAGTCTATATTTAAAGAATACTCACTCACCTCAGTATTCCAACAGAACACTCATGTAGCCAGTGTTCTAACAGAATTCTAACTCAGCCTGTGTTTTAACAAAATGTGGATTCAGATCAAATATTACTAACTCAGTCTGTGTTCTAACAGAATGTGGACTCAGATTTTGTTCAAAAATTATTCAGCCTGTGTTCTAACAGAATGTGTATTCAGATCAAAAATTACTAACTCAGTCTGTGTTCTAACAGAATGTGGGTTCAGATCAAAAATTACTAACTCAGTCTGTGTTCTAACAGAATATGAACTCAGATTTTGTTCAAAAATTACTCAGTCTGTGTTCTAACAGAATATGGACTCAGTCTATATTTAAAGAATACTCACTCACCTCAGTATTCTAACAGAACACTCACGTAGCCAGTGTTCTAACAGAATACTAACTCATCCTGTGTTCTAACAGAATGTGGATTCAGATCAAAAATTACTAACTCAGTCTGTGTTCTAACAGAATGTGGACTCAGATTTTGTTTAAAAATTACTCAGTCTGTTTCTAACAGAATATGGTCTCAGTCTATGTTTAAAGAATACTCACTCAGCCAGTATTTTACCAGAGTATGGACTCAGCCTGTGTTCTAACAGAATACTCACACAGCCTGTGTTCTAACAGAATATGGACTCAGTCTATATTTAAAGAATACTCACTCACCTCAGTATTCCAACAGAACACTCATGTAGCCAGTGTTCTAACAGAATACTAACTCAGCCTGTGTTCTAACAGAATGTGGATTCAGATCAAATATTACTAACTCAGTCTGTGTTCTAACAGAATGTGGACTCAGATTTTGTTCAAAAATTATTCAGCCTGTGTTCTAACAGAATTTGGATTCAGATCAAAAATTACTAACTCAGTCTGTGTTCTAACAGAATGTGGGTTCAGATCAAAAATTACTAACTCAGTCTGTGTTCTAACAGAATATGAACTCAGATTTTGTTCAAAAATTACTCAGTCTGTGTTCTAACAGAATATGGACTCAGTCTATATTTAAAGAATACTCACTCACCTCAGTATTCTAACAGAACACTCACGTAGCCAGTGTTCTAACAGAATACTAACTCATCCTGTGTTCTAACAGAATGTGGATTCAGATCAAATATTACTAACTCAGTCTGTGTTCTAACAGAATGTGGACTCAGATTTTGTTCAAAAATTATTCAGCCTGTGTTCTAACAGAATGTGGATTCAGATCAAAAATTACTAACTCAGTCTGTGTTCTAACAGAATGTGGGTTCAGATCAAAAATTACTAACTCAGTCTGTGTTCTAACAGAATATGAACTCAGATTTTGTTCAAAAATTACTCAGTCTGTGTTCTAACAGAATATGGACTCAGTCTATATTTAAACAATACTCACTCACCTCAGTATTCTAACAGAACACTCACGTAGCCAGTGTTCTAACAGAATACTAACTCATCCTGTGTTCTAACAAAATGTGGATTCAGATCAAAAATTACTAACTCAGTCTGTGTTCTAACAGAATGTGGACTCAGATTTTGTTCAAAAATTACTCAGTCTGTTTCTAACAGAATATGGTCTCAGTCTATGTTTAAAGAATACTCACTCAGCCAGTATTTTACCAGAGTATGGACTCAGCCTGTGTTCTAACAGAATACTCACACAGCCTGTGTTCTAACAGAATATGGACTCAGTCTATATTTAAAGAATACTCACTCACCTCAGTATTCTAAGAGAACACTCACGTAGCCAGTGTTCTAACAGAATACTAACTCAGCCTGTGTTCTAACAGAATGTGGATTCAGATCAAATATTACTAACGCAGTCTGTGTTCTAACAGAATATGGACTTAGATTTTGTTCAAAAATTACTCAGTCTGTGTTCTAACAGAATATGGACTCAGTCTATGTTTAAAGAATACTCACTCAGCCAATATTTTACCAGAGTATGGACTCAGCCTGTGTTCTAACAGAATACTCACACAGCCTGTGTTCTAACAGAATATGGACTCAGTCTATATTTAAAGAATACTCACTCACCTCAGTATTCCAACAGAACACTCATGTAGCCAGTGTTCTAACAGAATACTAACTCAGCCTGTGTTCTAACAGAATGTGGATTCAGATCAAATATTACTAACTCAGTCTGTGTTCTAACAGAATGTGGACTCAGATTTTGTTCAAAAATTATTCAGCCTGTGTTCTAACAGAATGTGGATTCAGATCAAAAATTACTAACTCAGTCTGTGTTCTAACAGAATGTGGGTTCAGATCAGAAATTACTAACTCAGTCTGTGTTCTAACAGAATATGAACTCAGATTTTGTTCAAAAATTACTCAGTATGTGTTCTAACAGAATATGGACTCAGTCTATATTTAAAGAATACTCACTCACCTCAGTATTCTAACAGAACACTCACGTAGCCAGTGTTCTAACAGAATACTAACTCAGCCTGTGTTCTAACAGAATGTGGATTCAGATCAAAAATTACTAACTCAGTCTGTGTTCTAACAGAATGTGGACTCAGATTTTGTTCAAAAATTACTCAGTCTGTTTCTAACAGAATATGGTCTCAGTCTATGTTTAAAGAATACTCACTCAGCCAGTATTTTACCAGAGTATGGACTCAGCCTGTGTTCTAACAGAATACTCACACAGACTGTGTTCTAACAGAATATGGACTCAGTCTATATTTAAAGAATACTCACTCACCTCAGTATTCCAACAGAACACTCATGTAGCCAGTGTTCTAACAGAATACTAACTCAGCCTGTGTTTTAACAAAATGTGGATTCAGATCAAATATTACTAACTCAGTCTGTGTTCTAACAGAATGTGGACTCAGATTTTGTTCAAAAATTATTCAGCCTGTGTTCTAACAGAATGTGTATTCAGATCAAAAATTACTAACTCAGTCTGTGTTCTAACAGAATGTGGGTTCAGATCAAAAATTACTAACTCAGTCTGTGTTCTAACAGAATATGAACTCAGATTTTGTTCAAAAATTATTCAGTCTGTGTTCTAACAGAATATGGACTCAGTCTATATTTAAAGAATACTCACTCACCTCAGTATTCTAACAGAACACTCACGTAGCCAGTGTTCTAACAGAATACTAACTCATCCTGTGTTCTAACAGAATGTGGATTCAGATCAAAAATTACTAACTCAGTCTGTGTTCTAACAGAATGTGGACTCAGATTTTGTTTAAAAATTACTCAGTCTGTTTCTAACAGAATATGGTCTCAGTCTATGTTTAAAGAATACTCACTCAGCCAGTATTTTACCAGAGTATGGACTCAGCCTGTGTTCTAACAGAATACTCACACAGCCTGTGTTCTAACAGAATATGGACTCAGTCTATATTTAAAGAATACTCACTCACCTCTGTATTCCAACAGAACACTCATGTAGCCAGTGTTCTAACAGAATACTAACTCAGCCTGTGTTCTAACAGAATGTGGATTCAGATCAAATATTACTAACTCAGTCTGTGTTCTAACAGAATGTGGACTCAGATTTTGTTCAAAAATTATTCAGCCTGTGTTCTAACAGAATTTGGATTCAGATCAAAAATTACTAACTCAGTCTGTGTTCTAACAGAATGTGGGTTCAGATCAAAAATTACTAACTCAGTCTGTGTTCTAACAGAATATGAACTCAGATTTTGTTCAAAAATTACTCAGTCTGTGTTCTAACAGAATATGGACTCAGTCTATATTTAAAGAATACTCACTCACCTCAGTATTCTAACAGAACACTCACGTAGCCAGTGTTCTAACAGAATACTAACTCATCCTGTGTTCTAACAGAATGTGGATTCAGATCAAATATTACTAACTCAGTCTGTGTTCTAACAGAATGTGGACTCAGATTTTGTTCAAAAATTATTCAGCCTGTGTTCTAACAGAATGTGGATTCAGATCAAAAATTACTAACTCAGTCTGTGTTCTAACAGAATGTGGGTTCAGATCAAAAATTACTAACTCAGTCTGTGTTCTAACAGAATATGAACTCAGATTTTGTTCAAAAATTACTCAGTCTGTGTTCTAACAGAATATGGACTCAGTCTATATTTAAACAATACTCACTCACCTCAGTATTCTAACAGAACACTCACGTAGCCAGTGTTCTAACAGAATACTAACTCATCCTGTGTTCTAACAAAATGTGGATTCAGATCAAAAATTACTAACTCAGTCTGTGTTCTAACAGAATGTGGACTCAGATTTTGTTCAAAAATTACTCAGTCTGTTTCTAACAGAATATGGTCTCAGTCTATGTTTAAAGAATACTCACTCAGCCAGTATTTTACCAGAGTATGGACTCAGCCTGTGTTCTAACAGAATACTCACACAGCCTGTGTTCTAACAGAATATGGACTCAGTCTATATTTAAAGAATACTCACTCACCTCAGTATTCTAAGAGAACACTCACGTAGCCAGTGTTCTAACAGAATACTAACTCAGCCTGTGTTCTAACAGAATGTGGATTCAGATCAAATATTACTAACGCAGTCTGTGTTCTAACAGAATATGGACTTAGATTTTGTTCAAAAATTACTCAGTCTGTGTTCTAACAGAATATGGACTCAGTCTATGTTTAAAGAATACTCACTCAGCCAATATTTTACCAGAGTATGGACTCAGCCTGTGTTCTAACAGAATACTCACACAGCCTGTGTTCTAACAGAATATGGACTCAGTCTATATTTAAAGAATACTCACTCACCTCAGTATTCCAACAGAACACTCATGTAGCCAGTGTTCTAACAGAATACTAACTCAGCCTGTGTTCTAACAGAATGTGGATTCAGATCAAATATTACTAACTCAGTCTGTGTTCTAACAGAATGTGGACTCAGATTTTGTTCAAAAATTATTCAGCCTGTGTTCTAACAGAATGTGGATTCAGATCAAAAATTACTAACTCAGTCTGTGTTCTAACAGAATGTGGGTTCAGATCAAAAATTACTAACTCAGTCTGTGTTCTAACAGAATATGAACTCAGATTTTGTTCAAAAATTACTCAGTATGTGTTCTAACAGAATATGGACTCAGTCTATATTTAAAGAATACTCACTCCCCTCAGTATTCTAACAGAACACTCACGTAGCCAGTGTTCTAACAGAATACTAACTCAGCCTGTGTTCTAACAGAATGTGGATTCAGATCAAAAATTACTAACTCAGTCTGTGTTCTAACAGAATGTGGACTCAGATTTTGTTCAAAAATTATTCACCCTGTGTTCTAACAGAATGTGGATTCAGATCAAAAATTACTAACTCAGTCTGTGTTCTAACAAAATATGGACTCAGTCTATGTTTAAAGAATACTCACTCAGCCAGTATTTTACCAGAGTATGGACTCAGCCTGTGTTCTAACAGAATACTCACACAGCCTGTGTTCTAACAGAATATGGACTCAGTCTATATTTAAAGAATACTCACTCCCCTCAGTATTCTAACAGAACACTCACGTAGCCAGTGTTCTAACAGAATACTAACTCAGCCTGTGTTCTAACAGAATGTGGATTCAGATCAAAAATTACTAACTCAGTCTGTGTTCTAACAGAATGTGGACTCAGTCTAAGTTTAAAGAATACTCACACAGCCAGTATTTTACCAGAGTATGGACTCAGCCTGTGTTCTAACAGAATACTCACACAGCCTGTGTTCTAACAGAATATGGACTCAGTCTATATTTAAAGAATACTCACTCACCTCAGTATTCTAACAGAACACTCACGTAGCCTGTGTTCTAACAGAACACTAACTCAGCCTGTTTTCTAACAGAATGTGGATTCAGATCAAAAATTACTAACGCAGTCTGTGTTCTAACAGAATATGGACTTAGATTTTGTTCAAAAATTACTCAGTCTGTGTTCTAACAGAATATGGACTCAGTCTATATTTAAAGAATACTCACTCACCTCAGTATTCCAACAGAACACTCATGTAGCCAGTGTTCTAACAGAATACTAACTCAGCCTGTGTTTTAACAAAATGTGGATTCAGATCAAATATTACTAACTCAGTCTGTGTTCTAACAGAATGTGGACTCAGATTTTGTTCAAAAATTATTCAGCCTGTGTTCTAACAGAATGTGTATTCAGATCAAAAATTACTAACTCAGTCTGTGTTCTAACAGAATGTGGGTTCAGATCAAAAATTACTAACTCAGTCTGTGTTCTAACAGAATATGAACTCAGATTTTGTTCAAAAATTACTCAGTCTGTGTTCTAACAGAATATGGACTCAGTCTATATTTAAAGAATACTCACTCACCTCAGTATTCTAACAGAACACTCACGTAGCCAGTGTTCTAACAGAATACTAACTCATCCTGTGTTCTAACAGAATGTGGATTCAGATCAAAAATTACTAACTCAGTCTGTGTTCTAACAGAATGTGGACTCAGATTTTGTTTAAAAATTACTCAGTCTGTTTCTAACAGAATATGGTCTCAGTCTATGTTTAAAGAATACTCACTCAGCCAGTATTTTACCAGAGTATGGACTCAGCCTGTGTTCTAACAGAATACTCACACAGCCTGTGTTCTAACAGAATATGTACTCAGTCTATATTTAAAGAATACTCACTCACCTCAGTATTCTAACAGAACACTCACGTAGCCAGTGTTCTAACAGAATACTAACTCAGCCTGTGTTCTAACAGAATGTGGATTCAGATCAAAAATTACTAACTCAGTCTGTGTTCTAACAGAATGTGGACTCAGATTTTGTTCAAAAATTACTCAGTCTGTTTCTAACAGAATATGGTCTCAGTCTATGTTTAAAGAATACTCACTCAGCCAGTATTTTACCAGAGTATGGACTCAGCCTGTGTTCTAACAGAATACTCACACAGACTGTGTTCTAACAGAATATGGACTCAGTCTATATTTAAGGAATACTCACTCACCTCAGTATTCCAACAGAACACTCATGTAGCCAGTGTTCTAACAGAATACTAACTCAGCCTGTGTTTTAACAAAATGTGGATTCAGATCAAATATTACTAACTCAGTCTGTGTTCTAACAGAATGTGGACTCAGATTTTGTTCAAAAATTATTCAGCCTGTGTTCTAACAGAATGTGTATTCAGATCAAAAATTACTAACTCAGTCTGTGTTCTAACAGAATGTGGGTTCAGATCAAAAATTACTAACTCAGTCTGTGTTCTAACAGAATATGAACACAGATTTTGTTCAAAAATTACTCAGTCTGTGTTCTAACAGAATATGGACTCAGTCTATATTTAAAGAATACTCACTCACCTCAGTATTCTAACAGAACACTCACGTAGCCAGTGTTCTAACAGAATACTAACTCATCCTGTGTTCTAACAGAATGTGGATTCAGATCAAAAATTACTAACTCAGTCTGTGTTCTAACAGAATGTGGACTCAGATTTTGTTTAAAAATTACTCAGTCTGTTTCTAACAGAATATGGTCTCAGTCTATGTTTAAAGAATACTCACTCAGCCAGTATTTTACCAGAGTATGGACTCAGCCTGTGTTCTAACAGAATACTCACACAGCCTGTGTTCTAACAGAATATGGACTCAGTCTATATTTAAAGAATACTCACTCACCTCAGTATTCCAACAGAACACTCATGTAGCCAGTGTTCTAACAGAATACTAACTCAGCCTGTGTTCTAACAGAATGTGGATTCAGATCAAATATTACTAACTCAGTCTGTGTTCTAACAGAATGTGGACTCAGATTTTGTTCAAAAATTATTCAGCCTGTGTTCTAACAGAATGTGGATTCAGATCAAAAATTACTAACTCAGTCTGTGTTCTAACAGAATGTGGGTTCAGATCAAAAATTACTAACTCAGTCTGTGTTCTAACAGAATATGGACTCAGTCTATATTTAAAGAATACTCACTCACCTCAGTATTCTAACAGAACACTCACGTAGCCAGTGTTCTAACAGAATACTAACTCATCCTGTGTTCTAACAGAATGTGGATTCAGATCAAATATTACTAACTCAGTCTGTGTTCTAACAGAATGTGGACTCAGATTTTGTTCAAAAATTATTCAGCCTGTGTTCTAACAGAATGTGGATTCAGATCAAAAATTACTAACTCAGTCTGTGTTCTAACAGAATGTGGGTTCAGATCAAAAATTACTAACTCAGTCTGTGTTCTAACAGAATATGAACTCAGATTTTGTTCAAAAATTACTCAGTCTGTGTTCTAACAGAATATGGACTCAGTCTATATTTAAAGAATACTCACTCACCTCAGTATTCTAACAGAACACTCACGTAGCCAGTGTTCTAACAGAATACTAACTCATCCTGTGTTCTAACAGAATGTGGATTCAGATCAAAAATTACTAACTCAGTCTGTGTTCTAACAGAATGTGGACTCAGATTTTGTTCAAAAATTACTCAGTCTGTTTCTAACAGAATATGGTCTCAGTCTATGTTTAAAGAATACTCACTCAGCCAGTATTTTACCAGAGTATGGACTCAGCCTGTGTTCTAACAGAATACTCACACAGCCTGTGTTCTAACAGAATATGGACTCAGTCTATATTTAAAGAATACTCACTCACCTCAGTATTCCAACAGAACACTCATGTAGCCAGTGTTCTAACAGAATACTAACTCAGCCTGTGTTCTAACAGAATGTGGATTCAGATCAAATATTACTAACTCAGTCTGTGTTCTAACAGAATGTGGACTCAGATTTTGTTCAAAAATTATTCAGCCTGTGTTCTAACAGAATGTGGATTCAGATCAAAAATTACTAACTCAGTCTGTGTTCTAACAGAATGTGGGTTCAGATCAAAAATTACTAACTCAGTCTGTGTTCTAACAGAATATGAACTCAGATTTTGTTCAAAAATTACTCAGTCTGTGTTCTAACAGAATATGGACTCAGTCTATATTTAAAGAATACTCACTCACCTCAGTATTCTAACAGAACACTCACGTAGCCAGTGTTCTAACAGAATATTAACTCATCCTGTGTTATAACAGAATGTGGATTCAGATCAAAAATTACTAACTCAGTCTGTGTTCTAACAGAATGTGGACTCAGATTTTGTTTAAAAATTACTCAGTCTGTTTCTAACAGAATATGGTCTCAGTCTATGTTTAAAGAATACTCACTCAGCCAGTATTTTACCAGAGTATGGACTCAGCCTGTGTTCTAACAGAATACTCACACAGCCTGTGTTCTAACAGAATATGTACTCAGTCTATATTTAAAGAATACTCACTCACCTCAGTATTCTAACAGAACACTCACGTAGCCAGTGTTCTAACAGAATACTAACTCAGCCTGTGTTCTAACAGAATGTGGATTCAGATCAAAAATTACTAACTCAGTCTGTGTTCTAACAGAATGTGGACTCAGATTTTGTTCAAAAATTACTCAGTCTGTTTCTAACAGAATATGGTCTCAGTCTATGTTTAAAGAATACTCACTCAGCCAGTATTTTACCAGAGTATGGACTCAGCCTGTGTTCTAACAGAATACTCACACAGACTGTGTTCTAACAGAATATGGACTCAGTCTATATTTAAGGAATACTCACTCACCTCAGTATTCCAACAGAACACTCATGTAGCCAGTGTTCTAACAGAATACTAACTCAGCCTGTGTTTTAACAAAATGTGGATTCAGATCAAATATTACTAACTCAGTCTGTGTTCTAACAGAATGTGGACTCAGATTTTGTTCAAAAATTATTCAGCCTGTGTTCTAACAGAATGTGTATTCAAGTCAAAAATTACTAACTCAGTCTGTGTTCTAACAGAATGTGGGTTCAGATCAAAAATTACTAACTCAGTCTGTGTTCTAACAGAATATGAACTCAGATTTTGTTCAAAAATTACTCAGTCTGTGTTCTAACAGAATATGGACTCAGTCTATATTTAAAGAATACTCACTCACCTCAGTATTCTAACAGAACACTCACGTAGCCAGTGTTCTAACAGAATACTAACTCATCCTGTGTTCTAACAGAATGTGGATTCAGATCAAAAATTACTAACTCAGTCTGTGTTCTAACAGAATGTGGACTCAGATTTTGTTTAAAAATTACTCAGTCTGTTTCTAACAGAATATGGTCTCAGTCTATGTTTAAAGAATACTCACTCAGCCAGTATTTTACCAGAGTATGGACTCAGCCTGTGTTCTAACAGAATACTCACACAGCCTGTGTTCTAACAGAATATGGACTCAGTCTATATTTAAAGAATACTCACTCACCTCAGTATTCCAACAGAACACTCATGTAGCCAGTGTTCTAACAGAATACTAACTCAGCCTGTGTTCTAACAGAATGTGGATTCAGATCAAATATTACTAACTCAGTCTGTGTTCTAACAGAATGTGGACTCAGATTTTGTTCAAAAATTATTCAGCCTGTGTTCTAACAGAATGTGGATTCAGATCAAAAATTACTAACTCAGTCTGTGTTCTAACAAAATGTGGGTTCAGATCAAAAATTACTAACTCAGTCTGTGTTCTAACAGAATATGGACTCAGTCTATATTTAAAGAATACTCACTCACCTCAGTATTCTAACAGAACACTCACGTAGCCAGTGTTCTAACAGAATACTAACTCATCCTGTGTTCTAACAGAATGTGGATTCAGATCAAATATTACTAACTCAGTCTGTGTTCTAACAGAATGTGGACTCAGATTTTGTTCAAAAATTATTCAGCCTGTGTTCTAACAGAATGTGGATTCAGATCAAAAATTACTAACTCAGTCTGTGTTCTAACAGAATGTGGGTTCAGATCAAAAATTACTAACTCAGTCTGTGTTCTAACAGAATATGAACTCAGATTTTGTTCAAAAATTACTCAGTCTGTGTTCTAACAGAATATGGACTCAGTCTATATTTAAAGAATACTCACTCACCTCAGTATTCTAACAGAACACTCACGTAGCCAGTGTTCTAACAGAATACTAACTCATCCTGTGTTCTAACAGAATGTGGATTCAGATCAAAAATTACTAACTCAGTCTGTGTTCTAACAGAATGTGGACTCAGATTTTGTTCAAAAATTACTCAGTCTGTTTCTAACAGAATATGGTCTCAGTCTATGTTTAAAGAATACTCACTCAGCCAGTATTTTACCAGAGTATGGACTCAGCCTGTGTTCTAACAGAATACTCACACAGCCTGTGTTCTAACAGAATATGTACTCAGTCTATATTTAAAGAATACTCACTCACCTCAGTATTCTAACAGAACACTCACGTAGCCAGTGTTCTAACAGAATACTAACTCAGCCTGTGTTCTAACAGAATGTGGATTCAGATCAAAAATTACTAACTCAGTCTGTGTTCTAACAGAATGTGGACTCAGATTTTGTTCAAAAATTACTCAGTCTATTTCTAACAGAATATGGTCTCAGTCTATGTTTAAAGAATACTCACTCAGCCAGTATTTTACCAGAGTATGGACTCAGCCTGTGTTCTAACAGAATACTCAAACAGACTGTGTTCTAACAGAATATGGACTCAGTCTATATTTAAAGAATACTCACTCACCTCAGTATTCCAACAGAACACTCATGTAGCCAGTGTTCTAACAGAATACTAACTCAGCCTGTGTTCTAACAGAATGTGGACTCAGATTTTGTTCAAAAATTACTCAGTCTGTTTCTAACAGAATATGGACTCAGTCTATGTTTAAAGAATACTCACTCAACCAGTATTTTACCAGAGTATGGACTCAGCCTGTGTTCTAACAGAATACTCACACAGCCTGTGTTCTAACAGAATATGGACTCAGTCTATATTTAAAGAATACTCACTCACCTCAGTATTCTAACAGAACACTCACGTAGCCTGTGTTCTAACAGAACACTAACTCAGCCTGTTTTCTAACAGAATGTGGATTCAGATCAAAAATTACTAACGCAGTCTGTGTTCTAACAGAATATGGACTTAGATTTTGTTCAAAAATTACTCAGTCTGTGTTCTAACAGAATATGGACTCAGTCTATATTTAAAGAATACTCACTCACCTCAGTATTCCAACAGAACACTCACGTAGCCAGTGTTCTAACAGAATACTAACTCAGCCTGTGTTCTAACAGAATGTGGATTCAGATCAAATATTACTAACTCAGTCTGTGTTCTAACAGAATGTGGACTCAGATTTTGTTCAAAAATTATTCAGCCTGTGTTCTAACAGAATGTGGATTCAGATCAAAAATTACTAACTCAGTCTGTGTTCTAACGGAATGTGGACTCAGATTTTGTTCAAAAATTATTCAGCCTGTGTTCTAACAGAATGTGGATTCAGATCAAAAATTACTAACGCAGTCTGTGTTCTAACAGAATATGGACTTAGATTTTGTTCAAAAATTACTCAGTCTGTGTTCTAACAGAATATGGACTCAGTCTATGTTTAAAGAATACTCACTCAGCCAATATTTTACCAGAGTATGGACTCAGCCTGTGTTCTAACAGAATACTCACACAGCCTGTGTTCTAACAGAATATGGACTCAGTCTATATTTAAAGAATACTCACTCACCTCAGTATTCCTACAGAACACTCACGTAGCCAGTGTTCTAACAGAATACTAACTCAGCCTGTGTTCTAACAGAATGTGGATTCAGAACAAATATTACTAACTCAGTCTGTGTTCTAACAGAATGTGGACTCAGATTTTGTTCAAAAATTATTCAGCCTGTGTTCTAACAGAATGTGGATTCAGATCAAAAATTACTAACTCAGTCTGTGTTCTAACAGAATGTGGGTTCAGATCAAAAATTACTAACTCAGTCTGTGTTCTAACAGAATATGAACTCAGATTTTGTTCAAAAATTACTCAGTCTGTGTTCTAACAGAATATGGACTCAGTCTATATTTAAAGAATACTCACTCACCTCAGTATTCTAACAGAACACTCACGTAGCCAGTGTTCTAACAGAATACTAACTCATCCTGTGTTCTAACAGAATGTGGATTCAGATCAAATATTACTAACTCAGTCTGTGTTCTAACAGAATGTGGACTCAGATTTTGTTCAAAAATTATTCAGCCTGTGTTCTAACAGAATGTGGATTCAGATCAAAAATTACTAACTCAGTCTGTGTTCTAACAGAATGTGGGTTCAGATCAAAAATTACTAACTCAGTCTGTGTTCTAACAGAATATGAACTCAGATTTTGTTCAAAAATTACTCAGTCTGTGTTCTAACAGAATATGGACTCAGTCTATATTTAAAGAATACTCACTCACCTCAGTATTCTAACAGAACACTCACGTAGCCAGTGTTCTAACAGAATACTAACTCATCCTGTGTTCTAACAGAATGTGGATTCAGATCAAAAATTACTAACTCAGTCTGTGTTCTAACAGAATGTGGACTCAGATTTTGTTCAAAAATTACTCAGTCTGTTTCTAACAGAATATGGTCTCAGTCTATGTTTAAAGAATACTCACTCAGCCAGTATTTTACCAGAGTATGGACTCAGCCTGTGTTCTAACAGAATACTCACACAGCCTGTGTTCTAACAGAATATGTACTCAGTCTATATTTAAAGAATACTCACTCACCTCAGTATTCTAACAGAACACTCACGTAGCCAGTGTTCTAACAGAATACTAACTCAGCCTGTGTTCTAACAGAATGTGGATTCAGATCAAAAATTACTAACTCAGTCTGTGTTCTAACAGAATGTGGACTCAGATTTTGTTCAAAAATTACTCAGTCTGTTTCTAACAGAATATGGTCTCAGTCTATGTTTAAAGAATACTCACTCAGCCAGTATTTTACCAGAGTATGGACTCAGCCTGTGTTCTAACAGAATACTCACACAGACTGTGTTCTAACAGAATATGGACTCAGTCTATATTTAAAGAATACTCACTCACCTCAGTATTCCAACAGAACACTCATGTAGCCAGTGTTCTAACAGAATACTAACTCAGCCTGTGTTTTAACAAAATGTGGATTCAGATCAAATATTACTAACTCAGTCTGTGTTCTAACAGAATGTGGACTCAGATTTTGTTCAAAAATTATTCAGCCTGTGTTCTAACAGAATGTGTATTCAGATCAAAAATTACTAACTCAGTCTGTGTTCTAACAGAATGTGGGTTCAGATCAAAAATTACTAACTCAGTCTGTGTTCTAACAGAATATGAACTCAGATTTTGTTCAAAAATTACTCAGTCTGTGTTCTAACAGAATATGGACTCAGTCTATATTTAAAGAATACTCACTCACCTCAGTATTCTAACAGAACACTCACGTAGCCAGTGTTCTAACAGAATACTAACTCATCCTGTGTTCTAACAGAATGTGGATTCAGATCAAAAATTACTAACTCAGTCTGTGTTCTAACAGAATGTGGACTCAGATTTTGTTTAAAAATTACTCAGTCTGTTTCTAACAGAATATGGTCTCAGTCTATGTTTAAAGAATACTCACTCAGCCAGTATTTTACCAGAGTATGGACTCAGCCTGTGTTCTAACAGAATACTCACACAGCCTGTGTTCTAACAGAATATGGACTCAGTCTATATTTAAAGAATACTCACTCACCTCAGTATTCCAACAGAACACTCATGTAGCCAGTGTTCTAACAGAATACTAACTCAGTCTGTGTTCTAACAGAATGTGGACTCAGATTTTGTTCAAAAATTACTCAGTCTGTTTCTAACAGAATATGGTCTCAGTCTATGTTTAAAGAATACTCACTCAGCCAGTATTTTACCAGAGTATGGACTCAGCCTGTGTTCTAACAGAATACTCACACAGACTGTGTTCTAACAGAATATGGACTCAGTCTATATTTAAAGAATACTCACTCACCTCAGTATTCCAACAGAACACTCATGTAGCCAGTGTTCTAACAGAATACTAACTCAGCCTGTGTTTTAACAAAATGTGGATTCAGATCAAATATTACTAACTCAGTCTGTGTTCTAACAGAATGTGGACTCAGATTTTGTTCAAAAATTATTCAGCCTGTGTTCTAACAGAATGTGTATTCAGATCAAAAATTACTAACTCAGTCTGTGTTCTAACAGAATGTGGGTTCAGATCAAAAATTACTAACTCAGTCTGTGTTCTAACAGAATATGAACTCAGATTTTGTTCAAAAATTACTCAGTCTGTGTTCTAACAGAATATGGACTCAGTCTATATTTAAAGAATACTCACTCACCTCAGTATTCTAACAGAACACTCACGTAGCCAGTGTTCTAACAGAATACTAACTCATCCTGTGTTCTAACAGAATGTGGATTCAGATCAAAAATTACTAACTCAGTCTGTGTTCTAACAGAATGTGGACTCAGATTTTGTTTAAAAATTACTCAGTCTGTTTCTAACAGAATATGGTCTCAGTCTATGTTTAAAGAATACTCACTCAGCCAGTATTTTACCAGAGTATGGACTCAGCCTGTGTTCTAACAGAATACTCACACAGCCTGTGTTCTAACAGAATATGGACTCAGTCTATATTTAAAGAATACTCACTCACCTCAGTATTCCAACAGAACACTCATGTAGCCAGTGTTCTAACAGAATACTAACTCAGCCTGTGTTCTAACAGAATGTGGATTCAGATCAAATATTACTAACTCAGTCTGTGTTCTAACAGAATGTGGACTCAGATTTTGTTCAAAAATTATTCAGCCTGTGTTCTAACAGAATTTGGATTCAGATCAAAAATTACTAACTCAGTCTGTGTTCTAACAGAATGTGGGTTCAGATCAAAAATTACTAACTCAGTCTGTGTTCTAACAGAATATGAACTCAGATTTTGTTCAAAAATTACTCAGTCTGTGTTCTAACAGAATATGGACTCAGTCTATATTTAAAGAATACTCACTCACCTCAGTATTCTAACAGAACACTCACATAGCCTGTGTTCTAACAGAACACTAACTCAGCCTGCTTTCTAACAGAATGTGGATTCAGATCAAATATTACTAACACAGTCTGTGTTCTAACAGAATATGGACTTAGATTTTGTTCAAAAATTACTCAGTCTGTGTTCTAACAGAATATGGACTCAGTCTATGTTTAAAGAATACTCACTCAGCCAATATTTTACCAGAGTATGGACACAGCCTGTGTTCTAACAGAATACTCACACAGCCTGTGTTCTAACAGAATATGGACTCAGTCTATATTTAAAGAATACTCACTCACCTCAGTATTCCAACAGAACACTCATGTAGCCAGTGTTCTAACAGAATACTAACTCAGCCTGTGTTCTAACAGAATGTGGATTCAGATCAAATATTACTAACTCAGTCTGTGTTCTAACAGAATGTGGACTCAGATTTTGTTCAAAAATTATTCAGCCTGTGTTCTAACAGAATGTGGATTCAGATCAAAAATTACTAACTCAGTCTGTGTTCTAACAGAATGTGGGTTCAGATCAAAAATTACTAACTCAGTCTGTGTTCTAACAGAATATGAACTCAGATTTTGTTCAAAAATTACTCAGTCTGTGTTCTAACAGAATATGGACTCAGTCTATGTTTAAAGAATACTCACTCAGCCAGTGTTCTACCATAATATGGATTCAGACTATTTTCAAGAATACTCACTCAGCCTGTGTTCTAGCAGAACGCTCACTTAGCCTGTGTTCTAACAGAATGTGGACTCAGATATTGTTCAAAAATTACTAACTCAGTCTGTGTTCTAACAGAATTTGGACGCAGTCTATGTTTAAAAAATACTCACTCACCTCAGTGTTCTAACAGAACACTCACGTAGCCTGTGTTCTAACAGAACACTAACTCAGCCTGTTTTCTAACAAAATGTAGATTCAGATCAAAAATTACTAACGCAGTCTGTGTTCTAACAGAATATGGACTTAGATTTTGTTCAAAAATTACTCAGTCTGTGTTCTAACAGAATATGGACTCAGTCTATGTTTAAAGAATACTCACTCAGCCAGTATTTTACCAGAGTATGGACTCAGCCTGTGTTCTAACAGAATACTCACACAGCCTGTGTTCTAACAGAATATGTACTCAGTCTATATTTAAAGAATACTCACTCACCTCAGTATTCTAACAGAACACTCACGTAGCCAGTGTTCTAACAGAATACTAACTCAGCCTGTGTTCTAACAGAATGTGGACTCAGATTTTGTTCAAAAATTACTCAGTCTGTTTGTAACAGAATATGGACTCAGTCTATATTTAAAGAATACTCACTCACCTCAGTATTCTAACAGAACACTCACGTAGCCTGTGTTCTAACAGAACACTAACTCAGCCTGTTTTCTAACAGAATGTGGATTCAGATCAAAAATTACTAACGCAGTCTGTGTTCTAACAGAATATGGACTTAGATTTTGTTCAAAAATTACTCAGTCTGTGTTCTAACAGAATATGGACTCAGTCTATATTTAAAGAATACTCACTCACCTCAGTATTCCAACAGAACACTCACGTAGCCAGTGTTCTAACAGAATACTAACTCAGCCTGTGTTCTAACAGAATGTGGATTCAGATCAAATATTACTAACTCAGTCTGTGTTCTAACAGAATGTGGACTCAGATTTTGTTCAAAAATTATTCAGCCTGTGTTCTAACAGAATGTGGATTCAGATCAAAAATTACTAACTCAGTCTGTGTTCTAACGGAATGTGGACTCAGATTTTGTTCAAAAATTATTCAGCCTGTGTTCTAACAGAATGTGGATTCAGATCAAAAATTACTAACGCAGTCTGTGTTCTAACAGAATATGGACTTAGATTTTGTTCAAAAATTACTCAGTCTGTGTTCTAACAGAATATGGACTCAGTCTATGTTTAAAGAATACTCACTCAGCCAATATTTTACCAGAGTATGGACTCAGCCTGTGTTCTAACAGAATACTCACACAGCCTGTGTTCTAACAGAATATGGACTCAGTCTATATTTAAAGAATACTCACTCATCTCAGTATTCCTACAGAACACTCATGTAGCCAGTGTTCTAACAGAATACTAACTCAGCCTGTGTTCTAACAGAATGTGGATTCAGAACAAATATTACTAAGTCTGTGTTCTAACAGAATGTGGACTAAGATTTTGTTCAAAAATTATTCAGCCTGTGTTCTAACAGAATGTGGATTCAGATCAAAAATTACTAACTCAGTCTGTGTTCTAACAGAATGTGGGTTCAGATCAAAAATTACTAACTCAGTCTGTGTTCTAACAGAATATGAACTCAGATTTTGTTCAAAAATTACTCAGTCTGTGTTCTAACAGAATATGGACTCAGTCTATATTTAAAGAATACTCACTCACCTCAGTATTCTAACAGAACACTCACGTATCCAGTGTTCTAACAGAATACTAACTCATCCTGTGTTCTAACAGAATGTGGATTCAGATCAAATATTACTAACTCAGTCTGTGTTCTAACAGAATGTGGACTCAGATTTTGTTCAAAAATTATTCAGCCTGTGTTCTAACAGAATGTGGATTCAGATCAAAAATTACTAACTCAGTCTGTGTTCTAACAGAATGTGGGTTCAGATCAAAAATTACTAACTCAGTCTGTGTTCTAACAGAATATGAACTCAGATTTTGTTCAAAAATTACTCAGTCTGTGTTCTAACAGAATATGGACTCAGTCTATATTTAAAGAATACTCACTCACCTCAGTATTCTAACAGAACACTCACGTAGCCAGTGTTCTAACAGAATACTAACTCATCCTGTGTTCTAACAGAATGTGGATTCAGATCAAAAATTACTAACTCAGTCTGTGTTCTAACAGAATGTGGACTCAGATTTTGTTCAAAAATTACTCAGTCTGTTTCTAACAGAATATGGTCTCAGTCTATGTTTAAAGAATACTCACTCAGCCAGTATTTTACCAGAGTATGGACTCAGCCTGTGTTCTAACAGAATACTCACACAGCCTGTGTTCTAACAGAATATGTATTCAGTCTATATTTAAAGAATACTCACTCACCTCAGTATTCTAACAGAACACTCACGTAGCCAGTGTTCTAACAGAATACTAACTCAGCCTGTGTTCTAACAGAATGTGGATTCAGATCAAAAATTACTAACTCAGTCTGTGTTCTAACAGAATGTGGACTCAGATTTCGTTCAAAAATTACTCAGTCTGTTTCTAACAGAATATGGTCTCAGTCTATGTTTAAAGAATACTCACTCAGCCAGTATTTTACCAGAGTATGGACTCAGCCTGTGTTCTAACAGAATACTCACACAGACTGTGTTCTAACAGAATATGGACTCAGTCTATATTTAAAGAATACTCACTCACCTCAGTATTCCAACAGAACACTCATGTAGCCAGTGTTCTAACAGAATACTAACTCAGCCTGTGTTTTAACAAAATGTGGATTCAGATCAAATATTACTAACTCAGTCTGTGTTCTAACAGAATGTGGACTCAGATTTTGTTCAAAAATTATTCAGCCTGTGTTCTAACAGAATGTGTATTCAGATCAAAAATTACTAACTCAGTCTGTGTTCTAACAGAATGTGGGTTCAGATCAAAAATTACTAACTCAGTCTGTGTTCTAACAGAATATGAACTCAGATTTTGTTCAAAAATTACTCAGTCTGTGTTCTAACAGAATATGGACTCAGTCTATATTTAAAGAATACTCACTCACCTCAGTATTCTAACAGAACACTCACGTAGCCAGTGTTCTAACAGAATACTAACTCATCCTGTGTTCTAACAGAATGTGGATTCAGATCAAAAATTACTAACTCAGTCTGTGTTCTAACAGAATGTGGACTCAGATTTTGTTTAAAAATTACTCAGTCTGTTTCTAACAGAATATGGTCTCAGTCTATGTTTAAAGAATACTCACTCAGCCAGTATTTTACCAGAGTATGGACTCAGCCTGTGTTCTAACAGAATACTCACACAGCCTGTGTTCTAACAGAATATGGACTCAGTCTATATTTAAAGAATACTCACTCACCTCAGTATTCCAACAGAACACTCATGTAGCCAGTGTTCTAACAGAATACTAACTCAGCCTGTGTTCTAACAGAATGTGGATTCAGATCAAATATTACTAACTCAGTCTGTGTTCTAACAGAATGTGGACTCAGATTTTGTTCAAAAATTATTCAGCCTGTGTTCTAACAGAATTTGGATTCAGATCAAAAATTACTAACTCAGTCTGTGTTCTAACAGAATGTGGGTTCAGATCAAAAATTACTAACTCAGTCTGTGTTCTAACAGAATATGAACTCAGATTTTGTTCAAAAATTACTCAGTCTGTGTTCTAACAGAATATGGACTCAGTCTATATTTAAAGAATACTCACTCACCTCAGTATTCTAACAGAACACTCACGTAGCCAGTGTTCTAACAGAATACTAACTCATCCTGTGTTCTAACAGAATGTGGATTCAGATCAAATATTACTAACTCAGTCTGTGTTCTAACAGAATGTGGACTCAGATTTTGTTCAAAAATTATTCAGCCTGTGTTCTAACAGAATGTGGATTCAGATCAAAAATTACTAACTCAGTCTGTGTTCTAACAGAATGTGGGTTCAGATCAAAAATTACTAACTCAGTCTGTGTTCTAACAGAATATGAACTCAGATTTTGTTCAAAAATTACTCAGTCTGTGTTCTAACAGAATATGGACTCAGTCTATATTTAAAGAATACTCACTCACCTCAGTATTCTAACAGAACACTCACGTAGCCAGTGTTCTAACAGAATACCAACTCATCCTGTGTTTTAACAGAATGTGGATTCAGATCAAAAATTACTAACTCAGTCTGTGTTCTAACAGAATGTGGACTCAGATTTTGTTCAAAAATTACTCAGTCTGTTTCTAACAGAATATGGTCTCAGTCTATGTTTAAAGAATACTCACTCAGCCAGTATTTTACCAGAGTATGGACTCAGCCTGTGTTCTAACAGAATACTCACACAGCCTGTGTTCTAACAGAATATGGACTCAGTCTATATTTAAAGAATACTCACTCACCTCAGTATTCCAACAGAACACTCATGTAGCCAGTGTTCTAACAGAATACTAACTCAGTCTGTGTTCTAACAGAATGTGGACTCAGATTTTGTTCAAAAATTACTCAGTCTGTTTCTAACAGAATATGGTCTCAGTCTATGTTTAAAGAATACTCACTCAGCCAGTATTTTACCAGAGTATGGACTCAGCCTGTGTTCTAACAGAATACTCACACAGACTGTGTTCTAACAGAATATGGACTCAGTCTATATTTAAAGAATACTCACTCACCTCAGTATTCCAACAGAACACTCATGTAGCCAGTGTTCTAACAGAATACTAACTCAGCCTGTGTTTTAACAAAATGTGGATTCAGATCAAATATTACTAACTCAGTCTGTGTTCTAACAGAATGTGGACTCAGATTTTGTTCAAAAATTATTCAGCCTGTGTTCTAACAGAATGTGTATTCAGATCAAAAATTACTAACTCAGTCTGTGTTCTAACAGAATGTGGGTTCAGATCAAAAATTACTAACTCAGTCTGTGTTCTAACAGAATATGAACTCAGATTTTGTTCAAAAATTACTCAGTCTGTGTTCTAACAGAATATGGACTCAGTCTATATTTAAAGAATACTCACTCACCTCAGTATTCTAACAGAACACTCACGTAGCCAGTGTTCTAACAGAATACTAACTCATCCTGTGTTCTAACAGAATGTGGATTCAGATCAAAAATTACTAACTCAGTCTGTGTTCTAACAGAATGTGGACTCAGATTTTGTTTAAAAATTACTCAGTCTGTTTCTAACAGAATATGGTCTCAGTCTATGTTTAAAGAATACTCACTCAGCCAGTATTTTACCAGAGTATGGACTCAGCCTGTGTTCTAACAGAATACTCACACAGCCTGTGTTCTAACAGAATATGGACTCAGTCTATATTTAAAGAATACTCACTCACCTCAGTATTCCAACAGAACACTCATGTAGCCAGTGTTCTAACAGAATACTAACTCAGCCTGTGTTCTAACAGAATGTGGATTCAGATCAAATATTACTAACTCAGTCTGTGTTCTAACAGAATGTGGACTCAGATTTTGTTCAAAAATTATTCAGCCTGTGTTCTAACAGAATTTGGATTCAGATCAAAAATTACTAACTCAGTCTGTGTTCTAACAGAATGTGGGTTCAGATCAAAAATTACTAACTCAGTCTGTGTTCTAACAGAATATGAACTCAGATTTTGTTCAAAAATTACTCAGTCTGTGTTCTAACAGAATATGGACTCAGTCTATATTTAAAGAATACTCACTCACCTCAGTATTCTAACAGAACACTCACATAGCCTGTGTTCTAACAGAACACTAACTCAGCCTGCTTTCTAACAGAATGTGGATTCAGATCAAATATTACTAACACAGTCTGTGTTCTAACAGAATATGGACTTAGATTTTGTTCAAAAATTACTCAGTCTGTGTTCTAACAGAATATGGACTCAGTCTATGTTTAAAGAATACTCACTCAGCCAATATTTTACCAGAGTATGGACACAGCCTGTGTTCTAACAGAATACTCACACAGCCTGTGTTCTAACAGAATATGGACTCAGTCTATATTTAAAGAATACTCACTCACCTCAGTATTCCAACAGAACACTCATGTAGCCAGTGTTCTAACAGAATACTAACTCAGCCTGTGTTCTAACAGAATGTGGATTCAGATCAAATATTACTAACTCAGTCTGTGTTCTAACAGAATGTGGACTCAGATTTTGTTCAAAAATTATTCAGCCTGTGTTCTAACAGAATGTGGATTCAGATCAAAAATTACTAACTCAGTCTGTGTTCTAACAGAATGTGGGTTCAGATCAAAAATTACTAACTCAGTCTGTGTTCTAACAGAATATGAACTCAGATTTTGTTCAAAAATTACTCAGTCTGTGTTCTAACAGAATATGGACTCAGTCTATGTTTAAAGAATACTCACTCAGCCAGTGTTCTACCATAATATGGATTCAGACTATTTTCAAGAATACTCACTCAGCCTGTGTTCTAGCAGAACGCTCACTTAGCCTGTGTTCTAACAGAATGTGGACTCAGATATTGTTCAAAAATTACTAACTCAGTCTGTGTTCTAACAGAATTTGGACGCAGTCTATGTTTAAAAAATACTCACTCACCTCAGTGTTCTAACAGAACACTCACGTAGCCTGTGTTCTAACAGAACACTAACTCAGCCTGTTTTCTAACAAAATGTAGATTCAGATCAAAAATTACTAACGCAGTCTGTGTTCTAACAGAATATGGACTTAGATTTTGTTCAAAAATTACTCAGTCTGTGTTCTAACAGAATATGGACTCAGTCTATGTTTAAAGAATACTCACTCAGCCAGTATTTTACCAGAGTATGGACTCAGCCTGTGTTCTAACAGAATACTCACACAGCCTGTGTTCTAACAGAATATGTACTCAGTCTATATTTAAAGAATACTCACTCACCTCAGTATTCTAACAGAACACTCACGTAGCCAGTGTTCTAACAGAATACTAACTCAGCCTGTGTTCTAACAGAATGTGGACTCAGATTTTGTTCAAAAATTACTCAGTCTGTTTGTAACAGAATATGGACTCAGTCTATATTTAAAGAATACTCACTCACCTCAGTATTCTAACAGAACACTCACGTAGCCTGTGTTCTAACAGAACACTAACTCAGCCTGTTTTCTAACAGAATGTGGATTCAGATCAAAAATTACTAACGCAGTCTGTGTTCTAACAGAATATGGACTTAGATTTTGTTCAAAAATTACTCAGTCTGTGTTCTAACAGAATATGGACTCAGTCTATATTTAAAGAATACTCACTCACCTCAGTATTCCAACAGAACACTCACGTAGCCAGTGTTCTAACAGAATACTAACTCAGCCTGTGTTCTAACAGAATGTGGATTCAGATCAAATATTACTAACTCAGTCTGTGTTCTAACAGAATGTGGACTCAGATTTTGTTCAAAAATTATTCAGCCTGTGTTCTAACAGAATGTGGATTCAGATCAAAAATTACTAACTCAGTCTGTGTTCTAACGGAATGTGGACTCAGATTTTGTTCAAAAATTATTCAGCCTGTGTTCTAACAGAATGTGGATTCAGATCAAAAATTACTAACGCAGTCTGTGTTCTAACAGAATATGGACTTAGATTTTGTTCAAAAATTACTCAGTCTGTGTTCTAACAGAATATGGACTCAGTCTATGTTTAAAGAATACTCACTCAGCCAATATTTTACCAGAGTATGGACTCAGCCTGTGTTCTAACAGAATACTCACACAGCCTGTGTTCTAACAGAATATGGACTCAGTCTATATTTAAAGAATACTCACTCATCTCAGTATTCCTACAGAACACTCATGTAGCCAGTGTTCTAACAGAATACTAACTCAGCCTGTGTTCTAACAGAATGTGGATTCAGAACAAATATTACTAAGTCTGTGTTCTAACAGAATGTGGACTAAGATTTTGTTCAAAAATTATTCAGCCTGTGTTCTAACAGAATGTGGATTCAGATCAAAAATTACTAACTCAGTCTGTGTTCTAACAGAATGTGGGTTCAGATCAAAAATTACTAACTCAGTCTGTGTTCTAACAGAATATGAACTCAGATTTTGTTCAAAAATTACTCAGTCTGTGTTCTAACAGAATATGGACTCAGTCTATATTTAAAGAATACTCACTCACCTCAGTATTCTAACAGAACACTCACGTATCCAGTGTTCTAACAGAATACTAACTCATCCTGTGTTCTAACAGAATGTGGATTCAGATCAAATATTACTAACTCAGTCTGTGTTCTAACAGAATGTGGACTCAGATTTTGTTCAAAAATTATTCAGCCTGTGTTCTAACAGAATGTGGATTCAGATCAAAAATTACTAACTCAGTCTGTGTTCTAACAGAATGTGGGTTCAGATCAAAAATTACTAACTCAGTCTGTGTTCTAACAGAATATGAACTCAGATTTTGTTCAAAAATTACTCAGTCTGTGTTCTAACAGAATATGGACTCAGTCTATATTTAAAGAATACTCACTCACCTCAGTATTCTAACAGAACACTCACGTAGCCAGTGTTCTAACAGAATACTAACTCATCCTGTGTTCTAACAGAATGTGGATTCAGATCAAAAATTACTAACTCAGTCTGTGTTCTAACAGAATGTGGACTCAGATTTTGTTCAAAAATTACTCAGTCTGTTTCTAACAGAATATGGTCTCAGTCTATGTTTAAAGAATACTCACTCAGCCAGTATTTTACCAGAGTATGGACTCAGCCTGTGTTCTAACAGAATACTCACACAGCCTGTGTTCTAACAGAATATGTATTCAGTCTATATTTAAAGAATACTCACTCACCTCAGTATTCTAACAGAACACTCACGTAGCCAGTGTTCTAACAGAATACTAACTCAGCCTGTGTTCTAACAGAATGTGGATTCAGATCAAAAATTACTAACTCAGTCTGTGTTCTAACAGAATGTGGACTCAGATTTCGTTCAAAAATTACTCAGTCTGTTTCTAACAGAATATGGTCTCAGTCTATGTTTAAAGAATACTCACTCAGCCAGTATTTTACCAGAGTATGGACTCAGCCTGTGTTCTAACAGAATACTCACACAGACTGTGTTCTAACAGAATATGGACTCAGTCTATATTTAAAGAATACTCACTCACCTCAGTATTCCAACAGAACACTCATGTAGCCAGTGTTCTAACAGAATACTAACTCAGCCTGTGTTTTAACAAAATGTGGATTCAGATCAAATATTACTAACTCAGTCTGTGTTCTAACAGAATGTGGACTCAGATTTTGTTCAAAAATTATTCAGCCTGTGTTCTAACAGAATGTGTATTCAGATCAAAAATTACTAACTCAGTCTGTGTTCTAACAGAATGTGGGTTCAGATCAAAAATTACTAACTCAGTCTGTGTTCTAACAGAATATGAACTCAGATTTTGTTCAAAAATTACTCAGTCTGTGTTCTAACAGAATATGGACTCAGTCTATATTTAAAGAATACTCACTCACCTCAGTATTCTAACAGAACACTCACGTAGCCAGTGTTCTAACAGAATACTAACTCATCCTGTGTTCTAACAGAATGTGGATTCAGATCAAAAATTACTAACTCAGTCTGTGTTCTAACAGAATGTGGACTCAGATTTTGTTTAAAAATTACTCAGTCTGTTTCTAACAGAATATGGTCTCAGTCTATGTTTAAAGAATACTCACTCAGCCAGTATTTTACCAGAGTATGGACTCAGCCTGTGTTCTAACAGAATACTCACACAGCCTGTGTTCTAACAGAATATGGACTCAGTCTATATTTAAAGAATACTCACTCACCTCAGTATTCCAACAGAACACTCATGTAGCCAGTGTTCTAACAGAATACTAACTCAGCCTGTGTTCTAACAGAATGTGGATTCAGATCAAATATTACTAACTCAGTCTGTGTTCTAACAGAATGTGGACTCAGATTTTGTTCAAAAATTATTCAGCCTGTGTTCTAACAGAATTTGGATTCAGATCAAAAATTACTAACTCAGTCTGTGTTCTAACAGAATGTGGGTTCAGATCAAAAATTACTAACTCAGTCTGTGTTCTAACAGAATATGAACTCAGATTTTGTTCAAAAATTACTCAGTCTGTGTTCTAACAGAATATGGACTCAGTCTATATTTAAAGAATACTCACTCACCTCAGTATTCTAACAGAACACTCACGTAGCCAGTGTTCTAACAGAATACTAACTCATCCTGTGTTCTAACAGAATGTGGATTCAGATCAAATATTACTAACTCAGTCTGTGTTCTAACAGAATGTGGACTCAGATTTTGTTCAAAAATTATTCAGCCTGTGTTCTAACAGAATGTGGATTCAGATCAAAAATTACTAACTCAGTCTGTGTTCTAACAGAATGTGGGTTCAGATCAAAAATTACTAACTCAGTCTGTGTTCTAACAGAATATGAACTCAGATTTTGTTCAAAAATTACTCAGTCTGTGTTCTAACAGAATATGGACTCAGTCTATATTTAAAGAATACTCACTCACCTCAGTATTCTAACAGAACACTCACGTAGCCAGTGTTCTAACAGAATACCAACTCATCCTGTGTTTTAACAGAATGTGGATTCAGATCAAAAATTACTAACTCAGTCTGTGTTCTAACAGAATGTGGACTCAGATTTTGTTCAAAAATTACTCAGTCTGTTTCTAACAGAATATGGTCTCAGTCTATGTTTAAAGAATACTCACTCAGCCAGTATTTTACCAGAGTATGGACTCAGCCTGTGTTCTAACAGAATACTCACACAGCCTGTGTTCTAACAGAATATGTACTCAGTCTATATTTAAAGAATACTCACTCACCTCAGTATTCTAACAGAACACTCACGTAGCCAGTGTTCTAACAGAATACTAACTCAGCCTGTGTTCTAACAGAATGTGGATTCAGATCAAAAATTACTAACTCAGTCTGTGTTCTAACAGAATGTGGACTCAGATTTTGTTCAAAAATTACTCAGTCTGTTTCTAACAGAATATGGTCTCAGTCTATGTTTAAAGAATACTCACTCAGCCAGTATTTTACCAGAGTATGGACTCAGCCTGTGTTCTAACAGAATACTCACACAGACTGTGTTCTAACAGAATATGGACTCAGTCTATATTTAAAGAATACTCACTCACCTCAGTATTCCAACAGAACACTCATGTAGCCAGTGTTCTAACAGAATACTAACTCAGCCTGTGTTTTAACAAAATGTGGATTCAGATCAAATATTACTAACTCAGTCTGTGTTCTAACAGAATGTGGACTCAGATTTTGTTCAAAAATTATTCAGCCTGTGTTCTAACAAAATGTGTATTCAGATCAAAAATTACTAACTCAGTCTGTGTTCTAACAGAATGTGGGTTCAGATCAAAAATTACTAACTCAGTCTGTGTTCTAACAGAATATGAACTCAGATTTTGTTCAAAAATTACTCAGTCTGTGTTCTAACAGATTATGGACTCAGTCTATATTTAAAGAATACTCACTCACCTCAGTATTCCAACAGAACACTCACGTAGCCAGTGTTCTAACAGAATACTAACTCAGCCTGTGTTCTAACAGAATGTGGATTCAGATCAAATATTACTAACTCAGTCTGTGTTCTAACAGAATGTGGACTCAGATTTTGTTCAAAAATTATTCAGCCTGTGTTCTAACAGAATGTGGATTCAGATCAAAAATTACTAACTCAGTCTGTGTTCTAACGGAATGTGGACTCAGATTTTGTTCAAAAATTATTCAGCCTGTGTTCTAACAGAATGTGGATTCAGATCAAAAATTACTAACGCAGTCTGTGTTCTAACAGAATATGGACTTAGATTTTGTTCAAAAATTACTCAGTCTGTGTTCTAACAGAATATGGACTCAGTCTATGTTTAAAGAATACTCACTCAGCCAATATTTTACCAGAGTATGGACTCAGCCTGTGTTCTAACAGAATACTCACACAGCCTGTGTTCTAACAGAATATGGACTCAGTCTATATTTAAAGAATACTCACTCATCTCAGTATTCCTACAGAACACTCATGTAGCCAGTGTTCTAACAGAATACTAACTCAGCCTGTGTTCTAACAGAATGTGGATTCAGAACAAATATTACTAAGTCTGTGTTCTAACAGAATGTGGACTAAGATTTTGTTCAAAAATTATTCAGCCTGTGTTCTAACAGAATGTGGATTCAGATCAAAAATTACTAACTCAGTCTGTGTTCTAACAGAATGTGGGTTCAGATCAAAAATTACTAACTCAGTCTGTGTTCTAACAGAATATGAACTCAGATTTTGTTCAAAAATTACTCAGTCTGTGTTCTAACAGAATATGGACTCAGTCTATATTTAAAGAATACTCACTCACCTCAGTATTCTAACAGAACACTCACGTAGCCAGTGTTCTAACAGAATACTAACTCATCCTGTGTTCTAACAGAATGTGGATTCAGATCAAATATTACTAACTCAGTCTGTGTTCTAACAGAATGTGGACTCAGATTTTGTTCAAAAATTATTCAGCCTGTGTTCTAACAGAATGTGGATTCAGATCAAAAATTACTAACTCAGTCTGTGTTCTAACAGAATGTGGGTTCAGATCAAAAATTACTAACTCAGTCTGTGTTCTAACAGAATATGAACTCAGATTTTGTTCAAAAATTACTCAGTCTGTGTTCTAACAGAATATGGACTCAGTCTATATTTAAAGAATACTCACTCACCTCAGTATTCTAACAGAACACTCACGTAGCCAGTGTTCTAACAGAATACTAACTCATCCTGTGTTCTAACAGAATGTGGATTCAGATCAAAAATTACTAACTCAGTCTGTGTTCTAACAGAATGTGGACTCAGATTTTGTTCAAAAATTACTCAGTCTGTTTCTAACAGAATATGGTCTCAGTCTATGTTTAAAGAATACTCACTCAGCCAGTATTTTACCAGAGTATGGACTCAGCCTGTGTTCTAACAGAATACTCACACAGCCTGTGTTCTAACAGAATATGTACTCAGTCTATATTTAAAGAATACTCACTCACCTCAGTATTCTAACAGAACACTCACGTAGCCAGTGTTCTAACAGAATACTAACTCAGCCTGTGTTCTAACAGAATGTGGATTCAGATCAAAAATTACTAACTCAGTCTGTGTTCTAACAGAATGTGGACTCAGATTTCGTTCAAAAATTACTCAGTCTGTTTCTAACAGAATATGGTCTCAGTCTATGTTTAAAGAATACTCACTCAGCCAGTATTTTACCAGAGTATGGACTCAGCCTGTGTTCTAACAGAATACTCACACAGACTGTGTTCTAACAGAATATGGACTCAGTCTATATTTAAAGAATACTCACTCACCTCAGTATTCCAACAGAACACTCATGTAGCCAGTGTTCTAACAGAATACTAACTCAGCCTGTGTTTTAACAAAATGTGGATTCAGATCAAATATTACTAACTCAGTCTGTGTTCTAACAGAATGTGGACTCAGATTTTGTTCAAAAATTATTCAGCCTGTGTTCTAACAGAATGTGTATTCAGATCAAAAATTACTAACTCAGTCTGTGTTCTAACAGAATGTGGGTTCAGATCAAAAATTACTAACTCAGTCTGTGTTCTAACAGAATATGAACTCAGATTTTGTTCAAAAATTACTCAGTCTGTGTTCTAACAGATTATGGACTCAGTCTATATTTAAAGAATACTCACTCACCTCAGTATTCCAACAGAACACTCACGTAGCCAGTGTTCTAACAGAATACTAACTCAGCCTGTGTTCTAACAGAATGTGGATTCAGATCAAATATTACTAACTCAGTCTGTGTTCTAACAGAATGTGGACTCAGATTTTGTTCAAAAATTATTCAGCCTGTGTTCTAACAGAATGTGGATTCAGATCAAAAATTACTAACTCAGTCTGTGTTCTAACGGAATGTGGACTCAGATTTTGTTCAAAAATTATTCAGCCTGTGTTCTAACAGAATGTGGATTCAGATCAAAAATTACTAACTCAGTCTGTGTTCTAACGGAATGTGGACTCAGATTTTGTTCAAAAATTATTCAGCCTGTGTTCTAACAGAATGTGGATTCAGATCAAAAATTACTAACGCAGTCTGTGTTCTAACAGAATATGGACTTAGATTTTGTTCAAAAATTACTCAGTCTGTGTTCTAACAGAATATGGACTCAGTCTATGTTTAAAGAATACTCACTCAGCCAATATTTTACCAGAGTATGGACTCAGCCTGTGTTCTAACAGAATACTCACACAGCCTGTGTTCTAACAGAATATGGACTCAGTCTATATTTAAAGAATACTCACTCATCTCAGTATTCCTACAGAACACTCATGTAGCCAGTGTTCTAACAGAATACTAACTCAGCCTGTGTTCTAACAGAATGTGGATTCAGAACAAATATTACTAAGTCTGTGTTCTAACAGAATGTGGACTAAGATTTTGTTCAAAAATTATTCAGCCTGTGTTCTAACAGAATGTGGATTCAGATCAAAAATTACTAACTCAGTCTGTGTTCTAACAGAATGTGGGTTCAGATCAAAAATTACTAACTCAGTCTGTGTTCTAACAGAATATGAACTCAGATTTTGTTCAAAAATTACTCAGTCTGTGTTCTAACAGAATATGGACTCAGTCTATATTTAAAGAATACTCACTCACCTCAGTATTCTAACAGAACACTCACGTAGCCAGTGTTCTAACAGAATACTAACTCATCCTGTGTTCTAACAGAATGTGGATTCAGATCAAATATTACTAACTCAGTCTGTGTTCTAACAGAATGTGGACTCAGATTTTGTTCAAAAATTACTCAGTCTGTTTCTAACAGAATATGGTCTCAGTCTATGTTTAAAGAATACTCACTCAGCCAGTATTTTACCAGAGTATGGACTCAGCCTGTGTTCTAACAGAATACTCACACAGCCTGTGTTCTAACAGAATATGTACTCAGTCTATATTTAAAGAATACTCACTCACCTCAGTATTCTAACAGAACACTCACGTAGCCAGTGTTCTAACAGAATACTAACTCAGCCTGTGTTCTAACAGAATGTGGATTCAGATCAAAAATTACTAACTCAGTCTGTGTTCTAACAGAATGTGGACTCAGATTTTGTTCAAAAATTACTCAGTCTGTTTCTAACAGAATATGGTCTCAGTCTATGTTTAAAGAATACTCACTCAGCCAGTATTTTACCAGAGTATGGACTCAGCCTGTGTTCTAACAGAATACTCACACAGACTGTGTTCTAACAGAATATGGACTCAGTCTATATTTAAAGAATACTCACTCACCTCAGTATTCCAACAGAACACTCATGTAGCCAGTGTTCTAACAGAATACTAACTCAGCCTGTGTTTTAACAAAATGTGGATTCAGATCAAATATTACTAACTCAGTCTGTGTTCTAACAGAATGTGGACTCAGATTTTGTTCAAAAATTATTCAGCCTGTGTTCTAACAGAATGTGTATTCAGATCAAAAATTACTAACTCAGTCTGTGTTCTAACAGAATGTGGGTTCAGATCAAAAATTACTAACTCAGTCTGTGTTCTAACAGAATATGAACTCAGATTTTGTTCAAAAATTACTCAGTCTGTGTTCTAACAGATTATGGACTCAGTCTATATTTAAAGAATACTCACTCACCTCAGTATTCCAACAGAACACTCACGTAGCCAGTGTTCTAACAGAATACTAACTCAGCCTGTGTTCTAACAGAATGTGGATTCAGATCAAATATTACTAACTCAGTCTGTGTTCTAACAGAATGTGGACTCAGATTTTGTTCAAAAATTATTCAGCCTGTGTTCTAACAGAATGTGGATTCAGATCAAAAATTACTAACTCAGTCTGTGTTCTAACGGAATGTGGACTCAGATTTTGTTCAAAAATTATTCAGCCTGTGTTCTAACAGAATGTGGATTCAGATCAAAAATTACTAACGCAGTCTGTGTTCTAACAGAATATGGACTTAGATTTTGTTCAAAAATTACTCAGTCTGTGTTCTAACAGAATATGGACTCAGTCTATGTTTAAAGAATACTCACTCAGCCAATATTTTACCAGAGTATGGACTCAGCCTGTGTTCTAACAGAATACTCACACAGCCTGTGTTCTAACAGAATATGGACTCAGTCTATATTTAAAGAATACTCACTCATCTCAGTATTCCTACAGAACACTCATGTAGCCAGTGTTCTAACAGAATACTAACTCAGCCTGTGTTCTAACAGAATGTGGATTCAGAACAAATATTACTAAGTCTGTGTTCTAACAGAATGTGGACTAAGATTTTGTTCAAAAATTATTCAGCCTGTGTTCTAACAGAATGTGGATTCAGATCAAAAATTACTAACTCAGTCTGTGTTCTAACAGAATGTGGGTTCAGATCAAAAATTACTAACTCAGTCTGTGTTCTAACAGAATATGAACTCAGATTTTGTTCAAAAATTACTCAGTCTGTGTTCTAACAGAATATGGACTCAGTCTATATTTAAAGAATACTCACTCACCTCAGTATTCTAACAGAACACTCACGTAGCCAGTGTTCTAACAGAATACTAACTCATCCTGTGTTCTAACAGAATGTGGATTCAGATCAAATATTACTAACTCAGTCTGTGTTCTAACAGAATGTGGACTCAGATTTTGTTCAAAAATTACTCAGTCTGTTTCTAACAGAATATGGTCTCAGTCTATGTTTAAAGAATACTCACTCAGCCAGTATTTTACCAGAGTATGGACTCAGCCTGTGTTCTAACAGAATACTCACACAGCCTGTGTTCTAACAGAATATGTACTCAGTCTATATTTAAAGAATACTCACTCACCTCAGTATTCTAACAGAACACTCACGTAGCCAGTGTTCTAACAGAATACTAACTCAGCCTGTGTTCTAACAGAATGTGGATTCAGATCAAAAATTACTAACTCAGTCTGTGTTCTAACAGAATGTGGACTCAGATTTCGTTCAAAAATTACTCAGTCTGTTTCTAACAGAATATGGTCTCAGTCTATGTTTAAAGAATACTCACTCAGCCAGTATTTTACCAGAGTATGGACTCAGCCTGTGTTCTAACAGAATACTCACACAGACTGTGTTCTAACAGAATATGGACTCAGTCTATATTTAAAGAATACTCACTCACCTCAGTATTCCAACAGAACACTCATGTAGCCAGTGTTCTAACAGAATACTAACTCAGCCTGTGTTTTAACAAAATGTGGATTCAGATCAAATATTACTAACTCAGTCTGTGTTCTAACAGAATGTGGACTCAGATTTTGTTCAAAAATTATTCAGCCTGTGTTCTAACAGAATGTGTATTCAGATCAAAAATTACTAACTCAGTCTGTGTTCTAACAGAATGTGGGTTCAGATCAAAAATTACTAACTCAGTCTGTGTTCTAACAGAATATGAACTCAGATTTTGTTCAAAAATTACTCAGTCTGTGTTCTAACAGATTATGGACTCAGTCTATATTTAAAGAATACTCACTCACCTCAGTATTCCAACAGAACACTCACGTAGCCAGTGTTCTAACAGAATACTAACTCAGCCTGTGTTCTAACAGAATGTGGATTCAGATCAAATATTACTAACTCAGTCTGTGTTCTAACAGAATGTGGACTCAGATTTTGTTCAAAAATTATTCAGCCTGTGTTCTAACAGAATGTGGATTCAGATCAAAAATTACTAACTCAGTCTGTGTTCTAACGGAATGTGGACTCAGATTTTGTTCAAAAATTATTCAGCCTGTGTTCTAACAGAATGTGGATTCAGATCAAAAATTACTAACTCAGTCTGTGTTCTAACGGAATGTGGACTCAGATTTTGTTCAAAAATTATTCAGCCTGTGTTCTAACAGAATGTGGATTCAGATCAAAAATTACTAACGCAGTCTGTGTTCTAACAGAATATGGACTTAGATTTTGTTCAAAAATTACTCAGTCTGTGTTCTAACAGAATATGGACTCAGTCTATGTTTAAAGAATACTCACTCAGCCAATATTTTACCAGAGTATGGACTCAGCCTGTGTTCTAACAGAATACTCACACAGCCTGTGTTCTAACAGAATATGGACTCAGTCTATATTTAAAGAATACTCACTCATCTCAGTATTCCTACAGAACACTCATGTAGCCAGTGTTCTAACAGAATACTAACTCAGCCTGTGTTCTAACAGAATGTGGATTCAGAACAAATATTACTAAGTCTGTGTTCTAACAGAATGTGGACTAAGATTTTGTTCAAAAATTATTCAGCCTGTGTTCTAACAGAATGTGGATTCAGATCAAAAATTACTAACTCAGTCTGTGTTCTAACAGAATGTGGGTTCAGATCAAAAATTACTAACTCAGTCTGTGTTCTAACAGAATATGAACTCAGATTTTGTTCAAAAATTACTCAGTCTGTGTTCTAACAGAATATGGACTCAGTCTATATTTAAAGAATACTCACTCACCTCAGTATTCTAACAGAACACTCACGTAGCCAGTGTTCTAACAGAATACTAACTCATCCTGTGTTCTAACAGAATGTGGATTCAGATCAAATATTACTAACTCAGTCTGTGTTCTAACAGAATGTGGACTCAGATTTTGTTCAAAAATTACTCAGTCTGTTTCTAACAGAATATGGTCTCAGTCTATGTTTAAAGAATACTCACTCAGCCAGTATTTTACCAGAGTATGGACTCAGCCTGTGTTCTAACAGAATACTCACACAGCCTGTGTTCTAACAGAATATGTACTCAGTCTATATTTAAAGAATACTCACTCACCTCAGTATTCTAACAGAACACTCACGTAGCCAGTGTTCTAACAGAATACTAACTCAGCCTGTGTTCTAACAGAATGTGGATTCAGATCAAAAATTACTAACTCAGTCTGTGTTCTAACAGAATGTGGACTCAGATTTTGTTCAAAAATTACTCAGTCTGTTTCTAACAGAATATGGTCTCAGTCTATGTTTAAAGAATACTCACTCAGCCAGTATTTTACCAGAGTATGGACTCAGCCTGTGTTCTAACAGAATACTCACACAGACTGTGTTCTAACAGAATATGGACTCAGTCTATATTTAAAGAATACTCACTCACCTCAGTATTCCAACAGAACACTCATGTAGCCAGTGTTCTAACAGAATACTAACTCAGCCTGTGTTTTAACAAAATGTGGATTCAGATCAAATATTACTAACTCAGTCTGTGTTCTAACAGAATGTGGACTCAGATTTTGTTCAAAAATTATTCAGCCTGTGTTCTAACAGAATGTGTATTCAGATCAAAAATTACTAACTCAGTCTGTGTTCTAACAGAATGTGGGTTCAGATCAAAAATTACTAACTCAGTCTGTGTTCTAACAGAATATGAACTCAGATTTTGTTCAAAAATTACTCAGTCTGTGTTCTAACAGATTATGGACTCAGTCTATATTTAAAGAATACTCACTCACCTCAGTATTCCAACAGAACACTCACGTAGCCAGTGTTCTAACAGAATACTAACTCAGCCTGTGTTCTAACAGAATGTGGATTCAGATCAAATATTACTAACTCAGTCTGTGTTCTAACAGAATGTGGACTCAGATTTTGTTCAAAAATTATTCAGCCTGTGTTCTAACAGAATGTGGATTCAGATCAAAAATTACTAACTCAGTCTGTGTTCTAACGGAATGTGGACTCAGATTTTGTTCAAAAATTATTCAGCCTGTGTTCTAACAGAATGTGGATTCAGATCAAAAATTACTAACGCAATCTGTGTTCTAACAGAATATGGACTTAGATTTTGTTCAAAAATTACTCAGTCTGTGTTCTAACAGAATATGGACTCAGTCTATGTTTAAAGAATACTCACTCAGCCAATATTTTACCAGAGTATGGACTCAGCCTGTGTTCTAACAGAATACTCACACAGCCTGTGTTCTAACAGAATATGGACTCAGTCTATATTTAAAGAATACTCACTCATCTCAGTATTCCTACAGAACACTCATGTAGCCAGTGTTCTAACAGAATACTAACTCAGCCTGTGTTCTAACAGAATGTGGATTCAGAACAAATATTACTAAGTCTGTGTTCTAACAGAATGTGGACTAAGATTTTGTTCAAAAATTATTCAGCCTGTGTTCTAACAGAATGTGGATTCAGATCAAAAATTACTAACTCAGTCTGTGTTCTAACAGAATGTGGGTTCAGATCAAAAATTACTAACTCAGTCTGTGTTCTAACAGAATATGAACTCAGATTTTGTTCAAAAATTACTCAGTCTGTGTTCTAACAGAATATGGACTCAGTCTATATTTAAAGAATACTCACTCACCTCAGTATTCTAACAGAACACTCACGTAGCCAGTGTTCTAACAGAATACTAACTCATCCTGTGTTCTAACAGAATGTGGATTCAGATCAAATATTACTAACTCAGTCTGTGTTCTAACAGAATGTGGACTCAGATTTTGTTCAAAAATTATTCAGCCTGTGTTCTAACAGAATGTGGATTCAGATCAAAAATTACTAACTCAGTCTGTGTTCTAACAGAATGTGGGTTCAGATCAAAAATTACTAACTCAGTCTGTGTTCTAACAGAATATGAACTCAGATTTTGTTCAAAAATTACTCAGTCTGTGTTCTAACAGAATATGGTCTCAGTCTATGTTTAAAGAATACTCACTCAGCCAGTATTTTACCAGAGTATGGACTCAGCCTGTGTTCTAACAGAATACTCACACAGCCTGTGTTCTAACAGAATATGTACTCAGTCTATATTTAAAGAATACTCACTCACCTCAGTATTCTAACAGAACACTCACGTAGCCAGTGTTCTAACAGAATACTAACTCAGCCTGTGTTCTAACAGAATGTGGATTCAGATCAAAAATTACTAACTCAGTCTGTGTTCTAACAGAATGTGGACTCAGATTTCGTTCAAAAATTACTCAGTCTGTTTCTAACAGAATATGGTCTCAGTCTATGTTTAAAGAATACTCACTCAGCCAGTATTTTACCAGAGTATGGACTCAGCCTGTGTTCTAACAGAATACTCACACAGACTGTGTTCTAACAGAATATGGACTCAGTCTATATTTAAAGAATACTCACTCACCTCAGTATTCCAACAGAACACTCATGTAGCCAGTGTTCTAACAGAATACTAACTCAGCCTGTGTTTTAACAAAATGTGGATTCAGATCAAATATTACTAACTCAGTCTGTGTTCTAACAGAATGTGGACTCAGATTTTGTTCAAAAATTATTCAGCCTGTGTTCTAACAGAATGTGTATTCAGATCAAAAATTACTAACTCAGTCTGTGTTCTAACAGAATGTGGGTTCAGATCAAAAATTACTAACTCAGTCTGTGTTCTAACAGAATATGAACTCAGATTTTGTTCAAAAATTACTCAGTCTGTGTTCTAACAGAATATGGACTCAGTCTATATTTAAAGAATACTCACTCACCTCAGTATTCTAACAGAACACTCACGTAGCCAGTGTTCTAACAGAATACTAACTCATCCTGTGTTCTAACAGAATGTGGATTCAGATCAAAAATTACTAACTCAGTCTGTGTTCTAACAGAATGTGGACTCAGATTTTGTTTAAAAATTACTCAGTCTGTTTCTAACAGAATATGGTCTCAGTCTATGTTTAAAGAATACTCACTCAGCCAGTATTTTACCAGAGTATGGACTCAGCCTGTGTTCTAACAGAATACTCACACAGCCTGTGTTCTAACAGAATATGGACTCAGTCTATATTTAAAGAATACTCACTCACCTCAGTATTCCAACAGAACACTCATGTAGCCAGTGTTCTAACAGAATACTAACTCAGCCTGTGTTCTAACAGAATGTGGATTCAGATCAAATATTACTAACTCAGTCTGTGTTCTAACAGAATGTGGACTCAGATTTTGTTCAAAAATTATTCAGCCTGTGTTCTAACAGAATTTGGATTCAGATCAAAAATTACTAACTCAGTCTGTGTTCTAACAGAATGTGGGTTCAGATCAAAAATTACTAACTCAGTCTGTGTTCTAACAGAATATGAACTCAGATTTTGTTCAAAAATTACTCAGTCTGTGTTCTAACAGAATATGGACTCAGTCTATATTTAAAGAATACTCACTCACCTCAGTATTCTAACAGAACACTCACGTAGCCAGTGTTCTAACAGAATACTAACTCATCCTGTGTTCTAACAGAATGTGGATTCAGATCAAATATTACTAACTCAGTCTGTGTTCTAACAGAATGTGGACTCAGATTTTGTTCAAAAATTATTCAGCCTGTGTTCTAACAGAATGTGGATTCAGATCAAAAATTACTAACTCAGTCTGTGTTCTAACAGAATGTGGGTTCAGATCAAAAATTACTAACTCAGTCTGTGTTCTAACAGAATATGAACTCAGATTTTGTTCAAAAATTACTCAGTCTGTGTTCTAACAGAATATGGACTCAGTCTATATTTAAAGAATACTCACTCACCTCAGTATTCTAACAGAACACTCACGTAGCCAGTGTTCTAACAGAATACTAACTCATCCTGTGTTTTAACAGAATGTGGATTCAGATCAAAAATTACTAACTCAGTCTGTGTTCTAACAGAATGTGGACTCAGATTTTGTTCAAAAATTACTCAGTCTGTTTCTAACAGAATATGGTCTCAGTCTATGTTTAAAGAATACTCACTCAGCCAGTATTTTACCAGAGTATGGACTCAGCCTGTGTTCTAACAGAATACTCACACAGCCTGTGTTCTAACAGAATATGTACTCAGTCTATATTTAAAGAATACTCACTCACCTCAGTATTCTAACAGAACACTCACGTAGCCAGTGTTCTAACAGAATACTAACTCAGCCTGTGTTCTAACAGAATGTGGATTCAGATCAAAAATTACTAACTCAGTCTGTGTTCTAACAGAATGTGGACTCAGATTTTGTTCAAAAATTACTCAGTCTGTTTCTAACAGAATATGGTCTCAGTCTATGTTTAAAGAATACTCACTCAGCCAGTATTTTACCAGAGTATGGACTCAGCCTGTGTTCTAACAGAATACTCACACAGACTGTGTTCTAACAGAATATGGACTCAGTCTATATTTAAAGAATACTCACTCACCTCAGTATTCCAACAGAACACTCATGTAGCCAGTGTTCTAACAGAATACTAACTCAGCCTGTGTTTTAACAAAATGTGGATTCAGATCAAATATTACTAACTCAGTCTGTGTTCTAACAGAATGTGGACTCAGATTTTGTTCAAAAATTATTCAGCCTGTGTTCTAACAGAATGTGTATTCAGATCAAAAATTACTAACTCAGTCTGTGTTCTAACAGAATGTGGGTTCAGATCAAAAATTACTAACTCAGTCTGTGTTCTAACAGAATATGAACTCAGATTTTGTTCAAAAATTACTCAGTCTGTGTTCTAACAGATTATGGACTCAGTCTATATTTAAAGAATACTCACTCACCTCAGTATTCTAACAGAACACTCACGTAGCCAGTGTTCTAACAGAATACTAACTCATCCTGTGTTCTAACAGAATGTGGATTCAGATCAAAAATTACTAACTCAGTCTGTGTTCTAACAGAATGTGGACTCAGATTTTGTTTAAAAATTACTCAGTCTGTTTCTAACAGAATATGGTCTCAGTCTATGTTTAAAGAATACTCACTCAGCCAGTATTTTACCAGAGTATGGACTCAGCCTGTGTTCTAACAGAATACTCACACAGCCTGTGTTCTAACAGAATATGGACTCAGTCTATATTTAAAGAATACTCACTCACCTCAGTATTCTAACAGAACACTCACGTAGCCAGTGTTCTAACAGAATACTAACTCAGCCTGTGTTCTAACAGAATGTGGATTCAGATCAAAAATTACTAACACAGTCTGTCTTCTAACAGAATGTGGACTCAGATTTTGTTCAAAAATTACTCAGTCTGTTTCTAACAGAATATGGTCTCAGTCTATGTTTAAAGAATACTCACTCAGCCAGTATTTTACCAGAGTATGGACTCAGCCTGTGTTCTAACAGAATACTCACACAGCCTGTGTTCTAACAGAATATGGACTCAGTCTATATTTAAAGAATACTCACTCACCTCAGTATTCTAAAAGAACACTCACGTAGCCTGTGTTCTAACAGAACACTAACTCAGCCTGTTTTCTAACAGAATGTGGATTCAGATCAAAAATTACTAACACAGTCTGTGTTCTAACAGAATATGGACTCAGATTTTGTTCAAAAATTACTCAGTCTGTGTTCTAACAGAATATGGACTCAGTCTATGTTTAAAGAATACTCACTCAGCCAGTGTTCTACCATAATATGGATTCAGACTATTTTCAAGAATACTCACTCAGCCTGTGTTCTAGCAGAACGCTCACTTAGCCTGTGTTCTAACAGAATGTGGACTCAGATATTGTTCAAAAATTACTAACTCAGTCTGTGTTCTAACAGAATTTGGACGCAGTCTATGTTTAAAAAATACTCACTCACCTCAGTGTTCTAACCGAACACTCACGTAGCCTGTGTTCTAACAGAACACTAACTCAGCCTGTTTTCTAACAAAATGTAGATTCAGATCAAAAATTACTAACGCAGTCTGTGTTCTAACAGAATATGGACTTAGATTTTGTTCAAAAATTACTCAGTCTGTGTTCTAACAGAATATGGACTCAGTCTATGTTTAAAGAATACTCACTCAGCCAGTATTTTACCAGAGTATGGACTCAGCCTGTGTTCTAACAGAATACTCACACAGCCTGTGTTCTAACAGAATATGTACTCAGTCTATATTTAAAGAATACTCACTCACCTCAGTATTCTAACAGAACACTCACGTAGCCAGTGTTCTAACAGAATACTAACTCAGCCTGTGTTCTAACAGAATGTGGACTCAGATTTTGTTCAAAAATTACTCAGTCTGTTTCTAACAGAATATGGACTCAGTCTATGTTTAAAGAATACTCACTCAACCAGTATTTTACCAGAGTATGGACTCAGCCTGTGTTCTAACAGAATACTCACACAGCCTGTGTTCTAACAGAATATGGACTCAGTCTATATTTAAAGAATACTCACTCACCTCAGTATTCTAACAGAACACTCACGTAGCCTGTGTTCTAACAGAACACTAACTCAGCCTGTTTTCTAACAGAATGTGGATTCAGATCAAAAATTACTAACGCAGTCTGTGTTCTAACAGAATATGGACTTAGATTTTGTTCAAAAATTACTCAGTCTGTGTTCTAACAGAATATGGACTCACTCTATATTTAAAGAATACTCACTCACCTCAGTATTCCAACAGAACACTCACGTAGCCAGTGTTCTAACAGAATACTAACTCAGCCTGTGTTCTAACAGAATGTGGATTCAGATCAAAAATTACTAACTCAGTCTGTGTTCTAACGGAATGTGGACTCAGATTTTGTTCAAAAATTATTCAGCCTGTGTTCTAACAGAATGTGGATTCAGATCAAAAATTACTAACGCAGTCTGTGTTCTAACAGAATATGGTCTCAGTCTATGTTTAAAGAATACTCACTCAGCCAATATTTTACCAGAGTATGGACTCAGCCTGTGTTCTAACAGAATACTCACACAGCCTGTGTTCTAACAGAATATGGACTCAGTCTATATTTAAAGAATACTCACTCACCTCAGTATTCCTACAGAACACTCACGTAGCCAGTGTTCTAACAGAATACTAACTCAGCCTGTGTTCTAACAGAATGTGGATTCAGAACAAATATTACTAACTCAGTCTGTGTTCTAACAGAATGTGGACTCAGATTTTGTTCAAAAATTATTCAGCCTGTGTTCTAACAGAATGTGGATTCAGATCAAAAATTACTAACTCAGTCTGTGTTCTAACAGAATGTGGGTTCAGATCAAAAATTACTAACTCAGTCTGTGTTCTAACAGAATATGAACTCAGATTTTGTTCAAAAATTACTCAGTCTGTGTTCTAACAGAATATGGACTCAGTCTATATTTAAAGAATACTCACTCACCTCAGTATTCTAACAGAACACTCACGTAGCCAGTGTTCTAACAGAATAGTAACTCATCCTGTGTTCTAACAGAATGTGGATTCAGATCAAATATTACTAACTCAGTCTGTGTTCTAACAGAATGTGGACTCAGATTTTGTTCAAAAATTATTCAGCCTGTGTTCTAACAGAATGTGGATTCAGATCAAAAATTACTAACTCAGTCTGTGTTCTAACAGAATGTGGGTTCAGATCAAAAATTACTAACTCAGTCTGTGTTCTAACAGAATATGAACTCAGATTTTGTTCAAAAATTACTCAGTCTGTGTTCTAACAGAATATGGACTCAATCTATATTTAAAGAATACTCACTCACCTCAGTATTCTAACAGAACACTCACGTAGCCAGTGTTCTAACAGAATACTAACTCAGCCTGTGTTCTAACAGAATGTGGATTCAGATCAAAAATTACTAACTCAGTCTGTGTTCTAACAGAATGTGGACTCAGATTTTGTTCAAAAATTACTCAGTCTGTTTCTAACAGAATATGGTCTCAGTCTATGTTTAAAGAATACTCACTCAGCCAGTATTTTACCAGAGTATGGACTCAGCCTGTGTTCTAACAGAATACTCACACAGCCTGTGTTCTAACAGAATATGTACTCAGTCTATATTTAAAGAATACTCACTCACCTCAGTATTCTAACAGAACACTCACGTAGCCAGTGTTCTAACAGAATACTAACTCAGCCTGTGTTCTAACAGAATGTGGATTCAGATCAAAAATTACTAACTCAGTCTGTGTTCTAACAGAATGTGGACTCAGATTTTGTTCAAAAATTACTCAGTCTGTTTCTAACAGAATATGGTCTCAGTCTATATTTAAAGAATACTCACTCACCTCAGTATTCTAACAGAACACTCACGTAGCCAGTGTTCTAACAGAATACTAACTCATCCTGTGTTCTAACAGAATGTGGATTCAGATCAAAAATTACTAACTCAGTCTGTGTTCTAACAGAATGTGGACTCAGATTTTGTTTAAAAATTACTCAGTCTGTTTCTAACAGAATATGGTCTCAGTCTATGTTTAAAGAATACTCACTCAGCCAGTATTTTACCAGAGTATGGACTCAGCCTGTGTTCTAACAGAATACTCACACAGCCTGTGTTCTAACAGAATATGGACTCAGTCTATATTTAAAGAATACTCACTCACCTCAGTATTCCAACAGAACACTCATGTAGCCAGTGTTCTAACAGAATACTAACTCAGCCTGTGTTCTAACAGAATGTGGATTCAGATCAAATATTACTAACTCAGTCTGTGTTCTAACAGAATGTGGACTCAGATTTTGTTCAAAAATTATTCAGCCTGTGTTCTAACAGAATTTGGATTCAGATCAAAAATTACTAACTCAGTCTGTGTTCTAACAGAATGTGGGTTCAGATCAAAAATTACTAACTCAGTCTGTGTTCTAACAGAATATGAACTCAGATTTTGTTCAAAAATTACTCAGTCTGTGTTCTAACAGAATATGGACTCAGTCTATATTTAAAGAATACTCACTCACCTCAGTATTCTAACAGAACACTCACATAGCCTGTGTTCTAACAGAACACTAACTCAGCCTGCTTTCTAACAGAATGTGGATTCAGATCAAATATTACTAACGCAGTCTGTGTTCTAACAGAATATGGACTTAGATTTTGTTCAAAAATTACTCAGTCTGTGTTCTAACAGAATATGGACTCAGTCTATGTTTAAAGAATACTCACTCAGCCAATATTTTACCAGAGTATGGACACAGCCTGTGTTCTAACAGAATACTCACACAGCCTGTGTTCTAACAGAATTTGGACTCAGTCTATATTTAAAGAATACTCACTCACCTCAGTATTCCAACAGAACACTCATGTAGCCAGTGTTCTAACAGAATACTAACTCAGCCTGTGTTCTAACAGAATGTGGATTCAGATCAAATATTACTAACTCAGTCTGTGTTCTAACAGAATGTGGACTCAGATTTTGTTCAAAAATTACTCAGTCTGTGTTCTAACAGAATATGGACTCAGTCTATGTTTAAAGAATACTCACTCAGCCAATATTTTACCAGAGTATGGACACAGCCTGTGTTCTAACAGAATACTCACACAGCCTGTGTTCTAACAGAATATGGACTCAGTCTATATTTAAAGAATACTCACTCACCTCAGTATTCCAACAGAACACTCATGTAGCCAGTGTTCTAACAGAATACTAACTCAGCCTGTGTTCTAACAGAATGTGGATTCAGATCAAATATTACTAACTCAGCCTGTGTTCTAACAGAATATGTACTCAGTCTATATTTAAAGAATACTCACTCACCTCAGTATTCTAACAGAACACTCACGTAGCCAGTGTTCTAACAGAATACTAACTCATCCTGTGTTCTAACAGAATGTGGACTCAGATTTTGTTCAAAAATTACTCAGTCTGTTTCTAACAGAATATGGACTCAGTCTATGTTTAAAGAATACTCACTCAACCAGTATTTTACCAGAGTATGGACTCAGCCTGTGTTCTAACAGAATACTCACACAGCCTGTGTACTAACAGAATATGGACTCAGTCTATATTTAAAGAATACTCACTCACCTCAGTATTCTAACAGAACACTCACGTAGCCTGTGTTCTAACAGAACACTAACTCAGCCTGTTTTCTAACAGAATGTGGATTCAGATCAAAAATTACTAACGCAGTCTGTGTTCTAACAGAATATGGACTTAGATTTTGTTCAAAAATTACTCAGTCTGTGTTCTAACAGAATATGGACTCAGTCTATATTTAAAGAATACTCACTCACCTCAGTATTCCAACAGAACACTCACGTAGCCAGTGTTCTAACAGAATACTAACTCAGCCTGTGTTCTAACAGAATGTGGATTCAGATCAAATATTACTAACTCAGTCTGTGTTCTAACAGAATGTGGACTCAGATTTTGTTCAAAAATTATTCAGTCTGTGTTCTAACAGAATGTGGATTCAGATCAAAAATTACTAACTCAGTCTGTGTTCTAACGGAATGTGGACTCAGATTTTGTTCAAAAATTATTCAGCCTGTGTTCTAACAGAATGTGGATTCAGATCAAAAATTACTAACGCAGTCTGTGTTCTAACAGAATATGGACTCAGATTTTGTTCAAAAATTACTCAGTCTGTGTTCTAACAGAATATGGACTCAGTCTATGTTTAAAGAATACTCACTCAGCCAATATTTTACCAGATTATGGACTCAGCCTGTGTTCTAACAGAATACTCACACAGCCTGTGTTCTAACAGAATATGGACTCAGTCTATATTTAAAGAATACTCACTCACCTCAGTATTCCAACAGAACACTCATGTAGCCAGTGTTCTAACAGAATACTAACTCAGCCTGTGTTCTAACAGAATGTGGATTCAGATCAAATATTACTAACTCAGTCTGTGTTCTAACAGAATGTGGACTCAGATTTTGTTCAAAAATTATTCAGCCTGTGTTCTAACAGAATTTGGATTCAGATCAAAAATTACTAACTCAGTCTGTGTTCTAACAGAATGTGGGTTCAGATCAAAAATTACTAACTCAGTCTGTGTTCTAACAGAATATGAACTCAGATTTTGTTCAAAAATTACTCAGTCTGTGTTCTAACAGAATATGGACTCAGTCTATATTTAAAGAATACTCACTCACCTCAGTATTCTAACAGAACACTCACGTAGCCAGTGTCCTAACAGAATACTAACTCATCCTGTGTTCTAACAGAATGTGGATTCAGATCAAATATTACTAACTCAGTCTGTGTTCTAACAGAATGTGGACTCAGATTTTGTTCAAAAATTATTCAGCCTGTGTTCTAACAGAATGTGGATTCAGATCAAAAATTACTAACTCAGTCTGTGTTCTAACAGAATATGAACTCAGATTTTGTTCAAAAATTACTCAGTCTGTGTTCTAACAGAATATGGACTCAGTCTATATTTAAAGAATACTCACTAACCTCAGTATTCTAACAGAACACTCACGTAGCCAGTGTTCTAACAGAATACTAACTCATCCTGTGTTCTAACAGAATGTGGATTCAGATCAAAAATTACTAACTCAGTCTGTGTTCTAACAGAATGTGGACTCAGATTTTGTTCAAAAATTACTCAGTCTGTTTCTAACAGAATATGGTCTCAGTCTATGTTTAAAGAATACTCACTCAGCCAGTATTTTACCAGAGTATGGACTCAGCCTGTGTTCTAACAGAATACTCACACAGCCTGTGTTCTAACAGAATATGTACTCAGTTTATATTTAAAGAATACTCACTCACCTCAGTATTCTAACAGAACACTCACGTAGCCAGTGTTCTAACAGAATACTAACTCAGCCTGTGTTCTAACAGAATGTGGATTCAGATCAAAAATTACTAACTCAGTCTGTGTTCTAACAGAATGTGGACTCAGATTTTGTTTAAAAATTACTCAGTCTGTTTCTAACAGAATATGGTCTCAGTCTATGTTTAAAGAATACTCACTCAGCCAGTATTTTACCAGAGTATGGACTCAGCCTGTGTTCTAACAGAATACTCACACAGCCTGTGTTCTAACAGAATATGGACTCAGTCTATATTTAAAGAATACTCACTCACCTCAGTATTCCAACAGAACACTCATGTAGCCAGTGTTCTAAAAGAATACTAACTCAGCCTGTGTTCTAACAGAATGTGGATTCAGATCAAATATTACTAACTCAGTCTGTGTTCTAACAGAATGTGGACTCAGATTTTGTTCAAAAATTATTCAGCCTGTGTTCTAACAGAATTTGGATTCAGATCAAAAATTACTAACTCAGTCTGTGTTCTAACAGAATGTGGGTTCAGATCAAAAATTACTAACTCAGTCTGTGTTCTAACAGAATATGAACTCAGATTTTGTTCAAAAATTACTCAGTCTGTGTTCTAACAGAATATGGACTCAGTCTATATTTAAAGAATACTCACTCACCTCAGTATTCTAACAGAACACTCACATAGCCTGTGTTCTAACAGAACACTAACTCAGCCTGCTTTCTAACAGAATGTGGATTCAGATCAAATATTACTAACGCAGTTTGTGTTCTAACAGAATATGGACTTAGATTTTGTTCAAAAATTACTCAGTCTGTGTTCTAACAGAATATGGACTCAGTCTATGTTTAAAGAATACTCACTCAGCCAATATTTTACCAGAGTATGGACACAGCCTGTGTTCTAACAGAATACTCACACAGCCTGTGTTCTAACAGAATATGGACTCAGTCTATATTTAAAGAATACTCACTCACCTCAGTATTCCAACAGAACACTCATGTAGCCAGTGTTCTAACAGAATACTAACTCAGCCTGTGTTCTAACAGAATGTGGATTCAGATCAAATATTACTAACTCAGTCTGTGTTCTAACAGAATGTGGACTCAGATTTTGTTCAAAAATTACTCAGTCTGTGTTCTAACAGAATATGGACTCAGTCTATGTTTAAAGAATACTCACTCAGCCAATATTTTACCAGAGTATGGACTCAGCCTGTGTTCTAACAGAATACTCACACAGCCTGTGTTCTAACAGAATATGGACTCAGTCTATATTTAAAGAATACTCACTCACCTCAGTATTCCAACAGAACACTCATGTAGCCAGTGTTCTAACAGAATACTAACTCAGCCTGTGTTATAACAGAATGTGGATTCAGATCAAATATTACTAACTCAGCCTGTGTTCTAACAGAATATGTACTCAGTCTATATTTAAAGAATACTCACTCACCTCAGTATTCTAACAGAACACTCACGTAGCCAGTGTTCTAACAGAATACTAACTCATCCTGTGTTCTAACAGAATGTGGACTCAGATTTTGTTCAAAAATTACTCAGTCTGTTTCTAACAGAATATGGACTCAGTCTATGTTTAAAGAATACTCACTCAACCAGTATTTTACCAGAGTATGGACTCAGCCTGTGTTCTAACAGAATACTCACACAGCCTGTGTTCTAACAGAATATGGACTCAGTCTATGTTTAAAGAATACTCACTCAACCAGTATTTTACCAGAGTATGGACTCAGCCTGTGTTCTAACAGAATACTCACACAGCCCGTGTTCTAACAGAATATGGACTCAGTCTATATTTAAAGAATACTCACTCACCTCAGTATTCTAACAGAACACTCACGTAGCCTGTGTTCTAACAGAACACTAACTCAGCCTGTTTTCTAACAGAATGTGGATTCAGATCAAAAATTACTAACGCAGTCTGTGTTCTAACAGAATATGGACTTAGATTTTGTTCAAAAATTACTCAGTCTGTGTTCTAACAGAATATGGACTCAGTCTATATTTAAAGAATACTCACTCACCTCAGTATTCCAACAGAACACTCACGTAGCCAGTGTTCTAACAGAATACTAACTCAGCCTGTGTTCTAACAGAATGTGGATTCAGATCAAATATTACTAACTCAGTCTGTGTTCTAACAGAATGTGGACTCAGATTTTGTTCAAAAATTATTCAGCCTGTGTTCTAACAGAATGTGGATTCAGATCAAAAATTACTAACTCAGTCTGTGTTCTAACAGAATGTGGGTTCAGATCAAAAATTACTAACTCAGTCTGTGTTCTAACAGAATATGAACTCAGATTTTGTTCAAAAATTACTCAGTCTGTGTTCTAACAGAATATGGACTCAGTCTATATTTAAAGAATACTCACTCACCTCAGTATTCTAACAGAACACTCACGTAGCCAGTGTTCTAACAGAATACTAACTCATCCTGTGTTTTAACAGAATGTGGATTCAGATCAAAAATTACTAACTCAGTCTGTGTTCTAACAGAATGTGGACTCAGATTTTGTTCAAAAATTACTCAGTCTGTTTCTAACAGAATATGGTCTCAGTCTATGTTTAAAGAATACTCACTCAGCCAGTATTTTACCAGAGTATGGACTCAGCCTGTGTTCTAACAGAATACTCACACAGCCTGTGTTCTAACAGAATATGTACTCAGTCTATATTTAAAGAATACTCACTCACCTCAGTATTCTAACAGAACACTCACGTAGCCAGTGTTCTAACAGAATACTAACTCAGCCTGTGTTCTAACAGAATGTGGATTCAGATCAAAAATTACTAACTCAGTCTGTGTTCTAACAGAATGTGGACTCAGATTTTGTTCAAAAATTACTCAGTCTGTTTCTAACAGAATATGGTCTCAGTCTATGTTTAAAGAATACTCACTCAGCCAGTATTTTACCAGAGTATGGACTCAGCCTGTGTTCTAACAGAATACTCACACAGACTGTGTTCTAACAGAATATGGACTCAGTCTATATTTAAAGAATACTCACTCACCTCAGTATTCCAACAGAACACTCATGTAGCCAGTGTTCTAACAGAATACTAACTCAGCCTGTGTTTTAACAAAATGTGGATTCAGATCAAATATTACTAACTCAGTCTGTGTTCTAACAGAATGTGGACTCAGATTTTGTTCAAAAATTATTCAGCCTGTGTTCTAACAGAATGTGTATTCAGATCAAAAATTACTAACTCAGTCTGTGTTCTAACAGAATGTGGGTTCAGATCAAAAATTACTAACTCAGTCTGTGTTCTAACAGAATATGAACTCAGATTTTGTTCAAAAATTACTCAGTCTGTGTTCTAACAGATTATGGACTCAGTCTATATTTAAAGAATACTCACTCACCTCAGTATTCTAACAGAACACTCACGTAGCCAGTGTTCTAACAGAATACTAACTCATCCTGTGTTCTAACAGAATGTGGATTCAGATCAAAAATTACTAACTCAGTCTGTGTTCTAACAGAATGTGGACTCAGATTTTGTTTAAAAATTACTCAGTCTGTTTCTAACAGAATATGGTCTCAGTCTATGTTTAAAGAATACTCACTCAGCCAGTATTTTACCAGAGTATGGACTCAGCCTGTGTTCTAACAGAATACTCACACAGCCTGTGTTCTAACAGAATATGGACTCAGTCTATATTTAAAGAATACTCACTCACCTCAGTATTCTAACAGAACACTCACGTAGCCAGTGTTCTAACAGAATACTAACTCAGCCTGTGTTCTAACAGAATGTGGATTCAGATCAAAAATTACTAACACAGTCTGTCTTCTAACAGAATGTGGACTCAGATTTTGTTCAAAAATTACTCAGTCTGTTTCTAACAGAATATGGTCTCAGTCTATGTTTAAAGAATACTCACTCAGCCAGTATTTTACCAGAGTATGGACTCAGCCTGTGTTCTAACAGAATACTCACACAGCCTGTGTTCTAACAGAATATGGACTCAGTCTATATTTAAAGAATACTCACTCACCTCAGTATTCTAAAAGAACACTCACGTAGCCTGTGTTCTAACAGAACACTAACTCAGCCTGTTTTCTAACAGAATGTGGATTCAGATCAAAAATTACTAACACAGTCTGTGTTCTAACAGAATATGGACTCAGATTTTGTTCAAAAATTACTCAGTCTGTGTTCTAACAGAATATGGACTCAGTCTATGTTTAAAGAATACTCACTCAGCCAGTGTTCTACCATAATATGGATTCAGACTATTTTCAAGAATACTCACTCAGCCTGTGTTCTAGCAGAACGCTCACTTAGCCTGTGTTCTAACAGAATGTGGACTCAGATATTGTTCAAAAATTACTAACTCAGTCTGTGTTCTAACAGAATTTGGACGCAGTCTATGTTTAAAAAATACTCACTCACCTCAGTGTTCTAACCGAACACTCACGTAGCCTGTGTTCTAACAGAACACTAACTCAGCCTGTTTTCTAACAAAATGTAGATTCAGATCAAAAATTACTAACGCAGTCTGTGTTCTAACAGAATATGGACTTAGATTTTGTTCAAAAATTACTCAGTCTGTGTTCTAACAGAATATGGACTCAGTCTATGTTTAAAGAATACTCACTCAGCCAGTATTTTACCAGAGTATGGACTCAGCCTGTGTTCTAACAGAATACTCACACAGCCTGTGTTCTAACAGAATATGTACTCAGTCTATATTTAAAGAATACTCACTCACCTCAGTATTCTAACAGAACACTCACGTAGCCAGTGTTCTAACAGAATACTAACTCAGCCTGTGTTCTAACAGAATGTGGACTCAGATTTTGTTCAAAAATTACTCAGTCTGTTTCTAACAGAATATGGACTCAGTCTATGTTTAAAGAATACTCACTCAACCAGTATTTTACCAGAGTATGGACTCAGCCTGTGTTCTAACAGAATACTCACACAGCCTGTGTTCTAACAGAATATGGACTCAGTCTATATTTAAAGAATACTCACTCACCTCAGTATTCTAACAGAACACTCACGTAGCCTGTGTTCTAACAGAACACTAACTCAGCCTGTTTTCTAACAGAATGTGGATTCAGATCAAAAATTACTAACGCAGTCTGTGTTCTAACAGAATATGGACTTAGATTTTGTTCAAAAATTACTCAGTCTGTGTTCTAACAGAATATGGACTCACTCTATATTTAAAGAATACTCACTCACCTCAGTATTCCAACAGAACACTCACGTAGCCAGTGTTCTAACAGAATACTAACTCAGCCTGTGTTCTAACAGAATGTGGATTCAGATCAAAAATTACTAACTCAGTCTGTGTTCTAACGGAATGTGGACTCAGATTTTGTTCAAAAATTATTCAGCCTGTGTTCTAACAGAATGTGGATTCAGATCAAAAATTACTAACGCAGTCTGTGTTCTAACAGAATATGGTCTCAGTCTATGTTTAAAGAATACTCACTCAGCCAATATTTTACCAGAGTATGGACTCAGCCTGTGTTCTAACAGAATACTCACACAGCCTGTGTTCTAACAGAATATGGACTCAGTCTATATTTAAAGAATACTCACTCACCTCAGTATTCCTACAGAACACTCACGTAGCCAGTGTTCTAACAGAATACTAACTCAGCCTGTGTTCTAACAGAATGTGGATTCAGAACAAATATTACTAACTCAGTCTGTGTTCTAACAGAATGTGGACTCAGATTTTGTTCAAAAATTATTCAGCCTGTGTTCTAACAGAATGTGGATTCAGATCAAAAATTACTAACTCAGTCTGTGTTCTAACAGAATGTGGGTTCAGATCAAAAATTACTAACTCAGTCTGTGTTCTAACAGAATATGAACTCAGATTTTGTTCAAAAATTACTCAGTCTGTGTTCTAACAGAATATGGACTCAGTCTATATTTAAAGAATACTCACTCACCTCAGTATTCTAACAGAACACTCACGTAGCCAGTGTTCTAACAGAATAGTAACTCATCCTGTGTTCTAACAGAATGTGGATTCAGATCAAATATTACTAACTCAGTCTGTGTTCTAACAGAATGTGGACTCAGATTTTGTTCAAAAATTATTCAGCCTGTGTTCTAACAGAATGTGGATTCAGATCAAAAATTACTAACTCAGTCTGTGTTCTAACAGAATGTGGGTTCAGATCAAAAATTACTAACTCAGTCTGTGTTCTAACAGAATATGAACTCAGATTTTGTTCAAAAATTACTCAGTCTGTGTTCTAACAGAATATGGACTCAATCTATATTTAAAGAATACTCACTCACCTCAGTATTCTAACAGAACACTCACGTAGCCAGTGTTCTAACAGAATACTAACTCAGCCTGTGTTCTAACAGAATGTGGATTCAGATCAAAAATTACTAACTCAGTCTGTGTTCTAACAGAATGTGGACTCAGATTTTGTTCAAAAATTACTCAGTCTGTTTCTAACAGAATATGGTCTCAGTCTATGTTTAAAGAATACTCACTCAGCCAGTATTTTACCAGAGTATGGACTCAGCCTGTGTTCTAACAGAATACTCACACAGCCTGTGTTCTAACAGAATATGTACTCAGTCTATATTTAAAGAATACTCACTCACCTCAGTATTCTAACAGAACACTCACGTAGCCAGTGTTCTAACAGAATACTAACTCAGCCTGTGTTCTAACAGAATGTGGATTCAGATCAAAAATTACTAACTCAGTCTGTGTTCTAACAGAATGTGGACTCAGATTTTGTTCAAAAATTACTCAGTCTGTTTCTAACAGAATATGGTCTCAGTCTATATTTAAAGAATACTCACTCACCTCAGTATTCTAACAGAACACTCACGTAGCCAGTGTTCTAACAGAATACTAACTCATCCTGTGTTCTAACAGAATGTGGATTCAGATCAAAAATTACTAACTCAGTCTGTGTTCTAACAGAATGTGGACTCAGATTTTGTTTAAAAATTACTCAGTCTGTTTCTAACAGAATATGGTCTCAGTCTATGTTTAAAGAATACTCACTCAGCCAGTATTTTACCAGAGTATGGACTCAGCCTGTGTTCTAACAGAATACTCACACAGCCTGTGTTCTAACAGAATATGGACTCAGTCTATATTTAAAGAATACTCACTCACCTCAGTATTCCAACAGAACACTCATGTAGCCAGTGTTCTAACAGAATACTAACTCAGCCTGTGTTCTAACAGAATGTGGATTCAGATCAAATATTACTAACTCAGTCTGTGTTCTAACAGAATGTGGACTCAGATTTTGTTCAAAAATTATTCAGCCTGTGTTCTAACAGAATTTGGATTCAGATCAAAAATTACTAACTCAGTCTGTGTTCTAACAGAATGTGGGTTCAGATCAAAAATTACTAACTCAGTCTGTGTTCTAACAGAATATGAACTCAGATTTTGTTCAAAAATTACTCAGTCTGTGTTCTAACAGAATATGGACTCAGTCTATATTTAAAGAATACTCACTCACCTCAGTATTCTAACAGAACACTCACATAGCCTGTGTTCTAACAGAACACTAACTCAGCCTGCTTTCTAACAGAATGTGGATTCAGATCAAATATTACTAACGCAGTCTGTGTTCTAACAGAATATGGACTTAGATTTTGTTCAAAAATTACTCAGTCTGTGTTCTAACAGAATATGGACTCAGTCTATGTTTAAAGAATACTCACTCAGCCAATATTTTACCAGAGTATGGACACAGCCTGTGTTCTAACAGAATACTCACACAGCCTGTGTTCTAACAGAATTTGGACTCAGTCTATATTTAAAGAATACTCACTCACCTCAGTATTCCAACAGAACACTCATGTAGCCAGTGTTCTAACAGAATACTAACTCAGCCTGTGTTCTAACAGAATGTGGATTCAGATCAAATATTACTAACTCAGTCTGTGTTCTAACAGAATGTGGACTCAGATTTTGTTCAAAAATTACTCAGTCTGTGTTCTAACAGAATATGGACTCAGTCTATGTTTAAAGAATACTCACTCAGCCAATATTTTACCAGAGTATGGACACAGCCTGTGTTCTAACAGAATACTCACACAGCCTGTGTTCTAACAGAATATGGACTCAGTCTATATTTAAAGAATACTCACTCACCTCAGTATTCCAACAGAACACTCATGTAGCCAGTGTTCTAACAGAATACTAACTCAGCCTGTGTTCTAACAGAATGTGGATTCAGATCAAATATTACTAACTCAGCCTGTGTTCTAACAGAATATGTACTCAGTCTATATTTAAAGAATACTCACTCACCTCAGTATTCTAACAGAACACTCACGTAGCCAGTGTTCTAACAGAATACTAACTCATCCTGTGTTCTAACAGAATGTGGACTCAGATTTTGTTCAAAAATTACTCAGTCTGTTTCTAACAGAATATGGACTCAGTCTATGTTTAAAGAATACTCACTCACCTCAGTATTCCAACAGAACACTCACGTAGCCAGTGTTCTAACAGAATACTAACTCAGCCTGTGTTCTAACAGAATGTGGATTCAGATCAAAAATTACTAACGCAGTCTGTGTTCTAACAGAATATGGACTCACTCTATATTTAAAGAATACTCACTCACCTCAGTATTCCAACAGAACACTCACGTAGCCAGTGTTCTAACAGAATACTAACTCAGCCTGTGTTCTAACAGAATGTGGATTCAGATCAAAAATTACTAACTCAGTCTGTGTTCTAACGGAATGTGGACTCAGATTTTGTTCAAAAATTATTCAGCCTGTGTTCTAACAGAATGTGGATTCAGATCAAAAATTACTAACGCAGTCTGTGTTCTAACAGAATATGGTCTCAGTCTATGTTTAAAGAATACTCACTCAGCCAATATTTTACCAGAGTATGGACTCAGCCTGTGTTCTAACAGAATACTCACACAGCCTGTGTTCTAACAGAATATGGACTCAGTCTATATTTAAAGAATACTCACTCACCTCAGTATTCCTACAGAACACTCACGTAGCCAGTGTTCTAACAGAATACTAACTCAGCCTGTGTTCTAACAGAATGTGGATTCAGAACAAATATTACTAACTCAGTCTGTGTTCTAACAGAATGTGGACTCAGATTTTGTTCAAAAATTATTCAGCCTGTGTTCTAACAGAATGTGGATTCAGATCAAAAATTACTAACTCAGTCTGTGTTCTAACAGAATGTGGGTTCAGATCAAAAATTACTAACTCAGTCTGTGTTCTAACAGAATATGAACTCAGATTTTGTTCAAAAATTACTCAGTCTGTGTTCTAACAGAATATGGACTCACTCTATATTTAAAGAATACTCACTCACCTCAGTATTCCAACAGAACACTCACGTAGCCAGTGTTCTAACAGAATACTAACTCAGCCTGTGTTCTAACAGAATGTGGATTCAGATCAAAAATTACTAACTCAGTCTGTGTTCTAACGGAATGTGGACTCAGATTTTGTTCAAAAATTATTCAGCCTGTGTTCTAACAGAATGTGGATTCAGATCAAAAATTACTAACGCAGTCTGTGTTCTAACAGAATATGGTCTCAGTCTATGTTTAAAGAATACTCACTCAGCCAATATTTTACCAGAGTATGGACTCAGCCTGTGTTCTAACAGAATACTCACACAGCCTGTGTTCTAACAGAATATGGACTCAGTCTATATTTAAAGAATACTCACTCACCTCAGTATTCCTACAGAACACTCACGTAGCCAGTGTTCTAACAGAATACTAACTCAGCCTGTGTTCTAACAGAATGTGGATTCAGAACAAATATTACTAACTCAGTCTGTGTTCTAACAGAATGTGGACTCAGATTTTGTTCAAAAATTATTCAGCCTGTGTTCTAACAGAATGTGGATTCAGATCAAAAATTACTAACTCAGTCTGTGTTCTAACAGAATGTGGGTTCAGATCAAAAATTACTAACTCAGTCTGTGTTCTAACAGAATATGAACTCAGATTTTGTTCAAAAATTACTCAGTCTGTGTTCTAACAGAATATGGACTCAGTCTATATTTAAAGAATACTCACTCACCTCAGTATTCTAACAGAACACTCACGTAGCCAGTGTTCTAACAGAATAGTAACTCATCCTGTGTTCTAACAGAATGTGGATTCAGATCAAATATTACTAACTCAGTCTGTGTTCTAACAGAATGTGGACTCAGATTTTGTTCAAAAATTATTCAGCCTGTGTTCTAACAGAATGTGGATTCAGATCAAAAATTACTAACTCAGTCTGTGTTCTAACAGAATGTGGGTTCAGATCAAAAATTACTAACTCAGTCTGTGTTCTAACAGAATATGAACTCAGATTTTGTTCAAAAATTACTCAGTCTGTGTTCTAACAGAATATGGACTCAATCTATATTTAAAGAATACTCACTCACCTCAGTATTCTAACAGAACACTCACGTAGCCAGTGTTCTAACAGAATACTAACTCAGCCTGTGTTCTAACAGAATGTGGATTCAGATCAAAAATTACTAACTCAGTCTGTGTTCTAACAGAATGTGGACTCAGATTTTGTTCAAAAATTACTCAGTCTGTTTCTAACAGAATATGGTCTCAGTCTATGTTTAAAGAATACTCACTCAGCCAGTATTTTACCAGAGTATGGACTCAGCCTGTGTTCTAACAGAATACTCACACAGCCTGTGTTCTAACAGAATATGTACTCAGTCTATATTTAAAGAATACTCACTCACCTCAGTATTCTAACAGAACACTCACGTAGCCAGTGTTCTAACAGAATACTAACTCAGCCTGTGTTCTAACAGAATGTGGATTCAGATCAAAAATTACTAACTCAGTCTGTGTTCTAACAGAATGTGGACTCAGATTTTGTTCAAAAATTACTCAGTCTGTTTCTAACAGAATATGGTCTCAGTCTATATTTAAAGAATACTCACTCACCTCAGTATTCTAACAGAACACTCACGTAGCCAGTGTTCTAACAGAATACTAACTCATCCTGTGTTCTAACAGAATGTGGATTCAGATCAAAAATTACTAACTCAGTCTGTGTTCTAACAGAATGTGGACTCAGATTTTGTTTAAAAATTACTCAGTCTGTTTCTAACAGAATATGGTCTCAGTCTATGTTTAAAGAATACTCACTCAGCCAGTATTTTACCAGAGTATGGACTCAGCCTGTGTTCTAACAGAATACTCACACAGCCTGTGTTCTAACAGAATATGGACTCAGTCTATATTTAAAGAATACTCACTCACCTCAGTATTCCAACAGAACACTCATGTAGCCAGTGTTCTAACAGAATACTAACTCAGCCTGTGTTCTAACAGAATGTGGATTCAGATCAAATATTACTAACTCAGTCTGTGTTCTAACAGAATGTGGACTCAGATTTTGTTCAAAAATTATTCAGCCTGTGTTCTAACAGAATTTGGATTCAGATCAAAAATTACTAACTCAGTCTGTGTTCTAACAGAATGTGGGTTCAGATCAAAAATTACTAACTCAGTCTGTGTTCTAACAGAATATGAACTCAGATTTTGTTCAAAAATTACTCAGTCTGTGTTCTAACAGAATATGGACTCAGTCTATATTTAAAGAATACTCACTCACCTCAGTATTCTAACAGAACACTCACATAGCCTGTGTTCTAACAGAACACTAACTCAGCCTGCTTTCTAACAGAATGTGGATTCAGATCAAATATTACTAACGCAGTCTGTGTTCTAACAGAATATGGACTTAGATTTTGTTCAAAAATTACTCAGTCTGTGTTCTAACAGAATATGGACTCAGTCTATGTTTAAAGAATACTCACTCAGCCAATATTTTACCAGAGTATGGACACAGCCTGTGTTCTAACAGAATACTCACACAGCCTGTGTTCTAACAGAATTTGGACTCAGTCTATATTTAAAGAATACTCACTCACCTCAGTATTCCAACAGAACACTCATGTAGCCAGTGTTCTAACAGAATACTAACTCAGCCTGTGTTCTAACAGAATGTGGATTCAGATCAAATATTACTAACTCAGTCTGTGTTCTAACAGAATGTGGACTCAGATTTTGTTCAAAAATTACTCAGTCTGTGTTCTAACAGAATATGGACTCAGTCTATGTTTAAAGAATACTCACTCAGCCAATATTTTACCAGAGTATGGACACAGCCTGTGTTCTAACAGAATACTCACACAGCCTGTGTTCTAACAGAATATGGACTCAGTCTATATTTAAAGAATACTCACTCACCTCAGTATTCCAACAGAACACTCATGTAGCCAGTGTTCTAACAGAATACTAACTCAGCCTGTGTTCTAACAGAATGTGGATTCAGATCAAATATTACTAACTCAGCCTGTGTTCTAACAGAATATGTACTCAGTCTATATTTAAAGAATACTCACTCACCTCAGTATTCTAACAGAACACTCACGTAGCCAGTGTTCTAACAGAATACTAACTCATCCTGTGTTCTAACAGAATGTGGACTCAGATTTTGTTCAAAAATTACTCAGTCTGTTTCTAACAGAATATGGACTCAGTCTATGTTTAAAGAATACTCACTCAACCAGTATTTTACCAGAGTATGGACTCAGCCTGTGTTCTAACAGAATACTCACACAGCCTGTGTACTAACAGAATATGGACTCAGTCTATATTTAAAGAATACTCACTCACCTCAGTATTCTAACAGAACACTCACGTAGCCTGTGTTCTAACAGAACACTAACTCAGCCTGTTTTCTAACAGAATGTGGATTCAGATCAAAAATTACTAACGCAGTCTGTGTTCTAACAGAATATGGACTTAGATTTTGTTCAAAAATTACTCAGTCTGTGTTCTAACAGAATATGGACTCAGTCTATATTTAAAGAATACTCACTCACCTCAGTATTCCAACAGAACACTCACGTAGCCAGTGTTCTAACAGAATACTAACTCAGCCTGTGTTCTAACAGAATGTGGATTCAGATCAAATATTACTAACTCAGTCTGTGTTCTAACAGAATGTGGACTCAGATTTTGTTCAAAAATTATTCAGCCTGTGTTCTAACAGAATGTGGATTCAGATCAAAAATTACTAACTCAGTCTGTGTTCTAACGGAATGTGGACTCAGATTTTGTTCAAAAATTATTCAGCCTGTGTTCTAACAGAATGTGGATTCAGATCAAAAATTACTAACGCAGTCTGTGTTCTAACAGAATATGGACTTAGATTTTGTTCAAAAATTACTCAGTCTGTGTTCTAACAGAATATGGACTCAGTCTATGTTTAAAGAATACTCACTCAGCCAATATTTTACCAGATTATGGACTCAGCCTGTGTTCTAACAGAATACTCACACAGCCTGTGTTCTAACAGAATATGGACTCAGTCTATATTTAAAGAATACTCACTCACCTCAGTATTCCAACAGAACACTCATGTAGCCAGTGTTCTAACAGAATACTAACTCAGCCTGTGTTCTAACAGAATGTGGATTCAGATCAAATATTACTAACTCAGTCTGTGTTCTAACAGAATGTGGACTCAGATTTTGTTCAAAAATTATTCAGCCTGTGTTCTAACAGAATTTGGATTCAGATCAAAAATTACTAACTCAGTCTGTGTTCTAACAGAATGTGGGTTCAGATCAAAAATTACTAACTCAGTCTGTGTTCTAACAGAATATGAACTCAGATTTTGTTCAAAAATTACTCAGTCTGTGTTCTAACAGAATATGGACTCAGTCTATATTTAAAGAATACTCACTCACCTCAGTATTCTAACAGAACACTCACGTAGCCAGTGTCCTAACAGAATACTAACTCATCCTGTGTTCTAACAGAATGTGGATTCAGATCAAATATTACTAACTCAGTCTGTGTTCTAACAGAATGTGGACTCAGATTTTGTTCAAAAATTATTCAGCCTGTGTTCTAACAGAATGTGGATTCAGATCAAAAATTACTAACTCAGTCTGTGTTCTAACAGAATATGAACTCAGATTTTGTTCAAAAATTACTCAGTCTGTGTTCTAACAGAATATGGACTCAGTCTATATTTAAAGAATACTCACTAACCTCAGTATTCTAACAGAACACTCACGTAGCCAGTGTTCTAACAGAATACTAACTCATCCTGTGTTCTAACAGAATGTGGATTCAGATCAAAAATTACTAACTCAGTCTGTGTTCTAACAGAATGTGGACTCAGATTTTGTTCAAAAATTACTCAGTCTGTTTCTAACAGAATATGGTCTCAGTCTATGTTTAAAGAATACTCACTCAGCCAGTATTTTACCAGAGTATGGACTCAGCCTGTGTTCTAACAGAATACTCACACAGCCTGTGTTCTAACAGAATATGTACTCAGTCTATATTTAAAGAATACTCACTCACCTCAGTATTCTAACAGAACACTCACGTAGCCAGTGTTCTAACAGAATACTAACTCAGCCTGTGTTCTAACAGAATGTGGATTCAGATCAAAAATTACTAACTCAGTCTGTGTTCTAACAGAATGTGGACTCAGATTTTGTTTAAAAATTACTCAGTCTGTTTCTAACAGAATATGGTCTCAGTCTATGTTTAAAGAATACTCACTCAGCCAGTATTTTACCAGAGTATGGACTCAGCCTGTGTTCTAACAGAATACTCACACAGCCTGTGTTCTAACAGAATATGGACTCAGTCTATATTTAAAGAATACTCACTCACCTCAGTATTCCAACAGAACACTCATGTAGCCAGTGTTCTAAAAGAATACTAACTCAGCCTGTGTTCTAACAGAATGTGGATTCAGATCAAATATTACTAACTCAGTCTGTGTTCTAACAGAATGTGGACTCAGATTTTGTTCAAAAATTATTCAGCCTGTGTTCTAACAGAATTTGGATTCAGATCAAAAATTACTAACTCAGTCTGTGTTCTAACAGAATGTGGGTTCAGATCAAAAATTACTAACTCAGTCTGTGTTCTAACAGAATATGAACTCAGATTTTGTTCAAAAATTACTCAGTCTGTGTTCTAACAGAATATGGACTCAGTCTATATTTAAAGAATACTCACTCACCTCAGTATTCTAACAGAACACTCACATAGCCTGTGTTCTAACAGAACACTAACTCAGCCTGCTTTCTAACAGAATGTGGATTCAGATCAAATATTACTAACGCAGTCTGTGTTCTAACAGAATATGGACTTAGATTTTGTTCAAAAATTACTCAGTCTGTGTTCTAACAGAATATGGACTCAGTCTATGTTTAAAGAATACTCACTCAGCCAATATTTTACCAGAGTATGGACACAGCCTGTGTTCTAACAGAATACTCACACAGCCTGTGTTCTAACAGAATATGGACTCAGTCTATATTTAAAGAATACTCACTCACCTCAGTATTCCAACAGAACACTCATGTAGCCAGTGTTCTAACAGAATACTAACTCAGCCTGTGTTCTAACAGAATGTGGATTCAGATCAAATATTACTAACTCAGTCTGTGTTCTAACAGAATGTGGACTCAGATTTTGTTCAAAAATTACTCAGTCTGTGTTCTAACAGAATATGGACTCAGTCTATGTTTAAAGAATACTCACTCAGCCAATATTTTACCAGAGTATGGACTCAGCCTGTGTTCTAACAGAATACTCACACAGCCTGTGTTCTAACAGAATATGGACTCAGTCTATATTTAAAGAATACTCACTCACCTCAGTATTCCAACAGAACACTCATGTAGCCAGTGTTCTAACAGAATACTAACTCAGCCTGTGTTATAACAGAATGTGGATTCAGATCAAATATTACTAACTCAGCCTGTGTTCTAACAGAATATGTACTCAGTCTATATTTAAAGAATACTCACTCACCTCAGTATTCTAACAGAACACTCACGTAGCCAGTGTTCTAACAGAATACTAACTCATCCTGTGTTCTAACAGAATGTGGACTCAGATTTTGTTCAAAAATTACTCAGTCTGTTTCTAACAGAATATGGACTCAGTCTATGTTTAAAGAATACTCACTCAACCAGTATTTTACCAGAGTATGGACTCAGCCTGTGTTCTAACAGAATACTCACACAGCCTGTGTACTAACAGAATATGGACTCAGTCTATATTTAAAGAATACTCACTCACCTCAGTATTCTAACAGAACACTCACGTAGCCTGTGTTCTAACAGAACACTAACTCAGCCTGTTTTCTAACAGAATGTGGATTCAGATCAAAAATTACTAACGCAGTCTGTGTTCTAACAGAATATGGACTTAGATTTTGTTCAAAAATTACTCAGTCTGTGTTCTAACAGAATATGGACTCAGTCTATATTTAAAGAATACTCACTCACCTCAGTATTCCAACAGAACACTCACGTAGCCAGTGTTCTAACAGAATACTAACTCAGCCTGTGTTCTAACAGAATGTGGATTCAGATCAAATATTACTAACTCAGTCTGTGTTCTAACAGAATGTGGACTCAGATTTTGTTCAAAAATTATTCAGCCTGTGTTCTAACAGAATGTGGATTCAGATCAAAAATTACTAACTCAGTCTGTGTTCTAACGGAATGTGGACTCAGATTTTGTTCAAAAATTATTCAGCCTGTGTTCTAACAGAATGTGGATTCAGATCAAAAATTACTAACGCAGTCTGTGTTCTAACAGAATATGGACTTAGATTTTGTTCAAAAATTACTCAGTCTGTGTTCTAACAGAATATGGACTCAGTCTATGTTTAAAGAATACTCACTCAGCCAATATTTTACCAGATTATGGACTCAGCCTGTGTTCTAACAGAATACTCACACAGCCTGTGTTCTAACAGAATATGGACTCAGTCTATATTTAAAGAATACTCACTTACCTCAGTATTCCAACAGAACACTCATGTAGCCAGTGTTCTAACAGAATACTAACTCAGCCTGTGTTCTAACAGAATGTGGATTCAGATCAAATATTACTAACTCAGTCTGTGTTCTAACAGAATGTGGACTCAGATTTTGTTCAAAAATTATTCAGCCTGTGTTCTAACAGAATTTGGATTCAGATCAAAAATTACTAACTCAGTCTGTGTTCTAACAGAATGTGGGTTCAGATCAAAAATTACTAACTCAGTCTGTGTTCTAACAGAATATGAACTCAGATTTTGTTCAAAAATTACTCAGTCTGTGTTCTAACAGAATATGGACTCAGTCTATATTTAAAGAATACTCACTCACCTCAGTATTCTAACAGAACACTCACGTAGCCAGTGTCCTAACAGAATACTAACTCATCCTGTGTTCTAACAGAATGTGGATTCAGATCAAATATTACTAACTCAGTCTGTGTTCTAACAGAATGTGGACTCAGATTTTGTTCAAAAATTATTCAGCCTGTGTTCTAACAGAATGTGGATTCAGATCAAAAATTACTAACTCAGTCTGTGTTCTAACAGAATATGAACTCAGATTTTGTTCAAAAATTACTCAGTCTGTGTTCTAACAGAATATGGACTCAGTCTATATTTAAAGAATACTCACTAACCTCAGTATTCTAACAGAACACTCACGTAGCCAGTGTTCTAACAGAATACTAACTCATCCTGTGTTCTAACAGAATGTGGATTCAGATCAAAAATTACTAACTCAGTCTGTGTTCTAACAGAATGTGGACTCAGATTTTGTTCAAAAATTACTCAGTCTGTTTCTAACAGAATATGGTCTCAGTCTATGTTTAAAGAATACTCACTCAGCCAGTATTTTACCAGAGTATGGACTCAGCCTGTGTTCTAACAGAATACTCACACAGCCTGTGTTCTAACAGAATATGTACTCAGTCTATATTTAAAGAATACTCACTCACCTCAGTATTCTAACAGAACACTCACGTAGCCAGTGTTCTAACAGAATACTAACTCAGCCTGTGTTCTAACAGAATGTGGATTCAGATCAAAAATTACTAACTCAGTCTGTGTTCTAACAGAATGTGGACTCAGATTTTGTTTAAAAATTACTCAGTCTGTTTCTAACAGAATATGGTCTCAGTCTATGTTTAAAGAATACTCACTCAGCCAGTATTTTACCAGAGTATGGACTCAGCCTGTGTTCTAACAGAATACTCACACAGCCTGTGTTCTAACAGAATATGGACTCAGTCTATATTTAAAGAATACTCACTCACCTCAGTATTCCAACAGAACACTCATGTAGCCAGTGTTCTAAAAGAATACTAACTCAGCCTGTGTTCTAACAGAATGTGGATTCAGATCAAATATTACTAACTCAGTCTGTGTTCTAACAGAATGTGGACTCAGATTTTGTTCAAAAATTATTCAGCCTGTGTTCTAACAGAATTTGGATTCAGATCAAAAATTACTAACTCAGTCTGTGTTCTAACAGAATGTGGGTTCAGATCAAAAATTACTAACTCAGTCTGTGTTCTAACAGAATATGAACTCAGATTTTGTTCAAAAATTACTCAGTCTGTGTTCTAACAGAATATGGACTCAGTCTATATTTAAAGAATACTCACTCACCTCAGTATTCTAACAGAACACTCACATAGCCTGTGTTCTAACAGAACACTAACTCAGCCTGCTTTCTAACAGAATGTGGATTCAGATCAAATATTACTAACGCAGTCTGTGTTCTAACAGAATATGGACTTAGATTTTGTTCAAAAATTACTCAGTCTGTGTTCTAACAGAATATGGACTCAGTCTATGTTTAAAGAATACTCACTCAGCCAATATTTTACCAGAGTATGGACACAGCCTGTGTTCTAACAGAATACTCACACAGCCTGTGTTCTAACAGAATATGGACTCAGTCTATATTTAAAGAATACTCACTCACCTCAGTATTCCAACAGAACACTCATGTAGCCAGTGTTCTAACAGAATACTAACTCAGCCTGTGTTCTAACAGAATGTGGATTCAGATCAAATATTACTAACTCAGTCTGTGTTCTAACAGAATGTGGACTCAGATTTTGTTCAAAAATTACTCAGTCTGTGTTCTAACAGAATATGGACTCAGTCTATGTTTAAAGAATACTCACTCAGCCAATATTTTACCAGAGTATGGACTCAGCCTGTGTTCTAACAGAATACTCACACAGCCTGTGTTCTAACAGAATATGGACTCAGTCTATATTTAAAGAATACTCACTCACCTCAGTATTCCAACAGAACACTCATGTAGCCAGTGTTCTAACAGAATACTAACTCAGCCTGTGTTATAACAGAATGTGGATTCAGATCAAATATTACTAACTCAGCCTGTGTTCTAACAGAATATGTACTCAGTCTATATTTAAAGAATACTCACTCACCTCAGTATTCTAACAGAACACTCACGTAGCCAGTGTTCTAACAGAATACTAACTCATCCTGTGTTCTAACAGAATGTGGACTCAGATTTTGTTCAAAAATTACTCAGTCTGTTTCTAACAGAATATGGACTCAGTCTATGTTTAAAGAATACTCACTCAACCAGTATTTTACCAGAGTATGGACTCAGCCTGTGTTCTAACAGAATACTCACACAGCCTGTGTTCTAACAGAATATGGACTCAGTCTATGTTTAAAGAATACTCACTCAACCAGTATTTTACCAGAGTATGGACTCAGCCTGTGTTCTAACAGAATACTCACACAGCCCGTGTTCTAACAGAATATGGACTCAGTCTATATTTAAAGAATACTCACTCACCTCAGTATTCTAACAGAACACTCACGTAGCCTGTGTTCTAACAGAACACTAACTCAGCCTGTTTTCTAACAGAATGTGGATTCAGATCAAAAATTACTAACGCAGTCTGTGTTCTAACAGAATATGGACTTAGATTTTGTTCAAAAATTACTCAGTCTGTGTTCTAACAGAATATGGACTCAGTCTATATTTAAAGAATACTCACTCACCTCAGTATTCCAACAGAACACTCACGTAGCCAGTGTTCTAACAGAATACTAACTCAGCCTGTGTTCTAACAGAATGTGGATTCAGATCAAATATTACTAACTCAGTCTGTGTTCTAACAGAATGTGGACTCAGATTTTGTTCAAAAATTATTCAGCCTGTGTTCTAACAGAATGTGGATTCAGATCAAAAATTACTAACTCAGTCTGTGTTCTAACGGAATGTGGACTCAGATTTTGTTCAAAAATTATTCAGCCTGTGTTCTAACAGAATGTGGATTCAGATCAAAAATTACTAACGCAGTCTGTGTTCTAACAGAATATGGACTTAGATTTTGTTCAAAAATTACTCAGTCTGTGTTCTAACAGAATATGGACTCAGTCTATGTTTAAAGAATACTCACTCAGCCAATATTTTACCAGAGTATGGACTCAGCCTGTGTTCTAACAGAATACTCACACAGCCTGTGTTCTAACAGAATATGGACTCAGTCTATATTTAAAGAATACTCACTCACCTCAGTATTCCAACAGAACACTCATGTAGCCAGTGTTCTAACAGAATACTAACTCAGCCTGTGTTCTAACAGAATGTGGATTCAGATCAAATATTACTAACTCAGTCTGTGTTCTAACAGAATGTGGACTCAGATTTTGTTCAAAAATTATTCAGCCTGTGTTCTAACAGAATTTGGATTCAGATCAAAAATTACTAACTCAGTCTGTGTTCTAACAGAATGTGGGTTCAGATCAAAAATTACTAACTCAGTCTGTGTTCTAACAGAATATGAACTCAGATTTTGTTCAAAAATTACTCAGTCTGTGTTCTAACAGAATATGGACTCAGTCTATATTTAAAGAATACTCACTCACCTCAGTATTCTAACAGAACACTCACGTAGCCAGTGTTCTAACAGAATACTAACTCATCCTGTGTTCTAACAGAATGTGGATTCAGATCAAATATTACTAACTCAGTCTGTGTTCTAACAGAATGTGGACTCAGATTTTGTTCAAAAATTATTCAGCCTGTGTTCTAACAGAATGTGGATTCAGATCAAAAATTACTAACTCAGTCTGTGTTCTAACAGAATGTGGGTTCAGATCAAAAATTACTAACTCAGTCTGTGTTCTAACAGAATATGAACTCAGATTTTGTTCAAAAATTACTCAGTCTGTGTTCTAACAGAATATGGACTCAGTCTATATTTAAAGAATACTCACTCACCTCAGTATTCTAACAGAACACTCACGTAGCCAGTGTTCTAACAGAATACTAACTCATCCTGTGTTCTAACAGAATGTGGATTCAGATCAAAAATTACTAACTCAGTCTGTGTTCTAACAGAATGTGGACTCAGATTTTGTTCAAAAATTACTCAGTCTGTTTCTAACAGAATATGGTCTCAGTCTATGTTTAAAGAATACTCACTCAGCCAGTATTTTACCAGAGTATGGACTCAGCCTGTGTTCTAACAGAATACTCACACAGCCTGTGTTCTAACAGAATATGTACTCAGTCTATATTTAAAGAATACTCACTCACCTCAGTATTCTAACAGAACACTCACGTAGCCAGTGTTCTAACAGAATACTAACTCAGCCTGTGTTCTAACAGAATGTGGATTCAGATCAAAAATTACTAACTCAGTCTGTGTTCTAACAGAATGTGGACTCAGATTTTGTTCAAAAATTACTCAGTCTGTTTCTAACAGAATATGGTCTCAGTCTATGTTTAAAGAATACTCACTCAGCCAGTATTTTACCAGAGTATGGACTCAGCCTGTGTTCTAACAGAATACTCACACAGCCTGTGTTCTAACAGAATATGGACTCAGTCTATATTTAAAGAATACTCACTCACCTCAGTATTCCAACAGAACACTCACGTAGCCAGTGTTCTAACAGAATACTAACTCAGCCTGTTTTCTAACAGAATGTGGATTCAGATCAAAAATTACTAACGCAGTCTGTGTTCTAACAGAATGTGGACTCAGATTTTGTTCAAAAATTATTCAGCCTGTGTTCTAACAGAATGTGGATTCAGATCAAAAATTACTAACTCAGTCTGTGTTCTAACGGAATGTGGACTCAGTCTATGTTTAAAGAATACTCACTCAGCCAATATTTTACCAGAGTATGGACACAGCCTGTGTTCTAACAGAATACTCACACAGCCTGTGTTCTAACAGAATATGGACTCAGTCTATATTTAAAGAATACTCACTCACCTCAGTATTCCAACAGAACACTCATGTAGCCAGTGTTCTAACAGAATACTAACTCAGCCTGTGTTCTAACAGAATGTGGATTCAGATCAAATATTACTAACTCAGTCTGTGTTCTAACAGAATGTGGACTCAGATTTTGTTCAAAAATTACTCAGTCTGTGTTCTAACAGAATATGGACTCAGTCTATGTTTAAAGAATACTCACTCAGCCAATATTTTACCAGAGTATGGACTCAGCCTGTGTTCTAACAGAATACTCACACAGCCTGTGTTCTAACAGAATATGGACTCAGTCTATATTTAAAGAATACTCACTCACCTCAGTATTCCAACAGAACACTCATGTAGCCAGTGTTCTAACAGAATACTAACTCAGCCTGTGTTATAACAGAATGTGGATTCAGATCAAATATTACTAACTCAGCCTGTGTTCTAACAGAATATGTACTCAGTCTATATTTAAAGAATACTCACTCACCTCAGTATTCTAACAGAACACTCACGTAGCCAGTGTTCTAACAGAATACTAACTCATCCTGTGTTCTAACAGAATGTGGACTCAGATTTTGTTCAAAAATTACTCAGTCTGTTTCTAACAGAATATGGACTCAGTCTATGTTTAAAGAATACTCACTCAACCAGTATTTTACCAGAGTATGGACTCAGCCTGTGTTCTAACAGAATACTCACACAGCCTGTGTTCTAACAGAATATGGACTCAGTCTATGTTTAAAGAATACTCACTCAACCAGTATTTTACCAGAGTATGGACTCAGCCTGTGTTCTAACAGAATACTCACACAGCCCGTGTTCTAACAGAATATGGACTCAGTCTATATTTAAAGAATACTCACTCACCTCAGTATTCTAACAGAACACTCACGTAGCCTGTGTTCTAACAGAACACTAACTCAGCCTGTTTTCTAACAGAATGTGGATTCAGATCAAAAATTACTAACGCAGTCTGTGTTCTAACAGAATATGGACTTAGATTTTGTTCAAAAATTACTCAGTCTGTGTTCTAACAGAATATGGACTCAGTCTATATTTAAAGAATACTCACTCACCTCAGTATTCCAACAGAACACTCACGTAGCCAGTGTTCTAACAGAATACTAACTCAGCCTGTGTTCTAACAGAATGTGGATTCAGATCAAATATTACTAACTCAGTCTGTGTTCTAACAGAATGTGGACTCAGATTTTGTTCAAAAATTATTCAGCCTGTGTTCTAACAGAATGTGGATTCAGATCAAAAATTACTAACTCAGTCTGTGTTCTAACGGAATGTGGACTCAGATTTTGTTCAAAAATTATTCAGCCTGTGTTCTAACAGAATGTGGATTCAGATCAAAAATTACTAACGCAGTCTGTGTTCTAACAGAATATGGACTTAGATTTTGTTCAAAAATTACTCAGTCTGTGTTCTAACAGAATATGGACTCAGTCTATGTTTAAAGAATACTCACTCAGCCAATATTTTACCAGAGTATGGACTCAGCCTGTGTTCTAACAGAATACTCACACAGCCTGTGTTCTAACAGAATATGGACTCAGTCTATATTTAAAGAATACTCACTCACCTCAGTATTCCAACAGAACACTCATGTAGCCAGTGTTCTAACAGAATACTAACTCAGCCTGTGTTCTAACAGAATGTGGATTCAGATCAAATATTACTAACTCAGTCTGTGTTCTAACAGAATGTGGACTCAGATTTTGTTCAAAAATTATTCAGCCTGTGTTCTAACAGAATTTGGATTCAGATCAAAAATTACTAACTCAGTCTGTGTTCTAACAGAATGTGGGTTCAGATCAAAAATTACTAACTCAGTCTGTGTTCTAACAGAATATGAACTCAGATTTTGTTCAAAAATTACTCAGTCTGTGTTCTAACAGAATATGGACTCAGTCTATATTTAAAGAATACTCACTCACCTCAGTATTCTAACAGAACACTCACGTAGCCAGTGTTCTAACAGAATACTAACTCATCCTGTGTTCTAACAGAATGTGGATTCAGATCAAATATTACTAACTCAGTCTGTGTTCTAACAGAATGTGGACTCAGATTTTGTTCAAAAATTATTCAGCCTGTGTTCTAACAGAATGTGGATTCAGATCAAAAATTACTAACTCAGTCTGTGTTCTAACAGAATGTGGGTTCAGATCAAAAATTACTAACTCAGTCTGTGTTCTAACAGAATATGAACTCAGATTTTGTTCAAAAATTACTCAGTCTGTGTTCTAACAGAATATGGACTCAGTCTATATTTAAAGAATACTCACTCACCTCAGTATTCTAACAGAACACTCACGTAGCCAGTGTTCTAACAGAATACTAACTCATCCTGTGTTCTAACAGAATGTGGATTCAGATCAAAAATTACTAACTCAGTCTGTGTTCTAACAGAATGTGGACTCAGATTTTGTTCAAAAATTACTCAGTCTGTTTCTAACAGAATATGGTCTCAGTCTATGTTTAAAGAATACTCACTCAGCCAGTATTTTACCAGAGTATGGACTCAGCCTGTGTTCTAACAGAATACTCACACAGCCTGTGTTCTAACAGAATATGTACTCAGTCTATATTTAAAGAATACTCACTCACCTCAGTATTCTAACAGAACACTCACGTAGCCAGTGTTCTAACAGAATACTAACTCAGCCTGTGTTCTAACAGAATGTGGATTCAGATCAAAAATTACTAACTCAGTCTGTGTTCTAACAGAATGTGGACTCAGATTTTGTTCAAAAATTACTCAGTCTGTTTCTAACAGAATATGGTCTCAGTCTATGTTTAAAGAATACTCACTCAGCCAGTATTTTACCAGAGTATGGACTCAGCCTGTGTTCTAACAGAATACTCACACAGCCTGTGTTCTAACAGAATATGGACTCAGTCTATATTTAAAGAATACTCACTCACCTCAGTATTCCAACAGAACACTCACGTAGCCAGTGTTCTAACAGAATACTAACTCAGCCTGTTTTCTAACAGAATGTGGATTCAGATCAAAAATTACTAACGCAGTCTGTGTTCTAACAGAATGTGGACTCAGATTTTGTTCAAAAATTATTCAGCCTGTGTTCTAACAGAATGTGGATTCAGATCAAAAATTACTAACTCAGTCTGTGTTCTAACGGAATGTGGACTCAGATTTTGTTCAAAAATTATTCAGCCTGTGTTCTAACAGAATGTGGATTCAGATCAAAAATTACTAACTCAGTCTGTGTTCTAACAGAATGTGGGTTCAGATCAAAAATTACTAACTCAGTCTGTGTTCTAACAGAATATGAACTCAGATTTTGTTCAAAAATTACTCAGTCTGTGTTCTAACAGAATATGGACTCAGTCTATATTTAAAGAATACTCACTCACCTCAGTATTCTAACAGAACACTCACGTAGCCAGTGTTCTAACAGAATACTAACTCATCCTGTGTTCTAACAGAATGTGGATTCAGATCAAAAATTACTAACTCAGTCTGTGTTCTAACAGAATGTGGACTCAGATTTTGTTTAAAAATTACTCAGTCTGTTTCTAACAGAATATGGTCTCAGTCTATGTTTAAAGAATACTCACTCAGCCAGTATTTTACCAGAGTATGGACTCAGCCTGTGTTCTAACAGAATACTCACACAGCCTGTGTTCTAACAGAATATGGACTCAGTCTATATTTAAAGAATACTCACTCACCTCAGTATTCCAACAGAACACTCATGTAGCCAGTGTTCTAACAGAATACTAACTCAGCCTGTGTTCTAACAGAATGTGGATTCAGATCAAATATTACTAACTCAGTCTGTGTTCTAACAGAATGTGGACTCAGATTTTGTTCAAAAATTATTCAGCCTGTGTTCTAACAGAATTTGGATTCAGATCAAAAATTACTAACTCAGTCTGTGTTCTAACAGAATGTGGGTTCAGATCAAAAATTACTAACTCAGTCTGTGTTCTAACAGAATATGAACTCAGATTTTGTTCAAAAATTACTCAGTCTGTGTTCTAACAGAATATGGACTCAGTCTATATTTAAAGAATACTCACTCACCTCAGTATTCTAACAGAACACTCACATAGCCTGTGTTCTAACAGAACACTAACTCAGCCTGCTTTCTAACAGAATGTGGATTCAGATCAAATATTACTAACGCAGTCTGTGTTCTAACAGAATATGGACTTAGATTTTGTTCAAAAATTACTCAGTCTGTGTTCTAACAGAATATGGACTCAGTCTATGTTTAAAGAATACTCACTCAGCCAATATTTTACCAGAGTATGGACACAGCCTGTGTTCTAACAGAATACTCACACAGCCTGTGTTCTAACAGAATATGGACTCAGTCTATATTTAAAGAATACTCACTCACCTCAGTATTCCAACAGAACACTCATGTAGCCAGTGTTCTAACAGAATACTAACTCAGCCTGTGTTCTAACAGAATGTGGATTCAGATCAAATATTACTAACTCAGTCTGTGTTCTAACAGAATGTGGACTCAGATTTTGTTCAAAAATTACTCAGTCTGTGTTCTAACAGAATATGGACTCAGTCTATGTTTAAAGAATACTCACTCAGCCAATATTTTACCAGAGTATGGACACAGCCTGTGTTCTAACAGAATACTCACACAGCCTGTGTTCTAACAGAATATGGACTCAGTCTATATTTAAAGAATACTCACTCACCTCAGTATTCCAACAGAACACTCATGTAGCCAGTGTTCTAACAGAATACTAACTCAGCCTGTGTTCTAACAGAATGTGGATTCAGATCAAATATTACTAACTCAGCCTGTGTTCTAACAGAATATGTACTCAGTCTATATTTAAAGAATACTCACTCACCTCAGTATTCTAACAGAACACTCACGTAGCCAGTGTTCTAACAGAATACTAACTCATCCTGTGTTCTAACAGAATGTGGACTCAGATTTTGTTCAAAAATTACTCAGTCTGTTTCTAACAGAATATGGACTCAGTCTATGTTTAAAGAATACTCACTCAACCAGTATTTTACCAGAGTATGGACTCAGCCTGTGTTCTAACAGAATACTCACACAGCCTGTGTTCTAACAGAATATGGACTCAGTCTATGTTTAAAGAATACTCACTCAACCAGTATTTTACCAGAGTATGGACTCAGCCTGTGTTCTAACAGAATACTCACACAGCCCGTGTTCTAACAGAATATGGACTCAGTCTATATTTAAAGAATACTCACTCACCTCAGTATTCTAACAGAACACTCACGTAGCCTGTGTTCTAACAGAACACTAACTCAGCCTGTTTTCTAACAGAATGTGGATTCAGATCAAAAATTACTAACGCAGTCTGTGTTCTAACAGAATATGGACTTAGATTTTGTTCAAAAATTACTCAGTCTGTGTTCTAACAGAATATGGACTCAGTCTATATTTAAAGAATACTCACTCACCTCAGTATTCCAACAGAACACTCACGTAGCCAGTGTTCTAACAGAATACTAACTCAGCCTGTGTTCTAACAGAATGTGGATTCAGATCAAATATTACTAACTCAGTCTGTGTTCTAACAGAATGTGGACTCAGATTTTGTTCAAAAATTATTCAGCCTGTGTTCTAACAGAATGTGGATTCAGATCAAAAATTACTAACTCAGTCTGTGTTCTAACGGAATGTGGACTCAGATTTTGTTCAAAAATTATTCAGCCTGTGTTCTAACAGAATGTGGATTCAGATCAAAAATTACTAACGCAGTCTGTGTTCTAACAGAATATGGACTTAGATTTTGTTCAAAAATTACTCAGTCTGTGTTCTAACAGAATATGGACTCAGTCTATGTTTAAAGAATACTCACTCAGCCAATATTTTACCAGAGTATGGACTCAGCCTGTGTTCTAACAGAATACTCACACAGCCTGTGTTCTAACAGAATATGGACTCAGTCTATATTTAAAGAATACTCACTCACCTCAGTATTCCAACAGAACACTCATGTAGCCAGTGTTCTAACAGAATACTAACTCAGCCTGTGTTCTAACAGAATGTGGATTCAGATCAAATATTACTAACTCAGTCTGTGTTCTAACAGAATGTGGACTCAGATTTTGTTCAAAAATTATTCAGCCTGTGTTCTAACAGAATTTGGATTCAGATCAAAAATTACTAACTCAGTCTGTGTTCTAACAGAATGTGGGTTCAGATCAAAAATTACTAACTCAGTCTGTGTTCTAACAGAATATGAACTCAGATTTTGTTCAAAAATTACTCAGTCTGTGTTCTAACAGAATATGGACTCAGTCTATATTTAAAGAATACTCACTCACCTCAGTATTCTAACAGAACACTCACGTAGCCAGTGTTCTAACAGAATACTAACTCATCCTGTGTTCTAACAGAATGTGGATTCAGATCAAATATTACTAACTCAGTCTGTGTTCTAACAGAATGTGGACTCAGATTTTGTTCAAAAATTATTCAGCCTGTGTTCTAACAGAATGTGGATTCAGATCAAAAATTACTAACTCAGTCTGTGTTCTAACAGAATGTGGGTTCAGATCAAAAATTACTAACTCAGTCTGTGTTCTAACAGAATATGAACTCAGATTTTGTTCAAAAATTACTCAGTCTGTGTTCTAACAGAATATGGACTCAGTCTATATTTAAAGAATACTCACTCACCTCAGTATTCTAACAGAACACTCACGTAGCCAGTGTTCTAACAGAATACTAACTCATCCTGTGTTCTAACAGAATGTGGATTCAGATCAAAAATTACTAACTCAGTCTGTGTTCTAACAGAATGTGGACTCAGATTTTGTTCAAAAATTACTCAGTCTGTTTCTAACAGAATATGGTCTCAGTCTATGTTTAAAGAATACTCACTCAGCCAGTATTTTACCAGAGTATGGACTCAGCCTGTGTTCTAACAGAATACTCACACAGCCTGTGTTCTAACAGAATATGTACTCAGTCTATATTTAAAGAATACTCACTCACCTCAGTATTCTAACAGAACACTCACGTAGCCAGTGTTCTAACAGAATACTAACTCAGCCTGTGTTCTAACAGAATGTGGATTCAGATCAAAAATTACTAACTCAGTCTGTGTTCTAACAGAATGTGGACTCAGATTTTGTTCAAAAATTACTCAGTCTGTTTCTAACAGAATATGGTCTCAGTCTATGTTTAAAGAATACTCACTCAGCCAGTATTTTACCAGAGTATGGACTCAGCCTGTGTTCTAACAGAATACTCACACAGCCTGTGTTCTAACAGAATATGGACTCAGTCTATATTTAAAGAATACTCACTCACCTCAGTATTCCAACAGAACACTCACGTAGCCAGTGTTCTAACAGAATACTAACTCAGCCTGTGTTCTAACAGAATGTGGATTCAGATCAAATATTACTAACTCAGTCTGTGTTCTAACAGAATGTGGACTCAGATTTTGTTCAAAAATTATTCAGCCTGTGTTCTAACAGAATGTGGATTCAGATCAAAAATTACTAACTCAGTCTGTGTTCTAACGGAATGTGGACTCAGATTTTGTTCAAAAATTATTCAGCCTGTGTTCTAACAGAATGTGGATTCAGATCAAAAATTACTAACGCAGTCTGTGTTCTAACAGAATATGGACTCAGATTTTGTTCAAAAATTACTCAGTCTGTGTTCTAACAGAATATGGACTCAGTCTATGTTTAAAGAATACTCACTCACCTCAGTATTCTAACAGAACACTCACGTAGCCAGTGTTCTAACAGAATACTAACTAATCCTGTGTTCTAACAGAATGTGGATTCAGATCAAAAATTACTAACTCAGTCTGTGTTCTAACAGAATGTGGGTTCAGATCAAAAATTACTAACTCAGTCTGTGTTCTAACAGAATATGAACTCAGATTTTGTTCAAAAATTACTCAGTCTGTGTTCTAACAGAATATGGACTCAGTCTATATTTAAAGAATACTCACTCACCTCAGTATTCTAACAGAACACTCACGTAGCCAGTGTTCTAACAGAATACTAACTCATCCTGTGTTCTAACAGAATGTGGATTCAGATCAAAAATTACTAACTCAGTCTGTGTTCTAACAGAATGTGGACTCAGATTTTGTTTAAAAATTACTCAGTCTGTTTCTAACAGAATATGGTCTCAGTCTATGTTTAAAGAATACTCACTCAGCCAGTATTTTACCAGAGTATGGACTCAGCCTGTGTTCTAACAGAATACTCACACAGCCTGTGTTCTAACAGAATATGGACTCAGTCTATATTTAAAGAATACTCACTCACCTCAGTATTCCAACAGAACACTCACGTAGCCAGTGTTCTAACAGAATACTAACTCAGCCTGTGTTCTAACAGAATGTGGATTCAGATCAAATATTACTAACTCAGTCTGTGTTCTAACAGAATGTGGACTCAGATTTTGTTCAAAAATTATTCAGCCTGTGTTCTAACAGAATGTGGATTCAGATCAAAAATTACTAACTCAGTCTGTGTTCTAACGGAATGTGGACTCAGATTTTGTTCAAAAATTATTCAGCCTGTGTTCTAACAGAATGTGGATTCAGATCAAAAATTACTAACGCAGTCTGTGTTCTAACAGAATATGGACTCAGATTTTGTTCAAAAATTACTCAGTCTGTGTTCTAACAGAATATGGACTCAGTCTATGTTTAAAGAATACTCACTCAGCCAATATTTTACCAGAGTATGGACTCAGCCTGTGTTCTAACAGAATACTCACACAGCCTGTGTTCTAACAGAATATGGACTCAGTCTATATTTAAAGAATACTCACTCACCTCAGTATTCCAACAGAACACTCATGTAGCCAGTGTTCTAACAGAATACTAACTCAGCCTGTGTTCTAACAGAATGTGGATTCAGATCAAATATTACTAACTCAGTCTGTGTTCTAACAGAATGTGGACTCAGATTTTGTTCAAAAATTATTCAGCCTGTGTTCTAACAGAATTTGGATTCAGATCAAAAATTACTAACTCAGTCTGTGTTCTAACAGAATGTGGGTTCAGATCAAAAATTACTAACTCAGTCTGTGTTCTAACAGAATATGAACTCAGATTTTGTTCAAAAATTACTCAGTCTGTGTTCTAACAGAATATGGACTCAGTCTATATTTAAAGAATACTCACTCACCTCAGTATTCCAACAGAACACTCACGTAGCCAGTGTTCTAACAGAATACTAACTCAGCCTGTGTTCTAACAGAATGTGGATTCAGATCAAATATTACTAACTCAGTCTGTGTTCTAACAGAATGTGGACTCAGATTTTGTTCAAAAATTATTCAGCCTGTGTTCTAACAGAATGTGGATTCAGATCAAAAATTACTAACTCAGTCTGTGTTCTAACAGAATGTGGGTTCAGATCAAAAATTACTAACTCAGTCTGTGTACTAACAGAATATGAACTCAGATTTTGTTCAAAAATTACTCAGTCTGTGTTCTAACAGAATATGGACTCAGTCTATATTTAAAGAATACTCACTCACCTCAGTATTCTAACAGAACACTCACGTAGCCAGTGTTCTAACAGAATACTAACTCATCCTGTGTTCTAACAGAATGTGGATTCAGATCAAAAATTACTAACTCAGTCTGTGTTATAACAGAATGTGGACTCAGATTTTGTTCAAAAATTACTCAGTCTGTTTCTAACAGAATATGGTCTCAGTCTATGTTTAAAGAATACTCACTCAGCCAGTATTTTACCAGAGTATGGACTCAGCCTGTGTTCTAACAGAATACTCACACAGCCTGTGTTCTAACAGAATATGTACTCAGTCTATATTTAAAGAATACTCACTCACCTCAGTATTCTAACAGAACACTCACGTAGCCAGTGTTCTAACAGAATACTAACTCAGCCTGTGTTCTAACAGAATGTGGATTCAGATCAAAAATTACTAACTGAGTCTGTGTTCTAACAGAATGTGGACTCAGATTTTGTTCAAAAATTACTCAGTCTGTTTCTAACAGAATATGGTCTCAGTCTATGTTTAAAGAATACTCACTCAGCCAGTATTTTACCAGAGTATGGACTCAGCCTGTGTTCTAACAGAATACTCACACAGACTGTGTTCTAACAGAATATGGACTCAGTCTATATTTAAAGAATACTCACTCACCTCAGTATTCCAACAGAACACTCATGTAGCCAGTGTTCTAACAGAATACTAACTCAGCCTGTGTTTTAACAAAATGTGGATTCAGATCAAATATTACTAACTCAGTCTGTGTTCTAACAGAATGTGGACTCAGATTTTGTTCAAAAATTATTCAGCCTGTGTTCTAACAGAATGTGTATTCAGATCAAAAATTACTAACTCAGTCTGTGTTCTAACAGAATGTGGGTTCAGATCAAAAATTACTAACTCAGTCTGTGTTCTAACAGAATATGAACTCAGATTTTGTTCAAAAATTACTCAGTCTGTGTTCTAACAGAATATGGACTCAGTCTATATTTAAAGAATACTCACTCACCTCAGTATTCTAACAGAACACTCACGTAGCCAGTGTTCTAACAGAATACTAACTCATCCTGTGTTCTAACAGAATGTGGATTCAGATCAAAAATTACTAACTCAGTCTGTGTTCTAACAGAATGTGGACTCAGATTTTGTTTAAAAATTACTCAGTCTGTTTCTAACAGAATATGGTCTCAGTCTATGTTTAAAGAATACTCACTCAGCCAGTATTTTACCAGAGTATGGACTCAGCCGGTGTTCTAACAGAATACTCACACAGCCTGTGTTCTAACAGAATATGTACTCAGTCTATATTTAAAGAATACTCACTCACCTCAGTATTCTAAGAGAACACTCACGTAGCCAGTGTTCTAACAGAATACTAACTCAGCCTGTGTTCTAACAGAATGTGGACTCAGATTTTGTTCAAAAATTACTCAGTCTGTTTCTAACAGAATATGGACTCAGTCTATGTTTAAAGAATACTCACTCAACCAGTATTTTACCAGAGTATGGACTCAGCCTGTGTTCTAACAGAATACTCACACAGCCTGTGTTCTAACAGAATATGGACTCAGTCTATATTTAAAGAATACTCACTCACCTCAGTATTCTAACAGAACACTCACGTAGCCTGTGTTCTAACAGAACACTAACTCAGCCTGTTTTCTAACAGAATGTGGATTCTGATCAAATATTACTAACGCATTCTGTGTTCTAACAGAATATGGACTTAGATTTTGTTCAAAAATTACTCAGTCTGTGTTCTAACAGAATATGGACTCAGTCTATATTTAAAGAATACTCACTCACCTCAGTATTCCAACAGACCACTCACGTAGCCAGTGTTCTAACAGAATACTAACTCAGCCTGTGTTCTAACAGAATGTGGATTCAGATCAAATATTACTAACTCAGTCTGTGTTCTAACAGAATGTGGACTCAGATTTTGTTCAAAAATTATTCAGCCTGTGTTCTAACAGAATGTGGATTCAGATCAAAAATTACTAACTCAGTCTGTGTTCTAACGGAATGTGGACTCAGATTTTGTTCAAAAATTATTCAGCCTGTGTTCTAACAGAATGTGGATTCAGATCAAAAATTACTAACGCAGTCTGTGTTCTAACAGAATATGGACTTAGATTTTGTTCAAAAATTACTCAGTCTGTGTTCTAACAGAATATGGACTCAGTCTATGTTTAAAGAATACTCACTCAGCCAATATTTTACCAGAGTATGGACTCAGCCTGTGTTCTAACAGAATACTCACACAGCCTGTGTTCTAACAGAATATGGACTCAGTCTATATTTAAAGAATACTCACTCACCTCAGTATTCCTACAGAACACTCACGTAGCCAGTGTTCTAACAGAATACTAACTCAGCCTGTGTTCTAACAGAATGTGGATTCAGAACAAATATTACTAACTCAGTCTGTGTTCTAACAGAATGTGGACTCAGATTTTGTTCAAAAATTATTCAGCCTGTGTTCTAACAGAATGTGGATTCAGATCAAAAATTACTAACTCAGTCTGTGTTCTAACAGAATGTGGGTTCAGATCAAAAATTACTAACTCAGTCTGTGTTCTAACAGAATATGAACTCAGATTTTGTTCAAAAATTACTCAGTCTGTGTTCTAACAGAATATGGACTCAGTCTATATTTAAAGAATACTCACTCACCTCAGTATTCTAACAGAACACTCACGTAGCCAGTGTTCTAACAGAATACTAACTCATCCTGTGTTCTAACAGAATGTGGACTCAGATTTTGTTCAAAAATTATTCAGCCTGTGTTCTAACAGAATGTGGATTCAGATCAAAAATTACTAACTCAGTCTGTGTTCTAACAGAATGTGGACTCAGATTTTGTTTAAAAATTACTCAGTCTGTTTCTAACAGAATATGGTCTCAGTCTATGTTTAAAGAATACTCACTCAGCCAGTATTTTACCAGAGTATGGACTTAGCCTGTGTTCTAACAGAATACTCACACAGCCTGTGTTCTAACAGAATATGGACTCAGTCTATATTTAAAGAATACTCACTCACCTCAGTATTCCAACAGAACACTCATGTAGCCAGTGTTCTAACAGAATACTAACTCAGCCTGTGTTCTAACAGAATGTGGATTCAGATCAAATATTACTAACTCAGTCTGTGTTCTAACAGAATGTGGACTCAGATTTTGTTCAAAAATTATTCAGCCTGTGTTCTAACAGAATTTGGATTCAGATCAAAAATTACTAACTCAGTCTGTGTTCTAACAGAATGTGGGTTCAGATCAAAAATTACTAACTCAGTCTGTGTTCTAACAGAATATGAACTCAGATTTTGTTCAAAAATTACTCAGTCTGTGTTCTAACAGAATATGGACTCAGTCTATATTTAAAGAATACTCACTCACCTCAGTATTCTAACAGAACACTCACATAGCCTGTGTTCTAACAGAACACTAACTCAGCCTGCTTTCTAACAGAATGTGGATTCAGATCAAATATTACTAACGCAGTCTGTGTTCTAACAGAATATGGACTTAGATTTTGTTCAAAAATTACTCAGTCTGTGTTCTAACAGAATATGGACTCAGTCTATGTTTAAAGAATACTCACTCAGCCAATATTTTACCAGAGTATGGACACAGCCTGTGTTCTAACAGAATACTCACACAGCCTGTGTTCTAACAGAATATGGACTCAGTCTATATTTAAAGAATACTCACTCACCTCAGTATTCTAACAGAACACTCACGTAGCCAGTGTTCTAACAGAATACTAACTCATCCTGTGTTCTAACAGAATGTGGATTCAGATCAAATATTACTAACTCAGTCTGTGTTCTAACAGAATGTGGACTCAGATTTTGTTCAAAAATTATTCAGCCTGTGTTCCAGCAGAATGTGGATTCAGATCAAAAATTACTAACTCAGTCTGTGTTCTAACAGAATGTGGGTTCAGATCAAAAATTACTAACTCAGTCTGTGTTCTAACAGAATATGAACTCAGATTTTGTTCAAAAATTACTCAGTCTGTGTTCTAACAGAATATGGACTCAGTCTATATTTAAAGAATACTCACTCACCTCAGTATTCTAACAGAACACTCACGTAGCCAGTGTTCTAACAGAATACTAACTCATCCTGTGTTCTAACAGAATGTGGATTCAGATCAAAAATTACTAACTCAGTCTGTGTTCTAACAGAATGTGGACTCAGATTTTGTTCAAAAATTACTCAGTCTGTTTCTAACAGAATATGGTCTCAGTCTATGTTTAAAGAATACTCACTCAGCCAGTATTTTACCAGAGTATGGACTCAGCCTGTGTTCAAACAGAATACTCACACAGCCTGTGTTCTAACAGAATATGTACTCAGTCTATATTTAAAGAATACTCACTCACCTCAGTATTCTAACAGAACACTCACGTAGCCAGTGTTCTAACAGAATACTAACTCAGCCTGTGTTCTAACAGAATGTGGATTCAGATCAAAAATTACTAACTCAGTCTGTGTTCTAACAGAATGTGGACTCAGATTTTGTTCAAAAATTACTCAGTCTGTTTCTAACAGAATATGGTCTCAGTCTATGTTTAAAGAATACTCACTCAGCCAGTATTTTACCAGAGTATGGACTCAGCCTGTGTTCTAACAGAATACTCACACAGACTGTGTTCTAACAGAATATGGACTCAGTCTATATTTAAAGAATACTCACCTCAGTATTCCAACAGAACACTCATGTAGCCAGTGTTCTAACAGAATACTAACTCAGCCTGTGTTTTAACAAAATGTGGATTCAGATCAAATATTACTAACTCAGTCTGTGTTCTAACAGAATGTGGACTCAGATTTTGTTCAAAAATTATTCAGCCTGTGTTCTAACAGAATGTGTATTCAGATCAAAAATTACTAACTCAGTCTGTGTTCTAACAGAATGTGGGTTCAGATCAAAAATTACTAACTCAGTCTGTGTTCTAACAGAATATGAACTCAGATTTTGTTCAAAAATTACTCAGTCTGTGTTCTAACAGATTATGGACTCAGTCTATATTTAAAGAATACTCACTCACCTCAGTATTCTAACAGAACACTCACGTAGCCAGTGTTCTAACAGAATACTAACTCATCCTGTGTTCTAACAGAATGTGGATTCAGATCAAAAATTACTAACTCAGTCTGTGTTCTAACAGAATGTGGACTCAGATTTTGTTTAAAAATTACTCAGTCTGTTTCTAACAGAATATGGTCTCAGTCTATGTTTAAAGAATACTCACTCAGCCAGTATTTTACCAGAGTATGGACTCAGCCTGTGTTCTAACAGAATACTCACACAGCCTGTGTTCTAACAGAATATGGACGCAGTCTATATTTAAAGAATACTCACTCACCTCAGTATTCCAACAGAACACTCATGTAGCCAGTGTTCTAACAGAATACTAACTCAGCCTGTGTTCTAACAGAATGTGGATTCAGATCAAATATTACTAACTCAGTCTGTGTTCTAACAGAATGTGGACTCAGATTTTGTTCAAAAATTATTCAGCCTGTGTTCTAACAGAATTTGGATTCAGATCAAAAATTACTAACTCAGTCTGTGTTCTAACAGAATGTGGGTTCAGATCAAAAATTACTAACTCAGTCTGTGTTCTAACAGAATATGAACTCAGATTTTGTTCAAAAATTACTCAGTCTGTGTTCTAACAGAATATGGACTCAGTCTATATTTAAAGAATACTCACTCACCTCAGTATTCTAACAGAACACTCACGTAGCCAGTGTTCTAACAGAATACTAACTCATCCTGTGTTCTAACAGAATGTGGATTCAGATCAAAAATTACTAACTCAGTCTGTGTTCTAACAGAATGTGGACTCAGATTTTGTTCAAAAATTATTCAGCCTGTGTTCTAACAGAATGTGGATTCAGATCAAAAATTACTAACTCAGTCTGTGTTCTAACAGAATGTGGGTTCAGATCAAAAATTACTAACTCAGTCTGTGTTCTAACAGAATATGAACTCAGATTTTGTTCAAAAATTACTCAGTCTGTGTTCTAACAGAATATGGACTCAGTCTATATTTAAAGAATACTCACTCACCTCAGTATTCTAACAGAACACTCACGTAGCCAGTGTTCTAACAGAATACTAACTCATCCTGTGTTCTAACAGAATGTGGATTCAGATCAAAAATTACTAACTCAGTCTGTGTTCTAACAGAATGTGGACTCAGATTTTGTTCAAAAATTACTCAGTCTGTTTCTAACAGAATATGGTCTCAGTCTATGTTTAAAGAATACTCACTCAGCCAGTATTTTACCAGAGTATGGACTCAGCCTGTGTTCTAACAGAATACTCACACAGCCTGTGTTCTAACAGAATATGTACTCAGTCTATATTTAAAGAATACTCACTCACCTCAGTATTCTAACAGAACACTCACGTAGCCAGTGTTCTAACAGAATACTAACTCAGCCTGTGTTCTAACAGAATGTGGATTCAGATCAAAAATTATTAACACAGTCTGTCTTCTAACAGAATGTGGACTCAGATTTTGTTCAAAAATTACTCAGTCTGTTTCTAACAGAATATGGTCTCAGTCTATGTTTAAAGAATACTCACTCAGCCAGTATTTTACCAGAGTATGGACTCAGCCTGTGTTCTAACAGAATACTCACACAGCCTGTGTTCTAACAGAATATGGACTCAGTCTATATTTAAAGAATACTCACTCACCTCAGTATTCCAACAGAACACTCATGTAGCCAGTGTTCTAACAGAATACTATCTCAGCCTGTGTTCTATCAGAATGTGGATTCAGATCAAATATTACTAACTCAGTCTGTGTTCTAACAGAATGTGGACTCAGATTTTGTTCAAAAATTATTCACCCTGTGTTCTAACAGAATGTGGATTCAGATCAAAAATTACTAACTCAGTCTGTGTTCTAACAGAATATGGACTCAGTCTATGTTTAAAGAATACTCACTCAGCCAGTATTTTACCAGAGTATGGACTCAGCCTGTGTTCTAACAGAATACTCACACAGCCTGTGTTCTAACAGAATATGGACTCAGTCTATATTTAAAGAATACTCACTCACCTCAGTATTCTAACAGAACACTCACGTAGCCTGTGTTCTAACAGAACACTAACTCAGCCTGTTTTCTAACAGAATGTGGATTCAGATCAAAAATTACTAACGCAGTCTGTGTTCTAACAGAATATGGACTTAGATTTTGTTCAAAAATTACTCAGTCTGTGTTCTAACAGAATATGGACTCAGTCTATGTTTAAAGAATACTCACTCAGCCAATATTTTACCAGAGTATGGACTCAGCCTGTGTTCTAACAGAATACTCACACAGCCTGTGTTCTAACAGAATATTTACTCAGTCTATATTGAAAGAATACTCACTCACCTCAGTATTCCAACAGAACACTCACGTAGCCAGTGTTCTAACAGAATACTAACTCAGCCTGTGTTCTAACAGAATGTGGATTCAGATCAAATATTACTAACTCAGTCTGTGTTCTAACAGAATGTGGACTCAGATTTTGTTCAAAAATTATTCAGCCTGTGTTCTAACAGAATGTGGATTCAGATCAAAAATTACTAACTCAGTATGTGTTCTAACAGAATGTGGACTCAGATTTTGTTCAGAAATTACTCAGTCTGTTTCTAACAGAATATGGTCTCAGTCTATGTTTAAAGAATACTCACTCAGCCAGTATTTTACCAGAGTATGGACTCAGCCTGTGTTCTAACAGAATACTCACAGATCCTGTGTTCTAACAGAATATGGACTCAGTCTACATTTAAAGAATACTCACTCACCTCAGTATTCCAACAGAACACTCATGTAGCCAGTGTTCTAACAGAATACTAACTCAGCCTGTGTTCTAACAGAATGTGGATTCAGATCAAATATTACTAACTCAGTCTGTGTTCTAACAGAATGTGGACTCAGATTTTGTTCAAAAATTATTCAGCCTGTGTTCTAACAGAATGTGGATTCAGATCAAAAATTACTAACTCAGTCTGTGTTCTAACAGAATGTGGGTTCAGATCAAAAATTACTAACTCAGTCTGTGTTCTAACAGAATATGGACTCAGTCTATGTTTAAAGAATACTCACTCAGCCAGTATTTTACCAGAGTATGGACTCAGCCTGTGTTCTAACAGAATACTCACACAGCCTGTGTTCTAACAGAATATGGACTCAGTCTATATTTAAAGAATACTCACTCACCTCAGTATTCTAACAGAACACTCACGTAGCCTGTGTTCTAACAGAACACTAACTCAGCCTGTTTTCTAACAGAATGTGGATTCAGATCAAAAATTACTAACGCAGTCTGTGTTCTAACAGAATATGGACTTAGATTTTGTTCAAAAATTACTCAGTCTGTGTTCTAACAGAATATGGACTCAGTCTATGTTTAAAGAATACTCAATCAGCCAATATTTTACCAGAGTATGGACTCAGCCTGTGTTCTAACAGAATACTCACACAGCCTGTGTTCTAACAGAATATTTACTCAGTCTATATTGAAAGAATACTCACTCACCTCAGTATTCCAACAGAACACTCACGTAGCCAGTGTTCTAACAGAATACTAACTCAGCCTGTGTTCTAACAGAATGTGGATTCAGATCAAATATTACTAACTCAGTCTGTGTTCTAACAGAATGTGGAGTCAGATTTTGTTCAAAAATTATTCAGCCTGTGTTCTAACAGAATGTGGATTCAGATCAAAAATTACTAACTCAGTATGTGTTCTAACAGAATGTGGACTCAGATTTTGTTCAAAAATTACTCAGTCTGTTTCTAACAGAATATGGTCTCAGTCTATGTTTAAAGAATACTCACTCAGCCAGTATTTTACCAGAGTATGGACTCAGCCTGTGTTCTAACAGAATACTCACAGATCCTGTGTTCTAACAGAATATGGACTCAGTCTACATTTAAAGAATACTCACTCACCTCAGTATTCCAACAGAACACTCATGTAGCCAGTGTTCTAACAGAATACTAACTCAGCCTGTGTTCTAACAGAATGTGGATTCAGATCAAATATTACTAACTCAGTCTGTGTTCTAACAGAATGTTGACTCAGATTTTGTTCAAAAATTATTCAGCCTGTGTTCTAACAGAATGTGGATTCAGATCAAAAATTACTAACTCAGTCTGTGTTCTAACAGAATGTGGGTTCAGATCAAAAATTACTAACTCAGTCTGTGTTCTAACAGAATATGAACTCAGATTTTGTTCAAAAATTACTCAGTCGGTGTTCTAACAGAATATGGACTCAGTCTATATTTAAAGAATACTCACTCACCTCAGTATTCTAAAAGAACACTCACGTAGCCTGTGTTCTAACAGAACACTAACTCAGCCTGTTTTCTAACAGAATGTGGATTCAGATCAAAAATTACTAACGCAGTCTGTGTTCTAACAGAATATGGACTCAGATTTTGTTCAAAAATTACTCAGTCTGTGTTCTAACAGAATATGGACTCAGTCTATGTTTAAAGAATACTCACTCAGCCAGTGTTCTACCATAATATGGATTCAGACTATTTTCAAGAATACTCACTCAGCCTGTGTTCTAGCAGAACGCTCACTTAGCCTGTGTTCTAACAGAATGTGGACTCAGATATTGTTCAAAAATTACTAACTCAGTCTGTGTTCTAACAGAATTTGGACGCAGTCTATGTTTAAAAAATACTCACTCACCTCAGTGTTCTAACAGAACACTCACGTAGCCTGTGTTCTAACAGAACACTAACTCAGCCTGTTTTCTAACAAAATGTAGATTCAGATCAAAAATTACTAACGCAGTCTGTGTTCTAACAGAATATGGACTTAGATTTTGTTCAAAAATTACTCAGTCTGTGTTCTAACAGAATATGGACTCAGTCTATATTTAAAGAATACTCACTCACCTCAGTATTCTAACAGAACACTCACGTAGCAAGTGTTCTAACAGAATACTAACTCAGCCTGTGTTCTAACAGAATGTGGACTCAGATTTTGTTCAAAAATTACTCAGTCTGTTTCTAACAGAATATGGACTCAGTCTATGTTTAAAGAATACTCACTCAACCAGTATTTTACCAGAGTATGGACTCAGCCTGTGTTCTAACAGAATACTCACACAGCATGTGTTCTAACAGAATATGGACTCAGTCTATATTTAAAGAATACTCACTCACCTCAGTATTCTAACAGAACACTCACGTAGCCTGTGTTCTAACAGAACACTAACTCAGCCTGTTTTCTAACAGAATGTGGATTCAGATCAAAAATTACTAACGCAGTCTGTGTTCTAACAGAATATGGACTTAGATTTTGTTCAAAAATTACTCAGTCTGTGTTCTAACAGAATATGGACTCAGTCTATATTTAAAGAATACTCACTCACCTCAGTATTCCAACAGAACACTCACGTAGCCAGTGTTCTAACAGAATACTAACTCAGCCTGTGTTCTAACAGAATGTGGATTCAGATCAAATATTACTAACTCAGTCTGTGTTCTAACAGAATGTGGACTCAGATTTTGTTCAAAAATTATTCAGCCTGTGTTCTAACAGAATGTGGATTCAGATCAAAAATTACTAACTCAGTCTGTGTTCTAACGGAATGTGGACTCAGATTTTGTTCAAAAATTATTCAGCCTGTGTTCTAACAGAATGTGGATTCAGATCAAAAATTACTAACGCAGTCTGTGTTCTAACAGAATATGGACTTAGATTTTGTTCAAAAATTACTCAGTCTGTGTTCTAACAGAATATGGACTCAGTCTATGTTTAAAGAATACTCACTCAGCCAATATTTTACCAGAGTATGGACTCAGCATGTGTTCTAACAGAATACTCACACAGCCTGTGTTCTAACAGAATATGGACTCAGTCTATATTTAAAGAATACTCACTCACCTCAGTATTCCTACAGAACACTCACGTAGCCAGTGTTCTAACAGAATACTAACTCAGCCTGTGTTCTAACAGAATGTGGATTCAGAACAAATATTACTAACTCAGTCTGTGTTCTAACAGAATGTGGACTCAGATTTTGTTCAAAAATTATTCAGCCTGTGTTCTAACAGAATGTGGATTCAGATCAAAAATTACTAACTCAGTCTGTGTTCTAACAGAATGTGGGTTCAGATCAAAAATTACTAACTCAGTCTGTGTTCTAACAGAATATGAACTCAGATTTTGTTCAAAAATTACTCAGTCTGTGTTCTAACAGAATATGGACTCAGTCTATATTTAAAGAATACTCACTCACCTCAGTATTCTAACAGAACACTCACGTAGCCAGTGTTCTAACAGAATACTAACTCATCCTGTGTTCTAACAGAATGTGGATTCAGATCAAAAATTACTAACTCAGTCTGTGTTCTAACAGAATGTGGACTCAGATTTTGTTCAAAAATTACTCAGTCTGTTTCTAACAGAATATGGTCTCAGTCTATGTTTAAAGAATACTCACTCAGCCAGTATTTTACCAGAGTATGGACTCAGCCTGTGTTCTAACAGAATACTCACACAGCCTGTGTTCTAACAGAATATGGACTCAGTCTATATTTAAAGAATACTCACTCACCTCAGTATTCTAACAGAACACTCACGTAGCCTGTGTTCTAACAGAACACTAACTCAGCCTGTTTTCTAACAGAATGTGGATTCAGATCAAAAATTACTAACGCAGTCTGTGTTCTAACAGAATATGGACTTAGATTTTGTTCAAAAATTACTCAGTCTGTGTTCTAACAGAATATGGACTCAGTCTATATTTAAAGAATACTCACTCACCTCAGTATTCCAACAGAACACTCACGTAGCCAGTGTTCTAACAGAATACTAACTCAGCCTGTGTTCTAACAGAATGTGGATTCAGATCAAATATTACTAACTCAGTCTGTGTTCTAACAGAATGTGGACTCAGATTTTGTTCAAAAATTATTCAGCCTGTGTTCTAACAGAATGTGGATTCAGATCAAAAATTACTAACTCAGTCTGTGTTCTAACGGAATGTGGACTCAGATTTTGTTCAAAAATTATTCAGCCTGTGTTCTAACAGAATGTGGATTCAGATCAAAAATTACTAACGCAGTCTGTGTTCTAACAGAATATGGACTTAGATTTTGTTCAAAAATTACTCAGTCTGTGTTCTAACAGAATATGGACTCAGTCTATGTTTAAAGAATACTCACTCAGCCAATATTTTACCAGAGTATGGACTCAGCCTGTGTTCTAACAGAATACTCATACAGCCTGTGTTCTAACAGAATATGGACTCAGTCTATATTTAAAGAATACTCACTCACCTCAGTATTCCTACAGAACACTAACGTAGCCAGTGTTCTAACAGAATACTAACTCAGCCTGTGTTCTAACAGAATGTGGATTCAGAACAAATATTACTAACTCAGTCTGTGTTCTAACAGAATGTGGACTCAGATTTTGTTCAAAAATTATTCAGCCTGTGTTCTAACAGAATGTGGATTCATATCAAAAATTACTAACTCAGTCTGTGTTCTAACAGAATGTGGGTTCAGATCAAAAATTACTAACTCAGTCTGTGTTCTAACAGAATATGAACTCAGATTTTGTTCAAAAATTACTCAGTCTGTGTTCTAACAGAATATGGACTCAGTCTATATTTAAAGAATACTCACTCACCTCAGTATTCTAACAGAACACTCACGTAGCCAGTGTTCTAACAGAATACTAACTCATCCTGTGTTCTAACAGAATGTGGATTCAGATCAAAAATTACTAACTCAGTCTGTGTTCTAACAGAATGTGGACTCAGATTTTGTTCAAAAATTACTCAGTCTGTTTCTAACAGAATATGGTCTCAGTCTATGTTTAAAGAATACTCACTCAGCCAGTATTTTACCAGAGTATGGACTCAGCCTGTGTTCTAACAGAATACTCACACAGCCTGTGTTCTAACAGAATATGGACTCAGTCTATATTTAAAGAATACTCACTCACCTCAGTATTCCAACAGAACACTCATGTAGCCAGTGTTCTAACAGAATACTAACTCAGCCTGTGTTCTAACAGAATGTGGATTCAGATCAAATATTACTAACTCAGTCTGTGTTCTAACAGAATGTGGACTCAGATTTTGTTCAAAAATTATTCAGCCTGTGTTCTAACAGAATTTGGATTCAGATCAAAAATTACTAACTAAGTCTGTGTTCTAACAGAATGTGGGTTCAGATCAAAAATTACTAACTCAGTCTGTGTTCTAACAGAATATGAACTCAGATTTTGTTCAAAAATTACTCAGTCGGTGTTCTAACAGAATATGGACTCAGTCTATATTTAAAGAATACTCACTCACCTCAGTATTCTAAAAGAACACTCACGTAGCCTGTGTTCTAACAGAACACTAACTCAGCCTGTTTTCTAACAGAATGTGGATTCAGATCAAAAATTACTAACGCAGTCTGTGTTCTAACAGAATATGGACTCAGATTTTGTTCAAAAATTACTCAGTCTGTGTTCTAACAGAATATGGACTCAGTCTATGTTTAAAGAATACTCACTCAGCCAGTGTTCTACCATAATATGGATTCAGACTATTTTCAAGAATACTCACTCAGCCTGTGTTCTAGCAGAACGCTCACTTAGCATGTGTTCTAACAGAATGTGGACTCAGATATTGTTCAAAAATTACTAACTCAGTCTGTGTTCTAACAGAATTTGGACGCAGTCTATGTTTAAAAAATACTCACTCACCTCAGTGTTCTAACAGAACACTCACGTAGCCTGTGTTCTAACAGAACACTAACTCAGCCTGTTTTCTAACAAAATGTAGATTCAGATCAAAAATTACTAACGCAGTCTGTGTTCTAACAGAATATGGACTTAGATTTTGTTCAAAAATTACTCAGTCTGTGTTCTAACAGAATATGGACTCAGTCTATGTTTAAAGAATACTCACTCAGCCAGTATTTTACCAGAGTATGGACTCAGCCTGTGTTCTAACAGAATACTCACACAGCCTGTGTTCTAACAGAATATGGACTCAGTCTATATTTAAAGAATACTCACTCACCTCAGTATTCTAACAGAACACTCACGTAGCAAGTGTTCTAACAGAATACTAACTCAGCCTGTGTTCTAACAGAATGTGGACTCAGATTTTGTTCAAAAATTACTCAGTCTGTTTCTAACAGAATATGGACTCAGTCTATGTTTAAAGAATACTCACTCAACCAGTATTTTACCAGAGTATGGACTCAGCCTGTGTTCTAACAGAATACTCACACAGCCTGTGTTCTAACAGAATATGGACTCAGTCTATATTTAAAGAATACTCACTCACCTCAGTATTCTAACAGAACACTCACGTAGCCTGTGTTCTAACAGAACACTAACTCAGCCTGTTTTCTAACAGAATGTGGATTCAGATCAAAAATTACTAACGCCGTCTGTGTTCTAACAGAATATGGACTTAGGTTTTGTTCAAAAATTACTCAGTCTGTGTTCTAACAGAATATGGACTCAGTCTATATTTAAAGAATACTCACTCACCTCAGTATTCCAACAGAACACTCACGTAGCCAGTGTTCTAACAGAATACTAACTCAGCCTGTGTTCTAACAGAATGTGGATTCAGATCAAATATTACTAACTCAGTCTGTGTTCTAACAGAATGTGGACTCAGATTTTGTTCAAAAATTATTCAGCCTGTGTTCTAACAGAATGTGGATTCAGATCAAAAATTACTAACTCAGTCTGTGTTCTAACGGAATGTGGACTCAGATTTTGTTCAAAAATTATTCAGCCTTTGTTCTAACAGAATGTGGATTCAGATCAAAAATTACTAACGCAGTCTGTGTTCTAACAGAATATGGACTTAGATTTTGTTCAAAAATTACTCAGTCTGTGTTCTAACAGAATATGGACTCAGTCTATGTTTAAAGAACACTCACTCAGCCAATATTTTACCAGAGTATGGACTCAGCCTGTGTTCTAACAGAATACTCACACAGCCTGTGTTCTAACAGAATATGGACTCAGTCTATATTTAAAGAATACTCACTCACCTCAGTATTCCTACAGAACACTCACGTAGCCAGTGTTCTAACAGAATACTAACTCAGCCTGTGTTCTAACAGAATGTGGATTCAGAACAAATATTACTAACTCAGTCTGTGTTCTAACAGAATGTGGACTCAGATTTTGTTCAAAAATTATTCAGCCTGTGTTCTAACAGAATGTGGATTCAGATCAAAAATTACTAACTCAGTCTGTGTTCTAACAGAATGTGGGTTCAGATCAAAAATTACTAACTCAGTCTGTGTTCTAACAGAATATGAACTCAGATTATGTTCAAAAATTACTCAGTCTGTGTTCTAACAGAATATGGACTCAGTCTATATTTAAAGAATACTCACTCACCTCAGTATTCCAACAGAACACTCACGTAGCCAGTGTTCTAACAGAATACTAACTCAGCCTGTGTTCTAACAGAATGTGGATTCAGATCAAATATTACTAACTCAGTCTGTGTTCTAACAGAATGTGGACTCAGATTTTGTTCAAAAATTATTCAGCCTGTGTTCTAACAGAATGTGGATTCAGATCAAAAATTACTAACTCAGTCTGTGTTCTAACGGAATGTGGACTCAGATTTTGTTCAAAAATTATTCAGCCTGTGTTCTAACAGAATGTGGATTCAGATCAAAAATTACTAACGCAGTCTGTGTTCTAACAGAATATGGACTTAGATTTTGTTCAAAAATTACTCAGTCTGTGTTCTAACAGAATATGGACTCAGTCTATGTTTAAAGAATACTCACTCAGCCAATATTTTACCAGAGTATGGACTCAGCCTGTGTTCTAACAGAATACTCACACAGCCTGTGTTCTAACAGAATATGGACTCAGTCTATATTTAAAGAATACTCACTCACCTCAGTATTCCTACAGAACACTCACGTAGCCAGTGTTCTAACAGAATACTAACTCATCCTGTGTTCTAACAGAATGTGGATTCAGATCAAAAATTACTAACTCAGTCTGTGTTCTAACAGAATATGAACTCAGATTTTGTTCAAAAATTACTCAGTCTGTGTTCTAACAGAATATGGACTCAGTCTATATTTAAAGAATACTCACTCACCTCAGTATTCTAACAGAACACTCACGTAGCCAGTGTTCTAACAGAATACTAACTCATCCTGTGTTCTAACAGAATGTGGATTCAGATTGAAAATTACTAACTCAGTCTGTGTTCTAACAGAATGTGGACTCAGATTTTGTTCAAAAATTACTCAGTCTGTTTCTAACAGAATATGGTCTCAGTCTATGTTTAAAGAATACTCACTCAGCCAGTATTTTACCAGAGTATGGACTCAGCCTGTGTTCTAACAGAATACTCACACAGCCTGTGTTCTAACAGAATATGGACTCAGTCTATATTTAAAGAATACTCACTCACCTCAGTATTCCAACAGAACACTCATGTAGCCAGTGTTCTAACAGAATACTAACTCAGCCTGTGTTCTAACAGAATGTGGATTCAGATCAAATATTACTAACTCAGTCCGTGTTCTAACAGAATGTGGACTCAGATTTTGTTCAAAAATTATTCAGCCTGTGTTCTAACAGAATGTGTGTTCAGATCAAAAATTACTAACTCAGTCTGTGTTCTAACAGAATATGAACTCAGATTTTGTTCAAAAATTACTCAGTCTGTGTTCTAACAGAATATGGACTCAGTCTATATTTAAAGAATACTCACTCACCTCAGTATTCTAACAGAACACTCACGTAGCCAGTGTTCTAACAGAATACTAACTCATCCTGTGTTCTAACAGAATGTGGATTCAGGTCAAAAATTACTAACGCAGTCTGTGTTCTAACAGAATATGGACTTAGATTTTGTTCAAAAATTACTCAGTCTGTGTTCTAACAGAATATGGACTCAGTCTATGTTTAAAGAATACTCACTCAGCCAGTATTTTACCAGAGTATGGACTCAGCCTGTGTTCTAACAGAATACTCACACAGCCTGTGTTCTAACAGAATATGGATTCAGTCTATATTTAAAGAATACTCACTCACCTCAGTATTCTAACAGAACACTCACGTAGCCAGTGTTCTAACAGAATACTAACTCAGCCTGTGTTCTAACAGAATGTGGACTCAGATTTTGTTCAAAAATTACTCAGTCTGTTTCTAACAGAATATGGACTCAGTCTATGTTTAAAGAATACTCACTCAACCAGTATTTTACCAGAGTATGGACTCAGCCTGTGTTCTAACAGAATACTCACACAGCCTGTGTTCTAACAGAATATGGACTCAGTCTATATTTAAAGAATACTCACTCACCTCAGTATTCTAACAGGACACTCACGTAGCCTGTGTTCTAACAGAACACTAACTCAGCCTGTTTTCTAACAGAATGTGGATTCAGATCAAAAATTACTAACGCAGTCTGTGTTCTAACAGAATATGGACTTAGATTTTGTTCAAAAATTACTCAGTCTGTGTTCTAACAGAATATGGACTCAGTCTATGTTTAAAGAATACTCACTCAGCCAATATTTTTCCAGAGTATGGACTCAGCCTGTGTTCTAACAGAATACTCACACAGCCTGTGTTCTAACAGAATATGTACTCAGTCTATATTTAAAGAATACTCACTCACCTCAGTATTCCAACAGAACACTCACGTAGCCAGTGTTCTAACAGAATACTAACTCAGCCTGTGTTCTAACAGAATGTGGATTCAGATCAAATATTACTAACTCAGTCTGTGTTCTAACAGAATGTGGACTCAGATTTTGTTCAAAAATTATTCAGCCTGTGTTCTAACAGAATGTGGATTCAGATCAAAAATTACTAACTCAGTCTGTGTTCTAACGGAATGTGGACTCAGATTTTGTTCAAAAATTATTCAGCCTGTGTTCTAACAGAATGTGGATTCAGATCAAAAATTACTAACGCAGTCTGTGTTCTAACAGAATATGGACTTCGATTTTGTTCAAAAATTACTCAGTCTGTGTTCTAACAGAATATGGACTCAGTCTATGTTTAAAGAATACTCACTCAGCCAATATTTTACCAGAGTATGGACTCAGCCTGTGTTCTAACAGAATACTCACACAGCCTGTGTTCTAACAGAATATGGACTCAGTCTATATTTAAAGAATACTCACTCACCTCAGTATTCCTACAGAACACTCACGTAGCCAGTGTTCTAACAGAATACTAACTCAGCCTGTGTTCTAACACAATGTGGATTCAGAACAAATATTACTAACTCAGTCTGTGTTCTAACAGAATGTGGACTCAGATTTTGTTCAAAAATTATTCAGCCTGTGTTCTAACAGAATGTGGATTCAGATCAAAAATTACTAACTCAGTCTGTGTTCTAACAGAATGTGGGTTCAGATCAAAAATTACTAACTCAGTCTGTGTTCTAACAGAATATGAACTCAGATTTTGTTCAAAAATTACTCAGCCTGTGTTCTAACAGAATATGGACTCAGTCTATATTTAAAGAATACTCACTCACCTCAGTATTCTAACAGGACACTCACGTAGCCTGTGTTCTAACAGAACACTAACTCAGCCTGTTTTCTAACAGAATGTGGATTCAGATCAAAAATTACTAACGCAGTCTGTGTTCTAACAGAATATGGACTTAGATTTTGTTCAAAAATTACTCAGTCTGTGTTCTAACAGAATATGGACTCAGTCTATGTTTAAAGAATACTCACTCAGCCAATATTTTACCAGAGTATGGACTCAGCCTGTGTTCTAACAGAATACTCACACAGCCTGTGTTCTAACAGAATATGTACTCAGTCTATATTTAAAGAATACTCACTCACCTCAGTATTCCAACAGAACACTCACGTAGCCAGTGTTCTAACAGAATACTAACTCAGCCTGTGTTCTAACAGAATGTGGATTCAGATCAAATATTACTAACTCAGTCTGTGTTCTAACAGAATGTGGACTAAGATTTTGTTCAAAAATTATTCAGCCTGTGTTCTAACAGAATGTGGATTCAGATCAAAAATTACTAACTCAGTCTGTGTTCTAACGGAATGTGGACTCAGATTTTGTTCAAAAATTATTCAGCCTGTGTTCTAACAGAATGTGGATTCAGATCAAAAATTACTAACGCAGTCTGTGTTCTAACAGAATATGGACTTAGATTTTGTTCAAAAATTACTCAGTCTGTGTTCTAACAGAATATGGACTCAGTCTATGTTTAAAGAATACTCACTCAGCCAATATTTTACCAGAGTATGGACTCAGCCTGTGTTCTAACAGAATACTCACACAGCCTGTGTTCTAACAGAATATGGACTCAGTCTATATTTAAAGAATACTCACTCACCTCAGTATTCCTACAGAACACTCACGTAGCCAGTGTTCTAACAGAATACTAACTCAGCCTGTGTTCTAACACAATGTGGATTCAGAACAAATATTACTAACTCAGTCTGTGTTCTAACAGAATGTGGACTCAGATTTTGTTCAAAAATTATTCAGCCTGTGTTCTAACAGAATGTGGATTCAGATCAAAAATTACTAACTCAGTCTGTGTTCTAACAGAATGTGGGTTCAGATCAAAAATTACTAACTCAGTCTGTGTTCTAACAGAATATGAACTCAGATTTTGTTCAAAAATTACTCAGTCTGTGTTCTAACAGAATATGGACTCAGTCTATATTTAAAGAATACTCACTCACCTCAGTATTCTAACAGAACACTCACGTAGCCAGTGTTCTAACAGAATACTAACTCATCCTGTGTTCTAACAGAATGTGGATTCAGATCAAAAATTACTAACTCAGTCTGTGTTCTAACAGAATGTGGACTCAGATTTTGTTCAAAAATTACTCAGTCTGTTTCTAACAGAATATGGTCTCAGTCTATGTTTAAAGAATACTCACTCAGCCAGTATTTTACCAGAGTATGGACTCAGCCTGTGTTCTAACAGAATACTCACACAGCCTGTGTTCTAACAGAATATGTACTCAGTCTATATTTAAAGAATACTCACTCACCTCAGTATTCTAACAGAACACTCACATAGCCAGTGTTCTAACAGAATACTAACTCAGCCTGTGTTCTAACAGAATGTGGATTCAGATCAAAAATTACTAACTCAGTCTGTGTTCTAACAGAATGTGGACTCAGATTTTGTTCAAAAATTACTCAGTCTGTTTCTAACAGAATATGGTCTCAGTCTATGTTTAAAGAATACTCACTCAGCCAGTATTTTACCAGAGTATGGACTCAGCCTGTGTTCTAACAGAATACTCACACACACTGTGTTCTAACAGAATATGGACTCAGTCTATATTTAAAGAATACTCACTCACCTCAGTATTCCAACAGAACACTCACGTAGCCAGTGTTCTAACAGAATATTAACTCAGCCTGTGTTCTAACAGAATGTGGATTCAGATCAAATATTACTAACTCAGTCTGTGTTCTAACAGAATGTGGACTCTGATTTTGTTCAAAAATTATTCAGCCTGTGTTCTAACAGAATGTGGATTCAGATCAAAAATTACTAACTCAGTCTGTGTTCTAACGGAATGTGGACTCAGATTTTGTTCAAAAATTATTCAGCCTGTGTTCTAACAGAATGTGGATTCAGATCAAAATTTACTAACGCAGTCTGTGTTCTAACAGAATATGGACTTAGATTTTGTTCAAAAATTACTCAGTCTGTGTTCTAACAGAATATGGACTCAGTCTATGTTTAAAGAATACTCACTCAGCCAATATTTTACCAGAGTATGGACTCAGCCTGTGTTCTAACAGAATACTCACACAGCCTGTGTTCTAACAGAATATGGACTCAGTCTATATTTAAAGAATACTCACTCACCTCAGTATTCCTACAGAACACTCACGTAGCCAGTGTTCTAACAGAATACTAACTCAGCCTGTGTTCTAACAGAATGTGGATTCAGAACAAATATTACTAACTCAGTCTGTGTTCTAACAGAATGTGGGTTCAGATCAAAAATTACTAACTCAGTCTGTGTTCTAACAGAATATGATCTCAGATTTTGTTCAAAAATTACTCAGTCTGTGTTCTAACAGAATATGGACTCAGTCTATATTTAAAGAATACTCACTCACCTCAGTATTCTAACAGAACACTCACGTAGCCAGTGTTCTAACAGAATACTAACTCATCCTGTGTTCTAACAGAATGTGGATTCAGATCAAAAATTACTAACTCAGTCTGTGTTCTAACAGAATGTGGACTCAGATTTTGTTCAAAAATTACTCAGTCTGTTTCTAACAGAATATGGTCTCAGTCTATGTTTAAAGAATACTCACTCAGCCAGTATTTTACCAGAGTATGGACTCAGCCTGTGTTCTAACAGAATACTCACACAGCCTGTGTTCTAACAGAATATGTACTCAGTCTATATTTAAAGAATACTCACTCACCTCAGTATTCTAACAGAACACTCACGTAGCCAGTGTTCTAACAGAATACTAACTCAGCCTGTGTTCTAACAGAATGTGGATTCAGATCAAAAATTACTAACTCAGTCTGTGTTCTAACAGAATGTGGACTCAGATTTTGTTCAAAAATTACTCAGTCTGTTTCTAACAGAATATGGTCTCAGTCTATGTTTAAAGAATACTCACTCAGCCAGTATTTTACCAGAGTATGGACTCAGCCTGTGTTCTAACAGAATACTCACACAGACTGTGTTCTAACAGAATATGGACTCAGTCTATATTTAAAGAATACTCACTCACCTCAGTATTCCAACAGAACACTCATGTAGCCAGTGTTCTAACAGAATACTAACTCAGCCTGTGTTTTAACAAAATGTGGATTCAGATCAAATATTACTAACTCAGTCTGTGTTCTAACAGAATGTGGACTCAGATTTTGTTCAAAAATTATTCAGCCTGTGTTCTAACAGAATGTGTATTCAGATCAAAAATTACTAACTCAGTCTGTGTTCTAACAGAATGTGGGTTCAGATCAAAAATTACTAACTCAGTCTGTGTTCTAACAGAATATGAACTCAGATTTTGTTCAAAAATTACTCAGTCTGTGTTCTAACAGAATATGGACTCAGTCTATATTTAAAGAATACTCACTCACCTCAGTATTCTAACAGAACACTCACGTAGCCAGTGTTCTAACAGAATACTAACTCATCCTGTGTTCTAACAGAATGTGGATTCAGATCAAAAATTACTAACTCAGTCTGTGTTCTAACAGAATGTGGACTCAGATTTTGTTCAAAAATTACTCAGTCTGTTTCTAACAGAATATGGTCTCAGTCTATGTTAAAAGAATACTCACTCAGCCAGTATTTTACCAGAGTATGGACTCAGCCTGTGTTCTAACAGAATACTCACACAGCCTGTGTTCTAACAGAATATGTACTCAGTCTATATTTAAAGAATACTCACTCACCTCAGTATTCTAACAGAACACTCACGTAGCCAGTGTTCTAACAGAATACTAACTCAGCCTGTGTTCTAACAGAATGTGGATTCAGATCAAAAATTACTAACTCAGTCTGTGTTCTAACAGAATGTGGACTCAGATTTTGTTCAAAAATTACTCAGTCTGTTTCTAACAGAATATGGTCTCAGTCTATGTTTAAAGAATACTCACTCAGCCAGTATTTTACCAGAGTATGGACTCAGCCTGTGTTCTAACAGAATACTCACACAGACTGTGTTCTAACATAATATGGACTCAGTCTATATTTAAAGAATACTCACTCACCTCAGTATTCCAACAGAACACTCATGTAGCCAGTGTTCTAACAGAATACTAACTCAGCCTGTGTTTTAACAAAATGTGGATTCAGATCAAATATTACTAACTCAGTCTGTGTTCTAACAGAATGTGGACTCAGATTTTGTTCAAAAATTATTCAGCCTGTGTTCTAACAGAATGTGTATTCAGATCAAAAATTACTAACTCAGTCTGTGTTCTAACAGAATGTGGGTTCAGATCAAAAATTACTAACTCAGTCTGTGTTCTAACAGAATATGAACTCAGATTTTGTTCAAAAATTACTCAGTCTGTGTTCTAACAGAATATGGACTCAGTCTATATTTAAAGAATACTCACTCACCTCAGTATTCTAACAGAACACTCACGTAGCCAGTGTTCTAACAGAATACTAACTCAGCCTGTGTTCTAACAGAATGTGGATTCAGATCAAAAATTACTAACTCAGTCTGTGTTCTAACAGAATGTGGACTCAGATTTTGTTTAAAAATTACTCAGTCTGTTTCTAACAGAATATGGTCTCAGTCTATGTTTAAAGAATACTCACTCAGCCAGTATTTTACCAGAGTATGGACTCAGCCTGTGTTCTAACAGAATACTCACACAGCCTGTGTTCTAACAGAATATGGACTCAGTCTATATTTAAAGAATACTCACTCACCTCAGTATTCCAACAGAACACTCATGTAGCCAGTGTTCTAACAGAATACTAACTCAGCCTGTGTTCTAACAGAATTTGGATTCAGATCAAAAATTACTAACTCAGTCTGTGTTCTAACAGAATGTGGGTTCAGATCAAAAATTACTAACTCAGTCTGTGTTCTAACAGAATATGAACTCAGATTTTGTTCAAAAATTACTCAGTCTGTGTTCTAACAGAATATGGACTCAGTCTATATTTAAAGAATACTCACTCACCTCAGTATTCTAACAGAACACTCACGTAGCCAGTGTTCTAACAGAATACTAACTCATCCTGTGTTCTAACAGAATGTGGATTCAGATCAAAAATTACTAACGAAGTCTGTGTTCTAACAGAATATGGACTTAGATTTTGTTCAAAAATTACTCAGTCTGTGTTCTAACAGAATATGGACTCAGTCTTTGTTTAAAGAATACTCACTCAGCCAGTATTTTACCAGAGTATGGACTCAGCCTGTGTTCTAACAGAATACTCACACAGCCTGTGTTCTAACAGAATATGTACTCAGTCTATATTTAAAGAATACTCACTCACCTCAGTATTCTAACAGAACACTCACGTAGCCAGTGTTCTAACAGAATACTAACTCAGCCTGTGTTCTAACAGAATGTGGACTCAGATTTTGTTCAAAAATTACTCAGTCTGTTTCTAACAGAATATGGACTCAGTCTATGTTTAAAGAATACTCACTCAACCAGTATTTTACCAGAGTATGGACTCAGCCTGTGTTCTAACAGAATACTCACACAGCCTGTGTTCTAACAGAATATGGACTCAGTCTATATTTAAAGAATACTCACTCACCTCAGTATTCTAACAGAACACTCACGTAGCCTGTGTTCTAACAGAACACTAACTCAGCCTGTTTTCTAACAGAATGTGGATTCAGATCAAAAATTACTAACGCAGTCTGTGTTCTAACAGAATATGGACTTAGATTTTGTTCAAAAATTACTCAGTCTGTGTTCTAACAGAATATGGACTCAGTCTATGTTTAAAGAATACTCACTCAGCCAGTATTTTACCAGAGTATGGACTCAGCCTGTGTTCTAACAGAATACTCACACAGACTGTGTTCTAACAGAATATGGACTCAGTCTATATTTAAAGAATACTCACTCACCTCAGTATTCCAACAGAACACTCATGTAGCCAGTGTTCTAACAGAATACTAACTCAGCCTGTGTTTTAACAAAATGTGGATTCAGATCAAATATTACTAACTCAGTCTGTGTTCTAACAGAATGTGGACTCAGATTTTGTTCAAAAATTATTCAGCCTGTGTTCTAACAGAATGTGTATTCAGATCAAAAATTACTAACTCAGTCTGTGTTCTAACAGAATGTGGGTTCAGATCAAAAATTACTAACTCAGTCTGTGTTCTAACAGAATATGAACTCAGATTTTGTTCAAAAATTACTCAGTCTGTGTTCTAACAGAATATGGACTCAGTCTATATTTAAAGAATACTCACTCACCTCAGTATTCTAACAGAACACTCACGTAGCCAGTGTTCTAACAGAATACTAACTCATCCTGTGTTCTAACAGAATGTGGATTCAGATCAAAAATTACTAACTCAGTCTGTGTTCTAACAGAATGTGGACTCAGATTTTGTTCAAAAATTACTCAGTCTGTTTCTAACAGAATATGGTCTCAGTCTATGTTTAAAGAATACTCACTCAGCCAGTATTTTACCAGAGTATGGACTCAGCCTGTGTTCTAACAGAATACTCACACAGCCTGTGTTCTAACAGAATATGTACTCAGTCTATATTTAAAGAATACTCACTCACCTCAGTATTCTAACAGAACACTCACGTAGCCAGTGTTCTAACAGAATACTAACTCAGCCTGTGTTCTAACAGAATGTGGATTCAGATCAAAAATTACTAACTCAGTCTGTGTTCTAACAGAATGTGGACTCAGATTTTGTTCAAAAATTACTCAGTCTGTTTCTAACAGAATATGGTCTCAGTCTATGTTTAAAGAATACTCACTCAGCCAGTATTTTACCAGAGTATGGACTCAGCCTGTGTTCTAACAGAATACTCACACAGACTGTGTTCTAACAGAATATGGACTCAGTCTATATTTAAAGAATACTCACTCACCTCAGTATTCCAACAGAACACTCACGTAGCCAGTGTTCTAACAGAATATTAACTCAGCCTGTGTTCTAACAGAATGTGGATTCAGATCAAATATTACTAACTCAGTCTGTGTTCTAACAGAATGTGGACTCATATTTTGTTCAAAAATTATTCAGCCTGTGTTCTAACAGAATGTGGATTCAGATCAAAAATTACTAACTCAGTCTGTGTTCTAACGGAATGTGGACTCAGATTTTGTTCAAAAATTATTCAGCCTGTGTTCTAACAGAATGTGGATTCAGATCAAAAATTACTAACGCAGTCTGTGTTCTAACAGAATATGGACTTAGATTTTGTTCAAAAATTACTCAGTCTGTGTTCTAACAGAATATGGACTCAGTCTATGTTTAAAGAATACTCACTCAGCCAATATTTTACCAGAGTATGGACTCAGCCTGTGTTCTAACAGAATACTCACACAGCCTGTGTTCTAACAGAATATGGACTCAGTCTATATTTAAAGAATACTCACTCACCTCAGTATTCCTACAGAACACTCACGTAGCCAGTGTTCTAACAGAATACTAACTCAGCCTGTGTTCTAACAGAATGTGGATTCAGAACAAATATTACTAACTCAGTCTGTGTTCTAACAGAATGTGGGTTCAGATCAAAAATTACTAACTCAGTCTGTGTTCTAACAGAATATGATCTCAGATTTTGTTCAAAAATTACTCAGTCTGTGTTCTAACAGAATATGGACTCAGTCTATATTTAAAGAATACTCACTCACCTCAGTATTCTAACAGAACACTCATGTAGCCAGTGTTCTAACAGAATACTAACTCATCCTGTGTTCTAACAGAATGTGGATTCAGATCAAAAATTACTAACTCAGTCTGTGTTCTAACAGAATGTGGACTCAGATTTTGTTCAAAAATTATTCAGCCTGTGTTCTAACAGAATGTGGATTCAGATCAAAAATTACTAACGCAGTCTGTGTTCTAACAGAATATGGACTTAGATTTTGTTCAAAAATTACTCAGTCTGTGTTCTAACAGAATATGGACTCAGTCTATGTTTAAAGAATACTCACTCAGACAATATTTTACCAGAGTATGGACTCAGCCTGTGTTCTAACAGAATACTCACACAGCCTGTGTTCTAACAGAATATGGACTCAGTCTATATTTAAAGAATACTCACTCACCTCAGTATTCCTACAGAACACTCACGTAGCCAGTGTTCTAACAGAATACTAACTCAGCCTGTGTTCTAACAGAATGTGGATTCAGAACAAATATTACTAACTCAGTCTGTGTTCTAACAGAATGTGGGTTCAGATCAAAAATTACTAACTCAGTCTGTGTTCTAACAGAATATGATCTCAGATTTTGTTCAAAAATTACTCAGTCTGTGTTCTAACAGAATATGGACTCAGTCTATATTTAAAGAATACTCACTCACCTCAGTATTCTAACAGAACACTCACGTAGCCAGTGTTCTAACAGAATACTAACTCATCCTGTGTTCTAACAGAATGTGGATTCAGATCAAAAATTACTAACTCAGTCTGTGTTCTAACAGAATGTGGACTCAGATTTTGTTCAAAAATTACTCAGTCTGTTTCTAACAGAATATGGTCTCAGTCTATGTTTAAAGAATACTCACTCAGCCAGTATTTTACCAGAGTATGGACTCAGCCTGTGTTCTAACAGAATACTCACACAGCCTGTGTTCTAACAGAATATGTACTCAGTCTATATTTAAAGAATACTCACTCACCTCAGTATTCTAACAGAACACTCACGTAGCCAGTGTTCTAACAGAATACTAACTCAGCCTGTGTTCTAACAGAATGTGGATTCAGATCAAAAATTACTAACTCAGTCTGTGTTCTAACAGAATGTGGACTCAGATTTTGTTCAAAAATTACTCAGTCTGTTTCTAACAGAATATGGTCTCAGTCTATGTTTAAAGAATACTCACTCAGCCAGTATTTTACCAGAGTATGGACTCAGCCTGTGTTCTAACAGAATACTCACACAGACTGTGTTCTAACAGAATATGGACTCAGTCTATATTTAAAGAATACTCACTCACCTCAGTATTCCAACAGAACACTCATGTAGCCAGTGTTCTAACAGAATACTAACTCAGCCTGTGTTTTAACAAAATGTGGATTCAGATCAAATATTACTAACTCAGTCTGTGTTCTAACAGAATGTGGACTCAGATTTTGTTCAAAAATTATTCAGCCTGTGTTCTAACAGAATGTGTATTCAGATCAAAAATTACTAACTCAGTCTGTGTTCTAACAGAATGTGGGTTCAGATCAAAAATTACTAACTCAGTCTGTGTTCTAACAGAATATGAACTCAGATTTTGTTAAAAATTACTCAGTCTGTGTTCTAACAGAATATGGACTCAGTCTATATTTAAAGAATACTCACTCACCTCAGTATTCTAACAGAACACTCACGTAGCCAGTGTTCTAACAGAATACTAACTCATCCTGTGTTCTAACAGAATGTGGATTCAGATCAAAAATTACTAACTCAGTCTGTGTTCTAACAGAATGTGGACTCAGATTTTGTTCAAAAATTACTCAGTCTGTTTCTAACAGAATATGGTCTCAGTCTATGTTAAAAGAATACTCACTCAGCCAGTATTTTACCAGAGTATGGACTCAGCCTGTGTTCTAACAGAATACTCACACAGCCTGTGTTCTAACAGAATATGTACTCAGTCTATATTTAAAGAATACTCACTCACCTCAGTATTCTAACAGAACACTCACGTAGCCAGTGTTCTAACAGAATACTAACTCAGCCTGTGTTCTAACAGAATGTGGATTCAGATCAAAAATTACTAACTCAGTCTGTGTTCTAACAGAATGTGGACTCAGATTTTGTTCAAAAATTACTCAGTCTGTTTCTAACAGAATATGGTCTCAGTCTATGTTTAAAGAATACTCACTCAGCCAGTATTTTACCAGAGTATGGACTCAGCCTGTGTTCTAACAGAATACTCACACAGACTGTGTTCTAACATAATATGGACTCAGTCTATATTTAAAGAATACTCACTCACCTCAGTATTCCAACAGAACACTCATGTAGCCAGTGTTCTAACAGAATACTAACTCAGCCTGTGTTTTAACAAAATGTGGATTCAGATCAAATATTACTAACTCAGTCTGTGTTCTAACAGAATGTGGACTCAGATTTTGTTCAAAAATTATTCAGCCTGTGTTCTAACAGAATGTGTATTCAGATCAAAAATTACTAACTCAGTCTGTGTTCTAACAGAATGTGGGTTCAGATCAAAAATTACTAACTCAGTCTGTGTTCTAACAGAATATGAACTCAGATTTTGTTCAAAAATTACTCAGTCTGTGTTCTAACAGAATATGGACTCAGTCTATATTTAAAGAATACTCACTCACCTCAGTATTCTAACAGAACACTCACGTAGCCAGTGTTCTAACAGAATACTAACTCAGCCTGTGTTCTAACAGAATGTGGATTCAGATCAAAAATTACTAACTCAGTCTGTGTTCTAACAGAATGTGGACTCAGATTTTGTTCAAAAATTACTCAGTCTGTTTCTAACAGAATATGGTCTCAGTCTATGTTTAAAGAATACTCACTCAGCCAGTATTTTACCAGAGTATGGACTCAGCCTGTGTTCTAACAGAATACTCACACAGCCTGTGTTCTAACAGAATATGTACTCAGTCTATATTTAAAGAATACTCACTCACCTCAGTATTCTAACAGAACACTCACGTAGCCAGTGTTCTAACAGAATACTAACTCAGCCTGTGTTCTAACAGAATGTGGATTCAGATCAAAAATTACTAACTCAGTCTGTGTTCTAACAGAATGTGGACTCAGATTTTGTTCAAAAATTACTCAGTCTGTTTCTAACAGAATATGGTCTCAGTCTATGTTTAAAGAATACTCACTCAGCCAGTATTTTACCAGAGTATGGACTCAGCCTGTGTTCTAACAGAATACTCACACAGACTGTGTTCTAACAGAATATGGACTCAGTCTATATTTAAAGAATACTCACTCACCTCAGTATTCCAACAGAACACTCATGTAGCCAGTGTTCTAACAGAGTACTAACTCAGCCTGTGTTTTAACAAAATGTGGATTCAGATCAAATATTACTAACTCAGTCTGTGTTCTAACAGAATGTGGACTCAGATTTTGTTCAAAAATTATTCAGCCTGTGTTCTAACAGAATGTGTATTCAGATCAAAAATTACTAACTCAGTCTGTGTTCTAACAGAATGTGGGTTCAGATCAAAAATTACTAACTCAGTCTGTGTTCTAACAGAATATGAACTCAGATTTTGTTCAAAAATTACTCAGTCTGTGTTCTAACAGAATATGGACTCAGTCTATATTTAAAGAATACTCACTCACCTCAGTATTCTAACAGAACACTCACGTAGCCAGTGTTCTAACAGAATACTAACTCATCCTGTGTTCTAACAGAATGTGGATTCAGATCAAAAATTACTAACTCAGTCTGTGTTCTAACAGAATGTGGACTCAGATTTTGTTCAAAAATTACTCAGTCTGTTTCTAACAGAATATGGTCTCAGTCTATGTTTAAAGAATACTCACTCAGCCAGTATTTTACCAGAGTATGGACTCAGCCTGTGTTCTAACAGAATACTCACACAGACTGTGTTCTAACAGAATATGGACTCAGTCTATATTTAAAGAATACTCACTCACCTCAGTATTCCAACAGAACACTCATGTAGCCAGTGTTCTAACAGAGTACTAACTCAGCCTGTGTTTTAACAAAATGTGGATTCAGATCAAATATTACTAACTCAGTCTGTGTTCTAACAGAATGTGGACTCAGATTTTGTTCAAAAATTATTCAGCCTGTGTTCTAACAGAATGTGTATTCAGATCAAAAATTACTAACTCAGTCTGTGTTCTAACAGAATGTGGGTTCAGATCAAAAATTACTAACTCAGTCTGTGTTCTAACAGAATATGAACTCAGATTTTGTTCAAAAATTACTCAGTCTGTGTTCTAACAGAATATGGACTCAGTCTATATTTAAAGAATACTCACTCACCTCAGTATTCTAACAGAACACTCACGTAGCCAGTGTTCTAACAGAATACTAACTCATCCTGTGTTCTAACAGAATGTGGATTCAGATCAAAAATTACTAACTCAGTCTGTGTTCTAACAGAATGTGGACTCAGATTTTGTTTAAAAATTACTCAGTCTGTTTCTAACAGAATATGGTCTCAGTCTATGTTTAAAGAATACTCACTCAGCCAGTATTTTACCAGAGTATGGACTCAGCCTGTGTTCTAACAGAATACTCACACAGCCTGTGTTCTAACAGAATATGGACTCAGTCTATATTTAAAGAATACTCACTCACCTCAGTATTCCAACAGAACACTCATGTAGCCAGTGTTCTAACAGAATACTAACTCAGCCTGTGTTCTAACAGAATGTGGATTCAGTTCAAATATTACTAACTCAGTCTGTGTTCTAACAGAATGTGGACTCAGATTTTGTTCAAAAATTATTCAGCCTGTGTTCTAACAGAATTTGGATTCAGATCAAAAATTACTAACTCAGTCTGTGTTCTAACAGAATGTGGGTTCAGATCAAAAATTACTAACTCAGTCTGTGTTCTAACAGAATATGAACTCAGATTTTGTTCAAAAATTACTCAGTCTGTGTTCTAACAGAATATGGACTCAGTCTATATTTAAAGAATACTCACTCACCTCAGTATTCTAACAGAACACTCACGTAGCCAGTGTTCTAACAGAATACTAACTCATCCTGTGTTCTAACAGAATGTGGATTCAGATCAAAAATTACTAACGCAGTCTGTGTTCTAACAGAATATGGACTTAGATTTTGTTCAAAAATTACTCAGTCTGTGTTCTAACAGAATATGGACTCAGTCTATGTTTAAAGAATACTCACTCAGCCAGTATTTTACCAGAGTATGGACTCAGCCTGTGTTCTAACAGAATACTCACACAGCCTGTGTTCTAACAGAATATGTACTCAGTCTATATTTAAAGAATACTCACTCACCTCAGTATTCTAACAGAACACTCACGTAGCCAGTGTTCTAACAGAATACTAACTCAGCCTGTGTTCTAACAGAATGTGGACTCAGATTTTGTTCAAAAATTACTCAGTCTGTTTCTAACAGAATATGGACTCAGTCTATGTTTAAAGAATACTCACTCAACCAGTATTTTACCAGAGTATGGACTCAGCCTGTGTTCTAACAGAATACTCACACAGGCTGTGTTCTAACAGAATATGGACTCAGTCTATATTTAAAGAATACTCACTCACCTCAGTATTCTAACAGAACACTCACGTAGCCTGTGTTCTAACAGAACACTAACTCAGCCTGTTTTCTAACAGAATGTGGATTCAGATCAAAAATTACTAACGCAGTCTGTGTTCTAACAGAATATGGACTTAGATTTTGTTCAAAAATTACTCAGTCTGTGTTCTAACAGAATATGGACTCAGTCTATGTTTAAAGAATACTCACTCAGCCAATATTTTACCAGAGTATGGACTCAGCCTGTGTTCTAACAGAATACTCACACAGCCTGTGTTCTAACAGAATATGTACTCAGTCTATATTTAAAGAATACTCACTCACCTCAGTATTCCAACAGAACACTCACGTAGCCAGTGTTCTAACAGAATACTAACTCAGCCTGTATTCTAACAGAATGTGGATTCAGATCAAATATTACTAACTCAGTCTGTGTTCTAACAGAATGTGGACTCAGATTTTGTTCAAAAATTATTCAGCCTGTGTTCTAACAGAATGTGGATTCAGATCAAAAATTACTAACTCAGTCTGTGTTCTAACGGAATGTGGACTCAGATTTTGTTCAAAAATTATTCAGCCTGTGTTCTAACAGAATGTGGATTCAGATCAAAAATTACTAACGCAGTCTGTGTTCTAACAGAATATGGACTTAGATTTTGTTCAAAAATTACTCAGTCTGTGTTCTAACAGAATATGGACTCAGTCTATGTTTAAAGAATACTCACTCAGCCAATATTTTACCAGAGTATGGACTCAGCCTGTGTTCTAACAGAATACTCACACAGCCTGTGTTCTAACAGAATATGGACTCAGTCTATATTTAAAGAATACTCACTCACCTCAGTATTCCTACAGAACACTCACGTAGCCAGTGTTCTAACAGAATACTAACTCAGCCTGTGTTCTAACACAATGTGGATTCAGAACAAATATTACTAACTCAGTCGGTGTTCTAACAGAATGTGGACTCAGATTTTGTTCAAAAATTATTCAGCCTGTGTTCTAACAGAATGTGGATTCAGATCAAAAATTACTAACTCAGTCTGTGTTCTAACAGAATGTGGGTTCAGATCAAAAATTACTAACTCAGTCTGTGTTCTAACAGAATATGAACTCAGATTTTGTTCAAAAATTACTCAGTCTGTGTTCTAACAGAATATGGACTCAGTCTATATTTAAAGAATACTCACTCACCTCAGTATTCTAACAGAACACTCACGTAGCCAGTGTTCTAACAGAATACTAACTCATCCTGTGTTCTAACAGAATGTGGATTCAGATCAAAAATTACTAACTCAGTCTGTGTTCTAACAGAATGTGGACTCAGATTTTGTTCAAAAATTACTCAGTCTGTTTCTAACAGAATATGGTCTCAGTCTATGTTTAAAGAATACTCACTCAGCCAGTATTTTACCAGAGTATGGACTCAGCCTGTGTTCTAACAGAATACTCACACAGCCTGTGTTCTAACAGAATATGTACTCAGTCTATATTTAAAGAATACTCACTCACCTCAGTATTCTAACAGAACACTCACGTAGCCAGTGTTCTAACAGAATACTAACTCAGCCTGTGTTCTAACAGAATGTGGATTCAGATCAAAAATTACTAACTCAGTCTGTGTTCTAACAGAATATGGACTCAGTCTATGTTTAAAGAATACTCACTCAGCCAGTATTTTACCAGAGTATGGACTCAGCCTGTGTTCTAACAGAATACTCACACAGCCTGTGTTCTAACAGAATATGTACTCAGTCTATATTTAAAGAATACTCACTCACCTCAGTATTCTAACAGAACACTCACGTAGCCAGTGTTCTAACAGAATACTAACTCAGCCTGTGTTCTAACAGAATGTGGACTCAGATTTTGTTCAAAAATTACTCAGTCTGTTTCTAACAGAATATGGACTCAGTCTATGTTTAAAGAATACTCACTCAACCAGTATTTTACCAGAGTATGGACTCAGCCTGTGTTCTAACAGAATACTCACACAGCCTGTGTTCTAACAGAATATGGACTCAGTCTATATTTAAAGAATACTCACTCACCTCAGTATTCTAACAGAACACTCACGTAGCCTGTGTTCTAACAGAACACTAACTCAGCCTGTTTTCTAACAGAATGTGGATTCAGATCAAAAATTACTAACGCAGTCTGTGTTCTAACAGAATATGGACTTAGATTTTGTTCAAAAATTACTCAGTCTGTGTTCTAACAGAATATGGACTCAGTCTATGTTTAAAGAATACTCACTCAGCCAGTATTTTACCAGAGTATGGACTCAGCCTGTGTTCTAACAGAATACTCACACAGACTGTGTTCTAACAGAATATGGACTCAGTCTATATTTAAAGAATACTCACTCACCTCAGTATTCCAACAGAACACTCATGTAGCCAGTGTTCTAACAGAATACTAACTCAGCCTGTGTTTTAACAAAATGTGGATTCAGATCAAATATTACTAACTCAGTCTGTGTTCTAACAGAATGTGGACTCAGATTTTGTTCAAAAATTATTCAGCCTGTGTTCTAACAGAATGTGTATTCAGATCAAAAATTACTAACTCAGTCTGTGTTCTAACAGAATGTGGGTTCAGATCAAAAATTACTAACTCAGTCTGTGTTCTAACAGAATATGAACTTAGATTTTGTTCAAAAATTACTCAGTCTGTGTTCTAACAGAATATGGACTCAGTCTATATTTAAAGAATACTCACTCACCTCAGTATTCTAACAGAACACTCACGTAGCCAGTGTTCTAACAGAATACTAACTCATCCTGTGTTCTAACAGAATGTGGATTCAGATCAAAAATTACTAACTCAGTCTGTGTTCTAACAGAATGTGGACTCAGATTTTGTTCAAAAATTACTCAGTCTGTTTCTAACAGAATATGGTCTCAGTCTATGTTTAAAGAATACTCACTCAGCCAGTATTTTAGCAGAGTATGGACTCAGCCTGTGTTCTAACAGAATACTCACACAGCCTGTGTTCTAACAGAATATGTACTCAGTCTATATTTAAAGAATACTCACTCACCTCAGTATTCTAACAGAACACTCACGTAGCCAGTGTTCTAACAGAATACTAACTCAGCCTGTGTTCTAACAGAATGTGGATTCAGATCAAAAATTACTAACGCAGTCTGTGTTCTAACAGAATATGGACTTAGATTTTGTTCAAAAATTACTCAGTCTGTGTTCTAACAGAATATGGACTCAGTCTATGTTTAAAGAATACTCACTCAGCCAGTATTTTACCAGAGTATGGACTCAGCCTGTGTTCTAACAGAATACTCACACAGCCTGTGTTCTAACAGAATATGTACTCAGTCTATATTTAAAGAATACTCACTCACCTCAGTATTCTAACAGAACACTCACGTAGCCAGTGTTCTAACAGAATACTAACTCAGCCTGTGTTCTAACAGAATGTGGACTCAGATTTTGTTCAAAAATTACTCAGTCTGTTTCTAACAGAATATGGACTCAGTCTATGTTTAAAGAATACTCACTCAACCAGTATTTTACCAGAGTATGGACTCAGCCTGTGTTCTAACAGAATACTCACACAGGCTGTGTTCTAACAGAATATGGACTCAGTCTATATTTAAAGAATACTCACTCACCTCAGTATTCTAACAGAACACTCACGTAGCCTGTGTTCTAACAGAACACTAACTCAGCCTGTTTTCTAACAGAATGTGGATTCAGATCAAAAATTACTAACGCAGTCTGTGTTCTAACAGAATATGGACTTAGATTTTGTTCAAAAATTACTCAGTCTGTGTTCTAACAGAATATGGACTCAGTCTATGTTTAAAGAATACTCACTCAGCCAATATTTTACCAGAGTATGGACTCAGCCTGTGTTCTAACAGAATACTCACACAGCCTGTGTTCTAACAGAATATGTACTCAGTCTATATTTAAAGAATACTCACTCACCTCAGTATTCCAACAGAACACTCACGTAGCCAGTGTTCTAACAGAATACTAACTCAGCCTGTATTCTAACAGAATGTGGATTCAGATCAAATATTACTAACTCAGTCTGTGTTCTAACAGAATGTGGACTCAGATTTTGTTCAAAAATTATTCAGCCTGTGTTCTAACAGAATGTGGATTCAGATCAAAAATTACTAACTCAGTCTGTGTTCTAACGGAATGTGGACTCAGATTTTGTTCAAAAATTATTCAGCCTGTGTTCTAACAGAATGTGGATTCAGATCAAAAATTACTAACGCAGTCTGTGTTCTAACAGAATATGGACTTAGATTTTGTTCAAAAATTACTCAGTCTGTGTTCTAACAGAATATGGACTCAGTCTATGTTTAAAGAATACTCACTCAGCCAATATTTTACCAGAGTATGGACTCAGCCTGTGTTCTAACAGAATACTCACACAGCCTGTGTTCTAACAGAATATGGACTCAGTCTATATTTAAAGAATACTCACTCACCTCAGTATTCCTACAGAACACTCACGTAGCCAGTGTTCTAACAGAATACTAACTCAGCCTGTGTTCTAACACAATGTGGATTCAGAACAAATATTACTAACTCAGTCGGTGTTCTAACAGAATGTGGACTCAGATTTTGTTCAAAAATTATTCAGCCTGTGTTCTAACAGAATGTGGATTCAGATCAAAAATTACTAACTCAGTCTGTGTTCTAACAGAATGTGGGTTCAGATCAAAAATTACTAACTCAGTCTGTGTTCTAACAGAATATGAACTCAGATTTTGTTCAAAAATTACTCAGTCTGTGTTCTAACAGAATATGGACTCAGTCTATATTTAAAGAATACTCACTCACCTCAGTATTCTAACAGAACACTCACGTAGCCAGTGTTCTAACAGAATACTAACTCATCCTGTGTTCTAACAGAATGTGGATTCAGATCAAAAATTACTAACTCAGTCTGTGTTCTAACAGAATGTGGACTCAGATTTTGTTCAAAAATTACTCAGTCTGTTTCTAACAGAATATGGTCTCAGTCTATGTTTAAAGAATACTCACTCAGCCAGTATTTTACCAGAGTATGGACTCAGCCTGTGTTCTAACAGAATACTCACACAGCCTGTGTTCTAACAGAATATGTACTCAGTCTATATTTAAAGAATACTCACTCACCTCAGTATTCTAACAGAACACTCACGTAGCCAGTGTTCTAACAGAATACTAACTCAGCCTGTGTTCTAACAGAATGTGGATTCAGATCAAAAATTACTAACTCAGTCTGTGTTCTAACAGAATATGGACTCAGTCTATGTTTAAAGAATACTCACTCAGCCAGTATTTTACCAGAGTATGGACTCAGCCTGTGTTCTAACAGAATACTCACACAGCCTGTGTTCTAACAGAATATGTACTCAGTCTATATTTAAAGAATACTCACTCACCTCAGTATTCTAACAGAACACTCACGTAGCCAGTGTTCTAACAGAATACTAACTCAGCCTGTGTTCTAACAGAATGTGGACTCAGATTTTGTTCAAAAATTACTCAGTCTGTTTCTAACAGAATATGGACTCAGTCTATGTTTAAAGAATACTCACTCAACCAGTATTTTACCAGAGTATGGACTCAGCCTGTGTTCTAACAGAATACTCACACAGCCTGTGTTCTAACAGAATATGGACTCAGTCTATATTTAAAGAATACTCACTCACCTCAGTATTCTAACAGAACACTCACGTAGCCTGTGTTCTAACAGAACACTAACTCAGCCTGTTTTCTAACAGAATGTGGATTCAGATCAAAAATTACTAACGCAGTCTGTGTTCTAACAGAATATGGACTTAGATTTTGTTCAAAAATTACTCAGTCTGTGTTCTAACAGAATATGGACTCAGTCTATGTTTAAAGAATACTCACTCAGCCAGTATTTTACCAGAGTATGGACTCAGCCTGTGTTCTAACAGAATACTCACACAGACTGTGTTCTAACAGAATATGGACTCAGTCTATATTTAAAGAATACTCACTCACCTCAGTATTCCAACAGAACACTCATGTAGCCAGTGTTCTAACAGAATACTAACTCAGCCTGTGTTTTAACAAAATGTGGATTCAGATCAAATATTACTAACTCAGTCTGTGTTCTAACAGAATGTGGACTCAGATTTTGTTCAAAAATTATTCAGCCTGTGTTCTAACAGAATGTGTATTCAGATCAAAAATTACTAACTCAGTCTGTGTTCTAACAGAATGTGGGTTCAGATCAAAAATTACTAACTCAGTCTGTGTTCTAACAGAATATGAACTTAGATTTTGTTCAAAAATTACTCAGTCTGTGTTCTAACAGAATATGGACTCAGTCTATATTTAAAGAATACTCACTCACCTCAGTATTCTAACAGAACACTCACGTAGCCAGTGTTCTAACAGAATACTAACTCATCCTGTGTTCTAACAGAATGTGGATTCAGATCAAAAATTACTAACTCAGTCTGTGTTCTAACAGAATGTGGACTCAGATTTTGTTCAAAAATTACTCAGTCTGTTTCTAACAGAATATGGTCTCAGTCTATGTTTAAAGAATACTCACTCAGCCAGTATTTTAGCAGAGTATGGACTCAGCCTGTGTTCTAACAGAATACTCACACAGCCTGTGTTCTAACAGAATATGTACTCAGTCTATATTTAAAGAATACTCACTCACCTCAGTATTCTAACAGAACACTCACGTAGCCAGTGTTCTAACAGAATACTAACTCAGCCTGTGTTCTAACAGAATGTGGATTCAGATCAAAAATTACTAACGCAGTCTGTGTTCTAACAGAATATGGACTTAGATTTTGTTCAAAAATTACTCAGTCTGTGTTCTAACAGAATATGGACTCAGTCTATGTTTAAAGAATACTCACTCAGCCAGTATTTTACCAGAGTATGGACTCAGCCTGTGTTCTAACAGAATACTCACACAGCCTGTGTTCTAACAGAATATGTACTCAGTCTATATTTAAAGAATACTCACTCACCTCAGTATTCTAACAGAACACTCACGTAGCCAGTGTTCTAACAGAATACTAACTCAGCCTGTGTTCTAACAGAATGTGGACTCAGATTTTGTTCAAAAATTACTCAGTCTGTTTCTAACAGAATATGGACTCAGTCTATGTTTAAAGAATACTCACTCAACCAGTATTTTACCAGAGTATGGACTCAGCCTGTGTTCTAACAGAATACTCACACAGGCTGTGTTCTAACAGAATATGGACTCAGTCTATATTTAAAGAATACTCACTCACCTCAGTATTCTAACAGAACACTCACGTAGCCTGTGTTCTAACAGAACACTAACTCAGCCTGTTTTCTAACAGAATGTGGATTCAGATCAAAAATTACTAACGCAGTCTGTGTTCTAACAGAATATGGACTTAGATTTTGTTCAAAAATTACTCAGTCTGTGTTCTAACAGAATATGGACTCAGTCTATGTTTAAAGAATACTCACTCAGCCAATATTTTACCAGAGTATGGACTCAGCCTGTGTTCTAACAGAATACTCACACAGCCTGTGTTCTAACAGAATATGGACTCAGTCTATATTTAAAGAATACTCACTCACCTCAGTATTCCAACAGAACACTCACGTAGCCAGTGTTCTAACAGAATACTAACTCAGCCTGTATTCTAACAGAATGTGGATTCAGATCAAATATTACTAACTCAGTCTGTGTTCTAACAGAATGTGGACTCAGATTTTGTTCAAAAATTATTCAGCCTGTGTTCTAACAGAATGTGGATTCAGATCAAAAATTACTAACTCAGTCTGTGTTCTAACGGAATGTGGACTCAGATTTTGTTCAAAAATTATTCAGCCTGTGTTCTAACAGAATGTGGATTCAGATCAAAAATTACTAACGCAGTCTGTGTTCTAACAGAATATGGACTTAGATTTTGTTCAAAAATTACTCAGTCTGTGTTCTAACAGAATATGGACTCAGTCTATGTTTAAAGAATACTCACTCAGCCAATATTTTACCAGAGTATGTACTCAGCCTGTGTTCTAACAGAATACTCACACAGCCTGTGTTCTAACAGAATATGGACTCAGTCTATATTTAAAGAATACTCACTCACCTCAGTATTCCTACAGAACACTCACGTAGCCAGTGTTCTAACAGAATACTAACTCAGCCTGTGTTCTAACACAATGTGGATTCAGAACAAATATTACTAACTCAGTCTGTGTTCTAACAGAATGTGGACTCAGATTTTGTTCAAAAATTATTCAGCCTGTGTTCTAACAGAATGTGGATTCAGATCAAAAATTACTAACTCAGTCTGTGTTCTAACAGAATGTGGGTTCAGATCAAAAATTACTAACTCAGTCTGTGTTCTAACAGAATATGAACTCAGATTTTGTTCAAAAATTACTCAGTCTGTGTTCTAACAGAATATGGACTCAGTCTATATTTAAAGAATACTCACTCACCTCAGTATTCTAACAGAACACTCACGTAGCCAGTGTTCTAACAGAATACTAACTCATCCTGTGTTCTAACAGAATGTGGATTCAGATCAAAAATTACTAACTCAGTCTGTGTTCTAACAGAATGTGGACTCAGATTTTGTTCAAAAATTACTCAGTCTGTTTCTAACAGAATATGGTCTCAGTCTATGTTTAAAGAATACTCACTCAGCCAGTATTTTACCAGAGTATGGACTCAGCCTGTGTTCTAACAGAATACTCACACAGCCTGTGTTCTAACAGAATATGTACTCAGTCTATATTTAAAGAATACTCACTCACCTCAGTATTCTAACAGAACACTCACGTAGCCAGTGTTCTAACAGAATACTAACTCAGCCTGTGTTCTAACAGAATGTGGATTCAGATCAAAAATTACTAACTCAGTCTGTGTTCTAACAGAATATGGACTCAGTCTATGTTTAAAGAATACTCACTCAGCCAGTATTTTACCAGAGTATGGACTCAGCCTGTGTTCTAACAGAATACTCACACAGCCTGTGTTCTAACAGAATATGTACTCAGTCTATATTTAAAGAATACTCACTCACCTCAGTATTCTAACAGAACACTCACGTAGCCAGTGTTCTAACAGAATACTAACTCAGCCTGTGTTCTAACAGAATGTGGACTCAGATTTTGTTCAAAAATTACTCAGTCTGTTTCTAACAGAATATGGACTCAGTCTATGTTTAAAGAATACTCACTCAACCAGTATTTTACCAGAGTATGGACTCAGCCTGTGTTCTAACAGAATACTCACACAGCCTGTGTTCTAACAGAATATGGACTCAGTCTATATTTAAAGAATACTCACTCACCTCAGTATTCTAACAGAACACTCACGTAGCCTGTGTTCTAACAGAACACTAACTCAGCCTGTTTTCTAACAGAATGTGGATTCAGATCAAAAATTACTAACGCAGTCTGTGTTCTAACAGAATATGGACTTAGATTTTGTTCAAAAATTACTCAGTCTGTGTTCTAACAGAATATGGACTCAGTCTATGTTTAAAGAATACTCACTCAGCCAGTATTTTACCAGAGTATGGACTCAGCCTGTGTTCTAACAGAATACTCACACAGACTGTGTTCTAACAGAATATGGACTCAGTCTATATTTAAAGAATACTCACTCACCTCAGTATTCCAACAGAACACTCATGTAGCCAGTGTTCTAACAGAATACTAACTCAGCCTGTGTTTTAACAAAATGTGGATTCAGATCAAATATTACTAACTCAGTCTGTGTTCTAACAGAATGTGGACTCAGATTTTGTTCAAAAATTATTCAGCCTGTGTTCTAACAGAATGTGTATTCAGATCAAAAATTACTAACTCAGTCTGTGTTCTAACAGAATGTGGGTTCAGATCAAAAATTACTAACTCAGTCTGTGTTCTAACAGAATATGAACTCAGATTTTGTTCAAAAATTACTCAGTCTGTGTTCTAACAGAATATGGACTCAGTCTATATTTAAAGAATACTCACTCACCTCAGTATTCTAACAGAACACTCACGTAGCCAGTGTTCTAACAGAATACTAACTCATCCTGTGTTCTAACAGAATGTGGATTCAGATCAAAAATTACTAACTCAGTCTGTGTTCTAACAGAATGTGGACTCAGATTTTGTTCAAAAATTACTCAGTCTGTTTCTAACAGAATATGGTCTCAGTCTATGTTTAAAGAATACTCACTCAGCCAGTATTTTACCAGAGTATGGACTCAGCCTGTGTTCTAACAGAATACTCACACAGACTGTGTTCTAACAGAATATGGACTCAGTCTATATTTAAAGAATACTCACTCACCTCAGTATTCCAACAGAACACTCATGTAGCCAGTGTTCTAACAGAATACTAACTCAGCCTGTGTTTTAACAAAATGTGGATTCAGATCAAATATTACTAACTCAGTCTGTGTTCTAACAGAATGTGGACTCAGATTTTGTTCAAAAATTATTCAGCCTGTGTTCTAACAGAATGTGTATTCAGATCAAAAATTACTAACTCAGTCTGTGTTCTAACAGAATGTGGGTTCAGATCAAAAATTACTAACTCAGTCTGTGTTCTAACAGAATATGGACTCAGTCTATATTTAAAGAATACTCACTCACCTCAGTATTCTAACAGAACACTCACGTAGCCAGTGTTCTAACAGAATACTAACTCATCCTGTGTTCTAACAGAATGTGGATTCAGATCAAAAATTACTAACTCAGTCTGTGTTCTAACAGAATGTGGACTCAGATTTTGTTTAAAAATTACTCAGTCTGTTTCTAACAGAATATGGTCTCAGTCTATGTTTAAAGAATACTCACTCAGCCAGTATTTTACCAGAGTATGGACTCAGCCTGTGTTCTAACAGAATACTCACACAGCCTGTGTTCTAACAGAATATGGACTCAGTCTATATTTAAAGAATAATCACTCACCTCAGTATTCCAACAGAACACTCATGTAGCCAGTGTTCTAACAGAATACTAACTCAGCCTGTGTTCTAACAGAATGTGGATTCAGTTCAAATATTACTAACTCAGTCTGTGTTCTAACAGAATGTGGACTCAGATTTTGTTCAAAAATTATTCAGCCTGTGTTCTAACAGAATTTGGATTCAGATCAAAAATTACTAACTCAGTCTGTGTTCTAACAGAATGTGGGTTCAGATCAAAAATTACTAACTCAGTCTGTGTTCTAACAGAATATGAACTCAGATTTTGTTCAAAAATTACTCAGTCTGTGTTCTAACAGAATATGGACTCAGTCTATATTTAAAGAATACTCACTCACCTCAGTATTCTAACAGAACACTCACGTAGCCAGTGTTCTAACAGAATACTAACTCATCCTGTGTTCTAACAGAATGTGGATTCAGATCAAAAATTACTAACGCAGTCTGTGTTCTAACAGAATATGGACTTAGATTTTGTTCAAAAATTACTCAGTCTGTGTTCTAACAGAATATGGACTCAGTCTATGTTTAAAGAATACTCACTCAGCCAGTATTTTACCAGAGTATGGACTCAGCCTGTGTTCTAACAGAATACTCACACAGCCTGTGTTCTAACAGAATATGTACTCAGTCTATATTTAAAGAATACTCACTCACCTCAGTATTCTAACAGAACACTCACGTAGCCAGTGTTCTAACAGAATACTAACTCAGCCTGTGTTCTAACAGAATGTGGACTCAGATTTTGTTCAAAAATTACTCAGTCTGTTTCTAACAGAATATGGACTCAGTCTATGTTTAAAGAATACTCACTCAACCAGTATTTTACCAGAGTATGGACTCAGCCTGTGTTCTAACAGAATACTCACACAGGCTGTGTTCTAACAGAATATGGACTCAGTCTATATTTAAAGAATACTCACTCACCTCAGTATTCTAACAGAACACTCACGTAGCCTGTGTTCTAACAGAACACTAACTCAGCCTGTTTTCTAACAGAATGTGGATTCAGATCAAAAATTACTAACGCAGTCTGTGTTCTAACAGAATATGGACTTAGATTTTGTTCAAAAATTACTCAGTCTGTGTTCTAACAGAATATGGACTCAGTCTATGTTTAAAGAATACTCACTCAGCCAATATTTTACCAGAGTATGGACTCAGCCTGTGTTCTAACAGAATACTCACACAGGCTGTGTTCTAACAGAATATGGACTCAGTCTATATTTAAAGAATACTCACTCACCTCAGTATTCCAACAGAACACTCACGTAGCCAGTGTTCTAACAGAATACTAACTCAGCCTGTATTCTAACAGAATGTGGATTCAGATCAAATATTACTAACTCAGTCTGTGTTCTAACAGAATGTGGACTCAGATTTTGTTCAAAAATTATTCAGCCTGTGTTCTAACAGAATGTGGATTCAGATCAAAAATTACTAACTCAGTCTGTGTTCTAACGGAATGTGGACTCAGATTTTGTTCAAAAATTATTCAGCCTGTGTTCTAACAGAATGTGGATTCAGATCAAAAATTACTAACGCAGTCTGTGTTCTAACAGAATATGGACTTAGATTTTGTTCAAAAATTACTCAGTCTGTGTTCTAACAGAATATGGACTCAGTCTATGTTTAAAGAATACTCACTCAGCCAATATTTTACCAGAGTATGGACTCAGCCTGTGTTCTAACAGAATACTCACACAGCCTGTGTTCTAACAGAATATGGACTCAGTCTATATTTAAAGAATACTCACTCACCTCAGTATTCCTACAGAACACTCACGTAGCCAGTGTTCTAACAGAATACTAACTCAGCCTGTGTTCTAACAGAATGTGGATTCAGAACAAATATTACTAACTCAGTCTGTGTTCTAACAGAATGTGGGTTCAGATCAAAAATTACTAACTCAGTCTGTGTTCTAACAGAATATGATCTCAGATTTTGTTCAAAAATTACTCAGTCTGTGTTCTAACAGAATATGGACTCAGTCTATATTTAAAGAATACTCACTCACCTCAGTATTCTAACAGAACACTCACGTAGCCAGTGTTCTAACAGAATACTAACTCATCCTGTGTTCTAACAGAATGTGGATTCAGATCAAAAATTACTAACTCAGTCTGTGTTCTAACAGAATGTGGACTCAGATTTTGTTCAAAAATTACTCAGTCTGTTTCTAACAGAATATGGTCTCAGTCTATGTTTAAAGAATACTCACTCAGCCAGTATTTTACCAGAGTATGGACTCAGCCTGTGTTCTAACAGAATACTCACACAGCCTGTGTTCTAACAGAATATGTACTCAGTCTATATTTAAAGAATACTCACTCACCTCAGTATTCTAACAGAACACTCACGTAGCCAGTGTTCTAACAGAATACTAACTCAGCCTGTGTTCTAACAGAATGTGGATTCAGATCAAAAATTACTAACTCAGTCTGTGTTCTAACAGAATGTGGACTCAGATTTTGTTCAAAAATTACTCAGTCTGTTTCTAACAGAATATGGTCTCAGTCTATGTTTAAAGAATACTCACTCAGCCAGTATTTTACCAGAGTATGGACTCAGCCTGTGTTCTAACAGAATACTCACACAGACTGTGTTCTAACAGAATATGGACTCAGTCTATATTTAAAGAATACTCACTCACCTCAGTATTCCAACAGAACACTCATGTAGCCAGTGTTCTAACAGAATACTAACTCAGCCTGTGTTTTAACAAAATGTGGATTCAGATCAAATATTACTAACTCAGTCTGTGTTCTAACAGAATGTGGACTCAGATTTTGTTCAAAAATTATTCAGCCTGTGTTCTAACAGAATGTGTATTCAGATCAAAAATTACTAACTCAGTCTGTGTTCTAACAGAATGTGGGTTCAGATCAAAAATTACTAACTCAGTCTGTGTTCTAACAGAATATGAACTCAGATTTTGTTCAAAAATTACTCAGTCTGTGTTCTAACAGAATATGGACTCAGTCTATATTTAAAGAATACTCACTCACCTCAGTATTCTAACAGAACACTCACGTAGCCAGTGTTCTAACAGAATACTAACTCATCCTGTGTTCTAACAGAATGTGGATTCAGATCAAAAATTACTAACTCAGTCTGTGTTCTAACAGAATGTGGACTCAGATTTTGTTCAAAAATTACTCAGTCTGTTTCTAACAGAATATGGTCTCAGTCTATGTTAAAAGAATACTCACTCAGCCAGTATTTTACCAGAGTATGGACTCAGCCTGTGTTCTAACAGAATACTCACACAGCCTGTGTTCTAACAGAATATGTACTCAGTCTATATTTAAAGAATACTCACTCACCTCAGTATTCTAACAGAACACTCACGTAGCCAGTGTTCTAACAGAATACTAACTCAGCCTGTGTTCTAACAGAATGTGGATTCAGATCAAAAATTACTAACTCAGTCTGTGTTCTAACAGAATGTGGACTCAGATTTTGTTCAAAAATTACTCAGTCTGTTTCTAACAGAATATGGTCTCAGTCTATGTTTAAAGAATACTCACTCAGCCAGTATTTTACCAGAGTATGGACTCAGCCTGTGTTCTAACAGAATACTCACACAGACTGTGTTCTAACATAATATGGACTCAGTCTATATTTAAAGAATACTCACTCACCTCAGTATTCCAACAGAACACTCATGTAGCCAGTGTTCTAACAGAATACTAACTCAGCCTGTGTTTTAACAAAATGTGGATTCAGATCAAATATTACTAACTCAGTCTGTGTTCTAACAGAATGTGGACTCAGATTTTGTTCAAAAATTATTCAGCCTGTGTTCTAACAGAATGTGTATTCAGATCAAAAATTACTAACTCAGTCTGTGTTCTAACAGAATGTGGGTTCAGATCAAAAATTACTAACTCAGTCTGTGTTCTAACAGAATATGAACTCAGATTTTGTTCAAAAATTACTCAGTCTGTGTTCTAACAGAATATGGACTCAGTCTATATTTAAAGAATACTCACTCACCTCAGTATTCTAACAGAACACTCACGTAGCCAGTGTTCTAACAGAATACTAACTCAGCCTGTGTTCTAACAGAATGTGGATTCAGATCAAAAATTACTAACTCAGTCTGTGTTCTAACAGAATGTGGACTCAGATTTTGTTTAAAAATTACTCAGTCTGTTTCTAACAGAATATGGTCTCAGTCTATGTTTAAAGAATACTCACTCAGCCAGTATTTTACCAGAGTATGGACTCAGCCTGTGTTCTAACAGAATACTCACACAGCCTGTGTTCTAACAGAATATGGACTCAGTCTATATTTAAAGAATACTCACTCACCTCAGTATTCCAACAGAACACTCATGTAGCCAGTGTTCTAACAGAATACTAACTCAGCCTGTGTTCTAACAGAATTTGGATTCAGATCAAAAATTACTAACTCAGTCTGTGTTCTAACAGAATGTGGGTTCAGATCAAAAATTACTAACTCAGTCTGTGTTCTAACAGAATATGAACTCAGATTTTGTTCAAAAATTACTCAGTCTGTGTTCTAACAGAATATGGACTCAGTCTATATTTAAAGAATACTCACTCACCTCAGTATTCTAACAGAACACTCACGTAGCCAGTGTTCTAACAGAATACTAACTCATCCTGTGTTCTAACAGAATGTGGATTCAGATCAAAAATTACTAACGCAGTCTGTGTTCTAACAGAATATGGACTTAGATTTTGTTCAAAAATTACTCAGTCTGTGTTCTAACAGAATATGGACTCAGTCTTTGTTTAAAGAATACTCACTCAGCCAGTATTTTACCAGAGTATGGACTCAGCCTGTGTTCTAACAGAATACTCACACAGCCTGTGTTCTAACAGAATATGTACTCAGTCTATATTTAAAGAATACTCACTCACCTCAGTATTCTAACAGAACACTCACGTAGCCAGTGTTCTAACAGAATACTAACTCAGCCTGTGTTCTAACAGAATGTGGACTCAGATTTTGTTCAAAAATTACTCAGTCTGTTTCTAACAGAATATGGACTCAGTCTATGTTTAAAGAATACTCACTCAACCAGTATTTTACCAGAGTATGGACTCAGCCTGTGTTCTAACAGAATACTCACACAGCCTGTGTTCTAACAGAATATGGACTCAGTCTATATTTAAAGAATACTCACTCACCTCAGTATTCTAACAGAACACTCACGTAGCCTGTGTTCTAACAGAACACTAACTCAGCCTGTTTTCTAACAGAATGTGGATTCAGATCAAAAATTACTAACGCAGTCTGTGTTCTAACAGAATATGGACTTAGATTTTGTTCAAAAATTACTCAGTCTGTGTTCTAACAGAATATGGACTCAGTCTATGTTTAAAGAATACTCACTCAGCCAGTATTTTACCAGAGTATGGACTCAGCCTGTGTTCTAACAGAATACTCACACAGACTGTGTTCTAACAGAATATGGACTCAGTCTATATTTAAAGAATACTCACTCACCTCAGTATTCCAACAGAACACTCATGTAGCCAGTGTTCTAACAGAATACTAACTCAGCCTGTGTTTTAACAAAATGTGGATTCAGATCAAATATTACTAACTCAGTCTGTGTTCTAACAGAATGTGGACTCAGATTTTGTTCAAAAATTATTCAGCCTGTGTTCTAACAGAATGTGTATTCAGATCAAAAATTACTAACTCAGTCTGTGTTCTAACAGAATGTGGGTTCAGATCAAAAATTACTAACTCAGTCTGTGTTCTAACAGAATATGAACTCAGATTTTGTTCAAAAATTACTCAGTCTGTGTTCTAACAGAATATGGACTCAGTCTATATTTAAAGAATACTCACTCACCTCAGTATTCTAACAGAACACTCACGTAGCCAGTGTTCTAACAGAATACTAACTCATCCTGTGTTCTAACAGAATGTGGATTCAGATCAAAAATTACTAACTCAGTCTGTGTTCTAACAGAATGTGGACTCAGATTTTGTTCAAAAATTACTCAGTCTGTTTCTAACAGAATATGGTCTCAGTCTATGTTTAAAGAATACTCACTCAGCCAGTATTTTACCAGAGTATGGACTCAGCCTGTGTTCTAACAGAATACTCACACAGCCTGTGTTCTAACAGAATATGTACTCAGTCTATATTTAAAGAATACTCACTCACCTCAGTATTCTAACAGAACACTCACGTAGCCAGTGTTCTAACAGAATACTAACTCAGCCTGTGTTCTAACAGAATGTGGATTCAGATCAAAAATTACTAACTCAGTCTGTGTTCTAACAGAATGTGGACTCAGATTTTGTTCAAAAATTACTCAGTCTGTTTCTAACAGAATATGGTCTCAGTCTATGTTTAAAGAATACTCACTCAGCCAGTATTTTACCAGAGTATGGACTCAGCCTGTGTTCTAACAGAATACTCACACAGACTGTGTTCTAACAGAATATGGACTCAGTCTATATTTAAAGAATACTCACTCACCTCAGTATTCCAACAGAACACTCACGTAGCCAGTGTTCTAACAGAATATTAACTCAGCCTGTGTTCTAACAGAATGTGGATTCAGATCAAATATTACTAACTCAGTCTGTGTTCTAACAGAATGTGGACTCATATTTTGTTCAAAAATTATTCAGCCTGTGTTCTAACAGAATGTGGATTCAGATCAAAAATTACTAACTCAGTCTGTGTTCTAACGGAATGTGGACTCAGATTTTGTTCAAAAATTATTCAGCCTGTGTTCTAACAGAATGTGGATTCAGATCAAAAATTACTAACGCAGTCTGTGTTCTAACAGAATATGGACTTAGATTTTGTTCAAAAATTACTCAGTCTGTGTTCTAACAGAATATGGACTCAGTCTATGTTTAAAGAATACTCACTCAGCCAATATTTTACCAGAGTATGGACTCAGCCTGTGTTCTAACAGAATACTCACACAGCCTGTGTTCTAACAGAATATGGACTCAGTCTATATTTAAAGAATACTCACTCACCTCAGTATTCCTACAGAACACTCACGTAGCCAGTGTTCTAACAGAATACTAACTCAGCCTGTGTTCTAACAGAATGTGGATTCAGAACAAATATTACTAACTCAGTCTGTGTTCTAACAGAATGTGGGTTCAGATCAAAAATTACTAACTCAGTCTGTGTTCTAACAGAATATGATCTCAGATTTTGTTCAAAAATTACTCAGTCTGTGTTCTAACAGAATATGGACTCAGTCTATATTTAAAGAATACTCACTCACCTCAGTATTCTAACAGAACACTCATGTAGCCAGTGTTCTAACAGAATACTAACTCATCCTGTGTTCTAACAGAATGTGGATTCAGATCAAAAATTACTAACTCAGTCTGTGTTCTAACAGAATGTGGACTCAGATTTTGTTCAAAAATTATTCAGCCTGTGTTCTAACAGAATGTGGATTCAGATCAAAAATTACTAACGCAGTCTGTGTTCTAACAGAATATGGACTTAGATTTTGTTCAAAAATTACTCAGTCTGTGTTCTAACAGAATATGGACTCAGTCTATGTTTAAAGAATACTCACTCAGCCAATATTTTACCAGAGTATGGACTCAGCCTGTGTTCTAACAGAATACTCACACAGCCTGTGTTCTAACAGAATATGGACTCAGTCTATATTTAAAGAATACTCACTCACCTCAGTATTCCTACAGAACACTCACGTAGCCAGTGTTCTAACAGAATACTAACTCAGCCTGTGTTCTAACAGAATGTGGATTCAGAACAAATATTACTAACTCAGTCTGTGTTCTAACAGAATGTGGGTTCAGATCAAAAATTACTAACTCAGTCTGTGTTCTAACAGAATATGATCTCAGATTTTGTTCAAAAATTACTCAGTCTGTGTTCTAACAGAATATGGACTCAGTCTATATTTAAAGAATACTCACTCACCTCAGTATTCTAACAGAACACTCACGTAGCCAGTGTTCTAACAGAATACTAACTCATCCTGTGTTCTAACAGAATGTGGATTCAGATCAAAAATTACTAACTCAGTCTGTGTTCTAACAGAATGTGGACTCAGATTTTGTTCAAAAATTACTCAGTCTGTTTCTAACAGAATATGGTCTCAGTCTATGTTTAAAGAATACTCACTCAGCCAGTATTTTACCAGAGTATGGACTCAGCCTGTGTTCTAACAGAATACTCACACAGCCTGTGTTCTAACAGAATATGTACTCAGTCTATATTTAAAGAATACTCACTCACCTCAGTATTCTAACAGAACACTCACGTAGCCAGTGTTCTAACAGAATACTAACTCAGCCTGTGTTCTAACAGAATGTGGATTCAGATCAAAAATTACTAACTCAGTCTGTGTTCTAACAGAATGTGGACTCAGATTTTGTTCAAAAATTACTCAGTCTGTTTCTAACAGAATATGGTCTCAGTCTATGTTTAAAGAATACTCACTCAGCCAGTATTTTACCAGAGTATGGACTCAGCCTGTGTTCTAACAGAATACTCACACAGACTGTGTTCTAACAGAATATGGACTCAGTCTATATTTAAAGAATACTCACTCACCTCAGTATTCCAACAGAACACTCATGTAGCCAGTGTTCTAACAGAATACTAACTCAGCCTGTGTTTTAACAAAATGTGGATTCAGATCAAATATTACTAACTCAGTCTGTGTTCTAACAGAATGTGGACTCAGATTTTGTTCAAAAATTATTCAGCCTGTGTTCTAACAGAATGTGTATTCAGATCAAAAATTACTAACTCAGTCTGTGTTCTAACAGAATGTGGGTTCAGATCAAAAATTACTAACTCAGTCTGTGTTCTAACAGAATATGAACTCAGATTTTGTTAAAAATTACTCAGTCTGTGTTCTAACAGAATATGGACTCAGTCTATATTTAAAGAATACTCACTCACCTCAGTATTCTAACAGAACACTCACGTAGCCAGTGTTCTAACAGAATACTAACTCATCCTGTGTTCTAACAGAATGTGGATTCAGATCAAAAATTACTAACTCAGTCTGTGTTCTAACAGAATGTGGACTCAGATTTTGTTCAAAAATTACTCAGTCTGTTTCTAACAGAATATGGTCTCAGTCTATGTTAAAAGAATACTCACTCAGCCAGTATTTTACCAGAGTATGGACTCAGCCTGTGTTCTAACAGAATACTCACACAGCCTGTGTTCTAACAGAATATGTACTCAGTCTATATTTAAAGAATACTCACTCACCTCAGTATTCTAACAGAACACTCACGTAGCCAGTGTTCTAACAGAATACTAACTCAGCCTGTGTTCTAACAGAATGTGGATTCAGATCAAAAATTACTAACTCAGTCTGTGTTCTAACAGAATGTGGACTCAGATTTTGTTCAAAAATTACTCAGTCTGTTTCTAACAGAATATGGTCTCAGTCTATGTTTAAAGAATACTCACTCAGCCAGTATTTTACCAGAGTATGGACTCAGCCTGTGTTCTAACAGAATACTCACACAGACTGTGTTCTAACATAATATGGACTCAGTCTATATTTAAAGAATACTCACTCACCTCAGTATTCCAACAGAACACTCATGTAGCCAGTGTTCTAACAGAATACTAACTCAGCCTGTGTTTTAACAAAATGTGGATTCAGATCAAATATTACTAACTCAGTCTGTGTTCTAACAGAATGTGGACTCAGATTTTGTTCAAAAATTATTCAGCCTGTGTTCTAACAGAATGTGTATTCAGATCAAAAATTACTAACTCAGTCTGTGTTCTAACAGAATGTGGGTTCAGATCAAAAATTACTAACTCAGTCTGTGTTCTAACAGAATATGAACTCAGATTTTGTTCAAAAATTACTCAGTCTGTGTTCTAACAGAATATGGACTCAGTCTATATTTAAAGAATACTCACTCACCTCAGTATTCTAACAGAACACTCACGTAGCCAGTGTTCTAACAGAATACTAACTCAGCCTGTGTTCTAACAGAATGTGGATTCAGATCAAAAATTACTAACTCAGTCTGTGTTCTAACAGAATGTGGACTCAGATTTTGTTCAAAAATTACTCAGTCTGTTTCTAACAGAATATGGTCTCAGTCTATGTTTAAAGAATACTCACTCAGCCAGTATTTTACCAGAGTATGGACTCAGCCTGTGTTCTAACAGAATACTCACACAGCCTGTGTTCTAACAGAATATGTACTCAGTCTATATTTAAAGAATACTCACTCACCTCAGTATTCTAACAGAACACTCACGTAGCCAGTGTTCTAACAGAATACTAACTCAGCCTGTGTTCTAACAGAATGTGGATTCAGATCAAAAATTACTAACTCAGTCTGTGTTCTAACAGAATGTGGACTCAGATTTTGTTCAAAAATTACTCAGTCTGTTTCTAACAGAATATGGTCTCAGTCTATGTTTAAAGAATACTCACTCAGCCAGTATTTTACCAGAGTATGGACTCAGCCTGTGTTCTAACAGAATACTCACACAGACTGTGTTCTAACAGAATATGGACTCAGTCTATATTTAAAGAATACTCACTCACCTCAGTATTCCAACAGAACACTCATGTAGCCAGTGTTCTAACAGAGTACTAACTCAGCCTGTGTTTTAACAAAATGTGGATTCAGATCAAATATTACTAACTCAGTCTGTGTTCTAACAGAATGTGGACTCAGATTTTGTTCAAAAATTATTCAGCCTGTGTTCTAACAGAATGTGTATTCAGATCAAAAATTACTAACTCAGTCTGTGTTCTAACAGAATGTGGGTTCAGATCAAAAATTACTAACTCAGTCTGTGTTCTAACAGAATATGAACTCAGATTTTGTTCAAAAATTACTCAGTCTGTGTTCTAACAGAATATGGACTCAGTCTATATTTAAAGAATACTCACTCACCTCAGTATTCTAACAGAACACTCACGTAGCCAGTGTTCTAACAGAATACTAACTCATCCTGTGTTCTAACAGAATGTGGATTCAGATCAAAAATTACTAACTCAGTCTGTGTTCTAACAGAATGTGGACTCAGATTTTGTTCAAAAATTACTCAGTCTGTTTCTAACAGAATATGGTCTCAGTCTATGTTTAAAGAATACTCACTCAGCCAGTATTTTACCAGAGTATGGACTCAGCCTGTGTTCTAACAGAATACTCACACAGACTGTGTTCTAACAGAATATGGACTCAGTCTATATTTAAAGAATACTCACTCACCTCAGTATTCCAACAGAACACTCATGTAGCCAGTGTTCTAACAGAGTACTAACTCAGCCTGTGTTTTAACAAAATGTGGATTCAGATCAAATATTACTAACTCAGTCTGTGTTCTAACAGAATGTGGACTCAGATTTTGTTCAAAAATTATTCAGCCTGTGTTCTAACAGAATGTGTATTCAGATCAAAAATTACTAACTCAGTCTGTGTTCTAACAGAATGTGGGTTCAGATCAAAAATTACTAACTCAGTCTGTGTTCTAACAGAATATGAACTCAGATTTTGTTCAAAAATTACTCAGTCTGTGTTCTAACAGAATATGGACTCAGTCTATATTTAAAGAATACTCACTCACCTCAGTATTCTAACAGAACACTCACGTAGCCAGTGTTCTAACAGAATACTAACTCATCCTGTGTTCTAACAGAATGTGGATTCAGATCAAAAATTACTAACTCAGTCTGTGTTCTAACAGAATGTGGACTCAGATTTTGTTTAAAAATTACTCAGTCTGTTTCTAACAGAATATGGTCTCAGTCTATGTTTAAAGAATACTCACTCAGCCAGTATTTTACCAGAGTATGGACTCAGCCTGTGTTCTAACAGAATACTCACACAGCCTGTGTTCTAACAGAATATGGACTCAGTCTATATTTAAAGAATACTCACTCACCTCAGTATTCCAACAGAACACTCATGTAGCCAGTGTTCTAACAGAATACTAACTCAGCCTGTGTTCTAACAGAATGTGGATTCAGTTCAAATATTACTAACTCAGTCTGTGTTCTAACAGAATGTGGACTCAGATTTTGTTCAAAAATTATTCAGCCTGTGTTCTAACAGAATTTGGATTCAGATCAAAAATTACTAACTCAGTCTGTGTTCTAACAGAATGTGGGTTCAGATCAAAAATTACTAACTCAGTCTGTGTTCTAACAGAATATGAACTCAGATTTTGTTCAAAAATTACTCAGTCTGTGTTCTAACAGAATATGGACTCAGTCTATATTTAAAGAATACTCACTCACCTCAGTATTCTAACAGAACACTCACGTAGCCAGTGTTCTAACAGAATACTAACTCATCCTGTGTTCTAACAGAATGTGGATTCAGATCAAAAATTACTAACGCAGTCTGTGTTCTAACAGAATATGGACTTAGATTTTGTTCAAAAATTACTCAGTCTGTGTTCTAACAGAATATGGACTCAGTCTATGTTTAAAGAATACTCACTCAGCCAGTATTTTACCAGAGTATGGACTCAGCCTGTGTTCTAACAGAATACTCACACAGCCTGTGTTCTAACAGAATATGTACTCAGTCTATATTTAAAGAATACTCACTCACCTCAGTATTCTAACAGAACACTCACGTAGCCAGTGTTCTAACAGAATACTAACTCAGCCTGTGTTCTAACAGAATGTGGACTCAGATTTTGTTCAAAAATTACTCAGTCTGTTTCTAACAGAATATGGACTCAGTCTATGTTTAAAGAATACTCACTCAACCAGTATTTTACCAGAGTATGGACTCAGCCTGTGTTCTAACAGAATACTCACACAGGCTGTGTTCTAACAGAATATGGACTCAGTCTATATTTAAAGAATACTCACTCACCTCAGTATTCTAACAGAACACTCACGTAGCCTGTGTTCTAACAGAACACTAACTCAGCCTGTTTTCTAACAGAATGTGGATTCAGATCAAAAATTACTAACGCAGTCTGTGTTCTAACAGAATATGGACTTAGATTTTGTTCAAAAATTACTCAGTCTGTGTTCTAACAGAATATGGACTCAGTCTATGTTTAAAGAATACTCACTCAGCCAATATTTTACCAGAGTATGGACTCAGCCTGTGTTCTAACAGAATACTCACACAGCCTGTGTTCTAACAGAATATGTACTCAGTCTATATTTAAAGAATACTCACTCACCTCAGTATTCCAACAGAACACTCACGTAGCCAGTGTTCTAACAGAATACTAACTCAGCCTGTATTCTAACAGAATGTGGATTCAGATCAAATATTACTAACTCAGTCTGTGTTCTAACAGAATGTGGACTCAGATTTTGTTCAAAAATTATTCAGCCTGTGTTCTAACAGAATGTGGATTCAGATCAAAAATTACTAACTCAGTCTGTGTTCTAACGGAATGTGGACTCAGATTTTGTTCAAAAATTATTCAGCCTGTGTTCTAACAGAATGTGGATTCAGATCAAAAATTACTAACGCAGTCTGTGTTCTAACAGAATATGGACTTAGATTTTGTTCAAAAATTACTCAGTCTGTGTTCTAACAGAATATGGACTCAGTCTATGTTTAAAGAATACTCACTCAGCCAATATTTTACCAGAGTATGGACTCAGCCTGTGTTCTAACAGAATACTCACACAGCCTGTGTTCTAACAGAATATGGACTCAGTCTATATTTAAAGAATACTCACTCACCTCAGTATTCCTACAGAACACTCACGTAGCCAGTGTTCTAACAGAATACTAACTCAGCCTGTGTTCTAACACAATGTGGATTCAGAACAAATATTACTAACTCAGTCGGTGTTCTAACAGAATGTGGACTCAGATTTTGTTCAAAAATTATTCAGCCTGTGTTCTAACAGAATGTGGATTCAGATCAAAAATTACTAACTCAGTCTGTGTTCTAACAGAATGTGGGTTCAGATCAAAAATTACTAACTCAGTCTGTGTTCTAACAGAATATGAACTCAGATTTTGTTCAAAAATTACTCAGTCTGTGTTCTAACAGAATATGGACTCAGTCTATATTTAAAGAATACTCACTCACCTCAGTATTCTAACAGAACACTCACGTAGCCAGTGTTCTAACAGAATACTAACTCATCCTGTGTTCTAACAGAATGTGGATTCAGATCAAAAATTACTAACTCAGTCTGTGTTCTAACAGAATGTGGACTCAGATTTTGTTCAAAAATTACTCAGTCTGTTTCTAACAGAATATGGTCTCAGTCTATGTTTAAAGAATACTCACTCAGCCAGTATTTTACCAGAGTATGGACTCAGCCTGTGTTCTAACAGAATACTCACACAGCCTGTGTTCTAACAGAATATGTACTCAGTCTATATTTAAAGAATACTCACTCACCTCAGTATTCTAACAGAACACTCACGTAGCCAGTGTTCTAACAGAATACTAACTCAGCCTGTGTTCTAACAGAATGTGGATTCAGATCAAAAATTACTAACTCAGTCTGTGTTCTAACAGAATATGGACTCAGTCTATGTTTAAAGAATACTCACTCAGCCAGTATTTTACCAGAGTATGGACTCAGCCTGTGTTCTAACAGAATACTCACACAGCCTGTGTTCTAACAGAATATGTACTCAGTCTATATTTAAAGAATACTCACTCACCTCAGTATTCTAACAGAACACTCACGTAGCCAGTGTTCTAACAGAATACTAACTCAGCCTGTGTTCTAACAGAATGTGGACTCAGATTTTGTTCAAAAATTACTCAGTCTGTTTCTAACAGAATATGGACTCAGTCTATGTTTAAAGAATACTCACTCAACCAGTATTTTACCAGAGTATGGACTCAGCCTGTGTTCTAACAGAATACTCACACAGCCTGTGTTCTAACAGAATATGGACTCAGTCTATATTTAAAGAATACTCACTCACCTCAGTATTCTAACAGAACACTCACGTAGCCTGTGTTCTAACAGAACACTAACTCAGCCTGTTTTCTAACAGAATGTGGATTCAGATCAAAAATTACTAACGCAGTCTGTGTTCTAACAGAATATGGACTTAGATTTTGTTCAAAAATTACTCAGTCTGTGTTCTAACAGAATATGGACTCAGTCTATGTTTAAAGAATACTCACTCAGCCAGTATTTTACCAGAGTATGGACTCAGCCTGTGTTCTAACAGAATACTCACACAGACTGTGTTCTAACAGAATATGGACTCAGTCTATATTTAAAGAATACTCACTCACCTCAGTATTCCAACAGAACACTCATGTAGCCAGTGTTCTAACAGAATACTAACTCAGCCTGTGTTTTAACAAAATGTGGATTCAGATCAAATATTACTAACTCAGTCTGTGTTCTAACAGAATGTGGACTCAGATTTTGTTCAAAAATTATTCAGCCTGTGTTCTAACAGAATGTGTATTCAGATCAAAAATTACTAACTCAGTCTGTGTTCTAACAGAATGTGGGTTCAGATCAAAAATTACTAACTCAGTCTGTGTTCTAACAGAATATGAACTTAGATTTTGTTCAAAAATTACTCAGTCTGTGTTCTAACAGAATATGGACTCAGTCTATATTTAAAGAATACTCACTCACCTCAGTATTCTAACAGAACACTCACGTAGCCAGTGTTCTAACAGAATACTAACTCATCCTGTGTTCTAACAGAATGTGGATTCAGATCAAAAATTACTAACTCAGTCTGTGTTCTAACAGAATGTGGACTCAGATTTTGTTCAAAAATTACTCAGTCTGTTTCTAACAGAATATGGTCTCAGTCTATGTTTAAAGAATACTCACTCAGCCAGTATTTTAGCAGAGTATGGACTCAGCCTGTGTTCTAACAGAATACTCACACAGCCTGTGTTCTAACAGAATATGTACTCAGTCTATATTTAAAGAATACTCACTCACCTCAGTATTCTAACAGAACACTCACGTAGCCAGTGTTCTAACAGAATACTAACTCAGCCTGTGTTCTAACAGAATGTGGATTCAGATCAAAAATTACTAACGCAGTCTGTGTTCTAACAGAATATGGACTTAGATTTTGTTCAAAAATTACTCAGTCTGTGTTCTAACAGAATATGGACTCAGTCTATGTTTAAAGAATACTCACTCAGCCAGTATTTTACCAGAGTATGGACTCAGCCTGTGTTCTAACAGAATACTCACACAGCCTGTGTTCTAACAGAATATGTACTCAGTCTATATTTAAAGAATACTCACTCACCTCAGTATTCTAACAGAACACTCACGTAGCCAGTGTTCTAACAGAATACTAACTCAGCCTGTGTTCTAACAGAATGTGGACTCAGATTTTGTTCAAAAATTACTCAGTCTGTTTCTAACAGAATATGGACTCAGTCTATGTTTAAAGAATACTCACTCAACCAGTATTTTACCAGAGTATGGACTCAGCCTGTGTTCTAACAGAATACTCACACAGGCTGTGTTCTAACAGAATATGGACTCAGTCTATATTTAAAGAATACTCACTCACCTCAGTATTCTAACAGAACACTCACGTAGCCTGTGTTCTAACAGAACACTAACTCAGCCTGTTTTCTAACAGAATGTGGATTCAGATCAAAAATTACTAACGCAGTCTGTGTTCTAACAGAATATGGACTTAGATTTTGTTCAAAAATTACTCAGTCTGTGTTCTAACAGAATATGGACTCAGTCTATGTTTAAAGAATACTCACTCAGCCAATATTTTACCAGAGTATGGACTCAGCCTGTGTTCTAACAGAATACTCACACAGCCTGTGTTCTAACAGAATATGGACTCAGTCTATATTTAAAGAATACTCACTCACCTCAGTATTCCAACAGAACACTCATGTAGCCAGTGTTCTAACAGAATACTAACTCAGCCTGTATTCTAACAGAATGTGGATTCAGATCAAATATTACTAACTCAGTCTGTGTTCTAACAGAATGTGGACTCAGATTTTGTTCAAAAATTATTCAGCCTGTGTTCTAACAGAATGTGGATTCAGATCAAAAATTACTAACTCAGTCTGTGTTCTAACGGAATGTGGACTCAGATTTTGTTCAAAAATTATTCAGCCTGTGTTCTAACAGAATGTGGATTCAGATCAAAAATTACTAACGCAGTCTGTGTTCTAACAGAATATGGACTTAGATTTTGTTCAAAAATTACTCAGTCTGTGTTCTAACAGAATATGGACTCAGTCTATGTTTAAAGAATACTCACTCAGCCAATATTTTACCAGAGTATGTACTCAGCCTGTGTTCTAACAGAATACTCACACAGCCTGTGTTCTAACAGAATATGGACTCAGTCTATATTTAAAGAATACTCACTCACCTCAGTATTCCTACAGAACACTCACGTAGCCAGTGTTCTAACAGAATACTAACTCAGCCTGTGTTCTAACACAATGTGGATTCAGAACAAATATTACTAACTCAGTCTGTGTTCTAACAGAATGTGGACTCAGATTTTGTTCAAAAATTATTCAGCCTGTGTTCTAACAGAATGTGGATTCAGATCAAAAATTACTAACTCAGTCTGTGTTCTAACAGAATGTGGGTTCAGATCAAAAATTACTAACTCAGTCTGTGTTCTAACAGAATATGAACTCAGATTTTGTTCAAAAATTACTCAGTCTGTGTTCTAACAGAATATGGACTCAGTCTATATTTAAAGAATACTCACTCACCTCAGTATTCTAACAGAACACTCACGTAGCCAGTGTTCTAACAGAATACTAACTCATCCTGTGTTCTAACAGAATGTGGATTCAGATCAAAAATTACTAACTCAGTCTGTGTTCTAACAGAATGTGGACTCAGATTTTGTTCAAAAATTACTCAGTCTGTTTCTAACAGAATATGGTCTCAGTCTATGTTTAAAGAATACTCACTCAGCCAGTATTTTACCAGAGTATGGACTCAGCCTGTGTTCTAACAGAATACTCACACAGCCTGTGTTCTAACAGAATATGTACTCAGTCTATATTTAAAGAATACTCACTCACCTCAGTATTCTAACAGAACACTCACGTAGCCAGTGTTCTAACAGAATACTAACTCAGCCTGTGTTCTAACAGAATGTGGATTCAGATCAAAAATTACTAACTCAGTCTGTGTTCTAACAGAATATGGACTCAGTCTATGTTTAAAGAATACTCACTCAGCCAGTATTTTACCAGAGTATGGACTCAGCCTGTGTTCTAACAGAATACTCACACAGCCTGTGTTCTAACAGAATATGTACTCAGTCTATATTTAAAGAATACTCACTCACCTCAGTATTCTAACAGAACACTCACGTAGCCAGTGTTCTAACAGAATACTAACTCAGCCTGTGTTCTAACAGAATGTGGACTCAGATTTTGTTCAAAAATTACTCAGTCTGTTTCTAACAGAATATGGACTCAGTCTATGTTTAAAGAATACTCACTCAACCAGTATTTTACCAGAGTATGGACTCAGCCTGTGTTCTAACAGAATACTCACACAGCCTGTGTTCTAACAGAATATGGACTCAGTCTATATTTAAAGAATACTCACTCACCTCAGTATTCTAACAGAACACTCACGTAGCCTGTGTTCTAACAGAACACTAACTCAGCCTGTTTTCTAACAGAATGTGGATTCAGATCAAAAATTACTAACGCAGTCTGTGTTCTAACAGAATATGGACTTAGATTTTGTTCAAAAATTACTCAGTCTGTGTTCTAACAGAATATGGACTCAGTCTATGTTTAAAGAATACTCACTCAGCCAGTATTTTACCAGAGTATGGACTCAGCCTGTGTTCTAACAGAATACTCACACAGACTGTGTTCTAACAGAATATGGACTCAGTCTATATTTAAAGAATACTCACTCACCTCAGTATTCCAACAGAACACTCATGTAGCCAGTGTTCTAACAGAATACTAACTCAGCCTGTGTTTTAACAAAATGTGGATTCAGATCAAATATTACTAACTCAGTCTGTGTTCTAACAGAATGTGGACTCAGATTTTGTTCAAAAATTATTCAGCCTGTGTTCTAACAGAATGTGTATTCAGATCAAAAATTACTAACTCAGTCTGTGTTCTAACAGAATGTGGGTTCAGATCAAAAATTACTAACTCAGTCTGTGTTCTAACAGAATATGAACTCAGATTTTGTTCAAAAATTACTCAGTCTGTGTTCTAACAGAATATGGACTCAGTCTATATTTAAAGAATACTCACTCACCTCAGTATTCTAACAGAACACTCACGTAGCCAGTGTTCTAACAGAATACTAACTCATCCTGTGTTCTAACAGAATGTGGATTCAGATCAAAAATTACTAACTCAGTCTGTGTTCTAACAGAATGTGGACTCAGATTTTGTTCAAAAATTACTCAGTCTGTTTCTAACAGAATATGGTCTCAGTCTATGTTTAAAGAATACTCACTCAGCCAGTATTTTACCAGAGTATGGACTCAGCCTGTGTTCTAACAGAATACTCACACAGACTGTGTTCTAACAGAATATGGACTCAGTCTATATTTAAAGAATACTCACTCACCTCAGTATTCCAACAGAACACTCATGTAGCCAGTGTTCTAACAGAATACTAACTCAGCCTGTGTTTTAACAAAATGTGGATTCAGATCAAATATTACTAACTCAGTCTGTGTTCTAACAGAATGTGGACTCAGATTTTGTTCAAAAATTATTCAGCCTGTGTTCTAACAGAATGTGTATTCAGATCAAAAATTACTAACTCAGTCTGTGTTCTAACAGAATGTGGGTTCAGATCAAAAATTACTAACTCAGTCTGTGTTCTAACAGAATATGGACTCAGTCTATATTTAAAGAATACTCACTCACCTCAGTATTCTAACAGAACACTCACGTAGCCAGTGTTCTAACAGAATACTAACTCATCCTGTGTTCTAACAGAATGTGGATTCAGATCAAAAATTACTAACTCAGTCTGTGTTCTAACAGAATGTGGACTCAGATTTTGTTTAAAAATTACTCAGTCTGTTTCTAACAGAATATGGTCTCAGTCTATGTTTAAAGAATACTCACTCAGCCAGTATTTTACCAGAGTATGGACTCAGCCTGTGTTCTAACAGAATACTCACACAGCCTGTGTTCTAACAGAATATGGACTCAGTCTATATTTAAAGAATAATCACTCACCTCAGTATTCCAACAGAACACTCATGTAGCCAGTGTTCTAACAGAATACTAACTCAGCCTGTGTTCTAACAGAATGTGGATTCAGTTCAAATATTACTAACTCAGTCTGTGTTCTAACAGAATGTGGACTCAGATTTTGTTCAAAAATTATTCAGCCTGTGTTCTAACAGAATTTGGATTCAGATCAAAAATTACTAACTCAGTCTGTGTTCTAACAGAATGTGGGTTCAGATCAAAAATTACTAACTCAGTCTGTGTTCTAACAGAATATGAACTCAGATTTTGTTCAAAAATTACTCAGTCTGTGTTCTAACAGAATATGGACTCAGTCTATATTTAAAGAATACTCACTCACCTCAGTATTCTAACAGAACACTCACGTAGCCAGTGTTCTAACAGAATACTAACTCATCCTGTGTTCTAACAGAATGTGGATTCAGATCAAAAATTACTAACGCAGTCTGTGTTCTAACAGAATATGGACTTAGATTTTGTTCAAAAATTACTCAGTCTGTGTTCTAACAGAATATGGACTCAGTCTATGTTTAAAGAATACTCACTCAGCCAGTATTTTACCAGAGTATGGACTCAGCCTGTGTTCTAACAGAATACTCACACAGCCTGTGTTCTAACAGAATATGTACTCAGTCTATATTTAAAGAATACTCACTCACCTCAGTATTCTAACAGAACACTCACGTAGCCAGTGTTCTAACAGAATACTAACTCAGCCTGTGTTCTAACAGAATGTGGACTCAGATTTTGTTCAAAAATTACTCAGTCTGTTTCTAACAGAATATGGACTCAGTCTATGTTTAAAGAATACTCACTCAACCAGTATTTTACCAGAGTATGGACTCAGCCTGTGTTCTAACAGAATACTCACACAGGCTGTGTTCTAACAGAATATGGACTCAGTCTATATTTAAAGAATACTCACTCACCTCAGTATTCTAACAGAACACTCACGTAGCCTGTGTTCTAACAGAACACTAACTCAGCCTGTTTTCTAACAGAATGTGGATTCAGATCAAAAATTACTAACGCAGTCTGTGTTCTAACAGAATATGGACTTAGATTTTGTTCAAAAATTACTCAGTCTGTGTTCTAACAGAATATGGACTCAGTCTATGTTTAAAGAATACTCACTCAGCCAATATTTTACCAGAGTATGGACTCAGCCTGTGTTCTAACAGAATACTCACACAGGCTGTGTTCTAACAGAATATGGACTCAGTCTATATTTAAAGAATACTCACTCACCTCAGTATTCCAACAGAACACTCACGTAGCCAGTGTTCTAACAGAATACTAACTCAGCCTGTATTCTAACAGAATGTGGATTCAGATCAAATATTACTAACTCAGTCTGTGTTCTAACAGAATGTGGACTCAGATTTTGTTCAAAAATTATTCAGCCTGTGTTCTAACAGAATGTGGATTCAGATCAAAAATTACTAACTCAGTCTGTGTTCTAACGGAATGTGGACTCAGATTTTGTTCAAAAATTATTCAGCCTGTGTTCTAACAGAATGTGGATTCAGATCAAAAATTACTAACGCAGTCTGTGTTCTAACAGAATATGGACTTAGATTTTGTTCAAAAATTACTCAGTCTGTGTTCTAACAGAATATGGACTCAGTCTATGTTTAAAGAATACTCACTCAGCCAATATTTTACCAGAGTATGGACTCAGCCTGTGTTCTAACAGAATACTCACACAGCCTGTGTTCTAACAGAATATGGACTCAGTCTATATTTAAAGAATACTCACTCACCTCAGTATTCCTACAGAACACTCACGTAGCCAGTGTTCTAACAGAATACTAACTCAGCCTGTGTTCTAACACAATGTGGATTCAGAACAAATATTACTAACTCAGTCTGTGTTCTAACAGAATGTGGACTCAGATTTTGTTCAAAAATTATTCAGCCTGTGTTCTAACAGAATGTGGATTCAGATCAAAAATTACTAACTCAGTCTGTGTTCTAACAGAATGTGGGTTCAGATCAAAAATTACTAACTCAGTCTGTGTTCTAACAGAATATGAACTCAGATTTTGTTCAAAAATTACTCAGTCTGTGTTCTAACAGAATATGGACTCAGTCTATATTTAAAGAATACTCACTCACCTCAGTATTCTAACAGAACACTCACGTAGCCAGTGTTCTAACAGAATACTAACTCATCCTGTGTTCTAACAGAATGTGGATTCAGATCAAAAATTACTAACTCAGTCTGTGTTCTAACAGAATGTGGACTCAGTTTTTGTTCAAAAATTACTCAGTCTGTTTCTAACAGAATATGGTCTCAGTCTATGTTTAAAGAATACTCACTCAGCCAGTATTTTACCAGAGTATGGACTCAGCCTGTGTTCTAACAGAATACTCACACAGCCTGTGTTCTAACAGAATATGTACTCAGTCTATATTTAAAGAATACTCACTCACCTCAGTATTCTAACAGAACACTCACGTAGCCAGTGTTCTAACAGAATACTAACTCAGCCTGTGTTCTAACAGAATGTGGATTCAGATCAAAAATTACTAACTCAGTCTGTGTTCTAACAGAATATGGACTCAGTCTATGTTTAAAGAATACTCACTCAGCCAGTATTTTACCAGAGTATGGACTCAGCCTGTGTTCTAACAGAATACTCACACAGCCTGTGTTCTAACAGAATATGTACTCAGTCTATATTTAAAGAATACTCACTCACCTCAGTATTCTAACAGAACACTCACGTAGCCAGTGTTCTAACAGAATACTAACTCAGCCTGTGTTCTAACAGAATGTGGACTCAGATTTTGTTCAAAAATTACTCAGTCTGTTTCTAACAGAATATGGACTCAGTCTATGTTTAAAGAATACTCACTCAACCAGTATTTTTCCAGAGTATGGACTCAGCCTGTGTTCTAACAGAATACTCACACAGCCTGTGTTCTAACAGAATATGGACTCAGTCTATATTTAAAGAATACTCACTCACCTCAGTATTCTAACAGAACACTCACGTAGCCTGTGTTCTAACAGAACACTAACTCAGCCTGTTTTCTAACAGAATGTGGATTCAGATCAAAAATTACTAACGCAGTCTGTGTTCTAACAGAATATGGACTTAGATTTTGTTCAAAAATTACTCAGTCTGTGTTCTAACAGAATATGGACTCAGTCTATGTTTAAAGAATACTCACTCAGCCAGTATTTTACCAGAGTATGGACTCAGCCTGTGTTCTAACAGAATACTCACACAGACTGTGTTCTAACAGAATATGGACTCAGTCTATATTTAAAGAATACTCACTCACCTCAGTATTCCAACAGAACACTCATGTAGCCAGTGTTCTAACAGAATACTAACTCAGCCTGTGTTTTAACAAAATGTGGATTCAGATCAAATATTACTAACTCAGTCTGTGTTCTAACAGAATGTGGACTCAGATTTTGTTCAAAAATTATTCAGCCTGTGTTCTAACAGAATGTGTATTCAGATCAAAAATTACTAACTCAGTCTGTGTTCTAACAGAATGTGGGTTCAGATCAAAAATTACTAACTCAGTCTGTGTTCTAACAGAATATGAACTCAGATTTTGTTCAAAAATTACTCAGTCTGTGTTCTAACAGAATATGGACTCAGTCTATATTTAAAGAATACTCACTCACCTCAGTATTCTAACAGAACACTCACGTAGCCAGTGTTCTAACAGAATACTAACTCATCCTGTGTTCTAACAGAATGTGGATTCAGATCAAAAATTACTAACTCAGTCTGTGTTCTAACAGAATGTGGACTCAGATTTTGTTCAAAAATTACTCAGTCTGTTTCTAACAGAATATGGTCTCAGTCTATGTTTAAAGAATACTCACTCAGCCAGTATTTTACCAGAGTATGGACTCAGCCTGTGTTCTAACAGAATACTCACACAGCCTGTGTTCTAACAGAATATGTACTCAGTCTATATTTAAAGAATACTCACTCACCTCAGTATTCTAACAGAACACTCACGTAGCCAGTGTTCTAACAGAATACTAACTCAGCCTGTGTTCTAACAGAATGTGGATTCAGATCAAAAATTACTAACTCAGTCTGTGTTCTAACAGAATGTGGACTCAGATTTTGTTCAAAAATTACTCAGTCTGTTTCTAACAGAATATGGTCTCAGTCTATGTTTAAAGAATACTCACTCAGCCAGTATTTTACCAGAGTATGGACTCAGCCTGTGTTCTAACAGAATACTCACACAGACTGTGTTCTAACAGAATATGGACTCAGTCTATATTTAAAGAATACTCACTCACCTCAGTATTCCAACAGAACACTCATGTAGCCAGTGTTCTAACAGAATACTAACTCAGCCTGTGTTTTAACAAAATGTGGATTCAGATCAAATATTACTAACTCAGTCTGTGTTCTAACAGAATGTGGACTCAGATTTTGTTCAAAAATTATTCAGCCTGTGTTCTAACAGAATGTGTATTCAGATCAAAAATTACTAACTCAGTCTGTGTTCTAACAGAATGTGGGTTCAGATCAAAAATTACTAATTCAGTCTGTGTTCTAACAGAATATGAACTCAGATTTTGTTCAAAAATTACTCAGTCTGTGTTCTAACAGAATATGGACTCAGTCTATATTTAAAGAATACTCACTCACCTCAGTATTCTAACAGAACACTCACGTAGCCAGTGTTCTAACAGAATACTAACTCAGCCTGTGTTCTAACAGAATGTGGACTCAGATTTTGTTCAAAAATTACTCAGTCTGTTTCTAACAGAATATGGACTCAGTCTATGTTTAAAGAATACTCACTCAACCAGTATTTTACCAGAGTATGGACTCAGCCTGTGTTCTAACAGAATACTCACACAGGCTGTGTTCTAACAGAATATGGACTCAGTCTATATTTAAAGAATACTCACTCACCTCAGTATTCTAACAGAACACTCACGTAGCCTGTGTTCTAACAGAACACTAACTCAGCCTGTTTTCTAACAGAATGTGGATTCAGATCAAAAATTACTAACGCAGTCTGTGTTCTAACAGAATATGGACTTAGATTTTGTTCAAAAATTACTCAGTCTGTGTTCTAACAGAATATGGACTCAGTCTATGTTTAAAGAATACTCACTCAGCCAATATTTTACCAGAGTATGGACTCAGCCTGTGTTCTAACAGAATACTCACACAGCCTGTGTTCTAACAGAATATGTACTCAGTCTATATTTAACGAATACTCACTCACCTCAGTATTCCAACAGAACACTCACGTAGCCAGTGTTCTAACAGAATACTAACTCAGCCTGTATTCTAACAGAATGTGGATTCAGATCAAATATTACTAACTCAGTCTGTGTTCTAACAGAATGTGGACTCAGATTTTGTTCAAAAATTATTCAGCCTGTGTTCTAACAGAATGTGGATTCAGATCAAAAATTACTAACTCAGTCTGTGTTCTAACGGAATGTGGACTCAGATTTTGTTCAAAAATTATTCAGCCTGTGTTCTAACAGAATGTGGATTCAGATCAAAAATTACTAACGCAGTCTGTGTTCTAACAGAATATGGACTTAGATTTTGTTCAAAAATTACTCAGTCTGTGTTCTAACAGAATATGGACTCAGTCTATGTTTAAAGAATACTCACTCAGCCAATATTTTACCAGAGTATGGACTCAGCCTGTGTTCTAACAGAAAACTCACACAGCCTGTGTTCTAACAGAATATGGACTCAGTCTATATTTAAAGAATACTCACTCACCTCAGTATTCCTACAGAACACTCACGTAGCCAGTGTTCTAACAGAATACTAACTCAGCCTGTGTTCTAACACAATGTGGATTCAGAACAAATATTACTAACTCAGTCTGTGTTCTAACAGAATGTGGACTCAGATTTTGTTCAAAAATTATTCAGCCTGTGTTCTAACAGAATGTGGATTCAGATCAAAAATTACTAACTCAGTCTGTGTTCTAACAGAATGTGGGTTCAGATCAAAAATTACTAACTCAGTCTGTGTTCTAACAGAATATGAACTCAGATTTTGTTCAAAAATTACTCAGTCTGTGTTCTAACAGAATATGGACTCAGTCTATATTTAAAGAATACTCTCTCACCTCAGTATTCTAACAGAACACTCACGTAGCCAGTGTTCTAACAGAATACTAACTCATCCTGTGTTCTAACAGAATGTGGATTCAGATCAAAAATTACTAACTCAGTCTGTGTTCTAACAGAATGTGGACTCAGATTTTGTTCAAAAATTACTCAGTCTGTTTCTAACAGAATATGGTCTCAGTCTATGTTTAAAGAATACTCACTCAGCCAGTATTTTACCAGAGTATGGACTCAGCCTGTGTTCTAACAGAATACTCACACAGCCTGTGTTCTAACAGAATATGTACTCAGTCTATATTTAAAGAATACTCACTCACCTCAGTATTCTAACAGAACACTCACGTAGCCAGTGTTCTAACAGAATACTAACTCAGCCTGTGTTCTAACAGAATGTGGATTCAGATCAAAAATTACTAACTCAGTCTGTGTTCTAACAGAATATGGACTCAGTCTATGTTTAAAGAATACTCACTCAGCCAGTATTTTACCAGAGTATGGACTCAGCCTGTGTTCTAACAGAATACTCACACAGCCTGTGTTCTAACAGAATATGTACTCAGTCTATATTTAAAGAATACTCACTCACCTCAGTATTCTAACAGAACACTCACGTAGCCAGTGTTCTAACAGAATACTAACTCAGCCTGTGTTCTAACAGAATGTGGACTCAGATTTTGTTCAAAAATTACTCAGTCTGTTTCTAACAGAATATGGACTCAGTCTATGTTTAAAGAATACTCACTCAACCAGTATTTTACCAGAGTATGGACTCAGCCTGTGTTCTAACAGAATACTCACACAGCCTGTGTTCTAACAGAATATGGACTCAGTCTATATTTAAAGAATACTCACTCACCTCAGTATTCTAACAGAACACTCACGTAGCCTGTGTTCTAACAGAACACTAACTCAGCCTGTTTTCTAACAGAATGTGGATTCAGATCAAAAATTACTAACGCAGTCTGTGTTCTAACAGAATATGGACTTAGATTTTGTTCAAAAATTACTCAGTCTGTGTTCTAACAGAATATGGACTCAGTCTATGTTTAAAGAATACTCACTCAGCCAGTATTTTACCAGAGTATGGACTCAGCCTGTGTTCTAACAGAATACTCACACAGACTGTGTTCTAACAGAATATGGACTCAGTCTATATTTAAAGAATACTCACTCACCTCAGTATTCCAACAGAACACTCATGTAGCCAGTGTTCTAACAGAATACTAACTCAGCCTGTGTTTTAACAAAATGTGGATTCAGATCAAATATTACTAACTCAGTCTGTGTTCTAACAGAATGTGGACTCAGATTTTGTTCAAAAATTATTCAGCCTGTGTTCTAACAGAATGTGTATTCAGATCAAAAATTACTAACTCAGTCTGTGTTCTAACAGAATGTGGGTTCAGATCAAAAATTACTAACTCAGTCTGTGTTCTAACAGAATATGAACTCAGATTTTGTTCAAAAATTACTCAGTCTGTGTTCTAACAGAATATGGACTCAGTCTATATTTAAAGAATACTCACTCACCTCAGTATTCTAACAGAACACTCACGTAGCCAGTGTTCTAACAGAATACTAACTCATCCTGTGTTCTAACAGAATGTGGATTCAGATCAAAAATTACTAACTCAGTCTGTGTTCTAACAGAATGTGGACTCAGATTTTGTTCAAAAATTACTCAGTCTGTTTCTAACAGAATATGGTCTCAGTCTATGTTTAAAGAATACTCACTCAGCCAGTATTTTACCAGAGTATGGACTCAGCCTGTGTTCTAACAGAATACTCACACAGCCTGTGTTCTAACAGAATATGTACTCAGTCTATATTTAAAGAATACTCACTCACCTCAGTATTCTAACAGAACACTCACGTAGCCAGTGTTCTAACAGAATACTAACTCAGCCTGTGTTCTAACAGAATGTGGATTCAGATCAAAAATTACTAACTCAGTCTGTGTTCTAACAGAATGTGGACTCAGATTTTGTTCAAAAATTACTCAGTCTGTTTCTAACAGAATATGGTCTCAGTCTATGTTTAAAGAATACTCACTCAGCCAGTATTTTACCAGAGTATGGACTCAGCCTGTGTTCTAACAGAATACTCACACAGACTGTGTTCTAACATAATATGGACTCAGTCTATATTTAAAGAATACTCACTCACCTCAGTATTCCAACAGAACACTCATGTAGCCAGTGTTCTAACAGAATACTAACTCAGCCTGTGTTTTAACAAAATGTGGATTCAGATCAAATATTACTAACTCAGTCTGTGTTCTAACAGAATGTGGACTCAGATTTTGTTCAAAAATTATTCAGCCTGTGTTCTAACAGAATGTGTATTCAGATCAAAAATTACTAACTCAGTCTGTGTTCTAACAGAATGTGGGTTCAGATCAAAAATTACTAACTCAGTCTGTGTTCTAACAGAATATGAACTCAGATTTTGTTCAAAAATTACTCAGTCTGTGTTCTAACAGAATATGGACTCAGTCTATATTTAAAGAATACTCACTCACCTCAGTATTCTAACAGAACACTCACGTAGCCAGTGTTCTAACAGAATACTAACTCAGCCTGTGTTCTAACAGAATGTGGATTCAGATCAAAAATTACTAACTCAGTCTGTGTTCTAACAGAATGTGGACTCAGATTTTGTTTAAAAATTACTCAGTCTGTTTCTAACAGAATATGGTCTCAGTCTATGTTTAAAGAATACTCACTCAGCCAGTATTTTACCAGAGTATGGACTCAGCCTGTGTTCTAACAGAATACTCACACAGCCTGTGTTCTAACAGAATATGGACTCAGTCTATATTTAAAGAATACTCACTCACCTCAGTATTCCAACAGAACACTCATGTAGCCAGTGTTCTAACAGAATACTAACTCAGCCTGTGTTCTAACAGAATGTGGATTCAGTTCAAATATTACTAACTCAGTCTGTGTTCTAACAGAATGTGGACTCAGATTTTGTTCAAAAATTATTCAGCCTGTGTTCTAACAGAATTTGGATTCAGATCAAAAATTACTAACTCAGTCTGTGTTCTAACAGAATGTGGGTTCAGATCAAAAATTACTAACTCAGTCTGTGTTCTAACAGAATATGAACTCAGATTTTGTTCAAAAATTACTCAGTCTGTGTTCTAACAGAATATGGACTCAGTCTATATTTAAAGAATACTCACTCACCTCAGTATTCTAACAGAACACTCACGTAGCCAGTGTTCTAACAGAATACTAACTCATCCTGTGTTCTAACAGAATGTGGATTCAGATCAAAAATTACTAACGCAGTCTGTGTTCTAACAGAATATGGACTTAGATTTTGTTCAAAAATTACTCAGTCTGTGTTCTAACAGAATATGGACTCAGTCTATGTTTAAAGAATACTCACTCAGCCAGTATTTTACCAGAGTATGGACTCAGCCTGTGTTCTAACAGAATACTCACACAGCCTGTGTTCTAACAGAATATGTACTCAGTCTATATTTAAAGAATACTCACTCACCTCAGTATTCTAACAGAACACTCACGTAGCCAGTGTTCTAACAGAATACTAACTCAGCCTGTGTTCTAACAGAATGTGGACTCAGATTTTGTTCAAAAATTACTCAGTCTGTTTCTAACAGAATATGGACTCAGTCTATGTTTAAAGAATACTCACTCAACCAGTATTTTACCAGAGTATGGACTCAGCCTGTGTTCTAACAGAATACTCACACAGGCTGTGTTCTAACAGAATATGGACTCAGTCTATATTTAAAGAATACTCACTCACCTCAGTATTCTAACAGAACACTCACGTAGCCTGTGTTCTAACAGAACACTAACTCAGCCTGTTTTCTAACAGAATGTGGATTCAGATCAAAAATTACTAACCCAGTCTGTGTTCTAACAGAATATGGACTTAGATTTTGTTCAAAAATTACTCAGTCTGTGTTCTAACAGAATATGGACTCAGTCTATGTTTAAAGAATACTCACTCAGCCAATATTTTACCAGAGTATGGACTCAGCCTGTGTTCTAACAGAATACTCACACAGCCTGTGTTCTAACAGAATATGTACTCAGTCTATATTTAAAGAATACTCACTCACCTCAGTATTCCAACAGAACACTCACGTAGCCAGTGTTCTAACAGAATACTAACTCAGCCTGTATTCTAACAGAATGTGGATTCAGATCAAATATTACTAACTCAGTCTGTGTTCTAACAGAATGTGGACTCAGATTTTGTTCAAAAATTATTCAGCCTGTGTTCTAACAGAATGTGGATTCAGATCAAAAATTACTAACGCAGTCTGTGTTCTAACAGAATATGGACTTAGATTTTGTTCAAAAATTACTCAGTCTGTGTTCTAACAGAATATGGACTCAGTCTATGTTTAAAGAATACTCACTCAGCCAATATTTTACCAGAGTATGGACTCAGCCTGTGTTCTAACAGAATACTCACACAGCCTGTGTTCTAACAGAATATGGACTCAGTCTATATTTAAAGAATACTCACTCACCTCAGTATTCCTACAGAACACTCACGTAGCCAGTGTTCTAACAGAATACTAACTCAGCCTGTGTTCTAACACAATGTGGATTCAGAACAAATATTACTAACTCAGTCTGTGTTCTAACAGAATGTGGACTCAGATTTTGTTCAAAAATTATTCAGCCTGTGTTCTAACAGAATGTGGATTCAGATCAAAAATTACTAACTCAGTCTGTGTTCTAACAGAATGTGGGTTCAGATCAAAAATTACTAACTCAGTCTGTGTTCTAACAGAATATGAACTCAGATTTTGTTCAAAAATTACTCAGTCTGTGTTCTAACAGAATATGGACTCAGTCTATATTTAAAGAATACTCACTCACCTCAGTATTCTAACAGAACACTCACGTAGCCAGTGTTCTAACAGAATACTAACTCATCCTGTGTTCTAACAGAATGTGGATTCAGATCAAAAATTACTAACTCAGTCTGTGTTCTAACAGAATGTGGACTCAGATTTTGTTCAAAAATTACTCAGTCTGTTTCTAACAGAATATGGTCTCAGTCTATGTTTAAAGAATACTCACTCAGCCAGTATTTTACCAGAGTATGGACTCAGCCTGTGTTCTAACAGAATACTCACACAGCCTGTGTTCTAACAGAATATGTACTCAGTCTATATTTAAAGAATACTCACTCACCTCAGTATTCTAACAGAACACTCACGTAGCCAGTGTTCTAACAGAATACTAACTCAGCCTGTGTTCTAACAGAATGTGGATTCAGATCAAAAATTACTAACTCAGTCTGTGTTCTAACAGAATGTGGACTCAGATTTTGTTCAAAAATTAGTCTGTTTCTAACAGAATATGGTCTCAGTCTATGTTTAAAGAATACTCACTCAGCCAGTATTTTACCAGAGTATGGACTCAGCCTGTGTTCTAACAGAATACTCACACAGACTGTGTTCTAACAGAATATGGACTCAGTCTATATTTAAAGAATACTCACTCACCTCAGTATTCCAACAGAACACTCATGTAGCCAGTGTTCTAACAGAATACTAACTCAGCCTGTGTTTTAACAAAATGTGGACTCAGATCAAATATTACTAACTGAGTCTGTGTTCTAACAGAATGTGGACTCAGATTTTGTTCAAAAATTATTCAGCCTGTGTTCTAACAGAATGTGTATTCAGATCAAAAATTACTAACTCAGTCTGTGTTCTAACAGAATGTGGGTTCAGATCAAAAATTACTAACTCAGTCTGTGTTCTAACAGAATATGAACTCAGTCTATATTTAAAGAATACTCACTCACCTCAGTATTCTAACAGAACACTCACGTAGCCAGTGTTCTAACAGAATACTAACTCAGCCTGTGTTCTAACAGAATGTGGATTCAGATCAAAAATTACTAACTCAGTATGTGTTCTAACAGAATGTGGACTCAGATTTTGTTCAAAAATTACTCAGTCTGTTTCTAACAGAATATGGACTCAGTCTATGTTTAAAGAATACTCACTCAACCAGTATTTTACCAGAGTATGGACTCAGCCTGTGTTCTAACAGAATACTCACACAGGCTGTGTTCTAACAGAATATGGACTCAGTCTATATTTAAAGAATACTCACTCACCTCAGTATTCTAACAGAAAACTCACGTAGCCTGTGTTCTAACAGAACACTAACTCAGCCTGTTTTCTAACAGAATGTGGATTCAGATCAAAAATTACTAACCCAGTCTGTGTTCTAACAGAATATGGACTCAGTCTATGTTTAAAGAATACTCACTCAGCCAATATTTTACCAGAGTATGGACTCAGCCTGTGTTCTAACAGAATACTCACACAGCCTGTGTTCTAACAGAATATGTACTCAGTCTATATTTAAAGAATACTCACTCACCTCAGTATTCCAACAGAACACTCACGTAGCCAGTGTTCTAACAGAATACTAACTCAGCCTGTATTCTAACAGAATGTGGATTCAGATCAAATATTACTAACTCAGTCTGTGTTCTAACAGAATGTGGACTCAGATTTTGTTCAAAAATTATTCAGCCTGTGTTCTAACAGAATGTGGATTCAGATCAAAAATTACTAACGCAGTCTGTGTTCTAACAGAATATGGACTTAGATTTTGTTCAAAAATTACTCAGTCTGTGTTCTAACAGAATATGGACTCAGTCTATGTTTAAAGAATACTCACTCAGCCAATATTTTACCAGAGTATGGACTCAGCCTGTGTTCTAACAGAATACTCACACAGCCTGTGTTCTAACAGAATATGGACTCAGTCTATATTTAAAGAATACTCACTCACCTCAGTATTCCTACAGAACACTCACGTAGCCAGTGTTCTAACAGAATACTAACTCAGCCTGTGTTCTAACACAATGTGGATTCAGAACAAATATTACTAACTCAGTCTGTGTTCTAACAGAATGTGGACTCAGATTTTGTTCAAAAATTATTCAGCCTGTGTTCTAACAGAATGTGGATTCAGATCAAAAATTACTAACTCAGTCTGTGTTCTAACAGAATGTGGGTTCAGATCAAAAATTACTAACTCAGTCTGTGTTCTAACAGAATATGAACTCAGATTTTGTTCAAAAATTACTCAGTCTGTGTTCTAACAGAATATGGACTCAGTCTATATTTAAAGAATACTCACTCACCTCAGTATTCTAACAGAACACTCACGTAGCCAGTGTTCTAACAGAATACTAACTCATCCTGTGTTCTAACAGAATGTGGATTCAGATCAAAAATTACTAACTCAGTCTGTGTTCTAACAGAATGTGGACTCAGATTTTGTTCAAAAATTACTCAGTCTGTTTCTAACAGAATATGGTCTCAGTCTATGTTTAAAGAATACTCACTCAGCCAGTATTTTACCAGAGTATGGACTCAGCCTGTGTTCTAACAGAATACTCACACAGCCTGTGTTCTAACAGAATATGTACTCAGTCTATATTTAAAGAATACTCACTCACCTCAGTATTCTAACAGAACACTCACGTAGCCAGTGTTCTAACAGAATACTAACTCAGCCTGTGTTCTAACAGAATGTGGATTCAGATCAAAAATTACTAACTCAGTCTGTGTTCTAACAGAATGTGGACTCAGATTTTGTTCAAAAATTAGTCTGTTTCTAACAGAATATGGTCTCAGTCTATGTTTAAAGAATACTCACTCAGCCAGTATTTTACCAGAGTATGGACTCAGCCTGTGTTCTAACAGAATACTCACACAGACTGTGTTCTAACAGAATATGGACTCAGTCTATATTTAAAGAATACTCACTCACCTCAGTATTCCAACAGAACACTCATGTAGCCAGTGTTCTAACAGAATACTAACTCAGCCTGTGTTTTAACAAAATGTGGACTCAGATCAAATATTACTAACTGAGTCTGTGTTCTAACAGAATGTGGACTCAGATTTTGTTCAAAAATTATTCAGCCTGTGTTCTAACAGAATGTGTATTCAGATCAAAAATTACTAACTCAGTCTGTGTTCTAACAGAATGTGGGTTCAGATCAAAAATTACTAACTCAGTCTGTGTTCTAACAGAATATGAACTCAGTCTATATTTAAAGAATACTCACTCACCTCAGTATTCTAACAGAACACTCACGTAGCCAGTGTTCTAACAGAATACTAACTCAGCCTGTGTTCTAACAGAATGTGGATTCAGATCAAAAATTACTAACTCAGTATGTGTTCTAACAGAATGTGGACTCAGATTTTGTTCAAAAATTACTCAGTCTGTTTCTAACAGAATATGGTCTCAGTCTATGTTTAAAGAATACTCACTCAGCCAGTATTTTACCAGAGTATGGACTCAGCCTGTGTTCTAACAGAATACTCACACAGACTGTGTTCTAACAGAATATGGACTCAGTCTATATTTAAAGAATACTCACTCACCTCAGTATTCTAACAGAACACTCACATAGCCTGTGTTCTAACAGAACACTAACTCAGCCTGCTTTCTAACTGAATGTGGATTCAGATCAAATATTACTAACGCAGTCTGTGTTCTAACAGAATATGGACTTAGATTTTGTTCAAAAATTACTCAGTCTGTGTTCTAACAGAATATGGACTCAGTCTATGTTTAAAGAATACTCACTCAGCCAATATTTTACCAGAGTATGGACTCAGCCTGTGTTCTAACAGAATACTCACACAGCCTGTGTTCTAACAGAATATGGACTCAGTCTATATTTAAAGAATACTCACTCACCTCAGTATTCCAACAGAACACTCATGTAGCCAGTGTTCTAACAGAATACTAACTCAGCCTGTGTTCTAACAGAATGTGGATTCAGATCAAATATTACTAACTCAGTCTGTGTTCTAACAGAATGTGGACTCAGATTTTGTTCAAAAATTATTCAGCCTGTGTTCTAACAGAATGTGGATTCAGATCAAAAATTACTAACTCAGTCTGTGTTCTAACAGAATGTGGGTTCAGATCAAAAATTACTAACTCAGTCTGTGTTCTAACAGAATATGAACTCAGATTTTGTTCAAAAATTACTCAGTCTGTGTTCTAACAGAATATGGACTCAGTCTATATTTAAACAATACTCACTCACCTCAGTATTCTAACAGAACACTCACGTAGCCAGTGTTCTAACAGAATACTAACTCATCCTGTGTTCTAACAAAATGTGGATTCAGATCAAAAATTACTAACTCAGTCTGTGTTCTAACAGAATGTGGACTCAGATTTTGTTCAAAAATTACTCAGTCTGTTTCTAACAGAATATGGTCTCAGTCTATGTTTAAAGAATACTCACTCAGCCAGTATTTTACCAGAGTATGGACTCAGCCTGTGATCTAACAGAATACTCACACAGCCTGTGTTCTAACAGAATATGGACTCAGTCTATATTTAAAGAATACTCACTCACCCCAGTATTCCAACAGAACACTCACGTAGCCGGTGTTCTAACAGAATACTAACTCAGCCTGTGTTCTAACAGAATGTGGATTCAGATCAAATATTACTAACTCAGTCTGTGTTCTAACAGAATGTGGACTCAGATTTTGTTCAAAAATTATTCAGCCTGTGTTCTAACAGAATGTGGATTCAGATCAAAAATTACTAACTCAGTCTGTGTTCTAACAGAATGTGGGTTCAGATCAAAAATTACTAACTCAGTCTGTGTTCTAACAGAATATGAACTCAGATTTTGTTCAAAAATTACTCAGTCTGTGTTCTAACAGAATATGGACTCAGTCTATATTTAAAGAATACTCACTCACCTCAGTATTCTAACAGAACACTCACGTAGCCAGTGTTCTAACAGAATACTAACTCAGCCTGTGTTCTAACATAATGTGGATTCAGATCAAAAATTACTAACTCAGTCTGTGTTCTAACAGAATGTGGACTCAGATTTTGTTCAAAACTTACTCAGTCTGTTTCTAACAAAATATGGACTCAGTCTATGTTTAAAGAATACTCACTCAGCCAGTATTTTACCAGAGTACGGACTCAGCCTGTGTTCAAACAGAATACTCACACAGCCTGTGTTCTAACAGAATATGGACTCAGTCTATATTTAAAGAATACTGACTCACCTCAGTATTCCAACAGAACACTCACGTAGCCAGTGTCCTAACAGAATACTAACTCAGCCTGTGTTCTAACAGAATGTGCATTCAGATCAAATATTAATAACTCAGTCTGTGTTCTAACAGAATATGGACTCAGATTTTGTTCAAAAATTACTCAGTCTGTGTTCTAACAGAATATGGACTAAGTCTATGTTTAAAGAATACTCACTCAGCTCAGTGTTCTAACATAACACTCACTTAGCCTGTGTTCTAACAGAATGTGGGTTCAGATCAAAAATTACTAACTCAGTCTGTGTTCTAACAGAATATGAACTCAGATTTTGTTCAAAAATTACTCAGTCTGTGTTCTAACAGAATATGGACTAAGTCTATGTTTAAAGAATACTCACTCAGCCAGTGTTCTACCAGAATATGGATTCAGACTATTTTCAAGAATACTCACTCAGCCTATGTTCTAGCAGAACGCTCACTTAGCCTGTGTTCTAACAGAATGTGGACTCAGATATTGTTCAAAAATTACTAACTCAGTCTGTGTTCTAACAGTATTTGGACGCAGTCTATGTTTAAAAAATACTCACACACCTCAGTGTTCTAACAGAACACTCACGTAGCCTGTGTTCTAACAGAACACTAACTCAGCCTGTTTTCTAACAAAATGTGGATTCAGATCAAAAATTACTAACGCAGTCTGTGTTCTAACAGAATATGGACTTAGATTTTGTTCAAAAATTACTCAGTCTGTGTTCTAACAGAATATGGACTCAGTCTATGTTTAAAGAATACTCACTCAGCCAGTATTTTACCAGAGTATGGACTCAGCCTGTGTTCTAACAGAATACTCACACAGCCTGTGTTCTAACAGAATATGTACTCAGTCTATATTTAAAGAATACTCACTCACCTCAGTATTCTAACAGAACACTCACGTAGCCAGTGTTCTAACAGAATACTAACTCATCCTGTGTTCTAACAGAATGTGGATTCAGATCAAAAATTACTAACTCAGTCTGTGTTCTAACAGAATGTGGACTCAGATTTTGTTCAAAAATTACTCAGTCTGTTTCTAACAGAATATGGTCTCAGTCTATGTTTAAAGAATACTCACTCAGCCAGTATTTTACCAGAGTATGGACTCAGCCTGTGTTCTAACAGAATACTCACACAGACTGTGTTCTAACAGAATATGGACTCAGTCTATATTTAAAGAATACTCACTCACCTCAGTTTTCTAACAGAACACTCACGTAGCCAGTGTTCTAACAGAATACTAACTCAGCCTGTGTTCTAACAGAATGTGGATTCAGATCAAAAATTACTAACTCAGTCTGTGTTCTAACAGAATGTGGACTCAGATTTTGTTCAAAAATTAGTCTGTTTCTAACAGAATATGGTCTCAGTGTATGTTTAAAGAATACTCACTCAGCCAGTATTTTACCAGAGTATGGACTCAGCCTGTGTTCTAACAGAATACTCACACAGACTGTGTTCTAACAGAATATGGACTCAGTCTATATTTAAAGAATACTCACTCACCTCAGTATTCCAACAGAACACTCATGTAGCCAGTGTTCTAACAGAATACTAACTCAGCCTGTGTTTTAACAAAATGTGGATTCAGATCAAATATTACTAACTGAGTCTGTGTTCTAACAGAATGTGGACTCAGATTTTGTTCAAAAATTATTCAGCCTGTGTTCTAACAGAATGTGTATTCAGATCAAAAATTACTAACTCAGTCTGTGTTCTAACAGAATGTGGGTTCAGATCAAAAATTACTAACTCAGTCTGTGTTCTAACAGAATATGAACTCAGTCTATATTTAAAGAATACTCACTCACCTCAGTATTCTAACAGAACACTCACGTAGCCTGTGTTCTAACAGAACACTAACTCAGCCTGTTTTCTAACAAAATGTGGATTCAGATCAAAAATTACTAACGCAGTCTGTGTTCTAACAGAATATGGACTTAGATTTTGTTCAAAAATTACTCAGTCTGTGTTCTAACAGAATATGGACTCAGTCTATGTTTAAAGAATACTCACTCAGCCAGTATTTTACCAGAGTATGGACTCAGCCTGTGTTCTAACAGAATACTCACGCAGCCTGTGTTCTAACAGAATATGTACTCAGTCTATATTTAAAGAATACTCACTCACCTCAGTATTCTAACAGAACACTCACGTAGCCAGTGTTCTAACAGAATACTAACTCAGCCTGTGTTCTAACAGAATGTGGATTCAGATCAAAAATTACTAACTCAGTATGTGTTCTAACAGAATGTGGACTCAGATTTTGTTCAAAAATTACTCAGTCTGTTTCTAACAGAATATGGTCTCAGTCTATGTTTAAAGAATACTCACTCAGCCAGTATTTTACCAGAGTATGGACTCAGCCTGTGTTCTAACAGAGTACTCACACAGACTGTGTTCTAACAGAATATGGACTCAGTCTATATTTAAAGAATACTCACTCACCTCAGTATTCTAACAGAACACTCACGTAGCCAGTGTTCTAACAGAATACTAACTCAGCCTGTGTTCTAACAGAATGTGGATTCAGATCAAAAATTACTAACTCAGTCTGTGTTCTAACAGAATGTGGACTCAGATTTTGTTCAAAAATTAGTCTGTTTCTAACAGAATATGGTCTCAGTGTATGTTTAAAGAATACTCACTCAGCCAGTATTTTACCAGAGTATGGACTCAGCCTGTGTTCTAACAGAATACTCACACAGACTGTGTTCTAACAGAATATGGACTCAGTCTATATTTAAAGAATACTCACTCACCTCAGTATTCCAACAGAACACTCATGTAGCCAGTGTTCTAACAGAATACTAACTCAGCCTGTGTTTTAACAAAATGTGGATTCAGATCAAATATTACTAACTGAGTCTGTGTTCTAACAGAATGTGGACTCAGATTTTGTTCAAAAATTATTCAGCCTGTGTTCTAACAGAATGTGTATTCAGATCAAAAATTACTAACTCAGTCTGTGTTCTAACAGAATGTGGGTTCAGATCAAAAATTACTAACTCAGTCTGTGTTCTAACAGAATATGAACTCAGTCTATATTTAAAGAATACTCACTCACCTCAGTATTCTAACAGAACACTCACGTAGCCAGTGTTCTAACAGAATACTAACTCAGCCTGTGTTCTAACAGAATGTGGATTCAGATCAAAAATTACTAACTCAGTATGTGTTCTAACAGAATGTGGACTCAGATTTTGTTCAAAAATTACTCAGTCTGTTTCTAACAGAATATGGTCTCAGTCTATGTTTAAAGAATACTCACTCAGCCAGTATTTTACCAGAGTATGGACTCAGCCTGTGTTCTAACAGAATACTCACACAGACTGTGTTCTAACAGAATATGGACTCAGTCTATATTTAAAGAATACTCACTCACCTCAGTATTCTAACAGAACACTCACATAGCCTGTGTTCTAACAGAACACTAACTCAGCCTGCTTTCTAACAGAATGTGGATTCAGATCAAATATTACTAACGCAGTCTGTGTTCTAACAGAATATGGACTTAGATTTTGTTCAAAAATTACTCAGTCTGTGTTCTAACAGAATATGGACTCAGTCTATGTTTAAAGAATACTCACTCAGCCAATATTTTACCAGAGTATGGACTCAGCCTGTGTTCTAACAGAATACTCACACAGCCTGTGTTCTAACAGAATATGGACTCAGTCTATATTTAAAGAATACTCACTCACCTCAGTATTCCAACAGAACACTCATGTAGCCAGTGTTCTAACAGAATACTAACTCAGACTGTGTTCTAACAGAATGTGGATTCAGATCAAATATTACTAACTCAGTCTGTGTTCTAACAGAATGTGGACTCAGATTTTGTTCAAAAATTATTCAGCCTGTGTTCTAACAGAATGTGTATTCAGATCAAAAATTACTAACTCAGTCTGTGTTCTAACAGAATGTGGGTTCAGATCAAAAATTACTAACTCAGTCTGTGTTCTAACAGAATATGGACTCAGTCTATATTTAAAGAATACTCACTCACCTCAGTATTCTAACAGAACACTCACGTAGCCAGTGTTCTAACAGAATACTAACTCATCCTGTGTTCTAACAGAATGTGGATTCAGATCAAAAATTACTAACTCAGTATGTGTTCTAACAGAATGTGGACTCAGATTTTGTTCAAAAATTACTCAGTCTGTTTCTAACAGAATATGGTCTCAGTCTATGTTTAAAGAATACTCACTCAGCCAGTATTTTACCAGAGTATGGACTCAGCCTGTGTTCTAACAGAATACTCACACAGACTGTGTTCTAACAGAATATGGACTCAGTCTATATTTAAAGAATACTCACTCACCTCAGTATTCTAACAGAACACTCACATAGCCTGTGTTCTAACAGAACACTAACTCAGCCTGCTTTCTAACAGAATGTGGATTCAGATCAAATATTACTAACGCAGTCTGTGTTCTAACAGAATATGGACTTAGATTTTGTTCAAAAATTACTCAGTCTGTGTTCTAACAGAATATGGACTCAGTCTATGTTTAAAGAATACTCACTCAGCCAATATTTTACCAGAGTATGGACTCAGCCTGTGTTCTAACAGAATACTCACACAGCCTGTGTTCTAACAGAATATGGACTCAGTCTATATTTAAAGAATACTCACTCACCTCAGTATTCCAACAGAACACTCATGTAGCCAGTGTTCTAACAGAATACTAACTCAGCCTGTGTTCTAACAGAATGTGGATTCAGATCAAAAATTACTAACTCAGTCTGTGTTCTAACAGAATGTGGACTCAGATTTTGTTCAAAAATTAGTCTGTTTCTAACAGAATATGGTCTCAGTGTATGTTTAAAGAATACTCACTCAGCCAGTATTTTACCAGAGTATGGACTCAGCCTGTGTTCTAACAGAATACTCACACAGACTGTGTTCTAACAGAATATGGACTCAGTCTATATTTAAAGAATACTCACTCACCTCAGTATTCCAACAGAACACTCATGTAGCCAGTGTTCTAACAGAATACTAACTCAGCCTGTGTTTTAACAAAATGTGGATTCAGATCAAATATTACTAACTGAGTCTGTGTTCTAACAGAATGTGGACTCAGATTTTGTTCAAAAATTATTCAGCCTGTGTTCTAACAGAATGTGTATTCAGATCAAAAATTACTAACTCAGTCTGTGTTCTAACAGAATGTGGGTTCAGATCAAAAATTACTAACTCAGTCTGTGTTCTAACAGAATATGAACTCAGTCTATATTTAAAGAATACTCACTCACCTCAGTATTCTAACAGAACACTCACGTAGCCAGTGTTCTAACAGAATACTAACTCAGCCTGTGTTCTAACAGAATGTGGATTCAGATCAAAAATTACTAACTCAGTATGTGTTCTAACAGAATGTGGACTCAGATTTTGTTCAAAAATTACTCAGTCTGTTTCTAACAGAATATGGTCTCAGTCTATGTTTAAAGAATACTCACTCAGCCAGTATTTTACCAGAGTATGGACTCAGCCTGTGTTCTAACAGAATACTCACACAGACTGTGTTCTAACAGAATATGGACTCAGTCTATATTTAAAGAATACTCACTCACCTCAGTATTCTAACAGAACACTCACATAGCCTGTGTTCTAACAGAACACTAACTCAGCCTGCTTTCTAACAGAATGTGGATTCAGATCAAATATTACTAATGCAGTCTGTGTTCTAACAGAATATGGACTTAGATTTTGTTCAAAAATTACTCAGTCTGTGTTCTAACAGAATATGGACTCAGTCTATGTTTAAAGAATACTCACTCAGCCAATATTTTACCAGAGTATGGACTCAGCCTGTGTTCTAACAGAATACTCACACAGCCTGTGTTCTAACAGAATATGGACTCAGTCTATATTTAAAGAATACTCACTCACCTCAGTATTCCAACAGAACACTCATGTAGCCAGTGTTCTAACAGAATACTAACTCAGACTGTGTTCTAACAGAATGTGGATTCAGATCAAATATTACTAACTCAGTCTGTGTTCTAACAGAATGTGGACTCAGATTTTGTTCAAAAATTATTCAGCCTGTGTTCTAACAGAATGTGTATTCAGATCAAAAATTACTAACTCAGTCTGTGTTCTAACAGAATGTGGACTCAGATTTTGTTCAAAAATTAGTCTGTTTCTAACAGAATATGGTCTCAGTGTATGTTTAAAGAATACTCACTCAGCCAGTATTTTACCAGAGTATGGACTCAGCCTGTGTTCTAACAGAATACTCACACAGACTGTGTTCTAACAGAATATGGACTCAGTCTATATTTAAAGAATACTCACTCACCTCAGTATTCCAACAGAACACTCATGTAGCCAGTGTTCTAACAGAATACTAACTCAGCCTGTGTTTTAACAAAATGTGGATTCAGATCAAATATTACTAACTGAGTCTGTGTTCTAACAGAATGTGGACTCAGATTTTGTTCAAAAATTATTCAGCCTGTGTTCTAACAGAATGTGTATTCAGATCAAAAATTACTAACTCAGTCTGTGTTCTAACAGAATGTGGGTTCAGATCAAAAATTACTAACTCAGTCTGTGTTCTAACAGAATATGAACTCAGTCTATATTTAAAGAATACTCACTCACCTCAGTATTCTAACAGAACACTCACGTAGCCAGTGTTCTAACAGAATACTAACTCAGCCTGTGTTCTAACAGAATGTGGATTCAGATCAAAAATTACTAACTCAGTATGTGTTCTAACAGAATGTGGACTCAGATTTTGTTCAAAAATTACTCAGTCTGTTTCTAACAGAATATGGTCTCAGTCTATGTTTAAAGAATACTCACTCAGCCAGTATTTTACCAGAGTATGGACTCAGCCTGTGTTCTAACAGAATACTCACACAGACTGTGTTCTAACAGAATATGGACTCAGTCTATATTTAAAGAATACTCACTCACCTCAGTATTCTAACAGAACACTCACATAGCCTGTGTTCTAACAGAACACTAACTCAGCCTGCTTTCTAACAGAATGTGGATTCAGATCAAATATTACTAATGCAGTCTGTGTTCTAACAGAATATGGACTTAGATTTTGTTCAAAAATTACTCAGTCTGTGTTCTAACAGAATATGGACTCAGTCTATGTTTAAAGAATACTCACTCAGCCAATATTTTACCAGAGTATGGACTCAGCCTGTGTTCTAACAGAATACTCACACAGCCTGTGTTCTAACAGAATATGGACTCAGTCTATATTTAAAGAATACTCACTCACCTCAGTATTCCAACAGAACACTCATGTAGCCAGTGTTCTAACAGAATACTAACTCAGACTGTGTTCTAACAGAATGTGGATTCAGATCAAATATTACTAACTCAGTCTGTGTTCTAACAGAATGTGGACTCAGATTTTGTTCAAAAATTATTCAGCCTGTGTTCTAACAGAATGTGTATTCAGATCAAAAATTACTAACTCAGTCTGTGTTCTAACAGAATGTGGGTTCAGATCAAAAATTACTAACTCAGTCTGTGTTCTAACAGAATATGGACTCAGTCTATATTTAAAGAATACTCACTCACCTCAGTATTCTAACAGAACACTCACGTAGCCAGTGTTCTAACAGAATACTAACTCAGCCTGTGTTCTAACAGAATGTGGATTCAGATCAAAAATTACTAACTCAGTATGTGTTCTAACAGAATGTGGACTCAGATTTTGTTCAAAAATTACTCAGTCTGTTTCTAACAGAATATGGTCTCAGTCTATGTTTAAAGAATACTCACTCAGCCAGTATTTTACCAGAGTATGGACTCAGCCTGTGTTCTAACAGAATACTCACACAGACTGTGTTCTAACAGAATATGGACTCAGTCTATATTTAAAGAATACTCACTCACCTCAGTATTCTAACAGAACACTCACATAGCCTGTGTTCTAACAGAACACTAACTCAGCCTGCTTTCTAACAGAATGTGGATTCAGATCAAATATTACTAACGCAGTCTGTGTTCTAACAGAATATGGACTTAGATTTTGTTCAAAAATTACTCAGTCTGTGTTCTAACAGAATATGGACTCAGTCTATGTTTAAAGAATACTCACTCAGCCAATATTTTACCAGAGTATGGACTCAGCCTGTGTTCTAACAGAATACTCACACAGCCTGTGTTCTAACAGAATATGGACTCAGTCTATATTTAAAGAATACTCACTCACCTCAGTATTCCAACAGAACACTCATGTAGCCAGTGTTCTAACAGAATACTAACTCAGCCTGTGTTCTAACAGAATGTGGATTCAGATCAAATATTACTAACTCAGTCTGTGTTCTATCAGAATGTGGACTCAGATTTTGTTCAAAAATTATTCAGCCTGTGTTCTAACAGAATGTGGATTCAGATCAAAAATTACTAACTCAGTCTGTGTTCTAACAGAATGTGGGTTCAGATCAAAAATTACTAACTCAGTCTGTGTTCTAACAGAATATGAACTCAGATTTTGTTCAAAAATTACTCAGTCTGTGTTCTAACAGAATGTGGATTCAGATCAAAAATTACTAACGCAGTCTGTGTTCTAAAAGAATATGGACTTAGATTTTGTTCAAAAATTACTCAGTCTGTGTTCTAACGGAATGTGGACTCAGATTTTGTTCAAAAATTATTCAGCCTGTGTTCTAACAGAATATGGATTCAGATCAAAAATTACTAACGCAGTCTGTGTTCTAACAGAATATGGACTTAGATTTTGTTCAAAAATTACTCAGTCTGTGTTCTAACAGAATATGGACTCAGTCTATGTTTAAAGAATACTCACTCAGCCAATATTTTACCAGAGTATGGACTCAGCCTGTGTTCTAACAGAATACTCACACAGCCTGTGTTCTAACAGAATATGGACTCAGTCTATATTTAAAGAATACTCACTCACCTCAGTATTCCTACACAACACTCAAGTAGCCAGTGTTCTAACAGAGTACTAACTCAGCCTGTGTTCTAACAGAATGTGGATTCAGAACAAATATTACTAACTCAGTCTGTGTTCTAACAGAATGTGGACTCAGATTTTGTTCAAAAATTATTCAGCCTGTGTTCTAACAGAATGTGGATTCAGATCAAAAATTACTAACTCAGTCTGTGTTCTAACAGAATGTGGGTTCAGATCAAAAATTACTAACTCAGTCTGTGTTCTAACAGAATATGAACTCAGATTTTGTTCAAAAATTACTCAGTCTGTGTTCTAACAGAATATGGACTCAGTCTCTTTTTAAAGAATACTCACTCACCTCAGTATTCTAACAGAACACTCACGTAGCCAGTGTTCTAACAGAATACTAACTCATCCTGTGTTCTAACAGAATGTGGATTCAGATCAAAAATTACTAACTCAGTCTGTGTTCTAACAGAATGTGGACTCAGATTTTGTTCAAAAATTACTCAGTCTGTTTCTAACAGAATATGGTCTCAGTCTATGTTTAAAGAATACTCACTCAGCCAGTATTTTACCAGAGTATGGACTCAGCCTGTGTTCTAACAGAATACTCACACAGCCTGTGTTCTAACAGAATATGGACTCAGTCTATATTTAAAGAATACTCACTCACCTCAGTATTCTAACAGAACACTCACGTAGCCAGTGTTCTAACAGAATACTAACTCAGCCTGTGTTCTAACAGAATGCGGACTCAGATTTTGTTCAAAAATTAGTCTGTTTCTAACAGAATATGGTCTCAGTGTATGTTTAAAGAATACTCACTCAGCCAGTATTTTACCAGAGTATGGACTCAGCCTGTGTTCTAACAGAATACTCACACAGACTGTGTTCTAACAGAATATGGACTCAGTCTATATTTAAAGAATACTCACTCACCTCAGTATTCCAACAGAACACTCATGTAGCCAGTGTTCTAACAGAATACTAACTCAGCCTGTGTTTTAACAAAATGTGGATTCAGATCAAATATTACTAACTGAGTCTGTGTTCTAACAGAATGTGGACTCAGATTTTGTTCAAAAATTATTCAGCCTGTGTTCTAACAGAATGTGTATTCAGATCAAAAATTACTAACTCAGTCTGTGTTCTAACAGAATGTGGGTTCAGATCAAAAATTACTAACTCAGTCTGTGTTCTAACAGAATATGAACTCAGTCTATATTTAAAGAATACTCACTCACCTCAGTATTCTAACAGAACACTCACGTAGCCTGTGTTCTAACAGAACACTAACTCAGCCTGTTTTCTAACAAAATGTGGATTCAGATCAAAAATTACTAACGCAGTCTGTGTTCTAACAGAATATGGACTTAGATTTTGTTCAAAAATTACTCAGTCTGTGTTCTAACAGAATATGGACTCAGTCTATGTTTAAAGAATACTCACTCAGCCAATATTTTACCAGAGTATGGACTCAGCCTGTGTTCTAACAGAATACTCACACAGCCTGTGTTCTAACAGAATATGGACTCAGTCTATATTTAAAGAATACTCACTCACCTCAGTATTCCTACAGAACACTCAAGTAGCCAGTGTTCTAACAGAGTACTAACTCAGCCTGTGTTCTAACAGAATGTGGATTCAGAACAAATATTACTAACTCAGTCTGTGTTCTAACAGAATGTGGACTCAGATTTTGTTCAAAAATTATTCAGCCTGTGTTCTAACAGAATGTGGATTCAGATCAAAAATTACTAACTCAGTCTGTGTTCTAACAGAATGTGGGTTCAGATCAAAAATTACTAACTCAGTCTGTGTTCTAACAGAATATGAACTCAGATTTTGTTCAAAAATTACTCAGTCTGTGTTCTAACAGAATATGGACTCAGTCTCTTTTTAAAGAATACTCACTCACCTCAGTATTCTAACAGAACACTCACGTAGCCAGTGTTCTAACAGAATACTAACTCATCCTGTGTTCTAACAGAATGTGGATTCAGATCAAAAATTACTAACTCAGTCTGTGTTCTAACAGAATGTGGACTCAGATTTTGTTCAAAAATTACTCAGTCTGTTTCTAACAGAATATGGTCTCAGTCTATGTTTAAAGAATACTCACTCAGCCAGTATTTTACCAGAGTATGGACTCAGCCTGTGTTCTAACAGAATACTCACACAGCCTGTGTTCTAACAGAATATGGACTCAGTCTATATTTAAAGAATACTCACTCACCTCAGTATTCTAACAGAACACTCACGTAGCCAGTGTTCTAACAGAATACTAACTCAGCCTGTGTTCTAACAGAATGCGGACTCAGATTTTGTTCAAAAATTAGTCTGTTTCTAACAGAATATGGTCTCAGTGTATGTTTAAAGAATACTCACTCAGCCAGTATTTTACCAGAGTATGGACTCAGCCTGTGTTCTAACAGAATACTCACACAGACTGTGTTCTAACAGAATATGGACTCAGTCTATATTTAAAGAATACTCACTCACCTCAGTATTCCAACAGAACACTCATGTAGCCAGTGTTCTAACAGAATACTAACTCAGCCTGTGTTTTAACAAAATGTGGATTCATATCAAATATTACTAACTGAGTCTGTGTTCTAACAGAATGTGGACTCAGATTTTGTTCAAAAATTATTCAGCCTGTGTTCTAACAGAATGTGTATTCAGATCAAAAATTACTAACTCAGTCTGTGTTCTAACAGAATGTGGGTTCAGATCAAAAATTACTAACTCAGTCTGTGTTCTAACAGAATATGAACTCAGTCTATATTTAAAGAATACTCACTCACCTCAGTATTCTAACAGAACACTCACGTAGCCTGTGTTCTAACAGAACACTAACTCAGCCTGTTTTCTAACAAAATGTGGATTCAGATCAAAAATTACTAACGCAGTCTGTGTTCTAACAGAATATGGACTTAGATTTTGTTCAAAAATTACTCAGTCTGTGTTCTAACAGAATATGGACTCAGTCTATGTTTAAAGAATACTCACTCAGACAGTATTTTAGCAGAGTATGGACTCAGCCTGTGTTCTAACAGAATACTCACACAGCCTGTGTTCTAACAGAATATGTACTCAGTCTATATTTAAAGAATACTCACTCACCTCAGTATTCTAACAGAACACTCACGTAGCCAGTGTTCTAACAGAATACTAACTCAGCCTGTGTTCTAACAGAATGTGGATTCAGATCAAAAATTACTAACTCAGTATGTGTTCTAACAGAATGTGGACTCAGATTTTGTTCAAAAATTACTCAGTCTGTTTCTAACAGAATATGGTCTCAGTCTATGTTTAAAGAATACTCACTCAGCCAGTATTTTACCAGAGTATGGACTCAGCCTGTGTTCTAACAGAATACTCACACAGACTGTGTTCTAACAGAATATGGACTCAGTCTATATTTAAAGAATACTCACTCACCTCAGTATTCTAACAGAACACTCACGTAGCCAGTGTTCTAACAGAATACTAACTCAGCCTGTGTTCTAACAGAATGTGGATTCAGATCAAAAATTACTAACTCAGTCTGTGTTCTAACAGAATGTGGACTCAGATTTTGTTCAAAAATTAGTCTGTTTCTAACAGAATATGGTCTCAGTGTATGTTTAAAGAATACTCACTCAGCCAGTATTTTACCAGAGTATGGACTCAGCCTGTGTTCTAACAGAATACTCACACAGACTGTGTTCTAACAGAATATGGACTCAGTCTATATTTAAAGAATACTCACTCACCTCAGTATTCCAACAGAACACTCATGTAGCCAGTGTTCTAACAGAATACTAACTCAGCCTGTGTTTTAACAAAATGTGGATTCAGATCAAATATTACTAACTGAGTCTGTGTTCTAACAGAATGTGGACTCAGATTTTGTTCAAAAATTATTCAGCCTTTGTTCTAACAGAATGTGTATTCAGATCAAAAATTACTAACTCAGTCTGTGTTCTAACAGAATGTGGGTTCAGATCAAAAATTACTAACTCAGTCTGTGTTCTAACAGAATATGAACTCAGTCTATATTTAAAGAATACTCACTCACCTCAGTATTCTAACAGAACACTCACGTAGCCAGTGTTCTAACAGAATACTAACTCAGCCTGTGTTCTAACAGAATGTGGATTCAGATCAAAAATTACTAACTCAGTATGTGTTCTAACAGAATGTGGACTCAGATTTTGTTCAAAAATTACTCAGTCTGTTTCTAACAGAATATGGTCTCAGTCTATGTTTAAAGAATACTCACTCAGCCAGTATTTTACCAGAGTATGGACTCAGCCTGTGTTCTAACAGAATACTCACACAGACTGTGTTCTAACAGAATATGGACTCAGTCTATATTTAAAGAATACTCACTCACCTCAGTATTCTAACAGAACACTCACATAGCCTGTGTTCTAACAGAACACTAACTCAGCCTGCTTTCTAACAGAATGTGGATTCAGATCAAATATTACTAACGCAGTCTGTGTTCTAACAGAATATGGACTTAGATTTTGTTCAAAAATTACTCAGTCTGTGTTCTAACAGAATATGGACTCAGTCTATGTTTAAAGAATACTCACTCAGCCAATATTTTACCAGAGTATGGACTCAGCCTGTGTTCTAACAGAATACTCACACAGCCTGTGTTCTAACAGAATATGGACTCAGTCTATATTTAAAGAATACTCACTCACCTCAGTATTCCTACAGAACACTCAAGTAGCCAGTGTTCTAACAGAATACTAACTCAGCCTGTGTTCTAACAGAATGTGGATTCAGATCAAATATTACTAACTCAGTCTGTGTTCTAACAGAATGTGGACTCAGATTTTGTTCAAAAATTATTCAGCCTGTGTTCTAACAGAATGTGGATTCAGATCAAAAATTACTAACTCAGTCTGTGTTCTAACAGAATGTGGGTTCAGATCAAAAATTACTAACTCAGTCTGTGTTCTAACAGAATATGAACTCAGATTTTGTTCAAAAATTACTCAGTCTGTGTTCTAACAGAATATGGACTCAGTCTATATTTAAAGAATACTCACTCACCTCAGTATTCTAACAGAACACTCACGTAGCCAGTGTTCTAACAGAATACTAACTCATCCTGTGTTCTAACAGAATGTGGATTCAGATCAAAAATTACTAACTCAGTCTGTGTTCTAACAGAATGTGGACTCAGATTTTGTTCAAAAATTACTCAGTCTGTTTCTAACAGAATATGGTCTCAGTCTATGTTTAAAGAATACTCACTCAGCCAGTATTTTACCAGAGTATGGACTCAGCCTGTGTTCTAACAGAATACTCACACAGCCTGTGTTCTAACCGAATATGGACTCAGTCTATATTTAAAGAATACTCACTCACCTCAGTATTCTAACAGAACACTCACGTAGCCAGTGTTCTAACAGAATACTAACTCAGCCTGTGTTCTAACAGAATGTGGATTCAGATCAAAAATTACTAACTCAGTCTGTGTTCTAACAGAATGTGGACTCAGATTTTGTTCAAAAATTAGTCTGTTTCTAACAGAATATGGTCTCAGTCTATGTTTAAAGAATACTCACTCAGCCAGTATTTTACCAGAGTATGGACTCAGCCTGTGTTCTAACAGAATACTCACACAGACTGTGTTCTAACAGAATATGGACTCAGTCTATATTTAAAGAATACTCACTCACCTCAGTATTCCAACAGAACACTCATGTAGCCAGTGTTCTAACAGAATACTAACTCAGCCTGTGTTTTAACAAAATGTGGATTCAGATCAAATATTACTAACTGAGTCTGTGTTCTAACAGAATGTGGACTCAGATTTTGTTCAAAAATTATTCAGCCTGTGTTCTAACAGAATGTGTATTCAGATCAAAAATTACTAACTCAGTCTGTGTTCTAACAGAATGTGGGTTCAGATCAAAAATTACTAACTCAGTCTGTGTTCTAACAGAATATGAACTCAGTCTATATTTAAAGAATACTCACTCACCTCAGTATTCTAACAGAACACTCACGTAGCCAGTGTTCTAACAGAATACTAACTCAGCCTGTGTTCTAACAGAATGTGGATTCAGATCAAAAATTACTAACTCAGTATGTGTTCTAACAGAATGTGGACTCAGATTTTGTTCAAAAATTACTCAGTCTGTTTCTAACAGAATATGGTCTCAGTCTGTGTTTAAAGAATACTCACTCAGCCAGTATTTTACCAGAGTATGGACTCAGCCTGTGTTCTAACAGAATACTCACACAGACTGTGTTCTAACAGAATATGGACTCAGTCTATATTTAAAGAATACTCACTCACCTCAGTATTCTAACAGAACACTCACATAGCCTGTGTTCTAACAGAACACTAACTCTGCCTGCTTTCTAACAGAATGTGGATTCAGATCAAATATTACTAACGCAGTCTGTGTTCTAACAGAATATGGACTTAGATTTTGTTCAAAAATTACTCAGTGTTCTAACAGAATATGGACTCAGTCTATGTTTAAAGAATACTCACTCAGCCAATATTTTACCAGAGTATGGACTCAGCCTGTGTTCTAACAGAATACTCACACAGCCTGTGTTCTAACAGAATATGGACTCAGTCTATATTTAAAGAATACTCACTCACCTCAGTATTCCAACAGAACACTCATGTAGCCAGTGTTCTAACAGAATACTAACTCAGCCTGTGTTCTAACAGAATGTGGATTCAGATCAAATATTACTAACTCAGTCTGTGTTCTAACAGAATGTGGACTCAGATTTTGTTCAAAAATTATTCAGCCTGTGTTCTAACAGAATGTGGATTCAGATCAAAAATTACTAACTCAGTCTGTGTTCTAACAGAATGTGGGTTCAGATCAAAAATTACTAACTCAGTCTGTGTTCTAACAGAATATGAACTCAGATTTTGTTCAAAAATTACTCAGTCTGTGTTCTAACAGAATGTGGATTCAGATCAAAAATTACTAACGCAGTCTGTGTTCTAACAGAATATGGACTTAGGTTTTGTTCAAAAATTACTCAGTCTGTGTTCTAACGGAATGTGGACTCAGATTTTGTTCAAAAATTATTCAGCCTGTGTTCTAACAGAATATGGATTCAGATCAAAAATTACTAACGCATTCTGTGTTCTAACAGAATATGGACTTAGATTTTGTTCAAAAATTACTCAGTCTGTGTTCTAACAGAATATGGACTCAGTCTATGTTTAAAGAATACTCACTCAGCCAATATTTTACCAGAGTATGGACTCAGCCTGTGTTCTAACAGAATACTCACACAGCCTGTGTTCTAACAGAATATGGACTCAGTCTATATTTAAAGAATACTCACTCACCTCAGTATTCCTACAGAACACTCAAGTAGCCAGTGTTCTAACAGAATACTAACTCAGCCTGTGTTCTAACAGAATGTGGATTCAGAACAAATATTACTAACTCAGTCTGTGTTCTAACAGAATGTGGACTCAGATTTTGTTCAAAAATTATTCAGCCTGTGTTCTAACAGAATGTGGATTCAGATCAAAAATTACTAACTCAGTCTGTGTTCTAACAGAATGTGGGTTCAGATCAAAAATTACTAACTCAGTCTGTGTTCTAACAGAATATGAACTCAGATTTTGTTCAAAAATTACTCAGTCTGTGTTCTAACAGAATATGGACTCAGTCTATATTTAAAGAATACTCACTCACCTCAGTATTCTAACAGAACACTCACGTAGCCAGTGTTCTAACAGAATACTAACTCATCCTGTGTTCTAACAGAATGTGGATTCAGATCAAAAATTACTAACTCAGTCTGTGTTCTAACAGAATGTGGACTCAGATTTTGTTCAAAAATTACTCAGTCTGTTTCTAACAGAATATGGTCTCAGTCTATGTTTAAAGAATACTCACTCAGCCAGTATTTTACCAGAGTATGGACTCAGCCTGTGTTCTAACAGAATACTCACACAGCCTGTGTTCTAACAGAATATGGACTCAGTCTATATTTAAAGAATACTCACTCACCTCAGTATTCTAACAGAACACTCACGTAGCCAGTGTTCTAACAGAATACTAACTCAGCCTGTGTTCTAACAGAATGTGGATTCAGATCAAAAATTACTAACTCAGTCTGTGTTCTAACAGAATGTGGACTCAGATTTTGTTCAAAAATTAGTCTGTTTCTAACAGAATATGGTCTCAGTCTATGTTTAAAGAATACTCACTCAGCCAGTATTTTACCAGAGTATGGACTCAGCCTGTGTTCTAACAGAATACTCACACAGACTGTGTTCTAACAGAATATGGACTCAGTCTATATTTAAAGAATACTCACTCACCTCAGTATTCCAACAGAACACTCATGTAGCCAGTGTTCTAACAGAATACTAACTCAGCCTGTGTTTTAACAAAATGTGGATTCAGATCAAATATTACTAACTGAGTCTGTGTTCTAACAGAATGTGGACTCAGATTTTGTTCAAAAATTATTCAGCCTGTGTTCTAACAGAATGTGTATTCAGATCAAAAATTACTAACTCAGTCTGTGTTCTAACAGAATGTGGGTTCAGATCAAAAATTACTAACTCAGTCTGTGTTCTAACAGAATATGAACTCAGTCTATATTTAAAGAATACTCACTCACCTCAGTATTCTAACAGAACACTCACGTAGCCAGTGTTCTAACAGAATACTAACTCAGCCTGTGTTCTAACAGAATGTGGATTCAGATCAAAAATTACTAACTCAGTATGTGTTCTAACAGAATGTGGACTCAGATTTTGTTCAAAAATTACTCAGTCTGTTTCTAACAGAATATGGTCTCAGTCTATGTTTAAAGAATACTCACTCAGCCAGTATTTTACCAGAGTATGGACTCAGCCTGTGTTCTAACAGAATACTCACACAGACTGTGTTCTAACAGAATATGGACTCAGTCTATATTTAAAGAATACTCACTCACCTCAGTATTCTAACAGAACACTCACATAGCCTGTGTTCTAACAGAACACTAACTCAGCCTGCTTTCTAACAGAATGTGGATTCAGATCAAATATTACTAACGTAGTCTGTGTTCTAACAGAATATGGACTTAGATTTTGTTCAAAAATTACTCAGTCTGTGTTCTAATAGAATATGGACTCAGTCTATTTTTAAAGAATACTCACTCAGCCAATATTTTACCAGAGTATGGACTCAGCCTGTGTTCTAACAGAATACTCACACAGCCTGTGTTCTAACAGAATATGGACTCAGTCTATATTTAAAGAATACTCACTCACCTCAGTATTCCAACAGAACACTCATGTAGCCAGTGTTCTAACAGAATACTAACTCAGCCTGTGTTCTAACAGAATGTGGATTCAGATCAAATATTACTAACTCAGTCTGTGTTCCAACAGAATGTGGACTCAGATTTTGTTCAAAAATTATTCAGCCTGTGTTCTAACAGAATGTGGATTCAGATCAAAAATTACTAACTCAGTCTGTGTTCTAACAGAATGTGGGTTCAGATCAAAAATTACTAACTCAGTCTGTGTTCTAACAGAATATGAACTCAGATTTTGTTCAAAAATTACTCAGTCTGTGTTCTAACAGAATATGGACTCAGTCTATATTTAAACAATACTCACTCACCTCAGTATTCTAACAGAACACTTACGTAGCCAGTGTTCTGACAGAATACTAACTCATCCTGTGTTCTAACAAAATGTGGATTCAGATCAAAAATTACTAACTCAGTCTGTGTTCTAACAGAATGTGGACTCAGATTTTGTTCAAAAATTATTCAGCCTGTGTTCTAACAGAATGTGGATTCAGATCAAAAATTACTAACTCAGTCTGTGTTCTAACAGAATGTGGGTTCAGATCAAAAATTACTAACTCAGTCTGTGTTCTAACAGAATATGAACTCAGATTTTGTTCAAAAATTACTCAGTCTGTGTTCTAAGAGAATGTGGATTCAGATCAAAAATTACTAACGCAGTCTGTGTTCTAACAGAATATGGACTTAGATTTTGTTCAAAAATTACTCAGTCTGTGTTCTAACGGAATGTGGACTCAGATTTTGTTCAAAAATTATTCAGCCTGTGTTCTAACAGAATATGGATTCAGATCAAAAATTACTAACGCAGTCTGTGTTCTAACAGAATATGGACTTAGATTTTGTTCAAAAATTACTCAGTCTGTGTTCTAACAGAATATGGACTCAGTCTATGTTTAAAGAATACTCACTCAGCCAATATTTTACCAGAGTATGGACTCAGCCTGTGTTCTAACAGAATACTCACACAGCCTGTGTTCTAACAGAATATGGACTCAGTCTATATTTAAAGAATACTCACTCACCTCAGTATTCCTACAGAACACTCAAGTAGCCAGTGTTCTAACAGAATACTAACTCAGCCTGTGTTCTAACAGAATGTGGATTCAGAACAAATATTACTAACTCAGTCTGTGTTCTAACAGAATGTGGACTCAGATTTTGTTCAAAAATTATTCAGCCTGTGTTCTAACAGAATGTGGATTCAGATCAAAAATTACTAACTCAGTCTGTGTTCTAACAGAATGTGGGTTCAGATCAAAAATTACTAACTCAGTCTGTGTTCTAACAGAATATGAACTCAGATTTTGTTCAAAAATTACTCAGTCTGTGTTCTAACAGAATATGGACTCAGTCTATATTTAAAGAATACTCACTCACCTCAGTATTCTAACAGAACACTCACGTAGCCAGTGTTCTAACAGAATACTAACTCATCCTGTGTTCTAACAGAATGTGGATTCAGATCAAAAATTACTAACTCAGTCTGTGTTCTAACAGAATGTGGACTCAGATTTTGTTCAAAAATTACTCAGTCTGTTTCTAACAGAATATGGTCTCAGTCTATGTTTAAAGAATACTCACTCAGCCAGTATTTTACCAGAGTATGGACTCAGCCTGTGTTCTAACAGAATACTCACACAGCCTGTGTTCTAACAGAATATGGACTCAGTCTATATTTAAAGAATACTCACTCACCTCAGTATTCTAACAGAACACTCACGTAGCCAGTGTTCTAACAGAATACTAACTCAGCCTGTGTTCTAACAGAATGTGGATTCAGATCAAAAATTACTAACTCAGTCTGTGTTCTAACAGAATGTGGACTCAGATTTTGTTCAAAAATTAGTCTGTTTCTAACAGAATATGGTCTCAGTGTATGTTTAAAGAATACTCACTCAGCCAGTATTTTACCAGAGTATGGACTCAGCCTGTGTTCTAACAGAATACTCACACAGACTGTGTTCTAACAGAATATGGACTCAGTCTATATTTAAAGAATACTCACTCACCTCAGTATTCCAACAGAACACTCATGTAGCCAGTGTTCTAACAGAATACTAACTCAGCCTGTGTTTTAACAAAATGTGGATTCAGATCAAATATTACTAACTGAGTCTGTGTTCTAACAGAATGTGGACTCAGATTTTGTTCAAAAATTATTCAGCCTGTGTTCTAACAGAATGTGTATTCAGATCAAAAATTACTAACTCAGTCTGTGTTCTAACAGAATGTGGGTTCAGATCAAAAATTACTAACTCAGTCTGTGTTCTAACAGAATATGAACTCAGTCTATATTTAAAGAATACTCACTCACCTCAGTATTCTAACAGAACACTCACGTAGCCAGTGTTCTAACAGAATACTAACTCAGCCTGTGTTCTAACAGAATGTGGATTCAGATCAAAAATTACTAACTCAGTATGTGTTCTAACAGAATGTGGACTCAGATTTTGTTCAAAAATTACTCAGTCTGTTTCTAACAGAATATGGTCTCAGTCTATGTTTAAAGAATACTCACTCAGCCAGTATTTTACCAGAGTATGGACTCAGCCTGTGTTCTAACAGAATACTCACACAGACTGTGTTCTAACAGAATATGGACTCAGTCTATATTTAAAGAATACTCACTCACCTCAGTATTCTAACAGAACACTCACATAGCCTGTGTTCTAACAGAACACTAACTCTGCCTGCTTTCTAACAGAATGTGGATTCAGATCAAATATTACTAACGCAGTCTGTGTTCTAACAGAATATGGACTTAGATTTTGTTCAAAAATTACTCAGTCTGTGTTCTAACAGAATATGGACTCAGTCTATTTTTAAAGAATACTCACTCAGCCAATATTTTACCAGAGTATGGACTCAGCCTGTGTTCTAACAGAATACTCACACAGCCTGTGTTCTAACAGAATATGGACTCAGTCTATATTTAAAGAATACTCACTCACCTCAGTATTCCAACAGAACACTCATGTAGCCAGTGTTCTAACAGAATACTAACTCAGCCTGTGTTCTAACAGAATGTGGATTCAGATCAAATATTACTAACTCAGTCTGTGTTCTAACAGAATGTGGACTCAGATTTTGTTCAAAAATTATTCAGCCTGTGTTCTAACAGAATGTGGATTCAGATCAAAAATTACTAACTCAGTCTGTGTTCTAACAGAATGTGGGTTCAGATCAAAAATTACTAACTCAGTCTGTGTTCTAACAGAATATGAACTCAGATTTTGTTCAAAAATTACTCAGTCTGTGTTCTAACCGAATATGGACTCAGTCTATATTTAAACAATACTCACTCACCTCAGTATTCTAACAGAACACTCACGTAGCCAGTGTTCTAACAGAATACTAACTCATCCTGTGTACTAACAAAATGTGGATTCAGATCAAAAATTACTAACTCAGTCTGTGTTCTAACAGAATGTGGACTCAGATTTTGTTCAAAAATTACTCAGTCTGTTTCTAACAGAATATGGTCTCAGTCTATGTTTAAAGAATACTCACTCAGCCAGTATTTTACCAGAGTATGGACTCAGCCTGTGTTCTAACAGAATACTCACACAGCCTGTGTTCTAACAGAATATGGACTCAGTCTATATTTAAAGAATACTCACTCACCTCAGTATTCCAACAGAACACTCACGTAGCCGGTGTTCTAACAGAATACTAACTCAGCCTGTGTTCTAACAGAATGTGGATTCAGATCAAATATTACTAACTCAGTCTGTGTTCTAACAGAATGTGGACTCAGATTTTGTTCAAAAATTATTCAGCCTGTGTTCTAACAGAATGTGGATTCAGATCAAAAATTACTAACTCAGTCTGTGTTCTAACAGAATGTGGGTTCAGATCAAAAATTACTAACTCAGTCTGTGTTCTAACAGAATATGAACTCAGATTTTGTTCAAAAATTACTCAGTCTGTGTTCTAACAGAATATGGACTCAGTCTATATTTAAAGAATACTCACTCACCTCAGTATTCTAACAGAACACTCACGTAGCCAGTGTTCTAACAGAATACTAACTCAGCCTGTGTTCTAACATAATGTGGATTCAGATCAAAAATTACTAACTCAGTCTGTGTTCTAACAGAATGTGGACTCAGATTTTGTTCAAAACTTACTCAGTCTGTTTCTAACAAAATATGGACTCAGTCTATGTTTAAAGAATACTCACTCAGCCAGTATTTTACCAGAGTATGGACTCAGCCTGTGTTCTAACAGAATACTCACACAGCCTGTGTTCTAACAGAATATGGACTCAGTCTATATTTAAAAAATACTGACTCACCTCAGTATTCCAACAGAACACTCACGTAGCCAGTGTCCTAACAGAATACTAACTCAGCCTGTGTTCTAACAGAATGTGCATTCAGATCAAATATTAATAACTCAGTCTGTGTTCTAACAGAATATGGACTCAGATTTTGTTCAAAAATTACTCAGTCTGTGTTCTAACAGAATATGGACTAAGTCTATGTTTAAAGAATACTCACTCAGCTCAGTGTTCTAACATAACACTCACTTAGCCTGTGTTCTAACAGAATGTGGGTTCAGATCAAAAATTACTAACTCAGTCTGTGTTCTAACAGAATATGAACTCAGATTTTGTTCAAAAATTACTCAGTCTGTGTTCTAACAGAATATGGATTCAGACTATCTTCAAGAATACTCACTCAGCCTATGTTCTAGCAGAACGCTCACTTAGCCTGTGTTCTAACAGAATGTGGACTCAGATATTGTTCAAAAATTACTAACTCAGTCTGTGTTCTAACAGTATTTGGACGCAGTCTATGTTTAAAAAATACTCACACACCTCAGTGTTCTAACAGAACACTCACGTAGCCTGTGTTCTAACAGAACACTAATTCAGCCTGTTTTCTAACAAAATGTGGATTCAGATCAAAAATTACTAACGCAGTCTGTGTTCTAACAGAATATGGACTTAGATTTTGTTCAAAAATTACTCAGTCTGTGTTCTAACAGAATATGGACTCAGTCTATGTTTAAAGAATACTCAGCCAGTATTTTACCAGAGTATGGACTCAGCCTGTGTTCTAACAGAATACTCACACAGCCTGTGTTCTAACAGAATATGTACTCAGTCTATATTTAAAGAATACTCACTCACCTCAGTATTCTAACAGAACACTCACGTAGCCAGTGTTCTAACAGAATACTAACTCAGCCTGTGTTCTAACAGAATGTGGATTCAGATCAAAAATTACTAACTCAGTATGTGTTCTAACAGAATGTGGACTCAGATTTTGTTCAAAAATTACTCAGTCTGTTTCTAACAGAATATGGTCTCAGTCTATGTTTAAAGAATACTCACTCAGCCAGTATTTTACCAGAGTATGGACTCAGCCTGTGTTCTAACAGAATACTCACACAGACTGTGTTCTAACAGAATATGGACTCAGTCTATATTTAAAGAATACTCACTCACCTCAGTATTCTAACAGAACACTCACATAGCCTGTGTTCTAACAGAACACTAACTCAGCCTGCTTTCTAACAGAATGTGGATTCAGATCAAATATTACTAACGCAGTCTGTGTTCTAACAGAATATGGACTTAGATTTTGTTCAAAAATTACTCAGTCTGTGTTCTAACAGAATATGGACTCAGTCTATGTTTAAAGAATACTCACTCAGCCAATATTTTACCAGAGTATGGACTCAGCCTGTGTTCTAACAGAATACTCACACAGCCTGTGTTCTAACAGAATATGGACTCAGTCTATATTTAAAGAATACTCACTCACCTCAGTATTCTAACAGAACACTCACATAGCCTGTGTTCTAACAGAACACTAACTCAGCCTGCTTTCTAACAGAATGTGGATTCAGATCAAATATTACTAACTCAGTCTGTGTTCTAACAGAATGTGGACTCAGATTTTGTTCAAAAATTATTCAGCCTGTGTTCTAACAGAATGTGGATTCAGATCAAAAATTACTAACTCAGTCTGTGTTCTAACAGAATGTGGGTTCAGATCAAAAATTACTAACTCAGGCTGTGTTCTAACAGAATATGAACTCAGATTTTGTTCAAAAATTACTCAGTCTGTGTTCTAACAGAATATGGACTCAGTCTATATTTAAAGAATACTCACTCACCTCAGTATTCTAACAGAACACTCACGTAGCCAGTGTTCTAACAGAATACTAACTCATCCTGTGTTCTAACAAAATGTGGATTCAGATCAAAAATTACTAACTCAGTCTGTGTTCTAACAGAATGTGGACTCAGATTTTGTTCAAAAATTACTCAGTCTGTTTCTAACAGAATATGGACTCAGTCTATGTTTAAAGAATACTCACTCAGCCAGTATTTTACCAGAGTATGGACTCAGCCTGTGTTCTAACAGAATACTCACACAGCCTGTGTTCTAACAGAATATGGACTCAGTCTATATTTAAAGAATACTGACTCACCTCAGTATTCCAACAGAACACTCACGTAGCCAGTGTCCTAACAGAATACTAACTCAGCCTGTGTTCTAACAGAATGTGCATTCAGATCAAATATTAATAACTCAGTCTGTGTTCTAACAGAATATGGACTCAGATTTTGTTCAAAAATTACTCAGTCTGAGTTCTAACAGAATATGGACTAAGTCTATGTTTAAAGAATACTCACTCAGCTCAGTGTTCTAACATAACACTCACTTAGCCTGTGTTCTAACAGAATGTGGGTTCAGATCAAAAATTACTAACTCAGTCTGTGTTCTAACAGAATGTGGACTCAGATTTTGTTCAAAAATTACTCAGTCTGTTTCTAACAGAATATGGTCTCAGTCTATGTTTAAAGAATACTCACTCAGCCAGTATTTTACCAGAGTATGGACTCAGCCTGTGTTCTAACAGAATACTCACACAGACTGTGTTCTAACAGAATATGGACTCAGTCTATATTTAAAGAATACTCACTCACCTCAGTATTCTAACAGAACACTCACATAGCCTGTGTTCTAACAGAACACTAACTCAGCCTGCTTTCTAACAGAATGTGGATTCAGATCAAATATTACTAACGCAGTCTGTGTTCTAACAGAATATGGACTTAGATTTTGTTCAAAAATTACTCAGTCTGTGTTCTAACAGAATATGGACTCAGTCTATGTTTAAAGAATACTCACTCAGCCAATATTTTACCAGAGTATGGACTCAGCCTGTGTTCTAACAGAATACTCACACAGCCTGTGTTCTAACAGAATATGGACTCAGTCTATATTTAAAGAATACTCACTCACCTCAGTATTCTAACAGAACACTCACATAGCCTGTGTTCTAACAGAACACTAACTCAGCCTGCTTTCTAACAGAATGTGGATTCAGATCAAATATTACTAACTCAGTCTGTGTTCTAACAGAATGTGGACTCAGATTTTGTTCAAAAATTATTCAGCCTGTGTTCTAACAGAATGTGGATTCAGATCAAAAATTACTAACTCAGTCTGTGTTCTAACAGAATGTGGGTTCAGATCAAAAATTACTAACTCAGGCTGTGTTCTAACAGAATATGAACTCAGATTTTGTTCAAAAATTACTCAGTCTGTGTTCTAACAGAATATGGACTCAGTCTATATTTAAAGAATACTCACTCACCTCAGTATTCTAACAGAACACTCACGTAGCCAGTGTTCTAACAGAATACTAACTCATCCTGTGTTCTAACAAAATGTGGATTCAGATCAAAAATTACTAACTCAGTCTGTGTTCTAACAGAATGTGGACTCAGATTTTGTTCAAAAATTACTCAGTCTGTTTCTAACAGAATATGGACTCAGTCTATGTTTAAAGAATACTCACTCAGCCAGTATTTTACCAGAGTATGGACTCAGCCTGTGTTCTAACAGAATACTCACACAGCCTGTGTTCTAACAGAATATGGACTCAGTCTATATTTAAAGAATTCTGACTCACCTCAGTATTCCAACAGAACACTCACGTAGCCAGTGTCCTAACAGAATACTAACTCAGCCTGTGTTCTAACAGAATGTGCATTCAGATCAAATATTAATAACTCAGTCTGTGTTCTAACAGAATATGGACTCAGATTTTGTTCAAAAATTACTCAGTCTGTGTTCTAACAGAATATGGACTAAGTCTATGTTTAAAGAATACTCACTCAGCTCAGTGTTCTAACATAACACTCACTTAGCCTGTGTTCTAATAGAATGTGGGTTCAGATCAAAAATTACTAACTCAGTCTGTGTTCTAACAGAATATGAACTCAGATTTTGTTCAAAAATTACTCAGTCTGTGTTCTAACAGAATATGGACTCAGTCTATGTTTGAAGAATACTCACTCAGCCAGTGTTCTACCAGAATATGGATTCAGACTATTTTCAAGAATACTCACTCAGCCTATGTTCTAGCAGAACACTCACTTAGCCTGTGTTCTAACAGAATGTGGACTCAGATATTGTTCAAAAATTACTAACTCAGTCTGTGTTCTAACAGTATTTGGACGCAGTCTATGTTTAAAAAATACTCACACACCTCAGTGTTCTAACAGAACACTCACGTAGCCTGTGTTCTAACAGAACACTAACTCAGCCTGTTTTCTAACAAAATGTGGATTCAGATCAAAAATTACTAACGCAGTCTGTGTTCTAACAGAATATGGACTTAGATTTTGTTCAAAAATTACTCAGTCTGTGTTCTAACAGAATATGGACTCAGTCTATGTTTAAAGAATACTCACTCAGCCAGTATTTTACCAGAGTATGGACTCAGCCTGTGTTCTAACAGAATACTCACACAGCCTGTGTTCTAACAGAATATGTACTCAGTCTATATTTAAAGAATACTCACTCACCTCAGTATTCTAACAGAACACTCACGTAGCCAGTGTTCTAACAGAATACTAACTCAGCCTGTGTTCTAACAGAATGTGGATTCAGATCAAAAATTACTAACTCAGTATGTGTTCTAACAGAATGTGGACTCAGATTTTGTTCAAAAATTACTCAGTCTGTTTCTAACAGAATATGGTCTCAGTCTATGTTTAAAGAATACTCACTCAGCCAGTATTTTACCAGAGTATGGACTCAGCCTGTGTTCTAACAGAATACTCACACAGACTGTGTTCTAACAGAATATGGACTCAGTCTATATTTAAAGAATACTCACTCACCTCAGTATTCTAACAGAACACTCACATAGCCTGTGTTCTAACAGAACACTAACTCAGCCTGCTTTCTAACTGAATGTGGATTCAGATCAAATATTACTAACGCAGTCTGTGTTCTAACAGAATATGGACTTAGATTTTGTTCAAAAATTACTCAGTCTGTGTTCTAACAGAATATGGACTCAGTCTATGTTTAAAGAATACTCACTCAGCCAATATTTTACCAGAGTATGGACTCAGCCTGTGTTCTAACAGAATACTCACACAGCCTGTGTTCTAACAGAATATGGACTCAGTCTATATTTAAAGAATACTCACTCACCTCAGTATTCCAACAGAACACTCATGTAGCCAGTGTTCTAACAGAATACTAACTCAGCCTGTGTTCTAACAGAATGTGGATTCAGATCAAATATTACTAACTCAGTCTGTGTTCTAACAGAATGTGGACTCAGATTTTGTTCAAAAATTATTCAGCCTGTGTTCTAACAGAATGTGGATTCAGATCAAAAATTACTAACTCAGTCTGTGTTCTAACAGAATGTGAGTTCAGATCAAAAATTACTAACTCAGTCTGTGTTCTAACAGAATATGAACTCAGATTTTGTTCAAAAATTACTCAGTCTGTGTTCTAACAGAATATGGACTCAGTCTATATTTAAAGAATACTCACTCACCTCAGTATTCTAACAGAACACTCACGTAGCCAGTGTTCTAACAGAATACTAACTCATCCTGTGTTCTAACAGAATGTGGATTCAGATCAAAAATTACTAACTCAGTCTGTGTTCTAACAGAATGTGGACTCAGATTTTGTTTAAAAATTACTCAGTCTGTTTCTAACAGAATATGGTCTCAGTCTATGTTTAAAGAATACTCACTCAGCCAGTATTTTACCAGAGTATGGACTCAGCCTGTGTTCTAACAGAATACTCACACAGCCTGTGTTCTAACAGAATATGGACTCAGTCTATATTTAAAGAATACTCACTCACCTCAGTATTCCAACAGAACACTCATGTAGCCAGTGTTCTAACAGAATACTAACTCAGCCTGTGTTCTAACAGAATGTGGATTCAGATCAAATATTACTAACTCAGTCTGTGTTCTAACAGAATGTGGACTCAGATTTTGTTCAAAAATTATTCAGCCTGTGTTCTAACAGAATTTGGATTCAGATCAAAAATTACTAACTCAGTCTGTGTTCTAACAGAATGTGGGTTCAGATCAAAAATTACTAACTCAGTCTGTGTTCTAACAGAATATGAACTCAGATTTTGTTCAAAAATTACTCAGTCTGTGTTCTAACAGAATATGGACTCAGTCTATATTTAAAGAATACTCACTCACCTCAGTATTCTAACAGAACACTCACGTAGCCAGTGTTCTAACAGAATACTAACTCATCCTGTGTTCTAACAGAATGTGGATTCAGATCAAAAATTACTAACGCAGTCTGTGTTCTAACAGAATATGGACTAAGTCTATGTTTAAAGAATACTCACTCAGCCAGTATTTTACCAAAGTATGGACTCAGCCTGTGTTCTAACAGAATACTCACACAGCCTGTGTTCTAACAGAATATGTACTCAGTCTATATTTAAAGAATACTCACTCACCTCAGTATTCTAACAGAACACTCACGTAGCCAGTGTTCTAACAGAATACTAACTCAGCCTGTGTTCTAACAGAATGTGGACTCAGATTTTGTTCAAAAATTACTCAGTCTGTTTCTAACAGAATATGGACTCAGTCTATGTTTAAAGAATACTCACTCAACCAGTATTTTACCAGAGTATGGACTCAGCCTGTGTTCTAACAGAATAATCACACAGCCTGTGTTCTAACAGAATATGGACTCAGTCTATATTTAAAGAATACTCACTCACCTCAGTATTCTAACAGAACACTCACATAGCCTGTGTTCTAACAGAACACTAACTCAGCCTGTTTTCTAACAGAATGTGGATTCAGATCAAAAATTACTAACGCAGTCTGTGTTCTAACAGAATATGGACTTAGATTTTGTTCAAAAATTACTCAGTCTGTGTTCTAACAGAATATGGACTCAGTCTATGTTTAAAGAATACTCACTCAGCCAATATTTTACCAGAGTATGGACTCAGCCTGTGTTCTAACAGAATACTCACACAGCCTGTGTTCTAACAGAATATGTACTCAGTCTATATTTAAAGAATACTCACTCACCTCAGTATTCCAACAGAACACTCACGTAGCCAGTGTTCTAACAGAATACTAACTCAGCCTGTGTTCTAACAGAATGTGGATTCAGATCAAATATTACTAACTCAGTCTGTGTTCTAACAGAATGTGGACTCATATTTTGTTCAAAAATTATTCAGCCTGTGTTCTAACAGAATGTGGATTCAGATCAAAAATTACTAACTCAGTCTGTGTTCTAACGGAATGTGGACTCAGATTATGTTCAAAAATTATTCAGCCTGTGTTCTAACAGAATGTGGATTCAGATCAAAAATTACTAACGCAGTCTGTGTTCTAACAGAATATGGACTTAGATTTTGTTCAAAAATTACTCAGTCTGTGTTCTAACAGAATATGGACTCAGTCTATGTTTAAAGAATACTCACTCAGCCAATATTTTACCAGAGTATGGACTCAGCCTGTGTTCTAACAGAATACTCACACAGCCTGTGTTCTAACAGAATATGGACTCAGTCTATATTTAAAGAATACTCACTCACCTCAGTATTCTAACAGAACACTCACGTAGCCAGTGTTCTAACAGAATACTAACTCAGCCTGTGTTCTAACAGAATGTGGATTCAGAACAAATATTACTAACTCAGTCTGTGTTCTAACAGAATGTGGACTCAGATTTTGTTCAAAAATTATTCAGCCTGTGTTCTAACAGAATGTGGATTCAGATCAAAAATTACTAACTCAGTCTGTGTTCTAACAGAATGTGGGTTCAGATCAAAAATTACTAACTCAGTCTGTGTTCTAACAGAATATGAACTCAGATTTTGTTTAAAAATTACTCAGTCTGTGTTCTAACAGAATATGGACTCAGTCTATATTTAAAGAATACTCACTCACCTCAGTATTCTAACAGAACACTCACGTAGCCAGTGTTCTAACAGAATACTAACTGAGCCTGTGTTCTAACAGAATGTGAACTCAGATTTTGTTCAAAAATTACTCAGTCTGTTTCTAACAGAATATGGACTCAGTCTATGTTTAAAGAATACTCACTCAACCAGTATTTTACCAGAGTATGGACTCAGCCTGTGTTCTAACAGAATAATCACACAGCCTGTGTTCTAAAAGAATATGGACTCAGTCTATATTTAAAGAATACTCACTCACCTCAGTATTCTAACAGAACACTCACATAGCCTGTGTTCTAACAGAACACTAACTCAGCCTGTTTTCTAACAGAATGTGGATTCAGATCAAAAATTACTAACGCAGTCTGTGTTCTAACAGAATATGGACTTAGATTTTGTTCAAAAATTACTCAGTCTGTGTTCTAACAGAATATGGACTCAGTCTATGTTTAAAGAATACTCACTCAGCCAATATTTTACCAGAGTATGGACTCAGCCTGTGTTCTAACAGAATACTCACACAGCCTGTGTTCTAACAGAATATGTACTCAGTCTATATTTAAAGAATACTCACTCACCTCAGTATTCCAACAGAACACTCACGTAGCCAGTGTTCTAACAGAATACTAACTCAGCCTGTGTTCTAACAGAATGTGGATTCAGATCAAATATTACTAACTCAGTCTGTGTTCTAACAGAATGTGGACTCAGATTTTGTTCAAAAATTATTCAGCCTGTGTTCTAACAGAATGTGGATTCAGATCAAAAATTACTAACTCAGTCTGTGTTCTAACGGAATGTGGACTCAGATTTTGTTCAAAAATTATTCAGCCTGTGTTCTAACAGAATGTGGATTCAGATCAAAAATTACTAACGCTGTCTGTGTTCTAACAGAATATGGACTTAGATTTTGTTCAAAAATTACTCAGTCTGTGTTCTAACAGAATATGGACTCAGTCTATGTTTAAAGAATACTCACTCAGCCAATATTTTACCAGAGTATGGACTCAGCCTGTGTTCTAACAGAATACTCACACAGCCTGTGTTCTAACAGAATATGGACTCAGTCTATATTTAAAGAATACTCACTCACCTCAGTATTCCAACAGAACACTCACGTAGCCAGTGTTCTAACAGAATACTAACTCAGCCTGTGTTCTAACAGAATGTGGATTCAGATCAAATATTACTAACTCAGTCTGTGTTCTAACAGAATGTGGACTCAGATTTTGTTCAAATATTATTCAGCCTGTGTTCTAACAGAATGTGGATTCAGATCAAAAATTACTAACTCAGTCTGTGTTCTAACGGAATGTGGACTCAGATTTTGTTCAAAAATTATTCAGCCTGTGTTCTAACAGAATGTGGATTCAGATCAAAAATTACTAACGCAGTCTGTGTTCTAACAGAATATGGACTTAGATTTTGTTCAAAAATTACTCAGTCTGTGTTCTAACAGAATATGGACTCAGTCTATGTTTAAAGAATACTCACTCAGCCAATATTTTACCAGAGTATGGACTCAGCCTGTGTTCTAACAGAATACTCACACAGCCTGTGTTCTAACAGAATATGGACTCAGTCTATATTTAAAGAATACTCACTCACCTCAGTATTCTAACAGAACACTCACGTAGCCAGTGTTCTAACAGAATACTAACTCAGCCTGTGTTCTAACAGAATGTGGATTCAGAACAAATATTACTAACTCAGTCTGTGTTCTAACAGAATGTGGACTCAGATTTTGTTCAAAAATTATTCAGCCTGTGTTCTAACAGAATGTGGATTCAGATCAAAAATTACTAACTCAGTCTGTGTTCTAACAGAATGTGGGTTCAGATCAAAAATTACTAACTCAGTCTGTGTTCTAACAGAATATGAACTCAGATTTTGTTCAAAAATTACTCAGTCTGTGTTCTAACAGAATATGGACTCAGTCTATATTTAAAGAATACTCACTCACCTCAGTATTCTAACAGAACACTCACGTAGCCAGTGTTCTAACAGAATACTAACTCAGCCTGTGTTCTAACAGAATGTGGACTCAGATTTTGTTCAAAAATTACTCAGTCTGTTTCTAACAGAATATGGTCTCAGTCTATGTTTAAAGAATACTCACTCAGCCAGTATTTTACCAGAGTATGGACTCAGCCTGTGTTCTAACAGAATACTCACACAGCCTGTGTTCTAACAGAATATGGACTCAGTCTATATTTAAAGAATACTCACTCACCTCAGTATTCTAACAGAACACTCACGTAGCCTGTGTTCTAACAGAACACTAACTCAGCCTGTTTTCTAACAGAATGTGGATTCAGATCAAAAATTACTAACGCAGTCTGTGTTCTAACAGAATATGGACTTAGATTTTGTTCAAAAATTACTCAGTCTGTGTTCTAACAGAATATGGACTCAGTCTATGTTTAAAGAATACTCACTCAGCCAATATTTTACCAGAGTATGGACTCAGCCTGTGTTCTAACAGAATACTCACACAGCCTGTGTTCTAACAGAATATGGACTCAGTCTATATTTAAAGAATACTCACTCACCTCAGTATTCCTACAGAACACTCACGTAGCCAGTGTTCTAACAGAATACTAACTCAGCCTGTGTTCTAACAGAATGTGGATTCAGATCAAATATTACTAACTCAGTCTGTGTTCTAACAGAATGTGGACTCAGATTTTGTTCAAAAATTACTCAGTCTGTGTTCTAACAGAATATGGACTAAGTCTATGTTTAAAGAATACTCACTCAGCTCAGTGTTCTAACATAACACTCACTTAGCCTGTGTTCTAACAGAATGTGGTTTCAGATCAAAAATTACTAACTCAGTCTGTATTCTAACAGAATGTGGACTCAGATTTTGTTCAAAAATTACTCAGTCTGTGTTCTAACAGAATATGGACTCAGTCTATGTTTAAAGAATACTCACTCAGCCAGTGTTCTACCAGAATATGGATTCAGACTATTTTCAAGAATACTCACTCAGCCTGTGTTCTAGCAGAACGCTCACTTAGCCTGTGTTCTAACAGAATGTGGACTCAGATATTGTTCAAAAAGTACTAACTCAGTCTGTGTTCTAACAGAATTTGGACGCAGTCTATGTTTAAAAAATACTCACTCACCTCAGTGTTCTAACAGAACACTCACGTAGCCTGTGTTCTAACAGAACACTAACTCAGCCTGTTTTCTAACAAAATGTGGATTCAGATCAAAAATTACTAACGCAGTCTGTGTTCTAACAGAATATGGACTTAGATTTTGTTCAAAAAGTACTCAGTCTGTGTTCTAACAGAATATGGACTCAGTCAATATTTAAAGAATACTCACTCAGCCAGTATTTTACCAGAGTATGGACTCAGCCTGTGTTCTAACAGAATACTCACACAGCCTGTGTTCTAACAGAATATGTACTCAGTCTATATTTAAAGAATACTCACTCACCTCAGTATTCTAACAGAACACTCACGTAGCCAGTGTTCTAACAGAATACTAACTCAGCCTGTGTTCTAACAGAATGTGGACTCAGATTTTGTTCAAAAATTACTCAGTCTGTTTCTAACAGAATATGGACTCAGTCTATGTTTAAAGAATACTCACACATCCAGTGTTCTACCAGAATATGGATTCAAACTATTTTCAAGAATACTCACTCAGGCTGTGTTCTAGCAGAACGCTCACTTAGCCTGTGTTCTAACAGAATGTGGACTCAGATATTGTTCAAAAATTACTAACTCAGTCTGAATTCTAACAGAATTTGGACGCAGTCTATGTTTAAAAAATACTCACACACCTCAGTGTTCTAACAGAACACTAACTCAGCCTGTTTTCTAACAAAATGTGGATTCAGATCAAAAATTACTAACTCAGTCTGTGTTCTAACAGAATGTGGGTTCAGATCAAAAATTACTAACTCAGTCTGTGTTCTAACAGAATATGAACTCAGATTTTGTTCAAAAATTACTCAGTCTGTGTTCTAACAGAATATGGACTCAGTCTATGTTTAAAGAATACTCACTCAGCCAGTGTTCTACCAGAATATGGATTCAGACTATTTTCAAGAATACTCACTCAGCCAGTGTTCTACCAGAATATGGATTCAGACTATTTTCAAGAATACTCACTCAGCCTGTGTTCTAGCAGAACGCTCACTTAGCCTGTGTTCTAACAGAATGTGGACTCAGATATTGTTCAAAAATTACTAACTCAGTCTGTGTTCTAACAGAATTTGGACGCAGTCTATGTTTAAAAAATACTCACTCACCTCAGTGTTCTAACAGAACACTCACGTAGCCTGTGTTCTAACAGAACACTAACTCAGCCTGTGTTCTAACAGAATGTGGATTCAGATCAAAAATTACTAACTCAGTCTGTGTTCTAACAGAATGTGGACTCAGATTTTGTTCAAAAATTACTCAGTCTGTTTCTAACAGAATATGGACTCAGTCTATGTTTAAAGAATACTCACTCAGCCAGTATTTTACCAGAGTATGGACTCAGCCTGTGTTCTAACAGAATACTCACACAGCCTGTGTTCTAACAGAATATGTATTCAGTCTATATTTAAAGAATACTCACTCACCTCAGTATTCTAACAGAACACTCACGTAGCCAGTGTTCTAACAGAATACTAACTCAGCCTGTGTTCTAACAGAATGTGGATTCAGATCAAAAATTACTAACGCAGTCTGTGTTCTAACAGAATATGGACTCAGTCTATGTTTAAAGAATACTCACTCAGCCAGTATTTTACCAGAGTATGGACTCAGCCTGTGTTCTAACAGAATACTCACACAGCCTGTGTTCTAACAGAATATGGACTCAGTCTATATTTAAAGAATACTCACTCACCTCAGTATTCCTACAGAACACTCACGTAGCCAGTGTTCTAACAGAATACTAACTCAGCCTGTGTTCTAACAGAATGTGGATTCAGATCAAATATTACTAACTCAGTCTGTGTTCTAACAGAATGTGGACTCAGATTTTGTTCAAAAATTACTCAGTCTGTGTTCTAACAGAATATGGACTAAGTCTATGTTTAAAGAATACTCACTCAGCTCAGTGTTCTAACATAACACTCACTTAGCCTGTGTTCTAACAGAATGTGGTTTCAGATCAAAAATTACTAACTCAGTCTGTGTTCTAACAGAATGTGGACTCAGATTTTGTTCAAAAATTACTCAGTCTGTGTTCTAACAGAATATGGACTCAGTCTATGTTTAAAGAATACTCACTCAGCCAGTGTTCTACCAGAATATGGACTCAGCCTGTGTTCTAACAGAATACTCACACAGCCTGTGTTCTAACAGAATATGGACTCAGTCTATATTTAAAGAATACTCACTCACCTCAGTATTCCTACAGAACACTCACGTAGCCAGTGTTCTAACAGAATACTAACTCAGCCTGTGTTCTAACAGAATGTGGATTCAGATCAAATATTACTAACTCAGTCTGTGTTCTAACAGAATGTGGACTCAGATTTTGTTCAAAAATTACTCAGTCTGTGTTCTAACAGAATATGGACTAAGTCTATGTTTAAAGAATACTCACTCAGCTCAGTGTTCTAACATAACACTCACTTAGCCTGTGTTCTAACAGAATGTGGTTTCAGATCAAAAATTACTAACTCAGTCTGTATTCTAACAGAATGTGGACTCAGATTTTGTTCAAAAATTACTCAGTCTGTGTTCTAACAGAATATGGACTCAGTCTATGTTTAAAGAATACTCACTCAGCCAGTGTTCTACCAGAATATGGATTCAGACTATTTTCAAGAATACTCACTCAGCCTGTGTTCTAGCAGAACGCTCACTTAGCCTGTGTTCTAACAGAATGTGGACTCAGATATTGTTCAAAAAGTACTAACTCAGTCTGTGTTCTAACAGAATTTGGACGCAGTCTATGTTTAAAAAATACTCACTCACCTCAGTGTTCTAACAGAACACTCACGTAGCCTGTGTTCTAACAGAACACTAACTCAGCCTGTTTTCTAACAAAATGTGGATTCAGATCAAAAATTACTAACGCAGTCTGTGTTCTAACAGAATATGGACTTAGATTTTGTTCAAAAAGTACTCAGTCTGTGTTCTAACAGAATATGGACTCAGTCAATATTTAAAGAATACTCACTCAGCCAGTATTTTACCAGAGTATGGACTCAGCCTGTGTTCTAACAGAATACTCACACAGCCTGTGTTCTAACAGAATATGTACTCAGTCTATATTTAAAGAATACTCACTCACCTCAGTATTCTAACAGAACACTCACGTAGCCAGTGTTCTAACAGAATACTAACTCAGCCTGTGTTCTAACAGAATGTGGACTCAGATTTTGTTCAAAAATTACTCAGTCTGTTTCTAACAGAATATGGACTCAGTCTATGTTTAAAGAATACTCACACATCCAGTGTTCTACCAGAATATGGATTCAAACTATTTTCAAGAATACTCACTCAGGCTGTGTTCTAGCAGAACGCTCACTTAGCCTGTGTTCTAACAGAATGTGGACTCAGATATTGTTCAAAAATTACTAACTCAGTCTGAATTCTAACAGAATTTGGACGCAGTCTATGTTTAAAAAATACTCACACACCTCAGTGTTCTAACAGAACACTAACTCAGCCTGTTTTCTAACAAAATGTGGATTCAGATCAAAAATTACTAACTCAGTCTGTGTTCTAACAGAATGTGGGTTCAGATCAAAAATTACTAACTCAGTCTGTGTTCTAACAGAATATGAACTCAGATTTTGTTCAAAAATTACTCAGTCTGTGTTCTAACAGAATATTGACTCAGTCTATGTTTAAAGAATACTCACTCAGCCAGTGTTCTACCAGAATATGGATTCAGACTATTTTCAAGAATACTCACTCAGCCAGTGTTCTACCAGAATATGGATTCAGACTATTTTCAAGAATACTCACTCAGCCTGTGTTCTAGCAGAACGCTCACTTAGCCTGTGTTCTAACAGAATGTGGACTCAGATATTGTTCAAAAATTACTAACTCAGTCTGTGTTCTAACAGAATTTGGACGCAGTCTATGTTTAAAAAATACTCACTCACCTCAGTGTTCTAACAGAACACTCACGTAGCCTGTGTTCTAACAGAACACTAACTCAGCCTGTGTTCTAACAGAATGTGGATTCAGATCAAAAATTACTAACTCAGTCTGTGTTCTAACAGAATGTGGACTCAGATTTTGTTCAAAAATTACTCAGTCTGTTTCTAACAGAATATGGACTCAGTCTATGTTTAAAGAATACTCACTCAGCCAGTATTTTACCAGAGTATGGACTCAGCCTGTGTTCTAACAGAATACTCACACAGCCTGTGTTCTAACAGAATATGTATTCAGTCTATATTTAAAGAATACTCACTCACCTCAGTATTCTAACAGAACACTCACGTAGCCAGTGTTCTAACAGAATACTAACTCAGCCTGTGTTCTAACAGAATGTGGATTCAGATCAAAAATTACTAACGCAGTCTGTGTTCTAACAGAATATGGACTCAGTCTATGTTTAAAGAATACTCACTCAGCCAGTATTTTACCAGAGTATGGACTCAGCCTGTGTTCTAACAGAATACTCACACAGCCTGTGTTCTAACAGAATATGGACTCAGTCTATATTTAAAGAATACTCACTCACCTCAGTATTCCTACAGAACACTCACGTAGCCAGTGTTCTAACAGAATACTAACTCAGCCTGTGTTCTAACAGAATGTGGATTCAGATCAAATATTACTAACTCAGTCTGTGTTCTAACAGAATGTGGACTCAGATTTTGTTCAAAAATTACTCAGTCTGTGTTCTAACAGAATATGGACTAAGTCTATGTTTAAAGAATACTCACTCAGCTCAGTGTTCTAACATAACACTCACTTAGCCTGTGTTCTAACAGAATGTGGTTTCAGATCAAAAATTACTAACTCAGTCTGTGTTCTAACAGAATGTGGACTCAGATTTTGTTCAAAAATTACTCAGTCTGTGTTCTAACAGAATATGGACTCAGTCTATGTTTAAAGAATACTCACTCAGCCAGTGTTCTACCAGAATATGGATTCAGACTATTTTCAAGAATACTCACTCAGCCTGTGTTCTAGCAGAACGCTCACTTAGCCTGTGTTCTAACAGAATGTGGACTCAGATATTGTTCAAAAAGTACTAACTCAGTCTGTGTTCTAACAGAATTTGGACGCAGTCTATGTTTAAAAAATACTCACTCACCTCAGTGTTCTAACAGAACACTCACGTAGCCTGTGTTCTAACAGAACACTAACTCAGCCTGTTTTCTAACAAAATGTGGATTCAGATCAAAAATTACTAACTCAGTCTGTGTTCTAACAGAATGTGGGTTCAGATCAAAAATTACTAACTCAGTCTGTGTTCTAACAGAATATGAACTCAGATTTTGTTCAAAAATTACTCAGTCTGTGTTCTAACAGAATATGGACTCAGTCTATGTTTAAAGAATACTCACTCAGCCAGTGTTCTACCAGAATATGGATTCAGACTATTTTCAAGAATACTCACTCAGCCAGTGTTCTACCAGAATATGGATTCAGACTATTTTCAAGAATACTCACTCAGCCTGTGTTCTAGCAGAACGCTCACTTAGCCTGTGTTCTAACAGAATGTGGACTCAGATATTGTTCAAAAATTACTAACTCAGTCTGTGTTCTAACAGAATTTGGACGCAGTCTATGTTTAAAAAATACTCACTCACCTCAGTGTTCTAACAGAACACTCACGTAGCCTGTGTTCTAACAGAACACTAACTCAGCCTGTGTTCTAACAGAATGTGGATTCAGATCAAAAATTACTAACTCAGTCTGTGTTCTAACAGAATGTGGACTCAGATTTTGTTCAAAAATTACTCAGTCTGTTTCTAACAGAATATGGACTCAGTCTATGTTTAAAGAATACTCACTCAGCCAGTATTTTACCAGAGTATGGACTCAGCCTGTGTTCTAACAGAATACTCACACAGCCTGTGTTCTAACAGAATATGTATTCAGTCTATATTTAAAGAATACTCACTCACCTCAGTATTCTAACAGAACACTCACGTAGCCAGTGTTCTAACAGAATACTAACTCAGCCTGTGTTCTAACAGAATGTGGATTCAGATCAAAAATTACTAACGCAGTCTGTGTTCTAACAGAATATGGACTCAGTCTATGTTTAAAGAATACTCACTCAGCCAGTATTTTACCAGAGTATGGACTCAGCCTGTGTTCTAACAGAATACTCACACAGCCTGTGTTCTAACAGAATATGGACTCAGTCTATATTTAAAGAATACTCACTCACCTCAGTATTCCTACAGAACACTCACGTAGCCAGTGTTCTAACAGAATACTAACTCAGCCTGTGTTCTAACAGAATGTGGATTCAGATCAAATATTACTAACTCAGTCTGTGTTCTAACAGAATGTGGACTCAGATTTTGTTCAAAAATTACTCAGTCTGTGTTCTAACAGAATATGGACTAAGTCTATGTTTAAAGAATACTCACTCAGCTCAGTGTTCTAACATAACACTCACTTAGCCTGTGTTCTAACAGAATGTGGTTTCAGATCAAAAATTACTAACTCAGTCTGTGTTCTAACAGAATGTGGACTCAGATTTTGTTCAAAAATTACTCAGTCTGTGTTCTAACAGAATATGGACTCAGTCTATGTTTAAAGAATACTCACTCAGCCAGTGTTCTACCAGAATATGGATTCAGACTATTTTCAAGAATACTCACTCAGCCTGTGTTCTAGCAGAACGCTCACTTAGCCTGTGTTCTAACAGAATGTGGACTCAGATATTGTTCAAAAAGTACTAACTCAGTCTGTGTTCTAACAGAATTTGGACGCAGTCTATGTTTAAAAAATACTCACTCACCTCAGTGTTCTAACAGAACACTCACGTAGCCTGTGTTCTAACAGAACACTAACTCAGCCTGTTTTCTAACAAAATGTGGATTCAGATCAAAAATTACTAACGCAGTCTGTGTTCTAACAGAATATGGACTTAGATTTTGTTCAAAAAGTACTCAGTCTGTGTTCTAACAGAATATGGACTCAGTCAATATTTAAAGAATACTCACTCAGCCAGTATTTTACCAGAGTATGGACTCAGCCTGTGTTCTAACAGAATACTCACACAGCCTGTGTTCTAACAGAATATGTACTCAGTCTATATTTAAAGAATACTCACTCACCTCACTATTCTAACAGAACACTCACGTAGCCAGTGTTCTAACAGAATACTAACTCAGCCTGTGTTCTAACAGAATGTGGACTCAGATTTTGTTCAAAAATTACTCAGTCTGTTTCTAACAGAATATGGACTCAGTCTATGTTTAAAGAATACTCACACAGCCATTTTTCTACCAGAATATGGATTCAAACTATTTTCAAGAATACTCACTCAGGCTGTGTTCTAGCAGAAAACTCACTTAGCCTGTGTTCTAACAGAATGTGGACTCAGATATTGTTCAAAAATTACTAACTCAGTCTGAATTCTAACAGAATTTGGACGCAGTCTATGTTTAAAAAATACTCACACACCTCAGTGTTCTAACAGAACACTCACGTAGCCTGTGTTCTAACAGAACACTAACTCAGCCTGTTTTCTAACAAAATGTGGATTCAGATCAAAAATTACTAACTCAGTCTGTGTTCTAACAGAATGTGGGTTCAGATCAAAAATTACTAACTCAGTCTGTGTTCTAACAGAATATGAACTCAGATTTTGTTCAAAAATTACTCAGTCTGTGTTCTAACAGAATATGGACTCAGTCTATGTTTAAAGAATACTCACTCAGCCAGTGTTCTACCAGAATATGGATTCAGACTATTTTCAAGAATACTCACTCAGCCTGTGTTCTAGCAGAACGCTCACTTAGCCTGTGTTCTAACAGAATGTGGACTCAGATATTGTTCAAAAATTACTAACTCAGTCTCTGTTCTAACAGAATTTGGACGCAGTCTATGTTTAAAAAATACTCACTCACCTCAGTGTTCTAACAGAACACTCACGTAGCCTGTGTTCTAACAGAACACTAACTCAGCCTGTGTTCTAACAGAATGTGGATTCAGATCAAAAATTACTAACTCAGTCTGTGTTCTAACAGAATGTGGACTCAGATTTTGTTCAAAAATTACTCAGTCTGTTTCTAACAGAATATGGACTCAGTCTATGTTTAAAGAATACTCACTCAGCCAGTATTTTACCAGAGTATGGACTCAGCCTGTGTTCTAACAGAATACTCACACAGCCTGTGTTCTAACAGAATATGTATTCAGTCTATATTTAAAGAATACTCACTCACCTCAGTATTCTAACAGAACACTCACGTAGCCAGTGTTCTAACAGAATACTAACTCAGCCTGTGTTCTAACAGAATGTGGATTCAGATCAAAAATTACTAACGCAGTCTGTGTTCTAACAGAATGTGGACTTAGATTTTGTTCAAAAATTACTCAGTCTGTGTTCTAACAGAATATGGACTCAGTCTATGTTTAAAGAATACTCACTCAGCCAGTATTTTACCAGAGTATGGACTCAGCCTGTGTTCTAACAGAATACTCACACAGCCTGTGTTCTAACAGAATATGGACTCAGTCTATATTTAAAGAATACTCACTCACCTCAGTATTCCTACAGAACACTCACGTAGCCAGTGTTCTAACAGAATACTAACTCAGCCTGTGTTCTAACAGAATGTGGATTCAGATCAAATATTACTAACTCAGTCTGTGTTCTAACAGAATGTGGACTCAGATTTTGTTCAAAAATTACTCAGTCTGTGTTCTAACAGAATATGGACTAAGTCTATGTTTAAAGAATACTCACTCAGCTCAGTGTTCTAACATAACACTCACTTAGCCTGTGTTCTAACAGAATGTGGTTTCAGATCAAAAATTACTAACTCAGTCTGTGTTCTAACAGAATGTGGACTCAGATTTTGTTCAAAAATTACTCAGTCTGTGTTCTAACAGAATATGGACTCAGTCTATGTTTAAAGAATACTCACTCAGCCAGTGTTCTACCAGAATATGGATTCAGACTATTTTCAAGAATACTCACTCAGCCTGTGTTCTAGCAGAACGCTCACTTAGCCTGTGTTCTAACAGAATGTGGACTCAGATATTGTTCAAAAAGTACTAACTCAGTCTGTGTTCTAACAGAATTTGGACGCAGTCTATGTTTAAAAAATACTCACTCACCTCAGTGTTCTAACAGAACACTCACGTAGCCTGTGTTCTAACAGAACACTAACTCAGCCTGTTTTCTAACAAAATGTGGATTCAGATCAAAAATTACTAACGCAGTCTGTGTTCTAACAGAATATGGACTTAGATTTTGTTCAAAAAGTACTCAGTCTGTGTTCTAACAGAATATGGACTCAGTCAATATTTAAAGAATACTCACTCAGCCAGTATTTTACCAGAGTATGGACTCAGCCTGTGTTCTAACAGAATACTCACACAGCCTGTGTTCTAACAGAATATGTACTCAGTCTATATTTAAAGAATACTCACTCACCTCACTATTCTAACAGAACACTCACGTAGCCAGTGTTCTAACAGAATACTAACTCAGCCTGTGTTCTAACAGAATGTGGACTCAGATTTTGTTCAAAAATTACTCAGTCTGTTTCTAACAGAATATGGACTCAGTCTATGTTTAAAGAATACTCACACAGCCATTTTTCTACCAGAATATGGATTCAAACTATTTTCAAGAATACTCACTCAGGCTGTGTTCTAGCAGAAAACTCACTTAGCCTGTGTTCTAACAGAATGTGGACTCAGATATTGTTCAAAAATTACTAACTCAGTCTGAATTCTAACAGAATTTGGACGCAGTATATGTTTAAAAAATACTCACACACCTCAGTGTTCTAACAGAACACTCACGTAGCCTGTGTTCTAACAGAACACTAACTCAGCATGTTTTCTAACAAAATGTGGATTCAGATCAAAAATTACTAACTCAGTCTGTGTTCTAACAGAATGTGGGTTCAGATCAAAAATTACTAACTCAGTCTGTGTTCTAACAGAATATGAACTCAGATTTAGTTCAAAAATTACTCAGTCTGTGTTCTAACAGAATATGGACTCAGTCTATGTTTAAAGAATACTCACTCAGCCAGTGTTCTACCAGAATATGGATTCAGACTATTTTCAAGAATACTCACTCAGCCTGTGTTCTAGCAGAACGCTCACTTAGCCTGTGTTCTAACAGAATGTGGACTCAGATATTGTTCAAAAATTACTAACTCAGTCTGTGTTCTAACAGAATTTGGACGCAGTCTATGTTTAAAAAATACTCACTCACCTCAGTGTTCTAACAGAACACTCACGTAGCCTGTGTTCTAACAGAACACTAACTCAGCCTGTGTTCTAACAGAATGTGGATTCAGATCAAAAATTACTAACTCAGTCTGTGTTCTAACAGAATGTGGACTCAGATTTTGTTCAAAAATTACTCAGTCTGTTTCTAACAGAATATGGACTCAGTCTATGTTTAAAGAATACTCACTCAGCCAGTATTTTACCAGAGTATGGACTCAGCCTGTGTTCTAACAGAATACTCACACAGCCTGTGTTCTAACAGAATATGGACTCAGTCTATATTTAAAGAATACTCACTCACCTCAGTATTCTAACAGAACACTCACGTAGCCAGTGTTCTAACAGAATACTAACTCAGCCTGTGTTCTAACAGAATGTGGATTCAGAACAAATATTACTAACTCAGTCTGTGTTCTAACAGAATGTGGACTCAGATTTTGTTCAAAAATTATTCAGCCTGTGTTCTAACAGAATGTGGATTCAGATCAAAAATTACTAACTCAGTCTGTGTTCTAACAGAATGTGGGTTCAGATCAAAAATTACTAACTCAGTCTGTGTTCTAACAGAATATGAACTCAGATTTTGTTCAAAAATTACTCAGTCTGTGTTCTAACAGAATATGGACTCAGTCTATATTTAAAGAATACTCACTCACCTCAGTATTCTAACAGAACACTCACGTAGCCAGTGTTCTAACAGAATACTAACTCAGCCTGTGTTCTAACAGAATGTGGACTCAGATTTTGTTCAAAAATTACTCAGTCTGTTTCTAACAGAATATGGTCTCAGTCTATGTTTAAAGAATACTCACTCAGCCAGTATTTTACCAGAGTATGGACTCAGCCTGTGTTCTAACAGAATACTCACACAGCCTGTGTTCTAACAGAATATGGACTCAGTCTATATTTAAAGAATACTCACTCACCTCAGTATTCTAACAGAACACTCACGTAGCCTGTGTTCTAACAGAACACTAACTCAGCCTGTTTTCTAACAGAATGTGGATTCAGATCAAAAATTACTAACGCAGTCTGTGTTCTAACAGAATATGGACTTAGATTTTGTTCAAAAATTACTCAGTCTGTGTTCTAACAGAATATGGACTCAGTCTATGTTTAAAGAATACTCACTCAGCCAATATTTTACCAGAGTATGGACTCAGCCTGTGTTCTAACAGAATACTCACACAGCCTGTGTTCTAACAGAATATGGACTCAGTCTATATTTAAAGAATACTCACTCACCTCAGTATTCCTACAGAACACTCACGTAGCCAGTGTTCTAACAGAATACTAACTCAGCCTGTGTTCTAACAGAATGTGGATTCAGATCAAATATTACTAACTCAGTCTGTGTTCTAACAGAATGTGGACTCAGATTTTGTTCAAAAATTACTCAGTCTGTGTTCTAACAGAATATGGACTAAGTCTATGTTTAAAGAATACTCACTCAGCTCAGTGTTCTAACATAACACTCACTTAGCCTGTGTTCTAACAGAATGTGGTTTCAGATCAAAAATTACTAACTCAGTCTGTATTCTAACAGAATGTGGACTCAGATTTTGTTCAAAAATTACTCAGTCTGTGTTCTAACAGAATATGGACTCAGTCTATGTTTAAAGAATACTCACTCAGCCAGTGTTCTACCAGAATATGGATTCAGACTATTTTCAAGAATACTCACTCAGCCTGTGTTCTAGCAGAACGCTCACTTAGCCTGTGTTCTAACAGAATGTGGACTCAGATATTGTTCAAAAAGTACTAACTCAGTCTGTGTTCTAACAGAATTTGGACGCAGTCTATGTTTAAAAAATACTCACTCACCTCAGTGTTCTAACAGAACACTCACGTAGCCTGTGTTCTAACAGAACACTAACTCAGCCTGTTTTCTAACAAAATGTGGATTCAGATCAAAAATTACTAACGCAGTCTGTGTTCTAACAGAATATGGACTTAGATTTTGTTCAAAAAGTACTCAGTCTGTGTTCTAACAGAATATGGACTCAGTCAATATTTAAAGAATACTCACTCAGCCAGTATTTTACCAGAGTATGGACTCAGCCTGTGTTCTAACAGAATACTCACACAGCCTGTGTTCTAACAGAATATGTACTCAGTCTATATTTAAAGAATACTCACTCACCTCAGTATTCTAACAGAACACTCACGTAGCCAGTGTTCTAACAGAATACTAACTCAGCCTGTGTTCTAACAGAATGTGGACTCAGATTTTGTTCAAAAATTACTCAGTCTGTGTTCTAACAGAATATGGACTAAGTCTATGTTTAAAGAATACTCACTCAGCTCAGTGTTCTAACATAACACTCACTTAGCCTGTGTTCTAACAGAATGTGGTTTCAGATCAAAAATTACTAACTCAGTCTGTGTTCTAACAGAATGTGGACTCAGATTTTGTTCAAAAATTACTCAGTCTGTGTTCTAACAGAATATGGACTCAGTCTATGTTTAAAGAATACTCACTCAGCCAGTGTTCTACCAGAATATGGATTCAGACTATTTTCAAGAATACTCACTCAGCCTGTGTTCTAGCAGAACGCTCACTTAGCCTGTGTTCTAACAGAATGTGGACTCAGATATTGTTCAAAAAGTACTAACTCAGTCTGTGTTCTAACAGAATTTGGACGCAGTCTATGTTTAAAAAATACTCACTCACCTCAGTGTTCTAACAGAACACTCACGTAGCCTGTGTTCTAACAGAACACTAACTCAGCCTGTTTTCTAACAAAATGTGGATTCAGATCAAAAATTACTAACGCAGTCTGTGTTCTAACAGAATATGGACTTAGATTTTGTTCAAAAAGTACTCAGTCTGTGTTCTAACAGAATATGGACTCAGTCAATATTTAAAGAATACTCACTCAGCCAGTATTTTACCAGAGTATGGACTCAGCCTGTGTTCTAACAGAATACTCACACAGCCTGTGTTCTAACAGAATATGTACTCAGTCTATATTTAAAGAATACTCACTCACCTCACTATTCTAACAGAACACTCACGTAGCCAGTGTTCTAACAGAATACTAACTCAGCCTGTGTTCTAACAGAATGTGGACTCAGATTTTGTTCAAAAATTACTCAGTCTGTTTCTAACAGAATATGGACTCAGTCTATGTTTAAAGAATACTCACACAGCCATTTTTCTACCAGAATATGGATTCAAACTATTTTCAAGAATACTCACTCAGGCTGTGTTCTAGCAGAAAACTCACTTAGCCTGTGTTCTAACAGAATGTGGACTCAGATATTGTTCAAAAATTACTAACTCAGTCTGAATTCTAACAGAATTTGGACGCAGTATATGTTTAAAAAATACTCACACACCTCAGTGTTCTAACAGAACACTCACGTAGCCTGTGTTCTAACAGAACACTAACTCAGCCTGTTTTCTAACAAAATGTGGATTCAGATCAAAAATTACTAACTCAGTCTGTGTTCTAACAGAATGTGGGTTCAGATCAAAAATTACTAACTCAGTCTGTGTTCTAACAGAATATGAACTCAGATTTAGTTCAAAAATTACTCAGTCTGTGTTCTAACAGAATATGGACTCAGTCTATGTTTAAAGAATACTCACTCAGCCAGTGTTCTACCAGAATATGGATTCAGACTATTTTCAAGAATACTCACTCAGCCTGTGTTCTAGCAGAACGCTCACTTAGCCTGTGTTCTAACAGAATGTGGACTCAGATATTGTTCAAAAATTACTAACTCAGTCTGTGTTCTAACAGAATTTGGACGCAGTCTATGTTTAAAAAATACTCACTCACCTCAGTGTTCTAACAGAACACTCACGTAGCCTGTGTTCTAACAGAACACTAACTCAGCCTGTGTTCTAACAGAATGTGGATTCAGATCAAAAATTACTAACTCAGTCTGTGTTCTAACAGAATGTGGACTCAGATTTTGTTCAAAAATTACTCAGTCTGTTTCTAACAGAATATGGACTCAGTCTATGTTTAAAGAATACTCACTCAGCCAGTATTTTACCAGAGTATGGACTCAGCCTGTGTTCTAACAGAATACTCACACAGCCTGTGTTCTAACAGAATATGGACTCAGTCTATATTTAAAGAATACTCACTCACCTCAGTATTCTAACAGAACACTCACGTAGCCAGTGTTCTAACAGAATACTAACTCAGCCTGTGTTCTAACAGAATGTGGATTCAGAACAAATATTACTAACTCAGTCTGTGTTCTAACAGAATGTGGACTCAGATTTTGTTCAAAAATTATTCAGCCTGTGTTCTAACAGAATGTGGATTCAGATCAAAAATTACTAACTCAGTCTGTGTTCTAACAGAATGTGGGTTCAGATCAAAAATTACTAACTCAGTCTGTGTTCTAACAGAATATGAACTCAGATTTTGTTCAAAAATTACTCAGTCTGTGTTCTAACAGAATATGGACTCAGTCTATATTTAAAGAATACTCACTCACCTCAGTATTCTAACAGAACACTCACGTAGCCAGTGTTCTAACAGAATACTAACTCAGCCTGTGTTCTAACAGAATGTGGACTCAGATTTTGTTCAAAAATTACTCAGTCTGTTTCTAACAGAATATGGTCTCAGTCTATGTTTAAAGAATACTCACTCAGCCAGTATTTTACCAGAGTATGGACTCAGCCTGTGTTCTAACAGAATACTCACACAGCCTGTGTTCTAACAGAATATGGACTCAGTCTATATTTAAAGAATACTCACTCACCTCAGTATTCTAACAGAACACTCACGTAGCCTGTGTTCTAACAGAACACTAACTCAGCCTGTTTTCTAACAGAATGTGGATTCAGATCAAAAATTACTAACGCAGTCTGTGTTCTAACAGAATATGGACTTAGATTTTGTTCAAAAATTACTCAGTCTGTGTTCTAACAGAATATGGACTCAGTCTATGTTTAAAGAATACTCACTCAGCCAATATTTTACCAGAGTATGGACTCAGCCTGTGTTCTAACAGAATACTCACACAGCCTGTGTTCTAACAGAATATGGACTCAGTCTATATTTAAAGAATACTCACTCACCTCAGTATTCCTACAGAACACTCACGTAGCCAGTGTTCTAACAGAATACTAACTCAGCCTGTGTTCTAACAGAATGTGGATTCAGATCAAATATTACTAACTCAGTCTGTGTTCTAACAGAATGTGGACTCAGATTTTGTTCAAAAATTACTCAGTCTGTGTTCTAACAGAATATGGACTAAGTCTATGTTTAAAGAATACTCACTCAGCTCAGTGTTCTAACATAACACTCACTTAGCCTGTGTTCTAACAGAATGTGGTTTCAGATCAAAAATTACTAACTCAGTCTGTATTCTAACAGAATGTGGACTCAGATTTTGTTCAAAAATTACTCAGTCTGTGTTCTAACAGAATATGGACTCAGTCTATGTTTAAAGAATACTCACTCAGCCAGTGTTCTACCAGAATATGGATTCAGACTATTTTCAAGAATACTCACTCAGCCTGTGTTCTAGCAGAACGCTCACTTAGCCTGTGTTCTAACAGAATGTGGACTCAGATATTGTTCAAAAAGTACTAACTCAGTCTGTGTTCTAACAGAATTTGGACGCAGTCTATGTTTAAAAAATACTCACTCACCTCAGTGTTCTAACAGAACACTCACGTAGCCTGTGTTCTAACAGAACACTAACTCAGCCTGTTTTCTAACAAAATGTGGATTCAGATCAAAAATTACTAACGCAGTCTGTGTTCTAACAGAATATGGACTTAGATTTTGTTCAAAAAGTACTCAGTCTGTGTTCTAACAGAATATGGACTCAGTCAATATTTAAAGAATACTCACTCAGCCAGTATTTTACCAGAGTATGGACTCAGCCTGTGTTCTAACAGAATACTCACACAGCCTGTGTTCTAACAGAATATGTACTCAGTCTATATTTAAAGAATACTCACTCACCTCAGTATTCTAACAGAACACTCACGTAGCCAGTGTTCTAACAGAATACTAACTCAGCCTGTGTTCTAACAGAATGTGGACTCAGATTTTGTTCAAAAATTACTCAGTCTGTTTCTAACAGAATATGGACTCAGTCTATGTTTAAAGAATACTCACACAGCCAGTGTTCTACCAGAATATGGATTCAAACTATTTTCAAGAATACTCACTCAGGCTGTGTTCTAGCAGAACGCTCACTTAGCCTGTGTTCTAACAGAATGTGGACTCAGATATTGTTCAAAAATTACTAACTCAGTCTGAATTCTAACAGAATTTGGACGCAGTCTATGTTTAAAAAATACTCACACACCTCAGTGTTCTAACAGAACACTCACATAGCCTGTGTTCTAACAGAACACTAACTCAGCCTGTTTTCTAACAAAATGTGGATTCAGATCAAAAATTACTAACTCAGTCTGTGTTCTAACAGAATGTGGGTTCAGATCAAAAATTACTAACTCAGTCTGTGTTCTAACAGAATATGAACTCAGATTTTGTTCAAAAATTACTCAGTCTGTGTTCTAACAGAATATGGACTCAGTCTATGTTTAAAGAATACTCACTCAGCCAGTGTTCTACCAGAATATGGATTCAGACTATTTTCAAGAATACTCACTCAGCCTGTGTTCTAGCAGAACGCTCACTTAGCCTGTGTTCTAACAGAATGTGGACTCAGATATTGTTCAAAAATTACTAACTCAGTCTGTGTTCTAACAGAATTTGGACGCAGTCTATGTTTAAAAAATACTCACTCACCTCAGTGTTCTAACAGAACACTCAAGTAGCCTGTGTTCTAACAGAACACTAACTCAGCCTGTTTTCTAACAAAATGTGGATTCAGATAAAAAATTACTAACGCAGTCTGTGTTCTAACAGAATATGGACTTAGATTTTGTTCAAAAATTACACAGTCTGTGTTCTAACAGAATATGGACTCAGTCTATGTTTAAAGAATACTCACTCAGCCAGTATTTTACCAGAGTATGGACTCAGCCTGTGTTCTAACAGAATACTCACACAGCCTGTGTTCTAACAGAATATGTATTCAGTCTATATTTAAAGAATACTCACTCACCTCAGTATTCTAACAGAACACTCACGTAGCCAGTGTTCTAACAGAATACTAACTCAGCCTGTGTTCTAACAGAATGTGGATTCAGATCAAAAATTACTAACTCAGTCTGTGTTCTAACAGAATGTGGACTCAGATTTTGTTCAAAAATTACTCAGTCTGTTTCTAACAGAATATGGACTCAGTCTATGTTTAAAGAATACTCACTCAGCCAGTATTTTACCAGAGTATGGACTCAGCCTGTGTTCTAACAGAATACTCACACAGCCTGTGTTCTAACAGAATATGTATTCAGTCTATATTTAAAGAATACTCACTCACCTCAGTATTCTAACAGAACACTCACGTAGCCAGTGTTCTAACAGAATACTAACTCAGCCTGTGTTCTAACAGAATGTGGATTCAGATCAAAAATTACTAACTCAGTCTGTGTTCTAACAGAATGTGGACTCAGATTTTGTTCAAAAATTACTCAGTCTTTTTCTAACAGAATATGGACTCAGTCTATGTTTAAAGAATACTCACTCAGCCAGTATTTTACCAGAGTGTGGACTCAGCCTGTGTTCTAACATAATACTCACACAGCCTGTGTTCTAACAGAATATGGACTCAGTCTATATTTAAAGAATACTCACTCACCTCAGTATTCCTACAGAACACTCACGTAGCCAGTGTTCTAACAGAATACTAACTCAGCCTGTGTTCTAACAAAATGTGGATTCAGATCAAATATTACTAACTCAGTCTGTGTTCTAACAGAATGTGGACTCAGATTTTGTTCAAAACTTACTCAGTCTGTTTCTAACAGAATATGGACTCAGTCTATGTTTAAAGAATACTCACTCAGGCAGTATTTTACCAGAGTATGGACTCAGCCTGTGTTCTAACAGAATACTCACACAGCCTGTGTTCTAACAGAATATGGACTCAGTCTATATTTAAAGAATACTCACTCACCTCAGTATTCCAACAGAACACTCATGTAGCCAGTGTTCTAACAGAATACTAACTCAGCCTGTGTTCTAACAGAATGTGGATTCAGATCAAATATTACTAACTCAGTCTGTGTTCTAACAGAATGTGGACTCAGATTTTGTTCAAAAATTATTCAGCCTGTGTTCTAACAGAATGTGGATTCAGATCAAAAATTACTAACTCAGTCTGTGTTCTAACAGAATGTGGGTTCAGATCAAAAATTACTAACTCAGTCTGTGTTCTAACAGAATATGAACTCAGATTTTGTTCAAAAATTACTCAGTCTGTGTTCTAACAGAATATGGACTCAGTCTATATTTAAAGAATACTCACTCACCTCAGTATTCTAACAGAACACTCACGTAGCCAGTGTTCTAACAGAATACTAACTCATCCTGTGTTCTAACAGAATGTGGATTCAGATCAAAAATTACTAACTCAGTCTGTGTTCTAACAGAATGTGGACTCAGATTTTGTTCAAAAATTACTCAGTCTGTTTCTAACAGAATATGGTCTCAGTCTATGTTTAAAGAATACTCACTCAGCCAGTATTTTACCAGACTATGGACTCAGCCTGTGTTCTAACAGAATACTCACACAGCCTGTGTTCTAACAGAATATGGACTCAGTCTATATTTAAAGAATACTCACTCACCTCAGTATTCCAACAGAACACTCATGTAGCCAGTGTTCTAACAGAATACTAACTCAGCCTGTGTTCTATCAGAATGTGGATTCAGATCAAATATTACTAACTCAGTCTGTGTTCTAACAGAATGTGGACTCAGATTTTGTTCAAAAATTATTCACCCTGTGTTCTAACAGAATGTGGATTCAGATCAAAAATTACTAACTCAGTCTGTGTTGTAACAGAATATGGACTCAGTCTATGTTTAAAGAATACTCACTCAGCCAGTATTTTACCAGAGTATGGACTCAGCCTGTGTTCTAACAGAATACTCACACAGCCTGTGTTCTAACAGAATATAGACTCAGTCTATATTTAAAGAATACTCACTCACCTCAGTATTCTAACAGAACACTCACGTAGCCAGTGTTCTAACAGAATACTAACTCAGCCTGTGTTCTAACAGAATGTGGATTCAGATCAAAAATTAATAACTCAGTCTGTGTTCTAACAGAATGTGGACTCAGATTTTGTTCAAAAATTACTCAGTCTGTTTCTAACAGAATATGGACTCAGTCTATGTTTAAAGAATACTCACTCAGCCAGTATTTTACCAGAGTATGGACTCAGCCTGTGTTCTAACAGAATACTCACACAGCCTGTGTTCTAACAGAATATGGACTCAGTCTATATTTAAAGAATACTCACTCACCTCAGTATTCTAACAGAACACTCACGTAGCCTGTGTTCTAACAGAACACTAACTCAGCCTGTTTTCTAACAGAATGTGGATTCAGATCAAAAATTACTAACGCAGTCTGTGTTCTAACAGAATATGGACTTAGATTTTGTTCAAAAATTACTCAGTCTGTGTTCTAACAGAATATGGACTCAGTCTATGTTTAAAGAATACTCACTCAGCCAATATTTTACCAGAGTATGGACTCAGCCTGTGTTCTAACAGAATACTCACACAGCCTGTGTTCTAACAGAATATGTACTCAGTCTATATTTAAAGAATACTCACTCACCTCAGTATTCTAACAGAACACTCACGTAGCCAGTGTTCTAACAGAATACTAACTCAGCCTGTGTTCTAACAGAATGTGGACTCAGATTTTGTTCAAAAATTACTCAGTCTGTGTTCTAACAGAATATGGACTCACTCTATATTTAAAGAATACTCACTCAGCCAATATTTTACCAGAGTATGGACTCAGCCTGTGTTCTAACAGAATACTCACACAGCCTGTGTTCTAACAGAATATGGACTCAGTCTATATTTAAAGAATACTCACTCACCTCAGTATTCCTACAGAACACTCACGTAGCCAGTGTTCTAACAGAATACTAACTCAGCCTGTGTTCTAACAGAATGTGGATTCAGATCAAATATTACTAACTCAGTCTGTGTTCTAACAGAATGTGGACTCAGATTTTGTTCAAAAATTATTCAGCCTGTGTTCTAACAGAATGTGGATTCAGATCAAAAATTACTAACTCAGTCTGTGTTCTAACAGAATATGAACTCAGATTTTGTTCAAAAATTACTCAGTCTGTGTTCTAACAGAATATGGACTCAGTCTATATTTAAAGAATACTCACTCACCTCAGTATTCTAACAGAACACTCACGTAGCCAGTGTTCTAACAGAATACTAACTCATCATGTGTTCTAACAGAATGTGGATTCAGATCAAAAATTACTAACTCAGTCTGTGTTCTAACAGAATATGGACTAAGTCTATGTTTAAAGAATACTCACTCAGCTCAGTGTTCTAACATAACACTCACTTAGCCTGTGTTCTAACAGAATGTGGGTTCAGATCAAAAATTACTAACTCAGTCTGTGTTCTAACAGAATATGAACTCAGATTTTGTTCAAAAATTACTCAGTCTGTGTTCTAACAGAATATGGACTCAGTCTATGTTTAAAGAATACTCACTCAGCCAGTGTTCTACCAGAATATGGATTCAGACTATTTTCAAGAATACTCACTCAGCCTGTGTTCTAGCAGAACGCTCACTTAGCCTGTGTTCTAACAGAATGTGGACTCAGATATTGTACAAAATTACTAACTCAGTCTGTGTTCTAACAGAATTTGGACGCAGTCTATGTTTAAAAAATACTCACTCACCTCAGTGTTCTAACAGAACACTCACGTAGCCTGTGTTCTAACAGAACACTAACTCAGCCTGTTTTCTAACAAAATGTGGATTCAGATCAAAAATTACTAACGCAGTCTGTGTTCTAACAGAATATGGACTTAGATTTTGTTCAAAAATTACTCAGTCTGTGTTCTAACAGAATATGGACTCAGTCTATATTTAAAGAATACTCACTCACCTCAGTATTCTAACAGAACACTCACGTAGCCAGTGTTCTAACAGAATACTAACTCAGCCTGTGTTCTAACATAATGTGGATTCAGATCAAAAATTACTAACTCAGTCTGTGTTCTAACAGAATGTGGACTCAGATTTTGTTCAAAACTTACTCAGTCTGTTTCTAACAAAATATGGACTCAGTCTATGTTTAATGAATACTCACTCAGCCAGTATTTTACCAGAGTATGGACTCAGCCTGTGTTCTAACAGAATACTCACACAGCCTGTGTTCTAACAGAATATGGACTCAGTCTATATTTAAAGAATACTGACTCACCTCAGTATTCCAACAGAACACTCACGTAGCCAGTGTCCTAACAGAATACTAACTCAGCCTGTGTTCTAACAGAATGTGCATTCAGATCAAATATTAATAACTCAGTCTGTGTTCTAACAGAATGTGGACTCAGATTTTGTTCAAAAATTACTCAGTCTGTGTTCTAACAGAATATGGACTAAGTCTATGTTTAAAGAATACTCACTCAGCTCAGTGTTCTAACATAACACTCACTTAGCCTGTGTTCTAACAGAATGTGGGTTCAGATCAAAAATTACTAACTCAGTCTGTGTTCTAACAGAATATGAACTCAGATTTTGTTCAAAAATTACTCAGTCTGTGTTCTAACAGAATATGGACTCAGTCTATGTTTAAAGAATACTCACTCAGCCAGTGTTCTACCAGAATATGGATTCAGACTATTTTCAAGAATACTCACTCAGCCTGTGTTCTAGCAGAACGCTCACTTAGCCTGTGTTCTAACAGAATGTGGACTCAGATATTGTTCAAAAATTACTAACTCAGTCTGTGTTCTAACAGAATTTGGACGCAGTCTATGTTTAAAAAATACTCACTCACCTCAGTGTTCTAACAGAACACTCACGTAGCCTGTGTTCTAACAGAACACTAACTCAGCCTGTTTTCTAACAAAATGTGGATTCAGATAAAAAATTACTAACGCAGTCTGTGTTCTAACAGAATATGGACTTAGATTTTGTTCAAAAATTACTCAGTCTGTGTTCTAACAGAATATGGACTCAGTCTATGTTTAAAGAATACTCACTCAGCCAGTATTTTACCAGAGTATGGACTCAGCCTGTGTTCTAACAGAACACTCACACAGCCTGTGTTCTAACAGAATATGTACTCAGTCTATATTTAAAGAATACTCACTCACCTCAGTATTCTAACAGAACACTCACGTAGCCAGTGTTCTAACAGAATACTAACTCAGCCTGTGTTCTAACAGAATGTGGACTCAGATTTTGTTCAAAAATTACTCAGTCTGTTTCTAACAGAATATGGACTCAGTCTATGTTTAAAGAATACTCACACAGCCAGTGTTCTACCAGAATATGGATTCAAACTATTTTCAAGAATACTCACTCAGGCTGTGTTCTAGCAGAACGCTCACTTAGCCTGTGTTCTAACAGAATGTGGACTCAGATATTGTTCAAAAATTACTAACTCAGTCTGAATTCTAACAGAATTTGGACGCAGTCTATGTTTAAAAAATACTCACACACCTCAGTGTTCTAACAGAACACTCACATAGCCTGTGTTCTAACAGAACACTAACTCAGCCTGTTTTCTAACAAAATGTGGATTCAGATCAAAAATTACTAACTCAGTCTGTGTTCTAACAGAATGTGGGTTCAGATCAAAAATTACTAACTCAGTCTGTGTTCTAACAGAATATGAACTCAGATTTTGTTCAAAAATTACTCAGTCTGTGTTCTAACAGAATATGGACTCAGTCTATGTTTAAAGAATACTCACTCAGCCAGTGTTCTACCAGAATATGGATTCAGACTATTTTCAAGAATACTCACTCAGCCTGTATTCTAGCTGAACGCTCACTTAGCCTGTGTTCTAACAGAATGTGGACTCAGATATTGTTCAAAAATTACTAACTCAGTCTGTGTTCTAACAGAATTTGGACGCAGTCTATGTTTAAAAAATACTAACTCACCTCAGTGTTCTAACAGAACACTCACGTAGCCTGTGTTCTAACAGAACACTAACTCAGCCTGTTTTCTAACAAAATGTGGATTCAGATAAAAAATTACTAACGCAGTCTGTGTTCTAACAGAATATGGACTTAGATTTTGTTCAAAAATTACTCAGTCTGTGTTCTAACAGAATATGGACTCAGTCTATGTTTAAAGAATACTCACTCAGCCAGTATTTTACCAGAGTATGGACTCAGCCTGTGTTCTAACAGAATACTCACACAGCCTGTGTTCTAACAGAATATGTATTCAGTCTATATTTAAAGAATACTCACTCACCTCAGTATTCTAACAGAACACTCACGTAGCCAGTGTTCTAACAGAATACTAACTCAGCCTGTGTTCTAACAGAATGTGGATTCAGATCAAAAATTGCTAACTCAGTCTGTGTTCTAACAGAATGTGGACTCAGATTTTGTTCAAAAATTACTCAGTCTGTTTCTAACAGAATATGGACTCAGTCTATGTTTAAAGAATACTCACTCAGCCAGTATTTTACCAGAGTATGGACTCAGCCTGTGTTCTAACAGAATACTCACACAGCCTGTGTTCTAACAGAATATGTATTCAGTCTATATTTAAAGAATACTCACTCACCTCAGTATTCTAACAGAACACTCACGTAGCCAGTGTTCTAACAGAATACTAACTCAGCCTGTGTTCTAACAGAATGTGGATTCAGATCAAAAATTACTAACTCAGTCTGTGTTCTAACAGAATGTGGACTCAGATTTTGTTCAAAAATTACTCAGTCTTTTTCTAACAGAATATGGACTCAGTCTATGTTTAAAGAATACTCACTCAGCCAGTATTTTACCAGAGTGTGGACTCAGCCTGTGTTCTAACAGAATACTCACACAGCCTGTGTTCTAACAGAATATGGACTCAGTCTATATTTAAAGAATACTCACTCACCTCAGTATTCCTACAGAACACTCACGTAGCCAGTGTTCTAACAGAATACTAACTCAGCCTGTGTTCTAACAAAATGTGGATTCAGATCAAATATTACTAACTCAGTCTGTGTTCTAACAGAATGTGGACTCAGATTTTGTTCAAAACTTACTCAGTCTGTTTCTAACAGAATATGGACTCAGTCTATGTTTAAAGAATACTCACTCAGGCAGTATTTTACCAGAGTATGGACTCAGCCTGTGTTCTAACAGAATACTCACACAGCCTGTGTTCTAACAGAATATGGACTCAGTCTATATTTAAAGAATACTCACTCACCTCAGTATTCCAACAGAACACTCATGTAGCCAGTGTTCTAACAGAATACTAACTCAGCCTGTGTTCTAACAGAATGTGGATTCAGATCAAAAATTACTAACTCAGTCTGTGTTCTAACAGAATGTGGGTTCAGATCAAAAATTACTAACTCAGTCTGTGTTCTAACAGAATATGAACTCAGATTTTGTTCAAAAATTACTCAGTCTGTGTTCTAACAGAATATGGACTCAGTCTATATTTAAAGAATACTCACTCACCTCAGTATTCTAACAGAACACTCACGTAGCCAGTGTTCTAACAGAATACTAACTCATCCTGTGTTCTAACAGAATGTGGATTCAGATCAAAAATTACTAACTCAGTCTGTGTTCTAACAGAATGTGGACTCAGATTTTGTTCAAAAATTACTCAGTCTGTTTCTAACAGAATATGGTCTCAGTCTATGTTTAAAGAATACTCACTCAGCCAGTATTTTACCAGACTATGGACTCAGCCTGTGTTCTAACAGAATACTCACACAGCCTGTGTTCTAACAGAATATGGACTCAGTCTATATTTAAAGAATACTCACTCACCTCAGTATTCCAACAGAACACTCATGTAGCCAGTGTTCTAACAGAATACTAACTCAGCCTGTGTTCTATCAGAATGTGGATTCAGATCAAATATTACTAACTCAGTCTGTGTTCTAACAGAATGTGGACTCAGATTTTGTTCAAAAATTATTCAGCCTGTGTTCTAACAGAATGTGGATTCAGATCAAAAATTACTAACTCAGTCTGTGTTGTAACAGAATATGGACTCAGTCTATGTTTAAAGAATACTCACTCAGCCAGTATTTTACCAGAGTATGGACTCAGCCTGTGTTCTAACAGAATACTCACACAGCCTGTGTTCTAACAGAATATGGACTCAGTCTATATTTAAAGAATACTCACTCACCTCAGTATTCTAACAGAACACTCACGTAGCCAGTGTTCTAACAGAATACTAACTCAGCCTGTGTTCTAACAGAATGTGGATTCAGATCAAAAATTACTAACTCAGTCTGTGTTCTAACAGAATGTGGACTCAGATTTTGTTCAAAAATTACTCAGTCTGTTTCTAACAGAATATGGACTCAGTCTATGTTTAAAGAATACTCACTCAGCCAGTATTTTACCAGAGTATGGACTCAGCCTGTGTTCTAACAGAATACTCACACAGCCTGTGTTCTAACAGAATATGGACTCAGTCTATATTTAAAGAATACTCACTCACCTCAGTATTCTAACAGAACACTCACGTAGCCTGTGTTCTAACAGAATACTAACTCAGCCTGTGTTCTAACAGAATGTGGACTCAGATTTTGTTCAAAAATTACTCAGTCTGTTTCTAACAGAATATGGACTCAGTCTATGTTTAAAGAATACTCACTCAACCAGTATTTTACCAGAGTATGGACTCAGCCTGTGTTCTAACAGAATACTCACACAGCCTGTGTTCTAACAGAATATGGACTCAGTCTATATTTAAAGAATACTCACTCACCTCAGTATTCCAACAGAACACTCACGTAGCCGGTGTTCTAACAGAATACTAACTCAGCCTGTGTTCTAACAAAATGTGGATTCAGATCAAATATTACTAACTCAGTCTGTGTTCTAACAGAATGTGGACTCAGATTTTGTTCAAAACTTACTCAGTCTGTTTCTAACAGAATATGGACTCAGTCTATGTTTAAAGAATACTCACTCAGGCAGTATTTTACCAGAGTATGGACTCAGCCTGTGTTCTAACAGAATACTCACACAGCCTGTGTTCTAACAGAATATGGACTCAGTCTATATTTAAAGAATACTCACTCACCTCAGTATTCCAACAGAACACTCATGTAGCCAGTGTTCTAACAGAATACTAACTCAGCCTGTGTTCTAACAGAATGTGGATTCAGATCAAATATTACTAACTCAGTCTGTGTTCTAACAGAATGTGGACTCAGATTTTGTTCAAAAATTATTCAGCCTGTGTTCTAACAGAATGTGGATTCAGATCAAAAATTACTAACTCAGTCTGTGTTCTAACAGAATGTGGGTTCAGATCAAAAATTACTAACTCAGTCTGTGTTCTAACAGAATATGAACTCAGATTTTGTTCAAAAATTACTCAGTCTGTGTTCTAACAGAATATGGACTCAGTCTATATTTAAAGAATACTCACTCACCTCAGTATTCTAACAGAACACTCACGTAGCCAGTGTTCTAACAGAATACTAACTCATCCTGTGTTCTAACAGAATGTGGATTCAGATCAAAAATTACTAACTCAGTCTGTGTTCTAACAGAATATGGACTAAGTCTATGTTTAAAGAATACTCACTCAGCTCAGTGTTCTAACATAACACTCACTTAGCCTGTGTTCTAACAGAATGTGGGTTCAGATCAAAAATTACTAACTCAGTCTGTGTTCTAACAGAATATGAACTCAGATTTTTTTCAAAAATTACTCAGTCTGTGTTCTAACAGAATATGGACTCAGTCTATGTTTAAAGAATACTCACTCAGCCAGTGTTCTACCAGAATATGGATTCAGACTATTTTCAAGAATACTCACTCAGCCTGTGTTCTAGCAGAACGCTCACTTAGCCTGTGTTCTAACAGAATGTGGACTCAGATATTGTAGAAAATTACTAACTCAGTCTGTGTTCTAACAGAATTTGGACGCAGTCTATGTTTAAAAAATACTCACTCACCTCAGTGTTCTAACAGAACACTCACGTAGCCTGTGTTCTAACAGAACACTAACTCAGCCTGTTTTCTAACAAAATGTGGATTCAGATCAAAAATTACTAACGCAGTCTGTGTTCTAACAGAATATGGACTTAGATTTTGTTCAAAAATTACTCAGTCTGTGTTCTAACAGAATATGGACTCAGTCTATATTTAAAGAATACTCACTCACCTCAGTATTCTAACAGAACACTCACGTAGCCAGTGTTCTAACAGAATACTAACTCAGCCTGTGTTCTAACATAATGTGGATTCAGATCAAAAATTACTAACTCAGTCTGTGTTCTAACAGAATGTGGACTCAGATTTTGTTCAAAACTTACTCAGTCTGTTTCTAACAAAATATGGACTCAGTCTATGTTTAAAGAATACTCACTCAGCCAGTATTTTACCAGAGTATGGACTCAGCCTGTGTTCTAACAGAATACTCACACAGCCTGTGTTCTAACAGAATATGGACTCAGTCTATATTTAAAGAATACTGACTCACCTCAGTATTCCAACAGAACACTCACGTAGCCAGTGTCCTAACAGAATACTAACTCAGCCTGTGTTCTAACAGAATGTGCATTCAGATCAAATATTAATAACTCAGTCTGTGTTCTAACAGAATGTGGACTCAGATTTTGTTCAAAAATTACTCAGTCTGTGTTCTAACAGAATATGGACTAAGTCTATGTTTAAAGAATACTCACTCAGCTCAGTGTTCTAACATAACACTCACTTAGCCTGTGTTCTAACAGAATGTGGGTTCAGATCAAAAATTACTAACTCAGTCTGTGTTCTAACAGAATATGAACTCAGATTTTGTTCAAAAATTACTCAGTCTGTGTTCTAACAGAATATGGACTCAGTCTATGTTTAAAGAATACTCACTCAGCCAGTGTTCTACCAGAATATGGATTCAGACTATTTTCAAGAATACTCACTCAGCCTATGTTCTAGCAGAACGCTCACTTAGCCTGTGTTCTAACAGAATGTGGACTCAGATATTGTTCAAAAATTACTAACTCAGTCTGTGTTCTAACAGAATATGGACTCAGTCTATATTTAAAGAATACTCACTCACCTCAGTATTCCTACAGAACACTCACGTAGCCAGTGTTCTAACAGAATACTAACTCAGCCTGTGTTCTAACAGAATGTGGATTCAGAACAAATATTACTAACTCAGTCTGTGTTCTAACAGAATGTGGATTCAGATCAAAAATTACTAACTCAGTCTGTGTTCTAACAGAATGTGGGTTCAGATCAAAAATTACTAACTCAGTCTGTGTTCTAACAGAATATGAACTCAGATTTTGTTCAAAAATTACTCAGTCTGTGTTCTAACAGAATATGGACTCAGTCTATATTTAAAGAATACTCACTCACCTCAGTATTCTAACAGAACACTCACGTAGCCAGTGTTCTAACAGAATACTAACTCATCCTGTGTTCTAACAGAATGTGGATTCAGATCAAAAATTACTAACTCAGTCTGTGTTCTAACAGAATGTGGACTCAGATTTTGTTCAAAAATTACTCAGTCTGTTTCTAACAGAATATGGTCTCAGTCTATGTTTAAAGAATACTCACTCAGCCAGTATTTTACCAGAGTATGGTCTCAGCCTGTGTTCTAACAGAATACTCACACAGCCTGTGTTCTAACAGAATATGTACTCAGTCTATATTTAAAGAATACTCACTCACCTCAGTATTCTAACAGAACACTCACGTAGCCAGTGTTCTAACAGAATACTAACTCAGCCTGTGTTCTAACAGAATGTGGATTCAGATCAAAAATTACTAACTCAGTCTGTGTTCTAACAGAATGTGGACTCAGATTTTGTTCAAAAATTACTCAGTCTGTTAATAACAGAATATGGTCTCAGTCTATGTTTAAAGAATACTCACTCAGCCAGTATTTTACCAGAGTATGGACTCAGCCTGTGTTCTAACAGAATACTCACACAGACTGTGTTCTAACAGAATATGGACTCAGTCTATATTTAAAGAATACACACTCACCTCAGTATTCCAACAGAACACTCATGTAGCCAGTGTTCTAACAGAATACTAACTCAGCCTGTGTTTTAACAAAATGTGGATTCAGATCAAATATTACTAACTCAGTCTGTGTTCTAACAGAATGTGGACTCAGATTTTGTTCAAAAATTATTCAGCCTGTGTTCTAACAGAATGTGTATTCAGATCAAAAATTACTAACTCAGTCTGTGTTCTAACAGAATGTGGGTTCAGATCAAAAATTACTAACTCAGTCTGTGTTCTAACAGAATATGAACTCAGATTTTGTTCAAAAATTACTCAGTCTGTGTTCTAACAGAATATGGACTCAGTCTATATTTAAAGAATACTCACTCACCTCAGTATTCTAACAGAACACTCACGTAGCCAGTGTTCTAACAGAATACTAACTCATCCTGTGTTCTAACAGAATGTGGATTCAGATCAAAAATTACTAACTCAGTCTGTGTTCTAACAGAATGTGGACTCAGATTTTGTTTAAAAATTACTCAGTCTGTTTCTAACAGAATATGGTCTCAGTCTATGTTTAAAGAATACTCACTCAGCCAGTATTTTACCAGAGTATGGACTCAGCCTGTGTTCTAACAGAATACTCACACAGCCTGTGTTCTAACAGAATATGGACTCAGTCTATATTTAAAGAATACTCACTCACCTCAGTATTCCAACAGAACACTCATGTAGCCAGTGTTCTAACAGAATACTAACTCAGCCTGTGTTCTAACAGAATGTGGATTCAGATCAAATATTACTAACTCAGTCTGTGTTCTAACAGAATGTGGACTCAGATTTTGTTCAAAAATTATTCAGCCTGTGTTCTAACAGAATTTGGATTCAGATCAAAAATTACTAACTCAGTCTGTGTTCTAACAGAATGTGGGTTCAGATCAAAAATTACTAACTCAGTCTGTGTTCTAACAGAATATGAACTCAGATTTTGTTCAAAAATTACTCAGTCTGTGTTCTAACAGAATATGGACTCAGTCTATATTTAAAGAATACTCACTCACCTCAGTATTCTAACAGAACACTCACGTAGCCAGTGTTCTAACAGAATACTAACTCATCCTGTGTTCTAACAGAATGTGGATTCAGATCAAAAATTACTAACTCAGTCTGTGTTCTAACAGAATGTGGACTCAGATTTTGTTTAAAAATTACTCAGTCTGTTTCTAACAGAATATGGTCTCAGTCTATGTTTAAAGAATACTCACTCAGCCAGTATTTTACCAGAGTATGGACTCAGCCTGTGTTCTAACAGAATACTCACACAGCCTGTGTTCTAACAGAATATGGACTCAGTCTATATTTAAAGAATACTCACTCACCTCAGTATTCCAACAGAACACTCATGTAGCCAGTGTTCTAACAGAATACTAACTCAGCCTGTGTTCTAACAGAATGTGGATTCAGAACAAATATTACTAACTCAGTCTGTGTTCTAACAGAATGTGGACTCAGATTTTGTTCAAAAATTATTCAGCCTGTGTTCTAACAGAATTTGGATTCAGATCAAAAATTACTAACTCAGTCTGTGTTCTAACAGAATGTGGGTTCAGATCAAAAATTACTAACTCAGTCTGTGTTCTAAGAGAATATGAACTCAGATTTTGTTCAAAAATTACTCAGTCTGTGTTCTAACAGAATATGGACTCAGTCTATATTTAAAGAATACTCACTCACCTCAGTATTCTAACAGAACACTCACGTAGCCAGTGTTCTAACAGAATACTAACTCATCCTGTGTTCTAACAGAATGTGGATTCAGATCAAAAATTACTAACTCAGTCTGTGTTCTAACAGAATGTGGACTCAGATTTTGTTTAAAAATTACTCAGTCTGTTTCTAACAGAATATGGTCTCAGTCTATGTTTAAAGAATACTCACTCAGCCAGTATTTTACCAGAGTATGGACTCAGCCTGTGTTCTAACAGAATACTCACACAGCCTGTGTTCTAACAGAATATGGACTCAATCTATATTTAAATAATATTCACTCACCTCAGTATTCCTACAGAACACTCACGTAGCCAGTGTTCTAACAGAATACTAACTCAGCCTGTGTTCTAACAGAATGTGGATTCAGATCAAATATTACTAACTCAGTCTGTGTTCTAACAGAATGTGGACTCAGATTTTGTTCAAAAATTACTCAGTCTGTGTTCTAACAGAATATGGACTAAGTCTATGTTTAAAGAATACTCACTCAGCTCAGTGTTCTAACATAACACTCACTTAGCCTGTGTTCTAACAGAATGTGGGTTCAGATCAAAAATTACTAACTCAGTCTGTGTTCTAACAGAATATGAACTCAGATTTTGTTCAAAAATTACTCAGTCTGTGTTCTAACAGAATATGGACTCAGTCTATGTTTAAAGAATACTCACTCAGCCAGTGTTCTACCAGAATATGGATTCAGACTATTTTCAAGAATACTCACTCAGCCTATGTTCTAGCAGAACGCTCACTTAGCCTGTGTTCTAACAGAATGTGGACTCAGATATTGTTCAAAAATTACTAACTCAGTCTGTGTTCTAACAGAATTTGGATGCAGTCTATGTTTAAAAAATACTCACTCACCTCAGTGTTCTAACAGAACACTCACGTAGCCTGTGTTCTAACAGAACACTAACTCAGCCTGTTTTCTAAAAAAATGTGGATTCAGATAAAAAATTACTAACGCAGTCTGTGTTCTAACAGAATATGGACTTAGATTTTGTTCAAAAATTACTCAGTCTGTGTTCTAACAGAATATGGACTCAGTCTATGTTTAAAGAATACTCACTCAGCCAGTATTTTACCAGAGTATGGACTCAGCCTGTGTTCTAACAGAATACTCACACAGCCTGTGTTCTAACAGAATATGGACTCAGTCTATATTTAAAGAATACTCACTCACCTCAGTATTCTAACAGAACACTCACGTAGCCAGTGTTCAAACAGAATACTAACTCAGCCTGTGTTCTAACAGAATGTGGATTCAGATCAAAAATTACTAACTCAGTCTGTGTTCTAACAGAATGTGGACTCAGATTTTGTTCAAAAATTACTCAGTCTGTTTCTAACAGAATATGGTCTCAGTCTATGTTTAAAGAATACTCACTCAGCCAGTATTTTACCAGAGTGTGGACTCAGCCTGTGTTCTAACAGAATACTCACACAGCCTGCGTTCTAACAGAATATGGACTCAGTCTATATTTAAAGAATACTCACTCACCTCAGTATTCTAACAGAACACTCACGTAGCCTGTGTTCTAACAGAACACTAACTCAGCCTGTTTTCTAACAGAATGTGGATTCAGATCAAAAATTACTAACGAAGTCTGTGTTCTAACAGAATATGGACTTAGATTTTGTTCAAAAATTACTCAGTCTGTGTTCTAACAGAATATGGACTCAGTCTATGTTTAAAGAATACTCACTCAGCCAATATTTTACCAGAGTATGGACTCAGCCTGTGTTCTAACACAATACTCACACAGCCTGTGTTCTAACAGAATATGGACTCTGTCTATATTTAAAGAATACTCACTCACCTCAGTATTCCAACAGAACACTCACGTAGCCGGTGTTCTAACAGAATACTAACTCAGCCTGTGTTCTAACAGAATGTGGATTCAGATCAAATATTACTAACTCAGTCTGTGTTCTAACAGAATGTGGACTCAGATTTTGTTCAAAAATTATTCAGCCTGTGTTCTAACAGAATTTGGATTCAGATCAAAAATTACTAACTCAGTCTGTGTTCTAACAGAATGTGGGTTCAGATCAAAAATTACTAACTCAGTCTGTGTTCTAACAGAATATGAACTCAGATTTTGTTCAAAAATTACTCAGTCTGTGTTCTAACAGAATATGGACTCAGTCTATATTTAAAGAATACTCACTCACCTCAGTATTCTAACAGAACACTCACGTAGCCAGTGTTCTAACAGAATACTAACTCATCCTGTGTTCTAACAGAATGTGGATTCAGATCAAAAATTACTAACTCAGTCTGTGTTCTAACAGAATGTGGACTCAGATTTTGTTCAAAAATTACTCAGTCTTTTTCTAACAGAATATGGTCTCAGTCTATGTTTAAAGAATACTCACTCAGCCAGTATTTTACCAGAGTATGGACTCAGCCTGTGTTCTAACAGAATACTCACACAGCCTGTGTTCTAACAGAATATGGACTCAGTCTATATTTAAAGAATACTCACTCACCTCAGTATTCCAACAGAACACTCATGTAGCCAGTGTTCTAACAGAATACTAACTCAGCCTGTGTTCTAACAGAATGTGGATTCAGATCAAATATTACTAACTCAGTCTGTGTTCTAACAGAATGTGGACTCAGATTTTGTTCAAAAATTATTCAGCCTGTGTTCTAACAGAATGTGTATTCAGATCAAAAATTACTAACTCAGTCTGTGTTCTAACAGAATGTGGGTTCAGATCAAAAATTACTAACTCAGTCTGTGTTCTAACAGAATATGAACTCAGATTTTGTTCAAAAATTACACAGTCTGTGTTCTAACAGAATATGGACTCAGTCTATATTTAAAGAATACTCACTCACCTCAGTATTCTAACAGAACACTCACGTAGCCAGTGTTCTAACAGAATACTAACTCATCCTGTGTTCTAACAGAATGTGGATTCAGATCAAAAATTACTAACTCAGTCTGTGTTCTAACAGAATGTGGACTCAGATTTTGTTTAAAAATTACTCAGTCTGTTTCTGACAGAATATGGTCTCAGTCTATGTTTAAAGAATACTCACTCAGCCAGTATTTTACCAGAGTATGGACTCAGCCTGTGTTCTAACAGAATACTCACACAGCCTGTGTTCTAACAGAATATGGACTCAATCTATATTTAAAGAATATTCACTCACCTCAGTATTCCTACAGAACACTCACGTAGCCAGTGTTCTAACAGAATACTAACTCAGCCTGTGTTCTAACAGAATGTGGATTCAGATCAAATATTACTAACTCAGTCTGTGTTCTAACAGAATGTGGACTGAGATTTTGTTCAAAAATTACTCAGTCTGTGTTCTAACAGAATATGGACTAAGTCTATGTTTAAAGAATACTCACTCAGCTCAGTGTTCTAACATAACACTCACTTAGCCTGTGTTCTAACAGAATGTGGGTTCAGATCAAAAATTACTAACTCAGTCTGTGTTCTAACAGAATATGAACTCAGATTTTGTTCAAAAATTACTCAGTCTGTGTTCTAACAGAATATGGACTCAGTCTATGTTTAAAGAATACTCACTCAGCCAGTGTTCTACCAGAATATGGATTCAGACTATTTTCAAGAATACTCACTCAGCCTATGTTCTAGCAGAACGCTCACTTAGCCTGTGTTCTAACAGAATGTGGACTCAGATATTGTTCAAAAATTACTAACTCAGTCTGTGTTCTAACAGAATTTGGATGCAGTCTATGTTTAAAAAATACTCACTCACCTCAGTGTTCTAACAGAACACTCACGTAGCCTGTGTTCTAACAGAACACTAACTCAGCCTGTTTTCTAAAAAAATGTGGATTCAGATCAAAAATTACTAACTCAGTCTGTGTTCTAACAGAATGTGGACTCAGATTTTGTTCAAAAATTACTCAGTCTTTTTCTAACAGAATATGGTCTCAGTCTATGTTTAAAGAATACTCACTCAGCCAGTATTTTACCAGAGTATGGACTCAGCCTGTGTTCTAACAGAATACTCACACAGCCTGTGTTCTAACAGAATATGGACTCAGTCTATATTTAAAGAATACTCACTCACCTCAGTATTCTAACAGAACACTCACGTAGCCAGTGTTCAAACAGAATACTAACTCAGCCTGTGTTCTAACAGAATGTGGATTCAGATCAAAAATTACTAACTCAGTCTGTGTTCTAACAGAATGTGGACTCAGATTTTGTTCAAAAATTACTCAGTCTGTTTCTAACAGAATATGGTCTCAGTCTATGTTTAAAGAATACTCACTCAGCCAGTATTTTACCAGAGTGTGGACTCAGCCTGTGTTCTAACAGAATACTCACACAGCCTGTGTTCTAACAGAATATGGACTCAGTCTATATTTAAAGAATACTCACTCACCTCAGTATTCTAACAGAACACTCACGTAGCCTGTGTTCTAACAGAACACTAACTCAGCCTGTTTTCTAACAGAATGTGGATTCAGATCAAAAATTACTAACGCAGTCTGTGTTCTAACAGAATATGGACTTAGATTTTGTTCAAAAATTACTCAGTCTGTGTTCTAACAGAATATGGACTCAGTCTATGTTTAAAGAATACTCACTCAGCCAATATTTTACCAGAGTATGGACTCAGCCTGTGTTCTAACACAATACTCACACAGCCTGTGTTCTAACAGAATATGGACTCTGTCTATATTTAAAGAATACTCACTCACCTCAGTATTCCAACAGAACACTCACGTAGCCGGTGTTCTAACAGAATACTAACTCAGCCTGTGTTCTAACAGAATGTGGATTCAGATCAAATATTACTAACTCAGTCTGTGTTCTAACAGAATGTGGACTCAGATTTTGTTCAAAAATTATTCAGCCTGTGTTCTAACAGAATGTGGATTCAGATCAAAAATTACTAACTCAGTCTGTGTTCTAACAGAATGTGGGTTCAGATCAAAAATTACTAACTCAGTCTGTGTTCTAACAGAATATGAACTCAGATTTTGTTCAAAAATTACTCAGTCTGTGTTCTAACAGAATATGGACTCAGTCTATATTTAAAGAATACTCACACACATCAGTATTCTAACAGAACACTCACGTAGCCAGTGTTCTAACAGAATACTAACTCAGCCTGTGTTCTAACAGAATGTGGATTCAGATCAAAAATTACTAACTCAGTCTGTGTTCTAACAGAATGTGGACTCAGATTTTGTTCAAAAATTACTCAGTCTGTTTCTAACAGAATATGGTCTCAGTCTATGTTTAAAGAATACTCACTCAGCCAGTATTTTACCAGAGTATGGACTCAGCCTGTGTTCTAACAGAATACTCACACAGCCTGTGTTCTAACAGAATATGGACTCAGTCTATATTTAAAGAATACTCACTCACCTCAGTATTCCAACAGAACACTCATGTAGCCAGTGTTCTAACAGAATACTAACTCAGCCTGTGTTCTAACAGAATGTGGATTCAGATCAAATATTACTAACTCAGTCTGTGTTCTAACAGAATGTGGACTCAGATTTTGTTCAAAAATTATTCAGCCTGTGTTCTAACAGAATGTGGATTCAGATCAAAAATTACTAACTCAGTCTGTGTTCTAACAGAATGTGGGTTCAGATCAAAAATTACTAACTCAGTCTGTGTTCTAACAGAATATGAACTCAGATTTTGTTCAAAAATTACTCAGTCTGTGTTCTAACAGAATATGGACTCAGTCTATATTTAAAGAATACTCACTCACCTCAGTATTCTAACAGAACACTCACGTAGCCAGTGTTCTAACAGAATACTAACTCATCCTGTGTTCTAACAGAATGTGGATTCAGATCAAAAATTACTAACTCAGTCTGTGTTCTAACAGAATGTGGACTCAGATTTTGTTCAAAAATTACTCAGTCTGTTTCTAACAGAATATGGTCTCAGTCTATGTTTAAAGAATACTCACTCAGCCAGTATTTTACCAGAGTATGGACTCAGCCTGTGTTCTAACAGAATACTCACACAGCCTGTGTTCTAACAGAATATGGACTCAGTCTATATTTAAAGAATACTCACTCACCTCAGTATTCCAACAGAACACTCATGTAGCCAGTGTTCTAACAGAATACTAACTCAGCCTGTGTTCTAACAGAATGTGGATTCAGATCAAATATTACTAACTCAGTCTGTGTTCTAACAGAATGTGGACTCAGATTTTGTTCAAAAATTATTCAGCCTGTGTTCTAACAGAATGTGTATTCAGATCAAAAATTACTAACTCAGTCTGTGTTCTAACAGAATGTGGGTTCAGATCAAAAATTACTAACTCAGTCTGTGTTCTAACAGAATATGAACTCAGATTTTGTTCAAAAATTACTCAGTCTGTGTTCTAACAGAATATGGACTCAGTCTATATTTAAAGAATACTCACTCACCTCAGTATTCTAACAGAACACTCACGTAGCCAGTGTTCTAACAGAATACTAACTCATCCTGTGTTCTAACAGAATGTGGATTCAGATCAAAAATTACTAACTCAGTCTGTGTTCTAACAGAATGTGGACTCAGATTTTGTTTAAAAATTACTCAGTCTGTTTCTAACAGAATATGGTCTCAGTCTATGTTTAAAGAATACTCACTCAGCCAGTATTTTACCAGAGTATGGACTCAGCCTGTGTTCTAACAGAATACTCACACAGCCTGTGTTCTAACAGAATATGGACTCAGTCTATATTTAAAGAATACTCACTCACCTCAGTATTCTAACAGAACACTCACGTAGCCTGTGTTCTAACAGAACACGAACTCAGCCTGTTTTCTAACAGAATGTGGATTCAGATCAAAAATTACTAACGCAGTCTGTGTTCTAACAGAATATGGACTTAGATTTTGTTCAAAAATTACTCAGTCTGTGTTCTAACAGAATATGGACTAAGTCTATGTTTAAAGAATACTCACTCAGCCAATATTTTACCAGTGTATGGACTCAGCCTGTGTTCTAACACAATACTCACACAGCCTGTGTTCTAACAGAATATGGACTCAATCTATATTTAAAGAATACTCACTCACCTCAGTATTCCTACAGAACACTCACGTAGCCAGTGTTCTAACAGAATACTAACTCAGCCTGTGTTCTAACAGAATGTGGATTCAGATCAAATATTACTAACTCAGTCTGTGTTCTAACAGAATGTGGACTCAGATTTTGTTCAAAAATTACTCAGTCTGTGTTCTAACAGAATATGGACTAAGTCTATGTTTAAAGAATACTCACTCAGCTCAGTGTTCTAACATAACACTCACTTAGCCTGTGTTCTAACAGAATGTGGGTTCAGATCAAAAATTACTAACTCAGTCTGTGTTCTAACAGAATATGAACTCAGATTTTGTTCAAAAATTACTCAGTCTGTGTTCTAACAGAATATGGACTCAGTCTATATTTAAAGAATACTCACTCACCTCAGTATTCTAACAGAACACTCACGTAGCCAGTGTTCTAACAGAATACTAACTCATCCTGTGTTCTAACAGAATGTGGATTCAGATCAAAAATTACTAACTCAGTCTGTGTTCTAACAGAATGTGGACTCAGATTTTGTTTAAAAATTACTCAGTCTGTTTCTAACAGAATATGGTCTCAGTCTATGTTTAAAGAATACTCACTCAGCCAGTATTTTACCAGAGTATGGACTCAGCCTGTGTTCTAACAGAATACTCACACAGCCTGTGTTCTAACAGAATATGGACTCAGTCTATATTTAAAGAATACTCACTCACCTCAGTATTCCAACAAAACACTCATGTAGCCAGTGTTCTAACAGAATACTAACTCAGCCTGTGTTCTAACAGAATGTGGATTCAGATCAAATATTACTAACTCAGTCTGTGTTCTAACAGAATGTGGACTCAGATTTTGTTCAAAAATTATTCAGCCTGTGTTCTAACAGAATGTGTATTCAGATCAAAAATTACTAACTCAGTCTGTGTTCTAACAGAATGTGGGTTCAGATCAAAAATTACTAACTCAGTCTGTGTTCTAACAGAATATGAACTCAGATTTTGTTCAAAAATTACTCAGTCTGTGTTCTAACAGAATATGGACTCAGTCTATATTTAAAGAATACTCACTCACCTCAGTATTCTAACAGAACACTCACGTAGCCAGTGTTCTAACAGAATACTAACTCATCCTGTGTTCTAACAGAATGTGGATTCAGATCAAAAATTACTAACTCAGTCTGTGTTCTAACAGAATGTGGACTCAGATTTTGTTTAAAAATTACTCAGTCTGTTTCTAACAGAATATGGTCTCAGTCTATGTTTAAAGAATACTCACTCAGCCAGTATTTTACCAGAGTATGGACTCAGCCTGTGTTCTAACAGAATACTCACACAGCCTGTGTTCTAACAGAATATGGACTCAGTCTATATTTAAAGAATACTCACTCACCTCAGTATTCTAACAGAACACTCACGTAGCCTGTGTTCTAACAGAACACGAACTCAGCCTGTTTTCTAACAGAATGTGGATTCAGATCAAAAATTACTAACGCAGTCTGTGTTCTAACAGAATATGGACTTAGATTTTGTTCAAAAATTACTCAGTCTGTGTTCTAACAGAATATGGACTAAGTCTATGTTTAAAGAATACTCACTCAGCCAATATTTTACCAGTGTATGGACTCAGCCTGTGTTCTAACACAATACTCACACAGCCTGTGTTCTAACAGAATATGGACTCAATCTATATTTAAAGAATACTCACTCACCTCAGTATTCCTACAGAACACTCACGTAGCCAGTGTTCTAACAGAATACTAACTCAGCCTGTGTTCTAACAGAATGTGGATTCAGATCAAATATTACTAACTCAGTCTGTGTTCTAACAGAATGTGGACTCAGATTTTGTTCAAAAATTACTCAGTCTGTGTTCTAACAGAATATGGACTAAGTCTATGTTTAAAGAATACTCACTCAGCTCAGTGTTCTAACATAACACTCACTTAGCCTGTGTTCTAACAGAATGTGGGTTCAGATCAAAAATTACTAACTCAGTCTGTGTTCTAACAGAATATGAACTCAGATTTTGTTCAAAAATTACTCAGTCTGTGTTCTAACAGAATATGGACTCAGTCTATGTTTAAAGAATACTCACTCAGCCAGTGTTCTACCAGAATATGGATTCAGACTATTTTCAAGAATACTCACTCAGCCTATGTTCTAGCAGAACGCTCACTTAGCCTGTGTTCTAACAGAATGTGGACTCAGATATTGTTCAAAAATTACTAACTCAGTCTGTGTTCTAACAGAATTTGGACGCAGTCTATGTTTAAAAAATACTCACTCACCTCAGTGTTCTAACAGAACACTCACGTAGCCTGTGTTCTAACAGAACACTAACTCAGCCTGTGTTCTAACAGAATGTGGATTCAGATCAAAAATTACTAACTCAGTCTGTGTTCTAACAGAATGTGGACTCAGATTTTGTTCAAAAATTACTCAGTCTGTTTCTAACAGAATATGGTCTCAGTCTATGTTTAAAGAATACTCACTCAGCCAGTATTTTACCAGAGTATGGACTCAGCCTGTGTTCTAACAGAATACTCACACAGCCTGTGTTCTAACAGAATATGGACTCAGTCTATATTTAAAGAATACTCACTCACCTCAGTATTCTAACAGAACACTCACGTAGCCTGTGTTCTAACAGAACACTAACTCAGCCTGTTTTCTAACAGAATGTGGATTCAGATCAAAAATTACTAACGAAGTCTGTGTTCTAACAGAATATGGACTTAGATTTTGTTCAAAAATTACTCAGTCTGTGTTCTAACAGAATATGGACTCAGTCTATGTTTAAAGAATACTCACTCAGCCAATATTTTACCAGAGTATGGACTCAGCCTGTGTTCTAACACAATACTCACACAGCCTGTGTTCTAACAGAATATGGACTCAGTCTATATTTAAAGAATACTCACTCACCTCAGTATTCCAACAGAACACTCACGTAGCCGGTGTTCTAACAGAATACTAACTCAGCCTGTGTTCTAACAGAATGTGGATTCAGATCAAATATTACTAACTAAGTCTGTGTTCTAACAGAATGTGGACTCAGATTTTGTTCAAAAATTATTCAGCCTGTGTTCTAACAGAATGTGGATTCAGATCAAAAATTACTAACTCAGTCTGTGTTCTAACAGAATGTGGGTTCAGATCAAAAATTACTAACTCAGTCTGTGTTCTAACAGAATATGAACTCAGATTTTGTTCAAAAATTACTCAGTCTGTGTTCTAACAGAATATGGACTCAGTCTATATTTAAAGAATACTCACACACATCAGTATTCTAACAGAACACTCACGTATCCAGTGTTCTAACAGAATACTAACTCATCCTCTGTTCTAACAGAATGTGGATTCAGATCAAAAATTACTAACTCAGTCTGTGTTCTAACAGAATGTGGACTCAGATTTTGTTCAAAAATTACTCAGTCTGTTTCTAACAGAATATGGTCTCAGTCTATGTTTAAAGAATACTCACTCAGCCAGTATTTTACCAGAGTATGGACTCAGCCTGTGTTCTAACAGAATACTCACACAGCCTGTGTTCTAACAGAATATGGACTCAGTCTATATTTAAAGAATACTCACTCACCTCAGTATTCCAACAGAACACTCATGTAGCCAGTGTTCTAACAGAATACTAACTCAGCCTGTGTTCTAACAGAATGTGGATTCAGATCAAATATTACTAACTCAGTCTGTGTTCTAACAGAATGTGGACTCAGATTTTGTTCAAAAATTATTCAGCCTGTGTTCTAACAGAATGTGTATTCAGATCAAAAATTACTAACTCAGTCTGTGTTCTAACAGAATGTGGGTTCAGATCAAAAATTACTAACTCAGTCTGTGTTCTAAGAGAATATGAACTCAGATTTTGTTCAAAAATTACTCAGTCTGTGTTCTAACAGAATATGGACTCAGTCTATATTTAAAGAATACTCACTCACCTCAGTATTCTAACAGAACACTCACGTAGCCAGTGTTCTAACAGAATACTAACTCATCCTGTGTTCTAACAGAATGTGGATTCAGATCAAAAATTACTAACTCAGTCTGTGTTCTAACAGAATGTGGACTCAGATTTTGTTCAAAAATTACTCAGTCTGTTTCTAACAGAATATGGTCTCAGTCTATGTTTAAAGAATACTCACTCAGCCAGTATTTTACCAGAGTATGGACTCAGCCTGTGTTCTAACAGAATACTCACACAGCCTGTGTTCTAACAGAATATGGACTCAGTCTATATTTAAAGAATACTCACTCACCTCAGTATTCCAACAGAACACTCATGTAGCCAGTGTTCTAACAGAATAATAACTCAGCCTGTGTTCTAACAGAATGTGGATTCAGATCAAATATTACTAACTCAGTCTGTGTTCTAACAGAATGTGGACTCAGATTTTATTCAAAAATTATTCAGCCTGTGTTCTAACAGAATGTGTATTCAGATCAAAAATTACTAACTCAGTCTGTGTTCTAACAGAATGTGGGTTCAGATCAAAAATTACTAACTCAGTCTGTGTTCTAACAGAATATGAACTCAGATTTTGTTCAAAAATTACTCAGTCTGTGTTCTAACAGAATATGGACTCAGTCTATATTTAAAGAATACTCACTCACCTCAGTATTCTAACAGAGCACTCACATAGCCAGTGTTCTAACAGAATACTAACTCATCCTGTGTTCTAACAGAATGTGGATTCAGATCAAAAATTACTAACTCAGTCTGTGTTCTAACAGAATGTGGACTCAGATTTTGTTTAAAAATTACTCAGTCTGTTTCTAACAGAATATGGTCTCAGTCTATGTTTAAAGAATACTCACTCAGCCAGTATTTTACCAGAGTATGGACTCAGCCTGTGTTCTAACAGAATACTCACACAGCCTGTGTTCTAACAGAATATGGACTCAGTCTATATTTAAAGAATACTCACTCACCTCAGTATTCTAACAGAACACTCACGTAGCCTGTGTTCTAACAGAACACGAACTCAGCCTGTTTTCTAACAGAATGTGGATTCAGATCAAAAATTACTAACGCAGTCTGTGTTCTAACAGAATATGGACTTAGATTTTGTTCAAAAATTACTCAGTCTGTGTTCTAACAGAATATGGACTAAGTCTATGTTTAAAGAATACTCACTCAGCCAATATTTTACCAGTGTATGGACTCAGCCTGTGTTCTAACACAATACTCACACAGCCTGTGTTCTAACAGAATATGGACTCAATCTATATTTAAAGAATACTCACTCACCTCAGTATTCCTACAGAACACTCACGTAGCCAGTGTTCTAACAGAATACTAACTCAGCCTGTGTTCTAACAGAATGTGGATTCATATCAAATATTACTAACTCAGTCTGTGTTCTAACAGAATGTGGACTCAGATTTTGTTCAAAAATTACTCAGTCTGTGTTCTAACAGAATATGGACTAAGTCTATGTTTAAAGAATACTCACTCAGCTCAGTGTTCTAACATAACACTCACTTAGCCTGTGTTCTAACAGAATGTGGGTTCAGATCAAAAATTACTAACTCAGTCTGTGTTCTAACAGAATATGAACTCAGATTTTGTTCAAAAATTACTCAGTCTGTGTTTTAACAGAATATGGACTCAGTCTATGTTTAAGAATACTCACTCAGCCAGTGTTCTACCAGAATATGGATTCAGACTATTTTCAAGAATACTCACTCAGCCTATGTTCTAGCAGAACGCTCACTTACCTGTGTTCTAACAGAATGTGGACTCAGATATTGTTCAAAAATTACTAACTCAGTCTGTGTTCTAACAGAATTTGGACGCAGTCTATGTTTAAAAAATACTCACTCACCTCAGTGTTCTAACAGAACACTCACGTAGCCTGTGTTCTAACAGAACACTAACTCAGCCTGTTTTCTAAAAAAATGTGGATTCAGATAAAAAATTACTAACGCAGTCTGTGTTCTAACAGAATATGGACTTAGATTTTGTTCAAAAATTACTCAGTCTGTGTTCTAACAGAATATGGACTCAGTCTATGTTTAAAGAATACTCACTCAGCAAGTATTTTACCAGAGTATGGACTCAGCCTGTGTTCTAACAGAATACTCACACAGCCTGTGTTCTAACAGAATATGGACTCAGTCTATATTTAAAGAATACTCACTCACCTCAGTATTCTAACAGAACACTCACGTAGCCAGTGTTCAAACAGAATACTAACTCAGCCTGTGTTCTAACAGAATGTGGATTCAGATCAAAAATTACTAACTCAGTCTGTGTTCTAACAGAATGTGGACTCAGATTTTGTTCAAAAATTACTCAGTCTGTTTCTAACAGAATATGGTCTCAGTCTATGTTTAAAGAATACTCACTCAGCCAGTATTTTACCAGAGTATGGACTCAGCCTGTGTTCTAACAGAATACTCACACAGCCTGTGTTCTAACAGAATATGGACTCAGTCTATATTTAAAGAATACTCACTCACCTCAGTATTCTAACAGAACACTCACGTAGCCTGTGTTCTAACAGAACACTAACTCAGCCTGTTTTCTAACAGAATGTGGATTCAGATCAAAAATTACTAACGAAGTCTGTGTTCTAACAGAATATGGACTTAGATTTTGTTCAAAAATTACTCAGTCTGTGTTCTAACAGAATATGGACTCAGTCTATGTTTAAAGAATACTCACTCAGCCAATATTTTACCAGAGTATGGACTCAGCCTGTGTTCTAACACAATACTCGCACAGCCTGTGTTCTAACAGAATATGGACTCAGTCTATATTTAAAGAATACTCACTCACCTCAGTATTCCAACAGAACACTCACGTAGCCGGTGTTCTAACAGAATACTAACTCAGCCTGTGTTCTAACAGAATGTGGATTCAGATCAAATATTACTAACTAAGTCTGTGTTCTAACAGAATGTGGACTCAGATTTTGTTCAAAAATTATTCAGCCTGTGTTCTAACAGAATGTGGATTCAGATCAAAAATTACTAACTCAGTCTGTGTTCTAACAGAATGTGGGTTCAGATCAAAAATTACTAACTCAGTCTGTGTTCTAACAGAATATGAACTCAGATTTTGTTCAAAAATTACTCAGTCTGTGTTCTAACAGAATATGGACTCAGTCTATATTTAAAGAATACTCACACACATCAGTATTCTAACAGAACACTCACGTAGCCAGTGTTCTAACAGAATACTAACTCATCCTGTGTTCTAACAGAATGTGGATTCAGATCAAAAATTACTAACTCAGTCTGTGTTCTAACAGAATGTGGACTCAGATTTTGTTCAAAAATTACTCAGTCTGTTTCTAACAGAATATGGTCTCAGTCTATGTTTAAAGAATACTCACTCAGCCAGTATTTTACCAGAGTATGGACTCAGCCTGTGTTCTAACAGAATACTCACACAGCCTGTGTTCTAACAGAATATGGACTCAGTCTATATTTAAAGAATACTCACTCACCTCAGTATTCCAACAGAACACTCACTTAGCCTGTGTTCTAACAGAATGTGGGTTCAGATCAAAAATTACTAACTCAGTCTGTGTTCTAACAGAATATGAACTCAGATTTTGTTCAAAAATTACTCAGTCTGTGTTCTAACAGAATATGGACTCAGTCTATGTTTAAAGAATACTCACTCAGCCAGTGTTCTACCAGAATATATATTCAGACTATTTTCAAGAATACTCACTCAGCCTGTGTTCTAGCAGAACGCTCACTTAGCCTGTGTTCTAACAGAATGTGGACTCAGATATTGTTCAAAAATTACTAACTCAGTCTGTGTTCTAACAGAATTTGGACGCAGTCTATGTTTAAAAAATACTCACTCACCTCAGTGTTCTAACAGAACACTCACGTAGCCTGTGTTCTAACAGAACACTAACTCAGCCTGTTTTCTAACAAAATGTGGATTCAGATCAAAAATTACTAACGCAGTCTGTGTTCTAACAGAATATGGACTTAGATTTTGTTCAAAAATTACTCAGTCTGTGTTCTAACAGAATATGGACTCAGTCTATGTTTAAAGAATACTCACTCAGCCAGTATTTTACCAGAGTATGGACTCAGCCTGTGTTCTAACAGAATACTCACACAGCCTGTGTTCTAACAGAATATGGACTCAGTCTATATTTAAAGAATACTCACTCACCTCAGTATTCTAACAGAACACTCACGTAGCCAGTGTTCAAACAGAATACTAACTCAGCCTGTGTTCTAACAGAATGTGGATTCAGATCAAAAATTACTAACTCAGTCTGTGTTCTAACAGAATGTGGACTCAGATTTTGTTCAAAAATTACTCAGTCTGTTTCTAACAGAATATGGACTCAGTCTATGTTTAAAGAATACTCACTCAGCCAGTATTTTACCAGAGTATGGACTCAGCCTGTGTTCTAACAGAATACTCACACAGCCTGTGTTCTAACAGAATATGGACTCAGTCTATATTTAAAGAATACTCACTCACCTCAGTATTCTAACGGAACACTCACGTAGCCTGTGTTCTAACAGAACACTAACTCAGCCTGTTTTCTAACAGAATGTGGATTCAGATCAAAAATTACTAACGCAGTCTGTGTTCTAACAGAATATGGACTTAGATTTTGTTCAAAAATTACTCAGTCTGTGTTCTAACAGAATATGGACTCAGTCTATATTTAAAGAATACTCACTCAGACAATATTTTACCAGAGTATGGACTCAGCCTGTGTTCTAACAGAATACTCACACAGCCTGTGTTCTAACAGAATATGGACTCAGTCTATATTTAAAGAATACTCACTCACCTCAGTATTCCTACAGAACACTCACGTAGCCAGTGTTCTAACAGAATACTAACTCAGCCTGTGTTCTAACAGAATGTGGATTCAGATCAAATATTACTAACTCAGTCTGTGTTCTAACAGAATGTGGACTCAGATTTTGTTCAAAAATTATTCAGCCTGTGTTCTAACAGAATGTGTATTCAGATCAAAAATTACTAACTCAGTCTGTGTTCTAACAGAATGTGGACTCAGATTTTGTTTAAAAATTACTCAGTCTGTTTCTAACAGAATATGGTCTCAGTCTATGTTTAAAGAATACTCACTCAGCCAGTATTTTACCAGAGTATGGACTCAGCCTGTGTTCTAACAGAATACTCACACAGCCTGTGTTCTAACAGAATATGGACTCAGTCTATATTTAAAGAATACTCACTCAGCTCAGTGTTCTAACATAACACTCACTTAGCCTGTGTTCTAACAGAATGTGGGTTCAGATCAAAAATTACTAACTCAGTCTGTGTTCTAACAGAATATGAACTCAGATTTTGTTCAAAAATTACTCAGTCTGTGTTCTAACAGAATATGGACTCAGTCTATGTTTAAAGAATACTCACTCAGCCAGTGTTCTACCAGAATATATATTCAGACTATTTTCAAGAATACTCACTCAGCCTGTGTTCTAGCAGAACGCTCACTTAGCCTGTGTTCTAACAGAATGTGGACTCAGATATTGTTCAAAAATTACTAACTCAGTCTGTGTTCTAACAGAATTTGGACGCAGTCTATGTTTAAAAAATACTCACTCACCTCAGTGTTCTAACAGAACACTCACGTAGCCTGTGTTCTAACAGAACACTAACTCAGCCTGTTTTCTAACAAAATGTGGATTCAGATCAAAAATTACTAACGCAGTCTGTGTTCTAACAGAATATGGACTTAGATTTTGTTCAAAAATTACTCAGTCTGTGTTCTAACAGAATATGGACTCAGTCTATGTTTAAAGAATACTCACTCAGCCAGTATTTTACCAGAGTATGGACTCAGCCTGTGTTCTAACAGAATACTCACACAGCCTGTGTTCTAACAGAATATGGACTCAGTCTATATTTAAAGAATACTCACTCACCTCAGTATTCTAACAGAACACTCACGTAGCCAGTGTTCAAACAGAATACTAACTCAGCCTGTGTTCTAACAGAACGTGGATTCAGATCAAAAATTACTAACTCAGTCTGTGTTCTAACAGAATGTGGACTCAGATTTTGTTCAAAAATTACTCAGTCTGTTTCTAACAGAATATGGACTCAGTCTATGTTTAAAGAATACTCACTCAGCCAGAATTTTACCAGAGTATGGACTCAGCCTGTGTTCTAACAGAATACTCACACAGCCTGTGTTCTAACAGAATATGGACTCAGTCTATATTTAAAGAATACTCACTCACCTCAGTATTCTAACGGAACACTCACGTAGCCTGTGTTCTAACAGAACACTAACTCAGCCTGTTTTCTAACAGAATGTGGATTCAGATCAAAAATTACTAACGCAGTCTGTGTTCTAACAGAATATGGACTTAGATTTTGTTCAAAAATTACTCAGTCTGTGTTCTAACAGAATATGGACTCAGTCTATATTTAAAGAATACTCACTCAGACAATATTTTACCAGAGTATGGACTCAGCCTGTGTTCTAACAGAATACTCACACAGCCTGTGTTCTAACAGAATATGGACTCAGTCTATATTTAAAGAATACTCACTCACCTCAGTATTCCAACAGAACACTCACGTAGCCAGTGTTCTAACAGAATACTAACTCAGCCTGTGTTCTAACAGAATGTGGATTCAGATCAAATATTACTAACTCAGTCTGTGTTCTAACAGAATGTGGACTCAGATTTTGTTCAAAAATTATTCAGCCTGTGTTCTAACAGAATGTGGATTCAGATCAAAAATTACTAAGTCAGTCTGTGTTCTAACAGAATGTGGGTTCAGATCAAAAATTACTAACTCAGTCTGTGTTCTAACAGAATATGAACTCAGATTTTGTTCAAAAATTACTCAGTCTGTGTTCTAACAGAATATGGACTCAGTCTATATTTAAAGAATACTCACTCACCTCAGTATTCTAACAGAACACTCACGTAGCCAGTGTTCTAACAGAATACTAACTCATCCTGTGTTCTAACAGAATGTGGATTCAGATCAAAAATTACTAACTCAGTCTGTGTTCTAAAAGAATATGGACTAAGTCTATGTTTAAAGAATACTCACTCAGCTCAGTGTTCTAACATAACACTCACTTAGCCTGTGTTCTAACAGAATGTGGATTCAGATCAAAAATTACTAACTCAGTCTGTGTTCTAACAGAATATGAACTCAGATTTTGTTCAAAAATTACTCAGTCTGTGTTCTAACAGAATATGGACTCAGTCTATGTTTAAAGAATACTCACTCAGCCAGTGTTCTACCAGAATATGGATTCAGACTATTTTCAAGAATACTCACTCAGCCTCTGTTCTAGCAGAACGCTCACTTAGCCTGTGTTCTAACAGAATGTGGACTCAGATATTGTTCAAAAATTACTAACTCAGTCTGTGTTCTAACAGAATTTGGACGCAGTCTATGTTTAAAAAATACTCACTCACCTCAGTGTTCTAACAGAACACTCACGTAGCCTGTGTTCTAACAGAACACTAACTCAGCCTGTTTTCTAACAAAATGTGGATTCAGATCAAAAATTACTAACGCAGTCTGTGTTCTAACAGAATATGGACTTAGATTTTGTTCAAAAATTACTCAGTCTGTGTTCTAACAGAATATGGACTCAGTCTATGTTTAAAGAATTCTCACTCAGCCAATATTTTACCAGAGTATGGACTCAGCCTGTGTTCTAACAGAATACTCACACAGCCTGTGTTCTAACAGAATATGGACTCAGTCTATATTTAAAGAATACTCACTCACCTCAGTATTCTAACAGAACACTCACGTAGCCAGTGTTCTAACAGAATACTAACTCAGCTTGTGTTCTAACAGAATGTGGATTCAGATCAAATATTACTAACTCAGTGTGTGTTCTAACAGAATGTGGACTCAGATTTTGTTCAAAAATTATTCAGCCTGTGTTCTAACAGAATGTGGATTCAGATCAAAAATTACTAACTCAGTCTGTGTTCTAACAGAATGTGGGTTCAGATCAAAAATTACTAACTCAGTCTGTGTTCTAACAGAATATGAACTCAGATTTTGTTCAAAAATTACTCAGTCTGTGTTCTAACAGAATATGGACTCAGTCTATATTTAAAGAATACTCACTCACCTCAGTATTCTAACAGAACACTCACGTAGCCAGTGTTCTAACAGAATACTAACTCAGCCTGTGTTCTAACATAATGTGGATTCAGATCAAAAATTACTAACTCAGTCTGTGTTCTAACAGAATGTGGACTCAGATTTTGTTCAAAACTTACTCAGTCTGTTTCTAGCAGAATATGGACTCAGTCTATGTTTTAAGAATACTCACTCAGCCAGTATTTTACCAGAGTATGGACTCAGCCTGTGTTCTAACAGAATACTCACACAGCCTGTGTTCTAACAGAATATGGACTCAGTCTATATTTAAAGAATACTGACTCACCTCAGTATTCCAACAGAACACTCACGTAGCCAGTGTCCTAACAGAATACTAACTCAGCCTGTGTTCTAACAGAATGTGCATTCAGATCAAATATTAATAACTCAGTCTGTGTTCTAACAGAATGTGGACTCCGATTTTGTTCAAAAATTACTCAGTCTGTGTTCTAACAGAATATGGACTAAGTCTATGTTTAAAGAATACTCACTCAGCTCAGTGTTCTAACATAACACTCACTTAGCCTGTGTTCTAACAGAATGTGGGTTCAGATCAAAAATTACTAACTCAGTCTGTGTTCTAACAGAATATGAACTCAGATTTTGTTCAAAAATTACTCAGTCTGTGTTCTAACAGAATATGGACTCAGTCTATGTTTAAAGAATACTCACTCAGCCAGTGTTCTACCAGAATATGGATTCAGACTATTTTCAAGAATACTCACTCAGCCTATGTTCTAGCAGAACGCTCATTTAGCCTGTGTTCTAACAGAATGTGGACTCAGATATTGTTCAAAAATTACTAACTCAGTCTGTGTTCTAACAGAATTTGGACGCAGTCTATGTTTAAAAAATACTCACTCACCTAAGTGTTCTAACAGAACACTCACGTAGCCTGTGTTCTAACAGAACACTAACTCAGCCTGTTTTCTAACAAAATGTGGATTCAGATCAAAAATTACTAACGCAGTCTGTGTTCCAACAGAATATGGACTTAGATTTTGTTCAAAAATTACTCAGTCTGTGTTCTAAGAGAATGTGGACTCAGATTTTGTTCCAAAATTACTCAGTCTGTTTCTAACAGAATATGGACTCAGTCTATGTTTAAAGAATACTCACTCAGCCAGTATTTTACCAGAGTATGGACTCAGCCTGTGTTCTAACAGAATACTCACACAGCCTGTGTTCTAACAGAATATGGACTCAGTCTATATTTAAAGAATACTCACTCACCTCAGTATTCTAACAGAACACTCACGTAGCCAGTGTTCTAACAGAATACTAACTCAGCCTGTGTTCTAACAGAATGTGGACTCAGATTTTGTTCATAAATTATTCAGCCTGTGTTCTAACAGAATGTGGATTCAGATCAAAAATTACTAACTCAGTCTGTGTTCTAACAGAATGTGGGTTCAGATCAAAAATTACTAACTCAATCTGTGTTCTAACAGAATATGAACTCAGATTTTGTTCAAAAATTACTCAGTCTGTGTTCTAACAGAATATGGACTCAGTCTATGTTTAAAGAATACTCACTCAGCCAGTATTTTACCAGAGTATGGACTCAGCCTGTGTTCTAACAGAATACTCACACAGCCTGTGTTCTAACAGAATATGTATTCAGTCTATATTTAAAGAATACTCACTCACCTCAGTATTCTAACAGAACACTCACGTAGCCAGTGTTCTAACAGAATACTAACTCAGCCTGTGTTCTAACAGAATGTGGATTCAGATCAAAAATTACTAACTCAGTCTGTGTTCTAACAGAATGTGGACTCAGATTTTGTTCAAAAATTACTCAGTCTGTTTCTAACAGAATATGGACTCAGTCTATGTTTATAGAATACTCACTCAGCCAGTATTTTACCAGAGTATGGACTCAGCCTGTGTTCTAACAGAATACTCACACAGCCTGTGTTCTAACAGAATATGTATTCAGTCTATATTTAAAGAATACTCACTCACCTCAGTATTCTAACAGAACACTCACGTAGCCAGTGTTCTAACAGAATACTAACTCAGCCTGTGTTCTAACAGAATGTGGATTCAGATCAAAAATTACTAACTCAGTCTGTGTTCTAACAGAATGTGGACTCAGATTTTGTTCAAAAATTACTCAGTCTGTTTCTCACGAATATGGACTCAGTCTATGTTTAAAGAATACTCACTCAGCCAGTATTTTACCAGAGTATGGACTCAGCCTGTGTTCTAACAGAATACTCACACAGCCTGTGTTCTAACAGAATATGGACTCAGTCTATATTTAAAGAATACTCACTCACCTCAGTATTCTAACAGAACACTCACGTAGCCTGTGTTCTAACAGAACACTAACTCAGCCTGCTTTCTAACAGAATGTGGATTCAGATCAAATATTACTAACGCAGTCTGTGTTCTAACAGAATATGGACTTAGATTTTGTTCAAAAATTACTCAGTCTGTGTTCTAACAGAATATGGACTCAGTCTATGTTTAAAGAATACTCACTCAGCCAATATTTTACCAGAGTATGGACTCAGCCTGTGTTCTAACAGAATACTCACACAGCCTGTGTTCTAACAGAATATGGACTCAGTCTATATTTAAAGAATACTCACTCACCTCAGTATTCCAACAGAACACTCACGTAGCCAGTGTTCTAACAGAATACTAACTCAGCATGTGTTCTAACAGAATGTGGATTCAGATCAAATATTACTAACTCAGTCTGTGTTCTAACAGAATATGGACTCAGTCTATGTTTAAAGAATACTCACTCAGCCAGTGTTCTACCAGAATATGGATTCAGACTATTTTCAAGAAAACTCACTCAGCCTGTGTTCTAGCAGAACGCTCACTTAGCCTGTGTTCTAACAGAATGTGGACACAGATATTGTTCAAAAATTACTAACTCAGTCTGTGTTCTAACAGAATTTGGACGCAGTCTATGTTTAAAAAATACTCACTCACCTCAGTGTTCGAACAGAACACTCACGTAGCCTGTGTTCTAACAGAACACTAACTCAGCCTGTTTTCTAACAAAATGTGGATTCAGATCAAAAATTACTAACGCAGTCTGTGTTCTAACAGAATATGGACTTAGATTTTGTTCAAAAATTACTCAGTCTGTGTTCTAACAGAATATGGACTCAGTCTATGTTTAAAGAATACTCACTCAGCCAGTATTTTACCAGAGTATGGACTCAGCCTGTGTTCTAACAGAATACTCACACAGCCTGTGTTCTAACAGAATATGGACTCAGTCTATATTTAAAGAATACTCACTCACCTCAGTATTCTAACAGAACACTCACGTAGCCAGTGTTCAAACAGAATACTAACTCAGCCTGTGTTCTAACAGAATGTGGATTCAGATCAAAAATTACTAACTCAGTCTGTGTTCTAACAGAATGTGGACTCAGATTTTGTTCAAAAATTACTCAGTCTGTTTCTAACAGAATATGGACTCAGTCTATGTTTAAAGAATACTCACTCAGCCAGTATTTTACCAGAGTATGGACTCAGCCTGTGTTCTAACAGAATACTCACACAGCCTGTGTTCTAACAGAATATGGACTCAGTCTATATTTAAAGAATACTCACTCACCTCAGTATTCTAACGGAACACTCACGTAGCCTGTGTTCTAACAGAACACTAACTCAGCCTGTTTTCTAACAGAATGTGGATTCAGATCAAAAATTACTAACGCAGTCTGTGTTCTAACAGAATATGGACTTAGATTTTGTTCAAAAATTACTCAGTCTGTGTTCTAACAGAATATGGACTCAGTCTATATTTAAAGAATACTCACTCAGACAATATTTTACCAGAGTATGGACTCAGCCTGTGTTCTAACAGAATACTCACACAGCCTGTGTTCTAACAGAATATGGACTCAGTCTATATTTAAAGAATACTCACTCACCTCAGTATTCCTACAGAACACTCACGTAGCCAGTGTTCTAACAGAATACTAACTCAGCCTGTGTTCTAACAGAATGTGGATTCAGATCAAATATTACTAACTCAGTCTGTGTTCTAACAGAATGTGGACTCAGATTTTGTTCAAAAATTATTCAGCCTGTGTTCTAACAGAATGTGTATTCAGATCAAAAATTACTAACTCAGTCTGTGTTCTAACAGAATGTGGACTCAGATTTTGTTTAAAAATTACTCAGTCTGTTTCTAACAGAATATGGTCTCAGTCTATGTTTAAAGAATACTCACTCAGCCAGTATTTTACCAGAGTATGGACTCAGCCTGTGTTCTAACAGAATACTCACACAGCCTGTGTTCTAACAGAATATGGACTCAGTCTATATTTAAAGAATACTCACTCAGCTCAGTGTTCTAACATAACACTCACTTAGCCTGTGTTCTAACAGAATGTGGGTTCAGATCAAAAATTACTAACTCAGTCTGTGTTCTAACAGAATATGAACTCAGATTTTGTTCAAAAATTACTCAGTCTGTGTTCTAACAGAATATGGACTCAGTCTATGTTTAAAGAATACTCACTCAGCCAGTGTTCTACCAGAATATATATTCAGACTATTTTCAAGAATACTCACTCAGCCTGTGTTCTAGCAGAACGCTCACTTAGCCTGTGTTCTAACAGAATGTGGACTCAGATATTGTTCAAAAATTACTAACTCAGTCTGTGTTCTAACAGAATTTGGACGCAGTCTATGTTTAAAAAATACTCACTCACCTCAGTGTTCTAACAGAACACTCACGTAGCCTGTGTTCTAACAGAACACTAACTCAGCCTGTTTTCTAACAAAATGTGGATTCAGATCAAAAATTACTAACGCAGTCTGTGTTCTAACAGAATATGGACTTAGATTTTGTTCAAAAATTACTCAGTCTGTGTTCTAACAGAATATGGACTCAGTCTATGTTTAAAGAATACTCACTCAGCCAGTATTTTACCAGAGTATGGACTCAGCCTGTGTTCTAACAGAATACTCACACAGCCTGTGTTCTAACAGAATATGGACTCAGTCTATATTTAAAGAATACTCACTCACCTCAGTATTCTAACAGAACACTCACGTAGCCAGTGTTCAAACAGAATACTAACTCAGCCTGTGTTCTAACAGAATGTGGATTCAGATCAAAAATTACTAACTCAGTCTGTGTTCTAACAGAATGTGGACTCAGATTTTGTTCAAAAATTACTCAGTCTGTTTCTAACAGAATATGGACTCAGTCTATGTTTAAAGAATACTCACTCAGCCAGAATTTTACCAGAGTATGGACTCAGCCTGTGTTCTAACAGAATACTCACACAGCCTGTGTTCTAACAGAATATGGACTCAGTCTATATTTAAAGAATACTCACTCACCTCAGTATTCTAACGGAACACTCACGTAGCCTGTGTTCTAACAGAACACTAACTCAGCCTGTTTTCTAACAGAATGTGGATTCAGATCAAAAATTACTAACGCAGTCTGTGTTCTAACAGAATATGGACTTAGATTTTGTTCAAAAATTACTCAGTCTGTGTTCTAACAGAATATGGACTCAGTCTATATTTAAAGAATACTCACTCAGACAATATTTTACCAGAGTATGGACTCAGCCTGTGTTCTAACAGAATACTCACACAGCCTGTGTTCTAACAGAATATGGACTCAGTCTATATTTAAAGAATACTCACTCACCTCAGTATTCCAACAGAACACTCACGTAGCCAGTGTTCTAACAGAATACTAACTCAGCCTGTGTTCTAACAGAATGTGGATTCAGATCAAATATTACTAACTCAGTCTGTGTTCTAACAGAATGTGGACTCAGATTTTGTTCAAAAATTATTCAGCCTGTGTTCTAACAGAATGTGGATTCAGATCAAAAATTACTAAGTCAGTCTGTGTTCTAACAGAATGTGGGTTCAGATCAAAAATTACTAACTCAGTCTGTGTTCTAACAGAATATGAACTCAGATTTTGTTCAAAAATTACTCAGTCTGTGTTCTAACAGAATATGGACTCAGTCTATATTTAAAGAATACTCACTCACCTCAGTATTCTAACAGAACACTCACGTAGCCAGTGTTCTAACAGAATACTAACTCATCCTGTGTTCTAACAGAATGTGGATTCAGATCAAAAATTACTAACTCAGTCTGTGTTCTAAAAGAATATGGACTAAGTCTATGTTTAAAGAATACTCACTCAGCTCAGTGTTCTAACATAACACTCACTTAGCCTGTGTTCTAACAGAATGTGGATTCAGATCAAAAATTACTAACTCAGTCTGTGTTCTAACAGAATATGAACTCAGATTTTGTTCAAAAATTACTCAGTCTGTGTTCTAACAGAATATGGACTCAGTCTATGTTTAAAGAATACTCACTCAGCCAGTGTTCTACCAGAATATGGATTCAGACTATTTTCAAGAATACTCACTCAGCCTCTGTTCTAGCAGAACGCTCACTTAGCCTGTGTTCTAACAGAATGTGGACTCAGATATTGTTCAAAAATTACTAACTCAGTCTGTGTTCTAACAGAATTTGGACGCAGTCTATGTTTAAAAAATACTCACTCACCTCAGTGTTCTAACAGAACACTCACGTAGCCTGTGTTCTAACAGAACACTAACTCAGCCTGTTTTCTAACAAAATGTGGATTCAGATCAAAAATTACTAACGCAGTCTGTGTTCTAACAGAATATGGACTTAGATTTTGTTCAAAAATTACTCAGTCTGTGTTCTAACAGAATATGGACTCAGTCTATGTTTAAAGAATTCTCACTCAGCCAATATTTTACCAGAGTATGGACTCAGCCTGTGTTCTAACAGAATACTCACACAGCCTGTGTTCTAACAGAATATGGACTCAGTCTATATTTAAAGAATACTCACTCACCTCAGTATTCTAACAGAACACTCACGTAGCCAGTGTTCTAACAGAATACTAACTCAGCTTGTGTTCTAACAGAATGTGGATTCAGATCAAATATTACTAACTCAGTGTGTGTTCTAACAGAATGTGGACTCAGATTTTGTTCAAAAATTATTCAGCCTGTGTTCTAACAGAATGTGGATTCAGATCAAAAATTACTAACTCAGTCTGTGTTCTAACAGAATGTGGGTTCAGATCAAAAATTACTAACTCAGTCTGTGTTCTAACAGAATATGAACTCAGATTTTGTTCAAAAATTACTCAGTCTGTGTTCTAACAGAATATGGACTCAGTCTATATTTAAAGAATACTCACTCACCTCAGTATTCTAACAGAACACTCACGTAGCCAGTGTTCTAACAGAATACTAACTCAGCCTGTGTTCTAACATAATGTGGATTCAGATCAAAAATTACTAACTCAGTCTGTGTTCTAACAGAATGTGGACTCAGATTTTGTTCAAAACTTACTCAGTCTGTTTCTAGCAGAATATGGACTCAGTCTATGTTTTAAGAATACTCACTCAGCCAGTATTTTACCAGAGTATGGACTCAGCCTGTGTTCTAACAGAATACTCACACAGCCTGTGTTCTAACAGAATATGGACTCAGTCTATATTTAAAGAATACTGACTCACCTCAGTATTCCAACAGAACACTCACGTAGCCAGTGTCCTAACAGAATACTAACTCAGCCTGTGTTCTAACAGAATGTGCATTCAGATCAAATATTAATAACTCAGTCTGTGTTCTAACAGAATGTGGACTCCGATTTTGTTCAAAAATTACTCAGTCTGTGTTCTAACAGAATATGGACTAAGTCTATGTTTAAAGAATACTCACTCAGCTCAGTGTTCTAACATAACACTCACTTAGCCTGTGTTCTAACAGAATGTGGGTTCAGATCAAAAATTACTAACTCAGTCTGTGTTCTAACAGAATATGAACTCAGATTTTGTTCAAAAATTACTCAGTCTGTGTTCTAACAGAATATGGACTCAGTCTATGTTTAAAGAATACTCACTCAGCCAGTGTTCTACCAGAATATGGATTCAGACTATTTTCAAGAATACTCACTCAGCCTATGTTCTAGCAGAACGCTCATTTAGCCTGTGTTCTAACAGAATGTGGACTCAGATATTGTTCAAAAATTACTAACTCAGTCTGTGTTCTAACAGAATTTGGACGCAGTCTATGTTTAAAAAATACTCACTCACCTAAGTGTTCTAACAGAACACTCACGTAGCCTGTGTTCTAACAGAACACTAACTCAGCCTGTTTTCTAACAAAATGTGGATTCAGATCAAAAATTACTAACGCAGTCTGTGTTCCAACAGAATATGGACTTAGATTTTGTTCAAAAATTACTCAGTCTGTGTTCTAAGAGAATGTGGACTCAGATTTTGTTCCAAAATTACTCAGTCTGTTTCTAACAGAATATGGACTCAGTCTATGTTTAAAGAATACTCACTCAGCCAGTATTTTACCAGAGTATGGACTCAGCCTGTGTTCTAACAGAATACTCACACAGCCTGTGTTCTAACAGAATATGGACTCAGTCTATATTTAAAGAATACTCACTCACCTCAGTATTCTAACAGAACACTCACGTAGCCAGTGTTCTAACAGAATACTAACTCAGCCTGTGTTCTAACAGAATGTGGACTCAGATTTTGTTCATAAATTATTCAGCCTGTGTTCTAACAGAATGTGGATTCAGATCAAAAATTACTAACTCAGTCTGTGTTCTAACAGAATGTGGGTTCAGATCAAAAATTACTAACTCAATCTGTGTTCTAACAGAATATGAACTCAGATTTTGTTCAAAAATTACTCAGTCTGTGTTCTAACAGAATATGGACTCAGTCTATGTTTAAAGAATACTCACTCAGCCAGTATTTTACCAGAGTATGGACTCAGCCTGTGTTCTAACAGAATACTCACACAGCCTGTGTTCTAACAGAATATGTATTCAGTCTATATTTAAAGAATACTCACTCACCTCAGTATTCTAACAGAACACTCACGTAGCCAGTGTTCTAACAGAATACTAACTCAGCCTGTGTTCTAACAGAATGTGGATTCAGATCAAAAATTACTAACTCAGTCTGTGTTCTAACAGAATGTGGACTCAGATTTTGTTCAAAAATTACTCAGTCTGTTTCTAACAGAATATGGACTCAGTCTATGTTTATAGAATACTCACTCAGCCAGTATTTTACCAGAGTATGGACTCAGCCTGTGTTCTAACAGAATACTCACACAGCCTGTGTTCTAACAGAATATGGACTCAGTCTATATTTAAAGAATACTCACTCACCTCAGTATTCTAACAGAACACTCACGTAGCCTGTGTTCTAACAGAACACTAACTCAGCCTGCTTTCTAACAGAATGTGGATTCAGATCAAATATTACTAACGCAGTCTGTGTTCTAACAGAATATGGACTTAGATTTTGTTCAAAAATTACTCAGTCTGTGTTCTAACAGAATATGGACTCAGTCTATGTTTAAAGAATACTCACTCAGCCAATATTTTACCAGAGTATGGACTCAGCCTGTGTTCTAACAGAATACTCACACAGCCTGTGTTCTAACAGAATATGGACTCAGTCTATATTTAAAGAATACTCACTCACCTCAGTATTCCAACAGAACACTCACGTAGCCAGTGTTCTAACAGAATACTAACTCAGCATGTGTTCTAACAGAATGTGGATTCAGATCAAATATTACTAACTCAGTCTGTGTTCTAACAGAATATGGACTCAGTCTATGTTTAAAGAATACTCACTCAGCCAGTGTTCTACCAGAATATGGATTCAGACTATTTTCAAGAAAACTCACTCAGCCTGTGTTCTAGCAGAACGCTCACTTAGCCTGTGTTCTAACAGAATGTGGACACAGATATTGTTCAAAAATTACTAACTCAGTCTGTGTTCTAACAGAATTTGGACGCAGTCTATGTTTAAAAAATACTCACTCACCTCAGTGTTCTAACAGAACACTCACGTAGCCTGTGTTCTAACAGAACACTAACTCAGCCTGTTTTCTAACAAAATGTGGATTCAGATCAAAAATTACTAACGCAGTCTGTGTTCTAACAGAATATGGACTTAGATTTTGTTCAAAAATTACTCAGTCTGTGTTCTAACAGAATGTGGATTCAGATTTTGTTCAAAAATTACTCAGTCTGTTTCTAACAGAATATGGACTCAGTCTATGTTTAAAGAATACTCACTCAGCCAGTATTTTACCAGAGTATGGACTCAGCCTGTGTTCTAACCGAATACTCACACAGCCTGTGTTCTAACAGAATATGGACTCAGTCTATATTTAAAGAATACTCACTCACCTCAGTATTCTAACAGAACACTCACGTAGCCAGTGTTCTAACAGAATACTAACTCAGCCTGTGTTTTAACAAAATGTGGATTCAGATCAAATATTACTAACTCAGTCTGTGTTCTAACAGAATGTGGACTCAGATTTTGTTCAAAAATTATTCAGCCTGTGTTCTAACAGAATGTGTATTCAGATCAAAAATTACTAACTCAGTCTGTGTTCTAACAGAATGTGGGTTCAGATCAAAAATTACTAACTCAGTCTGTGTTCTAACAGAATATGAACTCAGATTTTGTTCAAAAATTACTCAGTCTGTGTTCTAACAGAATATGGACTCAGTCTATATTTAAAGAATACTCACTCACCTCAGTATTCTAACAGAACACTCACGTAGCCAGTGTTCTAACAGAATACTAACTCATCCTATGTTCTAACAGAATGTGGATTCAGATCAAAAATTACTAACTCAGTCTGTGTTCTAACAGAATGTGGACTCAGATTTTGTTTAAAAATTACTCAGTCTGTTTCTAACAGAATATGGTCTCAGTCTATGTTTAAAGAATACTCACTCAGCCAGTATTTTACCAGAGTATGGACTCAGCCTGTGTTCTAACAGAATACTAACTCATCCTGTGTTCTAACAGAATGTGGATTCAGATCAAAAATTACTAACTCAGTCTGTGTTCTAACAGAATATGGACTAAGTCTATTTTTAAAGAATACTCACTCAGCTCAGTGTTCTAACATAACACTCACTTAGCCTGTGTTCTAACAGAATGTGGATTCAGATCAAAAATTACTAACTCAGTCTGTGTTCTAACAGAATATGAACTCAGATTTTGTTCAAAAATTACTCAGTCTGTGTTCTAACAGAATATGGACTCAGTCTATGTTTAAAGAATACTCACTCAGCCAGTGTTCTACCAGAATATGGATTCAGACTATTTTCAAGAATACTCACTCAGCCTGTGTTCTAGCAGAACGCTCACTTAGCCTGTGTTCTAACAGAATGTGGACTCAGATATTGTTCAAAAATTACTAACTCAGTCTGTGTTCTAACAGAATTTGGACGCAGTCTATGTTTAAAAAATACTCACTCACCTCAGTGTTCTAACAGAACACTCACGTAGCCTGTGTTCTAACAGAACACTAACTCAGCCTGTTTTCTAACAAAATGTGGATTCAGATCAAAAATTACTAACGCAGTCTGTGTTCTAACAGAATATGGACTTAGATTTTGTTCAAAAATTACTCAGTCTGTGTTCTAACAGAATATGGACTCAGTCTATGTTTAAAGAATTCTCACTCAGCCAATATTTTACCAGAGTATGGACTCAGCCTGTGTTCTAACAGAATACTCACACAGCCTGTGTTCTAACAGAATATGGACTCAGTCTATATTTAAAGAATACTCACTCACCTCAGTATTCTAACAGAACACTCACGTAGCCAGTGTTCTAACAGAATACTAACTCAGCTTGTGTTCTAACAGAATGTGGATTCAGATCAAATATTACTAACTCAGTGTGTGTTCTAACAGAATGTGGACTCAGATTTTGTTCAAAAATTATTCAGCCTGTGTTCTAACAGAATGTGGATTCAGATCAAAAATTACTAACTCAGTCTGTGTTCTAACAGAATGTGGGTTCAGATCAAAAATTACTAACTCAGTCTGTGTTCTAACAGAATATGAACTCAGATTTTGTTCAAAAATTACTCAGTCTGTGTTCTAACAGAATATGGACTCAGTCTATATTTAAAGAATACTCACTCACCTCAGTATTCTAACAGAACACTCACGTAGCCAGTGTTCTAACAGAATACTAACTCAGCCTGTGTTCTAACATAATGTGGATTCAGATCAAAAATTACTAACTCAGTCTGTGTTCTAACAGAATGTGGACTCAGATTTTGTTCAAAACTTACTCAGTCTGTTTCTAGCAGAATATGGACTCAGTCTATGTTTTAAGAATACTCACTCAGCCAGTATTTTACCAGAGTATGGACTCAGCCTGTGTTCTAACAGAATACTCACACAGCCTGTGTTCTAACAGAATATGGACTCAGTCTATATTTAAAGAATACTGACTCACCTCAGTATTCCAACAGAACACTCACGTAGCCAGTGTCCTAACAGAATACTAACTCAGCCTGTGTTCTAACAGAATGTGCATTCAGATCAAATATTAATAACTCAGTCTGTGTTCTAACAGAATGTGGACTCCGATTTTGTTCAAAAATTACTCAGTCTGTGTTCTAACAGAATATGGACTAAGTCTATGTTTAAAGAATACTCACTCAGCTCAGTGTTCTAACATAACACTCACTTAGCCTGTGTTCTAACAGAATGTGGGTTCAGATCAAAAATTACTAACTCAGTCTGTGTTCTAACAGAATATGAACTCAGATTTTGTTCAAAAATTACTCAGTCTGTGTTCTAACAGAATATGGACTCAGTCTATGTTTAAAGAATACTCACTCAGCCAGTGTTCTACCAGAATATGGATTCAGACTATTTTCAAGAATACTCACTCAGCCTATGTTCTAGCAGAACGCTCATTTAGCCTGTGTTCTAACAGAATGTGGACTCAGATATTGTTCAAAAATTACTAACTCAGTCTGTGTTCTAACAGAATTTGGACGCAGTCTATGTTTAAAAAATACTCACTCACCTAAGTGTTCTAACAGAACACTCACGTAGCCTGTGTTCTAACAGAACACTAACTCAGCCTGTTTTCTAACAAAATGTGGATTCAGATCAAAAATTACTAACGCAGTCTGTGTTCTAACAGAATATGGACTTAGATTTTGTTCAAAAATTACTCAGTCTGTGTTCTAAGAGAATGTGGACTCAGATTTTGTTCAAAAATTACTCAGTCTGTTTCTAACAGAATATGGACTCAGTCTATGTTTAAAGAATACTCACTCAGCCAGTATTTTACCAGAGTATGGACTCAGCCTGTGTTCTAACAGAATACTCACACAGCCTGTGTTCTAACAGAATATGGACTCAGTCTATATTTAAAGAATACTCACTCACCTCAGTATTCTAACAGAACACTCACGTAGCCAGTGTTCTAACAGAATACTAACTCAGCCTGTGTTCTAACAGAATGTGGACTCAGATTTTGTTCATAAATTATTCAGCCTGTGTTCTAACAGAATGTGGATTCAGATCAAAAATTACTAACTAAGTCTGTGTTCTAACAGAATGTGGGTTCAGATCAAAAATTACTAACTCAATCTGTGTTCTAACAGAATATGAACTCAGATTTTGTTCAAAAATTACTCAGTCTGTGTTCTAACAGAATATGGACTCAGTCTATGTTTAAAGAATACTCACTCAGCCAGTATTTTACCAGAGTATGGACTCAGCCTGTGTTCTAACAGAATACTCACACAGCCTGTGTTCTAACAGAATATGTATTCAGTCTATATTTAAAGAATACTCACTCACCTCAGTATTCTAACAGAACACTCACGTAGCCAGTGTTCTAACAGAATACTAACTCAGCCTGTGTTCTAACAGAATGTGGATTCAGATCAAAAATTACTAACTCAGTCTGTGTTCTAACAGAATGTGGACTCAGATTTTGTTCAAAAATTACTCAGTCTGTTTCTAACAGAATATGGACTCAGTCTATGTTTATAGAATACTCACTCAGCCAGTATTTTACCAGAGTATGGACTCAGCCTGTGTTCTAACAGAATACTCACACAGCCTGTGTTCTAACAGAATATGTATTCAGTCTATATTTAAAGAATACTCACTCACCTCAGTATTCTAACAGAACACTCACGTAGCCAGTGTTCTAACAGAATACTAACTCAGCCTGTGTTCTAACAGAATGTGGATTCAGATCAAAAATTACTAACTCAGTCTGTGTTCTAACAGAATGTGGACTCAGATTTTGTTCAAAAATTACTCAGTCTGTTTCTCACGAATATGGACTCAGTCTATGTTTAAAGAATACTCACTCAGCCAGTATTTTACCAGAGTATGGACTCAGCCTGTGTTCTAACAGAATACTCACACAGCCTGTGTTCTAACAGAATATGGACTCAGTCTATATTTAAAGAATACTCACTCACCTCAGTATTCTAACAGAACACTCACGTAGCCTGTGTTCTAACAGAACACTAACTCAGCCTGCTTTCTAACAGAATGTGGATTCAGATCAAATATTACTAACGCAGTCTGTGTTCTAACAGAATATGGACTTAGATTTTGTTCAAAAATTACTCAGTCTGTGTTCTAACAGAATATGGACTCAGTCTATGTTTAAAGAATACTCACTCAGCCAATATTTTACCAGAGTATGGACTCAGCCTGTGTTCTAACAGAATACTCACACAGCCTGTGTTCTAACAGAATATGGACTCAGTCTATATTTAAAGAATACTCACTCACCTCACTATTCCAACAGAACACTCACGTAGCCAGTGTTCTAACAGAATACTAACTCAGCATGTGTTCTAACAGAATGTGGATTCAGATCAAATATTACTAACTCAGTCTGTGTTCTAACAGAATATGGACTCAGTCTATGTTTAAAGAATACTCACTCAGCCAGTGTTCTACCAGAATATGGATTCAGACTATTTTCAAGAAAACTCACTCAGCCTGTGTTCTAGCAGAACGCTCACTTAGCCTGTGTTCTAACAGAATGTGGACACAGATATTGTTCAAAAATTACTAACTCAGTCTGTGTTCTAACAGAATTTGGACGCAGTCTATGTTTAAAAAATACTCACTCACCTCAGTGTTCTAACAGAACACTCACGTAGCCTGTGTTCTAACAGAACACTAACTCAGCCTGTTTTCTAACAAAATGTGGATTCAGATCAAAAATTACTAACGCAGTCTGTGTTCTAACAGAATATGGACTTAGATTTTGTTCAAAAATTACTCAGTCTGTGTTCTAACAGAATGTGGATTCAGATTTTGTTCAAAAATTACTCAGTCTGTTTCTAACAGAATATGGACTCAGTCTATGTTTAAAGAATACTCACTCAGCCAGTATTTTACCAGAGTATGGACTCAGCCTGTGTTCTAACCGAATACTCACACAGCCTGTGTTCTAACAGAATATGGACTCAGTCTATATTTAAAGAATACTCACTCACCTCAGTATTCTAACAGAACACTCACGTAGCCAGTGTTCTAACAGAATACTAACTCATCCTGTGTTCTAACAGAATGTGGATTCAGATCAAAAATTACTAACTCAGTCTGTGTTCTAACAGAATGTGGACTCAGATTTTGTTCAAAAATTACTCAGTCTGTTTCTAACAAAATATGGTCTCAGTCTATGTTTAAAGAATACTCACTCAGCCAGTATTTTACCAGAGTATGGACTCAGCCTGTGTTCTAACAGAATACTCACACAGACTGTGTTCTAACAGAATATGGACTCAGTCTATATTTAAAGAATACTCACTAACCTCAGTATTCCAACAGAACACTCATGTAGCCAGTGTTCTAACAGAATACTAACTCAGCCTGTGTTTTAACAAAATGTGGATTCAGATCAAATATTACTAACTCAGTCTGTGTTCTAACAGAATGTGGACTCAGATTTTGTTCAAAAATTATTCAGCCTGTGTTCTAACAGAATGTGTATTCAGATCAAAAATTACTAACTCAGTCTGTGTTCTAACAGAATGTGGGTTCAGATCAAAAATTACTAACTCAGTCTGTGTTCTAACAGAATATGAACTCAGATTTTGTTCAAAAATTACTCAGTCTGTGTTCTAACAGAATATGGACTCAGTCTATATTTAAAGAATACTCACTCACCTCAGTATTCTAACAGAACACTCACGTAGCCAGTGTACTAACAGAATACTAACTCATCCTATGTTCTAACAGAATGTGGATTCAGATCAAAAATTACTAACTCAGTCTGTGTTCTAACAGAATGTGGACTCAGATTTTGTTTAAAAATTACTCAGTCTGTTTCTAACAGAATATGGTCTCAGTCTATGTTTAAAGAATACTCACTCAGCCAGTATTTTACCAGAGTATGGACTCAGCCTGTGTTCTAACAGAATACTCACACAGCCTGTGTTCTAACAGAATGTGGATTCAGATCAAAAATTACTAACGCAGTCTGTGTTCTAACAGAATATGGACTCAGTCTATATTTAAAGAATACTCACTCACCTCAGTATTCTAACAGAACACTCACGTAGCCAGTGTTCTAACAGAATACTAACTCAGCCTGTGTTCTAACAGAATGTGGACTCAGATTTTGTTCAAAAATTACTCAGTCTGTTTCTAACAGAATATGGACTCAGTCTATGTTTAAAGAATACTCACTCAACCAGTATTTTACCAGAGTATGGACTCAGCCTGTGTTCTAACAGAATAATCACACAGCCTGTGTTCTAACAGAATATGGACTCAGTCTATATTTAAAGAATACTCACTCACGTCAGTATTCTAACAGAACACTCACGTAGCCTGTGTTCTAACAGAACACTAACTCAGCCTGTTTTCTAACAGAATGTGGATTCAGATCAAAAATTACTAACGCAGTCTGTGTTCTAACAGAATATGGACTTAGATTTTGTTCAAAAATTACTCAGTCTGTGTTCTAACAGAATATGGACTCAGTCTATGTTTAAAGAATACTCACTCAGCCAATATTTTACCAGAGTATGGACTCAGCCTGTGTTCTAACAGAATACTCACACAGCCTGTGTTCTAACAGAATATGTACTCAGTCTATATTTAAAGAATACTCACTCACCTCAGTATTCCAACAGAACACTCACGTAGCCAGTGTTCTAACAGAATACTAACTCAGCCTGTTTTCTAACAGAATGTGGATTCAGATCAAATATTACTAACTCAGTCTGTGTTCTAACAGAATGTGGACTCAGATTTTGTTCAAAAATTATTCAGCCTGTGTTCTAACAGAATGTGGATTCAGATCAAAAATTACTAACTCAGTCTGTGTTCTAACGGAATGTGGACTCAGATTTTGTTCAAAAATTATTCAGCCTGTGTTCTAACAGAATGTGGATTCAGATCAAAAATTACTAACGCAGTCTGTGTTCTAACAGAATATGGACTTAGATTTTGTTCAAAAATTACTCAGTCTGTGTTCTAACAGAATATGGACTCAGTCTATGTTTAAAGAATACTCACTCAGCCAATATTTTACCAGAATATGGACTCAGCCTGTGTTCTAACAGAATACTCACACAGCCTGTGTTCTAACAGAATATGGACTCAGTCTATATTTAAAGAATACTCACTCACCTCAGTATTCCTACAGAACACTCACGTAGCCAGTGTTCTAACAGAATACTAACTCAGCCTGTGTTCTAACAGAATGTGGATTCAGAACAAATATTACTAACTCAGTCTGTGTTCTAACAGAATGTGGACTCAGATTTTGTTCAAAAATTATTCAGCCTGTGTTCTAACAGAATGTGGATTCAGATCAAAAATTACTAACTCAGTCTGTGTTCTAACAGAATGTGGGTTCAGATCAAAAATTACTAACTCAGTCTGTGTTCTAACAGAATATGAACTCAGATTTTGTTCAAAAATTACTCAGTCTGTGTTCTAACAGAATATGGACTCAGTCTATATTTAAAGAATACTCACTCACCTCAGTATTCTAACAGAACACTCACGTAGCCAGTGTTCTAACAGAATACTAACTCAGCCTGTTTTCTAACAAAATGTGGATTCAGATCAAAAATTACTAACGCAGTCTGTGTTCTAACAGAATATGGACTCAGATTTTGTTCAAAAATTACTCAGTCTGTTTCTAACAGAATATGGTCTCAGTCTATGTTTAAAGAATACTCACTCAGCCAGTATTTTACCAGAGTATGGACTCAGCCTGTGTTCTAACCGAATACTCACACAGCCTGTGTTCTAACAGAATATGGACTCAGTCTCTATTTAAAGAATACTCACTCACCTCAGTATTCTAACAGAACACTCACGTAGCCAGTGTTCTAACAGAATACTAACTCATCCTGTGTTCTAACAGAATGTGGATTCAGATCAAAAATTACTAACTCAGTCTGTGTTCTAACAGAATGTGGACTCAGATTTTGTTCAAAAATTACTCAGTCTGTTTCTAACAAAATATGGTCTCAGTCTATGTTTAAAGAATACTCACTCAGCCAGTATTTTACCAGAGTATGGACTCAGCCTGTGTTCTAACAGAATACTCACACAGACTGTGTTCTAACAGAATATGGACTCAGTCTATATTTAAAGAATACTCACTAACCTCAGTATTCCAACAGAACACTCATGTAGCCAGTGTTCTAACAGAATACTAACTCAGCCTGTGTTTTAACAAAATGTGGATTCAGATCAAATATTACTAACTCAGTCTGTGTTCTAACAGAATGTGGACTCAGATTTTGTTCAAAAATTATTCAGCCTGTGTTCTAACAGAATGTGTATTCAGATCAAAAATTACTAACTCAGTCTGTGTTCTAACAGAATGTGGGTTCAGATCAAAAATTACTAACTCAGTCTGTGTTCTAACAGAATATGAACTCAGATTTTGTTCAAAAATTACTCAGTCTGTGTTCTAACAGAATATGGACTCAGTCTATATTTAAAGAATACTCACTCACCTCAGTATTCTAACAGAACACTCACGTAGCCAGTGTACTAACAGAATACTAACTCATCCTATGTTCTAACAGAATGTGGATTCAGATCAAAAATTACTAACTCAGTCTGTGTTCTAACAGAATGTGGACTCAGATTTTGTTTAAAAATTACTCAGTCTGTTTCTAACAGAATATGGTCTCAGTCTATGTTTAAAGAATACTCACTCAGCCAGTATTTTACCAGAGTATGGACTCAGCCTGTGTTCTAACAGAATACTCACACAGCCTGTGTTCTAACAGAATGTGGATTCAGATCAAAAATTACTAACGCAGTCTGTGTTCTAACAGAATATGGACTCAGTCTATATTTAAAGAATACTCACTCACCTCAGTATTCTAACAGAACACTCACGTAGCCAGTGTTCTAACAGAATACTAACTCAGCCTGTGTTCTAACAGAATGTGGACTCAGATTTTGTTCAAAAATTACTCAGTCTGTTTCTAACAGAATATGGACTCAGTCTATGTTTAAAGAATACTCACTCAACCAGTATTTTACCAGAGTATGGACTCAGCCTGTGTTCTAACAGAATAATCACACAGCCTGTGTTCTAACAGAATATGGACTCAGTCTATATTTAAAGAATACTCACTCACGTCAGTATTCTAACAGAACACTCACGTAGCCTGTGTTCTAACAGAACACTAACTCAGCCTGTTTTCTAACAGAATGTGGATTCAGATCAAAAATTACTAACGCAGTCTGTGTTCTAACAGAATATGGACTTAGATTTTGTTCAAAAATTACTCAGTCTGTGTTCTAACAGAATATGGACTCAGTCTATGTTTAAAGAATACTCACTCAGCCAATATTTTACCAGAGTATGGACTCAGCCTGTGTTCTAACAGAATACTCACACAGCCTGTGTTCTAACAGAATATGTACTCAGTCTATATTTAAAGAATACTCACTCACCTCAGTATTCCAACAGAACACTCACGTAGCCAGTGTTCTAACAGAATACTAACTCAGCCTGTTTTCTAACAGAATGTGGATTCAGATCAAATATTACTAACTCAGTCTGTGTTCTAACAGAATGTGGACTCAGATTTTGTTCAAAAATTATTCAGCCTGTGTTCTAACAGAATGTGGATTCAGATCAAAAATTACTAACTCAGTCTGTGTTCTAACGGAATGTGGACTCAGATTTTGTTCAAAAATTATTCAGCCTGTGTTCTAACAGAATGTGGATTCAGATCAAAAATTACTAACGCAGTCTGTGTTCTAACAGAATATGGACTTAGATTTTGTTCAAAAATTACTCAGTCTGTGTTCTAACAGAATATGGACTCAGTCTATGTTTAAAGAATACTCACTCAGCCAATATTTTACCAGAATATGGACTCAGCCTGTGTTCTAACAGAATACTCACACAGCCTGTGTTCTAACAGAATATGGACTCAGTCTATATTTAAAGAATACTCACTCACCTCAGTATTCCTACAGAACACTCACGTAGCCAGTGTTCTAACAGAATACTAACTCAGCCTGTGTTCTAACAGAATGTGGATTCAGAACAAATATTACTAACTCAGTCTGTGTTCTAACAGAATGTGGACTCAGATTTTGTTCAAAAATTATTCAGCCTGTGTTCTAACAGAATGTGGATTCAGATCAAAAATTACTAACTCAGTCTGTGTTCTAACAGAATGTGGGTTCAGATCAAAAATTACTAACTCAGTCTGTGTTCTAACAGAATATGAACTCAGATTTTGTTCAAAAATTACTCAGTCTGTGTTCTAACAGAATATGGACTCAGTCTATATTTAAAGAATACTCACTCACCTCAGTATTCTAACAGAACACTCACGTAGCCAGTGTTCTAACAGAATACTAACTCAGCCTGTTTTCTAACAAAATGTGGATTCAGATCAAAAATTACTAACGCAGTCTGTGTTCTAACAGAATATGGACTTAGATTTTGTTCAAAAATTACTCAGTCTGTGTTCTAAGAGAATGTGGACTCAGATTTTGTTCAAAAATTACTCAGTCTGTTTCTAACAGAATATGGACTCAGTCTATGTTTAAAGAATACTCACTCAGCCAGTATTTTACCAGAGTATGGACTCAGCCTGTGTTCTAACAGAATACTCACACAGCCTGTGTTCTAACAGAATATGGACTCAGTCTATATTTAAAGAATACTCACTCACCTCAGTATTCTAACAGAACACTCACGTAGCCAGTGTTCTAACAGAATACTAACTCAGCCTGTGTTCTAACAGAATGTGGACTCAGATTTTGTTCATAAATTATTCAGCCTGTGTTCTAACAGAATGTGGATTCAGATCAAAAATTACTAACTCAGTCTGTGTTCTAACAGAATGTGGGTTCAGATCAAAAATTACTAACTCAATCTGTGTTCTAACAGAATATGAACTCAGATTTTGTTCAAAAATTACTCAGTCTGTGTTCTAACAGAATATGGACTCAGTCTATGTTTAAAGAATACTCACTCAGCCAGTATTTTACCAGAGTATGGACTCAGCCTGTGTTCTAACAGAATACTCACACAGCCTGTGTTCTAACAGAATATGTATTCAGTCTATATTTAAAGAATACTCACTCACCTCAGTATTCTAACAGAACACTCACGTAGCCAGTGTTCTAACAGAATACTAACTCAGCCTGTGTTCTAACAGAATGTGGATTCAGATCAAAAATTACTAACTCAGTCTGTGTTCTAACAGAATGTGGACTCAGATTTTGTTCAAAAATTACTCAGTCTGTTTCTAACAGAATATGGACTCAGTCTATGTTTATAGAATACTCACTCAGCCAGTATTTTACCAGAGTATGGACTCAGCCTGTGTTCTAACAGAATACTCACACAGCCTGTGTTCTAACAGAATATGTATTCAGTCTATATTTAAAGAATACTCACTCACCTCAGTATTCTAACAGAACACTCACGTAGCCAGTGTTCTAACAGAATACTAACTCAGCCTGTGTTCTAACAGAATGTGGATTCAGATCAAAAATTACTAACTCAGTCTGTGTTCTAACAGAATGTGGACTCAGATTTTGTTCAAAAATTACTCAGTCTGTTTCTCACGAATATGGACTCAGTCTATGTTTAAAGAATACTCACTCAGCCAGTATTTTACCAGAGTATGGACTCAGCCTGTGTTCTAACAGAATACTCACACAGCCTGTGTTCTAACAGAATATGGACTCAGTCTATATTTAAAGAATACTCACTCACCTCAGTATTCTAACAGAACACTCACGTAGCCTGTGTTCTAACAGAACACTAACTCAGCCTGCTTTCTAACAGAATGTGGATTCAGATCAAATATTACTAACGCAGTCTGTGTTCTAACAGAATATGGACTTAGATTTTGTTCAAAAATTACTCAGTCTGTGTTCTAACAGAATATGGACTCAGTCTATGTTTAAAGAATACTCACTCAGCCAATATTTTACCAGAGTATGGACTCAGCCTGTGTTCTAACAGAATACTCACACAGCCTGTGTTCTAACAGAATATGGACTCAGTCTATATTTAAAGAATACTCACTCACCTCAGTATTCCAACAGAACACTCACGTAGCCAGTGTTCTAACAGAATACTAACTCAGCATGTGTTCTAACAGAATGTGGATTCAGATCAAATATTACTAACTCAGTCTGTGTTCTAACAGAATATGGACTCAGTCTATGTTTAAAGAATACTCACTCAGCCAGTGTTCTACCAGAATATGGATTCAGACTATTTTCAAGAAAACTCACTCAGCCTGTGTTCTAGCAGAACGCTCACTTAGCCTGTGTTCTAACAGAATGTGGACACAGATATTGTTCAAAAATTACTAACTCAGTCTGTGTTCTAACAGAATTTGGACGCAGTCTATGTTTAAAAAATACTCACTCACCTCAGTGTTCTAACAGAACACTCACGTAGCCTGTGTTCTAACAGAACACTAACTCAGCCTGTTTTCTAACAAAATGTGGATTCAGATCAAAAATTACTAACGCAGTCTGTGTTCTAACAGAATATGGACTTAGATTTTGTTCAAAAATTACTCAGTCTGTGTTCTAACAGAATGTGGATTCAGATTTTGTTCAAAAATTACTCAGTCTGTTTCTAACAGAATATGGACTCAGTCTATGTTTAAAGAATACTCACTCAGCCAGTATTTTACCAGAGTATGGACTCAGCCTGTGTTCTAACCGAATACTCACACAGCCTGTGTTCTAACAGAATATGGACTCAGTCTATATTTAAAGAATACTCACTCACCTCAGTATTCTAACAGAACACTCACGTAGCCAGTGTTCTAACAGAATACTAACTCAGCCTGTGTTTTAACAAAATGTGGATTCAGATCAAATATTACTAACTCAGTCTGTGTTCTAACAGAATGTGGACTCAGATTTTGTTCAAAAATTATTCAGCCTGTGTTCTAACAGAATGTGTATTCAGATCAAAAATTACTAACTCAGTCTGTGTTCTAACAGAATGTGGGTTCAGATCAAAAATTACTAACTCAGTCTGTGTTCTAACAGAATATGAACTCAGATTTTGTTCAAAAATTACTCAGTCTGTGTTCTAACAGAATATGGACTCAGTCTATATTTAAAGAATACTCACTCACCTCAGTATTCTAACAGAACACTCACGTAGCCAGTGTACTAACAGAATACTCACTCATCCTATGTTCTAACAGAATGTGGATTCAGATCAAAAATTACTAACTCAGTCTGTGTTCTAACAGAATGTGGACTCAGATTTTGTTTAAAAATTACTCAGTCTGTTTCTAACAGAATATGGTCTCAGTCTATGTTTAAAGAATACTCACTCAGCCAGTATTTTACCAGAGTATGGACTCAGCCTGTGTTCTAACAGAATACTCACACAGCCTGTGTTCTAACAGAATGTGGATTCAGATCAAAAATTACTAACGCAGTCTGTGTTCTAACAGAATATGGACTCAGTCTATATTTAAAGAATACTCACTCACCTCAGTATTCTAACAGAACACTCACGTAGCCAGTGTTCTAACAGAATACTAACTCAGCCTGTGTTCTAACAGAATGTGGACTCAGATTTTGTTCAAAAATTACTCAGTCTGTTTCTAACAGAATATGGACTCAGTCTATGTTTAAAGAATACTCACTCAACCAGTATTTTACCAGAGTATGGACTCAGCCTGTGTTCTAACAGAATAATCACACAGCCTGTGTTCTAACAGAATATGGACTCAGTCTATATTTAAAGAATACTCACTCACGTCAGTATTCTAACAGAACACTCACGTAGCCTGTGTTCTAACAGAACACTAACTCAGCCTGTTTTCTAACAGAATGTGGATTCAGATCAAAAATTACTAACGCAGTCTGTGTTCTAACAGAATATGGACTTAGATTTTGTTCAAAAATTACTCAGTCTGTGTTCTAACAGAATATGGACTCAGTCTATGTTTAAAGAATACTCACTCAGCCAATATTTTACCAGAGTATGGACTCAGCCTGTGTTCTAACAGAATACTCACACAGCCTGTGTTCTAACAGAATATGTACTCAGTCTATATTTAAAGAATACTCACTCACCTCAGTATTCCAACAGAACACTCACGTAGCCAGTGTTCTAACAGAATACTAACTCAGCCTGTTTTCTAACAGAATGTGGATTCAGATCAAATATTACTAACTCAGTCTGTGTTCTAACAGAATGTGGACTCAGATTTTGTTCAAAAATTATTCAGCCTGTGTTCTAACAGAATGTGGATTCAGATCAAAAATTACTAACTCAGTCTGTGTTCTAACGGAATGTGGACTCAGATTTTGTTCAAAAATTATTCAGCCTGTGTTCTAACAGAATGTGGATTCAGATCAAAAATTACTAACGCAGTCTGTGTTCTAACAGAATATGGACTTAGATTTTGTTCAAAAATTACTCAGTCTGTGTTCTAACAGAATATGGACTCAGTCTATGTTTAAAGAATACTCACTCAGCCAATATTTTACCAGAATATGGACTCAGCCTGTGTTCTAACAGAATACTCACACAGCCTGTGTTCTAACAGAATATGGACTCAGTCTATATTTAAAGAATACTCACTCACCTCAGTATTCCTACAGAACACTCACGTAGCCAGTGTTCTAACAGAATACTAACTCAGCCTGTGTTCTAACAGAATGTGGATTCAGAACAAATATTACTAACTCAGTCTGTGTTCTAACAGAATGTGGACTCAGATTTTGTTCAAAAATTATTCAGCCTGTGTTCTAACAGAATGTGGATTCAGATCAAAAATTACTAACTCAGTCTGTGTTCTAACAGAATGTGGGTTCAGATCAAAAATTACTAACTCAGTCTGTGTTCTAACAGAATATGAACTCAGATTTTGTTCAAAAATTACTCAGTCTGTGTTCTAACAGAATATGGACTCAGTCTATATTTAAAGAATACTCACTCACCTCAGTATTCTAACAGAACACTCACGTAGCCAGTGTTCTAACAGAATACTAACTCATCCTGTGTTCTAACAGAATGTGGATTCAGATCAAAAATTACTAACTCAGTCTGTGTTCTAACAGAATGTGGACTCAGATTTTGTTCAAAAATTACTCAGTCTGTTTCTAACAGAATATGGTCTCAGTCTATGTTTAAAGAATACTCACTCAGCCAGTATTTTACCAGAGTATTGGCTCAGCCTGTGTTCTAACCGAATACTCACACAGCCTGTGTTCTAACAGAATATGTACTCAGTCTATATTTAAAGAATACTCACTCACCTCAGTATTCTAACAGAACACTCACGTAGCCAGTGTTCTAACAGAATACTAACTCAGCCTGTGTTCTAACAGAATGTGGATTCAGATCCAAAATTACTAACTCAGTCTGTGTTCTAACAGAATGTGGACTCAGATTTTGTTCAAAAATTACTCAGTCTGTTAATAACAGAATATGGTCTCAGTCTATGTTTAAAGAATACTCACTCAGCCAGTATTTTACCAGAGTATGGACTCAGCCTGTGTTCTAACAGAATACTCACACAACCTGTGTTCTAACAGAATATGGACTCAGTCTATATTTAAAGAATACTCACTCACCTCAGTATTCCAACAGAACACTCACGTAGCCAGTGTTCTAACAGAATACTAACTCAGCCTGTGTTTTAACAAAATGTGGATTCAGATCAAATATTACTAACTCAGTCTGTGTTCTAACAGAATGTGGGTTCAGATCAAAAATTACTAACTCAGTCTGTGTTCTAACAGAATATGAACTCAGATTTTGTTCAAAAATTACTCAGTCTGTGTTCTAACAGAATATGGACTCAGTCTATATTTAAAGAATACTCACTCACCTCATTATTCTAACAGAACACTCACGTAGCCAGTGTTCTAACAGAATACTAACTCATCCTGTGTTCTAACAGAATGTGGATTCAGATCAAAAATTACTAACTCAGTCTGTGTTCTAACAGAATGTGGACTCAGATTTTGTTCAAAAATTACTCAGTCTGTTTCTAACAGAATATGGTCTCAGTCTATGTTTAAAGAATACTCACTCAGCCAGTATTTTACCAGAGTATTGGCTCAGCCTGTGTTCTAACCGAATACTCACACAGCCTGTGTTCTAACAGAATATGGACTCAGTCTCTATTTAAAGAATACTCACTCACCTCAGTATTCTAACAGAACACTCACGTAGCCTGTGTTCTAACAGAACACGAACTCAGCCTGTTTTCTAACAGAATGTGGATTCAGATCAAAAATTACTAACGCAGTCTGTGTTCTAACAGAATATGGACTTAGATTTTGTTCAAAAATTACTCAGTCTGTGTTCTAACAGAATATGGACTAAGTCTATGTTTAAAGAATACTCACTCAGCCAATATTTTACCAGTGTATGGACTCAGCCTGTGTTCTAACACAATACTCACACAGCCTGTGTTCTAACAGAATATGGACTCAATCTATATTTAAAGAATACTCACTCACCTCAGTATTCCTACAGAACACTCACGTAGCCAGTGTTCTAACAGAATACTAACTCAGCCTGTGTTCTAACAGAATGTGGACTCAGATTTTGTTCAAAAATTACTCAGTCTGTGTTCTAACAGAATATGGACTAAGTCTATGTTTAAAGAATACTCACTCAGCTCAGTGTTCTAACATAACACTCACTTAGCCTGTGTTCTAACAGAATGTGAGTTCAGATCAAAAATTACTAACTCAGTCTGTGTTCTAACAGAATATGAACTCAGATTTTGTTCAAAAATTACTCAGTCTGTTTTCTAACAGAATATGGACTCAGTCTATGTTTAAAGAATACTCACTCAGCCAGTGTTCTACCAGAGTATGGATTCAGACTATTTTCAAGAATACTCACTCAGCCTGTGTTCTAGCAGAACGCTCACTTAGCCTGTGTTCTAACAGAATGTGGACTCAGATATTGTTCAAAAATTACTAACTTAGTCTGTGTTCTAACAGAATTTGGACGCAGTCTATGTTTAAAAAATACTCACTCACCTCAGTGTTCTAACAGAACACTCACGTAGCCTGTGTTCTAACAGAACACTAACTCAGCCTGTTTTCTAAAAAAATGTGGATTCAGATAAAAAATTACTAACGCAGTCTGTGTTCTAACAGAATATGGACTTAGATTTTGTTCAAAAATTACTCAGTCTGTGTTCTAACAGAATATGGACTCAGTCTATGTTTAAAGAATACTCACTCAGCCAGTATTTTACCAGAGTATGGACTCAGCCTGTGTTCTAACAGAATACTCACACAGCCTGTGTTCTAACAGAATATGGACTCAGTCTATATTTAAAGAATACTCACTCACCTCAGTATTCTAACAGAACACTCACGTAGCCAGTGTTCAAACAGAATACTAACTCAGCCTGTGTTCTAACAGAATGTGGATTCAGATCAAAAATTACTAACTCAGTCTGTGTTCTAACAGAATGTGGACTCAGATTTTGTTCAAAAATTACTCAGTCTGTTTCTAACAGAATATGGTCTCAGTCTATGTTTAAAGAATACTCACTCAGCCAGTATTTTACCAGAGTATGGACTCAGCCTGTGTTCTAACAGAATACTCACACAGCCTGTGTTCTAACAGAATATGGACTCAGTCTATATTTAAAGAATACTCACTCACCTCAGTATTCTAACAGAACACTCACGTAGCCTGTGTTCTAACAGAACACTAACTCAGCCTGTGTTCTAACAGAATATGGACTTAGATTTTGTTCAAAAATTACTCAGTCTGTGTTCTAACAGAATATGGACTCAGTCTATATTTAAAGAATACTCACTCACCTCAGTATTCCTACAGAACACTCACGTAGCCAGTGTTCTAACAGAATACTAACTCAGCCTGTGTTCTAACAGAATGTGGATTCAGATCAAATATTACTAACTCAGTCTGTGTTCTAACAGAATGTGGACTCAGATTTTGTTCAAAAATTATTCAGCCTGTGTTCTAACAGAATGTGGATTCAGATCAAAAATTACTAACTCAGTCTGTGTTCTAACAGAATGTGGGTTCAGATCAAAAATTACTAACTCAGTCTGTGTTCTAACAGAATTTGGACGCAGTCTATGTTTAAAAAATACTCACTCACCTCAGTGTTCTAACAGAACACTCACGTAGCCTGTGTTCTAACAGAACACTAACTCAGCCTGTTTTCTAAAAAAATGTGGATTCAGATAAAAAATTACTAACGCAGTCTGTGTTCTAACAGAATATGGACTTAGATTTTGTTCAAAAATTACTCAGTCTGTGTTCTAACAGAATATGGACTCAGTCTATGTTTAAAGAATACTCACTCAGCCAGTATTTTACCAGAGTATGGACTCAGCCTGTGTTCTAACAGAATACTCACACAGCCTGTGTTCTAACAGAATATGGACTCAGTCTATATTTAAAGAATACTCACTCACCTCAGTATTCTAACAGAACACTCACGTAGCCAGTGTTCAAACAGAATACTAACTCAGCCTGTGTTCTAACAGAATGTGGATTCAGATCAAAAATTACTAACTCAGTCTGTGTTCTAACAGAATGTGGACTCAGATTTTGTTCGAAAATTACTCAGTCTGTTTCTAACAGAATATGGTCTCAGTCTATGTTTAAAGAATACTCACTCAGCCAGTATTTTACCAGAGTATGGACTCAGCCTGTGTTCTAACAGAATACTCACACAGCCTGTGTTCTAACAGAATATGGACTCAGTCTATATTTAAAGAATACTCACTCACCTCAGTATTCTAACAGAACACTCATGTAGCCTGTGTTCTAACAGAACACTAACTCAGCCTGTGTTCTAACAGAATATGGACTTAGATTTTGTTCAAAAATTACTCAGTCTGTGTTCTAACAGAATATGGACTCAGTCTATATTTAAAGAATACTCACTCACCTCAGTATTCCTACAGAACACTCACGTAGCCAGTGTTCTAACAGAATACTAACTCAGCCTGTGTTCTAACAGAATGTGGATTCAGATCAAATATTACTAACTCAGTCTGTGTTCTAACAGAATGTGGACTCAGATTTTGTTCAAAAATTATTCAGCCTGTATTCTAACAGAATGTGGATTCAGATCAAAAATTACTAACTCAGTCTGTGTTCTAACAGAATGTGGGTTCAGATCAAAAATTACTAACTCAGTCTGTTTTCTAACAGAATATGAACTCAGATTTTGTTCAAAAATTACTCAGTCTGTGTTCTAACAGAATATGGACTCAGTCTATATTTAAAGAATACTCACTCACCTCAGTATTCTAACAGAACACTCACGTAGCCAGTGTTCTAACAGAATACTAACTCAGCCTGTGTTCTAACAGAATGTGGATTCAGATCAAAAATTACTAACGCAGTCTGTGTTCTAACAGAATGTGGACTCAGATTTTGTTTAAAAATTACTCAGTCTGTTTCTAACAGAATATGGTCTCAGTCTATGTTTAAAGAATACTCACTCAGCCAGTATTTTACCAGAGTATGGACTCAGCCTGTGTTCTAACAGAATACTCACACAGCCTGTGTTCTAACAGAATGTGGATTCAGATCAAAAATTACTAACGCAGTCTGTGTTCTAACAGAATATGGACTCAGTCTATATTTAAAGAATACTCACTCACCTCAGTATTCTAACAGAACACTCACGTAGCCAGTGTTCTAACAGAATACTAACTCAGCCTGTGTTCTAACAGAATGTGGACTCAGATTTTGTTCAAAAATTACTCAGTCTGTTTCTAACAGAATATGGACTCAGTCTATGTTTAAAGAATACTCACTCAACCAGTATTTTACCAGAGTATGGACTCAGCCTGTGTTCTAACAGAATAATCACACAGCCTGTGTTCTAACAGAATATGGACTCAGTCTATATTTAAAGAATACTCACTCACGTCAGTATTCTAACAGAACACTCACGTAGCCTGTGTTCTAACAGAACACTAACTCAGCCTGTTTTCTAACAGAATGTGGATTCAGATCAAAAATTACTAACGCAGTCTGTGTTCTAACAGAATATGGACTTAGATTTTGTTCAAAAATTACTCAGTCTGTGTTCTAACAGAATATGGACTCAGTCTATGTTTAAAGAATACTCACTCAGCCAATATTTTACCAGAGTATGGACTCAGCCTGTGTTCTAACAGAATACTCACACAGCCTGTGTTCTAACAGAATATGTACTCAGTCTATATTTAAAGAATACTCACTCACCTCAGTATTCCAACAGAACACTCACGTAGCCAGTGTTCTAACAGAATACTAACTCAGCCTGTTTTCTAACAGAATGTGGATTCAGATCAAATATTACTAACTCAGTCTGTGTTCTAACAGAATGTGGACTCAGATTTTGTTCAAAAATTATTCAGCCTGTGTTCTAACAGAATGTGGATTCAGATCAAAAATTACTAACTCAGTCTGTGTTCTAACGGAATGTGGACTCAGATTTTGTTCAAAAATTATTCAGCCTGTGTTCTAACAGAATGTGGATTCAGATCAAAAATTACTAACGCAGTCTGTGTTCTAACAGAATATGGACTTAGATTTTGTTCAAAAATTACTCAGTCTGTGTTCTAACAGAATATGGACTCAGTCTATGTTTAAAGAATACTCACTCAGCCAATATTTTACCAGAATATGGACTCAGCCTGTGTTCTAACAGAATACTCACACAGCCTGTGTTCTAACAGAATATGGACTCAGTCTATATTTAAAGAATACTCACTCACCTCAGTATTCCTACAGAACACTCACGTAGCCAGTGTTCTAACAGAATACTAACTCAGCCTGTGTTCTAACAGAATGTGGATTCAGAACAAATATTACTAACTCAGTCTGTGTTCTAACAGAATGTGGACTCAGATTTTGTTCAAAAATTATTCAGCCTGTGTTCTAACAGAATGTGGATTCAGATCAAAAATTACTAACTCAGTCTGTGTTCTAACAGAATGTGGGTTCAGATCAAAAATTACTAACTCAGTCTGTGTTCTAACAGAATATGAACTCAGATTTTGTTCAAAAATTACTCAGTCTGTGTTCTAACAGAATATGGACTCAGTCTATATTTAAAGAATACTCACTCACCTCAGTATTCTAACAGAACACTCACGTAGCCAGTGTTCTAACAGAATACTAACTCATCCTGTGTTCTAACAGAATGTGGATTCAGATCAAAAATTACTAACTCAGTCTGTGTTCTAACAGAATGTGGACTCAGATTTTGTTCAAAAATTACTCAGTCTGTTTCTAACAGAATATGGTCTCAGTCTATGTTTAAAGAATACTCACTCAGCCAGTATTTTACCAGAGTATTGGCTCAGCCTGTGTTCTAACCGAATACTCACACAGCCTGTGTTCTAACAGAATATGTACTCAGTCTATATTTAAAGAATACTCACTCACCTCAGTATTCTAACAGAACACTCACGTAGCCAGTGTTCTAACAGAATACTAACTCAGCCTGTGTTCTAACAGAATGTGGATTCAGATCCAAAATTACTAACTCAGTCTGTGTTCTAACAGAATGTGGACTCAGATTTTGTTCAAAAATTACTCAGTCTGTTAATAACAGAATATGGTCTCAGTCTATGTTTAAAGAATACTCACTCAGCCAGTATTTTACCAGAGTATGGACTCAGCCTGTGTTCTAACAGAATACTCACACAACCTGTGTTCTAACAGAATATGGACTCAGTCTATATTTAAAGAATACTCACTCACCTCAGTATTCCAACAGAACACTCACGTAGCCAGTGTTCTAACAGAATACTAACTCAGCCTGTGTTTTAACAAAATGTGGATTCAGATCAAATATTACTAACTCAGTCTGTGTTCTAACAGAATGTGGGCTCAGATCAAAAATTACTAACTCAGTCTGTGTTCTAACAGAATATGAACTCAGATTTTGTTCAAAAATTACTCAGTCTGTGTTCTAACAGAATATGGACTCAGTCTATATTTAAAGAATACTCACTCACCTCATTATTCTAACAGAACACTCACGTAGCCAGTGTTCTAACAGAATACTAACTCATCCTGTGTTCTAACAGAATGTGGATTCAGATCAAAAATTACTAACTCAGTCTGTGTTCTAACAGAATGTGGACTCAGATTTTGTTTAAAAATTACTCAGTCTGTTTCTAACAGAATATGGTCTCAGTCTATGTTTAAAGAATACTCACTCAGCCAGTATTTTACCAGAGTATGGACTCAGCCTGTGTTCTAACAGAATACTCACACAGCCTGTGTTCTAACAGAATATGGACTCAGTCTCTATTTAAAGAATACTCACTCACCTCAGTATTCTAACAGAACACTCACGTAGCCTGTGTTCTAACAGAACACGAACTCAGCCTGTTTTCTAACAGAATGTGGATTCAGATCAAAAATTACTAACGCAGTCTGTGTTCTAACAGAATATGGACTTAGATTTTGTTCAAAAATTACTCAGTCTGTGTTCTAACAGAATATGGACTAAGTCTATGTTTAAAGAATACTCACTCAGCCAATATTTTACCAGTGTATGGACTCAGCCTGTGTTCTAACACAATACTCACACAGCCTGTGTTCTAACAGAATATGGACTCAATCTATATTTAAAGAATACTCACTCACCTCAGTATTCCTACAGAACACTCACGTAGCCAGTGTTCTAACAGAATACTAACTCAGCCTGTGTTCTAACAGAATGTGGACTCAGATTTTGTTCAAAAATTACTCAGTCTGTGTTCTAACAGAATATGGACTAAGTCTATGTTTAAAGAATACTCACTCAGCTCAGTGTTCTAACATAACACTCACTTAGCCTGTGTTCTAACAGAATGTGAGTTCAGATCAAAAATTACTAACTCAGTCTGTGTTCTAACAGAATATGAACTCAGATTTTGTTCAAAAATTACTCAGTCTGTTTTCTAACAGAATATGGACTCAGTCTATGTTTAAAGAATACTCACTCAGCCAGTGTTCTACCAGAATATGGATTCAGACTATTTTCAAGAATACTCACTCAGCCTGTGTTCTAGCAGAACGCTCACTTAGCCTGTGTTCTAACAGAATGTGGACTCAGATATTGTTCAAAAATTACTAACTCAGTCTGTGTTCTAACAGAATTTGGACGCAGTCTATGTTTAAAAAATACTCACTCACCTCAGTGTTCTAACAGAACACTCACGTAGCCTGTGTTCTAACAGAACACTAACTCAGCCTGTTTTCTAAAAAAATGTGGATTCAGATAAAAAATTACTAACGCAGTCTGTGTTCTAACAGAATATGGACTTAGATTTTGTTCAAAAATTACTCAGTCTGTGTTCTAACAGAATATGGACTCAGTCTATGTTTAAAGAATACTCACTCAGCCAGTATTTTACCAGAGTATGGACTCAGCCTGTGTTCTAACAGAATACTCACACAGCCTGTGTTCTAACAGAATATGGACTCAGTCTATATTTAAAGAATACTCACTCACCTCAGTATTCTAACAGAACACTCACGTAGCCAGTGTTCAAACAGAATACTAACTCAGCCTGTGTTCTAACAGAATGTGGATTCAGATCAAAAATTACTAACTCAGTCTGTGTTCTAACAGAATGTGGACTCAGATTTTGTTCAAAAATTACTCAGTCTGTTTCTAACAGAATATGGTCTCAGTCTATGTTTAAAGAATACTCACTCAGCCAGTATTTTACCAGAGTATGGACTCAGCCTGTGTTCTAACAGAATACTCACACAGCCTGTGTTCTAACAGAATATGGACTCAGTCTATATTTAAAGAATACTCACTCACCTCAGTATTCTAACAGAACACTCACGTAGCCTGTGTTCTAACAGAACACTAACTCAGCCTGTGTTCTAACAGAATATGGACTTAGATTTTGTTCAAAAATTACTCAGTCTGTGTTCTAACAGAATATGGACTCAGTCTATATTTAAAGAATACTCACTCACCTCAGTATTCCTACAGAACACTCACGTAGCCAGTGTTCTAACAGAATACTAACTCAGCCTGTGTTCTAACAGAATGTGGATTCAGATCAAATATTACTAACTCAGTCTGTGTTCTAACAGAATGTGGACTCAGATTTTGTTCAAAAATTATTCAGCCTGTGTTCTAACAGAATGTGGATTCAGATCAAAAATTACTAACTCAGTCTGTGTTCTAACAGAATGTGGGTTCAGATCAAAAATTACTAACTCAGTCTGTGTTCTAACAGAATTTGGACGCAGTCTATGTTTAAAAAATACTCACTCACCTCAGTGTTCTAACAGAACACTCACGTAGCCTGTGTTCTAACAGAACACTAACTCAGCCTGTTTTCTAAAAAAATGTGGATTCAGATAAAAAATTACTAACGCAGTCTGTGTTCTAACAGAATATGGACTTAGATTTTGTTCAAAAATTACTCAGTCTGTGTTCTAACAGAATATGGACTCAGTCTATGTTTAAAGAATACTCACTCAGCCAGTATTTTACCAGAGTATGGACTCAGCCTGTGTTCTAACAGAATACTCACACAGCCTGTGTTCTAACAGAATATGGACTCAGTCTATATTTAAAGAATACTCACTCACCTCAGTATTCTAACAGAACACTCACGTAGCCAGTGTTCAAACAGAATACTAACTCAGCCTGTGTTCTAACAGAATGTGGATTCAGATCAAAAATTACTAACTCAGTCTGTGTTCTAACAGAATGTGGACTCAGATTTTGTTCGAAAATTACTCAGTCTGTTTCTAACAGAATATGGTCTCAGTCTATGTTTAAAGAATACTCACTCAGCCAGTATTTTACCAGAGTATGGACTCAGCCTGTGTTCTAACAGAATACTCACACAGCCTGTGTTCTAACTGAATATGGACTCAGTCTATATTTAAAGAATACTCACTCACCTCAGTATTCTAACAGAACACTCATGTAGCCTGTGTTCTAACAGAACACTAACTCAGCCTGTGTTCTAACAGAATATGGACTTAGATTTTGTTCAAAAATTACTCAGTCTGTGTTCTAACAGAATATGGACTCAGTCTATATTTAAAGAATACTCACTCACCTCAGTATTCCTACAGAACACTCACGTAGCCAGTGTTCTAACAGAATACTAACTCAGCCTGTGTTCTAACAGAATGTGGATTCAGATCAAATATTACTAACTCAGTCTGTGTTCTAACAGAATGTGGACTCAGATTTTGTTCAAAAATTATTCAGCCTGTATTCTAACAGAATGTGGATTCAGATCAAAAATTACTAACTCAGTCTGTGTTCTAACAGAATGTGGGTTCAGATCAAAAATTACTAACTCAGTCTGTTTTCTAACAGAATATGAACTCAGATTTTGTTCAAAAATTACTCAGTCTGTGTTCTAACAGAATATGGACTCAGTCTATATTTAAAGAATACTCACTCACCTCAGTATTCTAACAGAACACTCACGTAGCCAGTGTTCTAACAGAATACTAACTCAGCCTGTGTTCTAACAGAATGTGGATTCAGATCAAAAATTACTAACGCAGTCTGTGTTCTAACAGAATATGGACTTAGATTTTGTTCAAAAATTACTCAGTCTGTGTTCTTACAGAATATGGACTAAGTCTATGTTTAAAGAATACTCACTCAGCCAATATTTTACCAGTGTATGGACTCAGCCTGTGTTCTAACACAATACTCACACAGCCTGTGTTCTAACAGAATATGGACTCAATCTATATTTAAAGAATACTCACTCACCTCAGTATTCCTACAGAACACTCACGTAGCCAGTGTTCTAACAGAATACTAACTCAGCCTGTGTTCTAACAGAATGTGGACTCAGATTTTGTTCAAAAATTACTCAGTCTGTGTTCTAACAGAATATGGACTAAGTCTATGTTTAAAGAATACTCACTCAGCTCAGTGTTCTAACATAACACTCACTTAGCCTGTGTTCTAACAGAATGTGGGTTCAGATCAAAAATTACTAACTCAGTCTGTGTTCTAACAGAATATGAACTCAGATTTTGTTCAAAAATTACTCAGTCTGTGTTCTAACAGAATATGGACTCAGTCTATGTTTAAAGAATACTCACTCAGCCAGTGTTCTACCAGAATATGGATTCAGACTATTTTCAAGAATACTCACTCAACCTGTGTTCTAGCAGAACGCTCACTTAGCCTGTGTTCTAACAGAATGTGGACTCAGATATTGTTCAAAAATTACTAACTCAGTCTGTGTTCTAACAGAATTTGGACGCAGTCTATGTTTAAAAAATACTCACTCACCTCAGTGTTCTAACAGAACACTCACGTAGCCTGTGTTCTAACAGAACACTAACTCAGCCTGTTTTCTAAAAAAATGTGGATTCAGATAAAAAATTACTAACGCAGTCTGTGTTCTAACAGAATATGGACTTAGATTTTGTTCAAAAATTACTCAGTCTGTGTTCTAACAGAATATGGACTCAGTCTATGTTTAAAGAATACTCACTCAGCCAGTATTTTACCAGAGTATGGACTCAGCCTGTGTTCTAACAGAATACTCACACAGCCTGTGTTCTAACAGAATATGGACTCAGTCTATATTTAAAGAATACTCACTCACCTCAGTATTCTAACAGAACACTCACGTAGCCAGTGTTCAAACAGAATACTAACTCAGCCTGTGTTCTAACAGAATGTGGATTCAGATCAAAAATTACTAACTCAGTCTGTGTTCTAACAGAATGTGGACTCAGATTTTGTTCAAAAATTACTCAGTCTGTTTCTAACAGAATATGGTCTCAGTCTATGTTTAAAGAATACTCACTCAGCCAGTATTTTACCAGAGTATGGACTCAGCCTGTGTTCTAACAGAATACTCACACAGCCTGTGTTCTAACAGAATATGGACTCAGTCTATATTTAAAGAATACTCACTCACCTCAGTATTCTAACAGAACACTCACGTAGCCTGTGTTCTAACAGAACACTAACTCAGCCTGTGTTCTAACAGAATATGGACTTAGATTTTGTTCAAAAATTACTCAGTCTGTGTTCTAACAGAATATGGACTCAGTCTATATTTAAAGAATACTCACTCACCTCAGTATTCCTACAGAACACTCACGTAGCCAGTGTTCTAACAGAATACTAACTCAGCCTGTGTTCTAACAGAATGTGGATTCAGATCAAATATTACTAACTCAGTCTGTGTTCTAACAGAATGTGGACTCAGATTTTGTTCAAAAATTATTCAGCCTGTGTTCTAACAGAATGTGGATTCAGATCAAAAATTACTAACTCAGTCTGTGTTCTAACAGAATGTGGGTTCAGATCAAAAATTACTAACTCAGTCTGTGTTCTAACAGAATTTGGACGCAGTCTATGTTTAAAAAATACTCACTCACCTCAGTGTTCTAACAGAACACTCACGTAGCCTGTGTTCTAACAGAACACTAACTCAGCCTGTTTTCTAAAAAAATGTGGATTCAGATAAAAAATTACTAACGCAGTCTGTGTTCTAACAGAATATGGACTTAGATTTTGTTCAAAAATTACTCAGTCTGTGTTCTAACAGAATATGGACTCAGTCTATGTTTAAAGAATACTCACTCAGCCAGTATTTTACCAGAGTATGGACTCAGCCTGTGTTCTAACAGAATACTCACACAGCCTGTGTTCTAACAGAATATGGACTCAGTCTATATTTAAAGAATACTCACTCACCTCAGTATTCTAACAGAACACTCACGTAGCCAGTGTTCAAACAGAATACTAACTCAGCCTGTGTTCTAACAGAATGTGGATTCAGATCAAAAATTACTAACTCAGTCTGTGTTCTAACAGAATGTGGACTCAGATTTTGTTCGAAAATTACTCAGTCTGTTTCTAACAGAATATGGTCTCAGTCTATGTTTAAAGAATACTCACTCAGCCAGTATTTTACCAGAGTATGGACTCAGCCTGTGTTCTAACAGAATACTCACACAGCCTGTGTTCTAACAGAATATGGACTCAGTCTATATTTAAAGAATACTCACTCACCTCAGTATTCTAACAGAACACTCATGTAGCCTGTGTTCTAACAGAACACTAACTCAGCCTGTGTTCTAACAGAATATGGACTTAGATTTTGTTCAAAAATTACTCAGTCTGTGTTCTAACAGAATATGGACTCAGTCTATATTTAAAGAATACTCACTCACCTCAGTATTCCTACAGAACACTCACGTAGCCAGTGTTCTAACAGAATACTAACTCAGCCTGTGTTCTAACAGAATGTGGATTCAGATCAAATATTACTAACTCAGTCTGTGTTCTAACAGAATGTGGACTCAGATTTTGTTCAAAAATTATTCAGCCTGTATTCTAACAGAATGTGGATTCAGATCAAAAATTACTAACTCAGTCTGTGTTCTAACAGAATGTGGGTTCAGATCAAAAATTACTAACTCAGTCTGTGTTCTAACAGAATATGAACTCAGATTTTGTTCAAAAATTACTCAGTCTGTGTTCTAACAGAATATGGACTCAGTCTATATTTAAAGAATACTCACTCACCTCAGTATTCTAACAGAACACTCACGTAGCCAGTGTTCTAACAGAATACTAACTCAGCCTGTGTTCTAACAGAATGTGGATTCAGATCAAAAATTACTAACGCAGTCTGTGTTCTAACAGAATATGGACTTAGATTTTGTTCAAAAATTACTCAGTCTGTGTTCTTACAGAATATGGACTAAGTCTATGTTTAAAGAATACTCACTCAGCCAATATTTTACCAGTGTATGGACTCAGCCTGTGTTCTAACACAATACTCACACAGCCTGTGTTCTAACAGAATATGGACTCAATCTATATTTAAAGAATACTCACTCACCTCAGTATTCCTACAGAACACTCACGTAGCCAGTGTTCTAACAGAATACTAACTCAGCCTGTGTTCTAACAGAATGTGGACTCAGATTTTGTTCAAAAATTACTCAGTCTGTGTTCTAACAGAATATGGACTAAGTCTATGTTTAAAGAATACTCACTCAGCTCAGTGTTCTAACATAACACTCACTTAGCCTGTGTTCTAACAGAATGTGGGTTCAGATCAAAAATTACTAACTCAGTCTGTGTTCTAACAGAATATGAACTCAGATTTTGTTCAAAAATTACTCAGTCTGTGTTCTAACAGAATATGGACTCAGTCTATGTTTAAAGAATACTAACTCAGACAGTGTTCTACCAGAATATGGATTCAGACTATTTTCAAGAATACTCACTCAACCTGTGTTCTAGCAGAACACTCACTTAGCCTGTGTTCTAACAGAATGTGGACTCAGATATTGTTCAAAAATTACTAACTCAGTCTGTGTTCTAACAGAATTTGGACGCAGTCTATGTTTAAAAAATACTCACTCACCTCAGTGTTCTAACAGAACACTCACGTAGCCTGTGTTCTAACAGAACACTAACTCAGCCTGTTTTCTAAAAAAATGTGGATTCAGATAAAAAATTACTAACGCAGTCTGTGTTCTAACAGAATATGGACTTAGATTTTGTTCAAAAATTACTCAGTCTGTGTTCTAACAGAATATGGACTCAGTCTATGTTTAAAGAATACTCACTCAGCCAGTATTTTACCAGAGTATGGACTCAGCCTGTGTTCTAACAGAATACTCACACAGCCTGTGTTCTAACAGAATATGGACTCAGTCTATATTTAAAGAATACTCACTCACCTCAGTATTCTAACAGAACACTCACGTAGCCAGTGTTCAAACAGAATACTAACTCAGCCTGTGTTCTAACAGAATGTGGATTCAGATCAAAAATTACTAACTCAGTCTGTGTTCTAACAGAATGTGGACTCAGATTTTGTTCGAAAATTACTCAGTCTGTTTCTAACAGAATATGGTCTCAGTCTATGTTTAAAGAATACTCACTCAGCCAGTATTTTACCAGAGTATGGACTCAGCCTGTGTTCTAACAGAATACTCACACAGCCTGTGTTCTAACAGAATATGGACTCAGTCTATATTTAAAGAATACTCACTCACCTCAGTATTCTAACAGAACACTCATGTAGCCTGTGTTCTAACAGAACACTAACTCAGCCTGTGTTCTAACAGAATATGGACTTAGATTTTGTTCAAAAATTACTCAGTCTGTGTTCTAACAGAATATGGACTCAGTCTATATTTAAAGAATACTCACTCACCTCAGTATTCCTACAGAACACTCACGTAGCCAGTGTTCTAACAGAATACTAACTCAGCCTGTGTTCTAACAGAATGTGGATTCAGATCAAATATTACTAACTCAGTCTGTGTTCTAACAGAATGTGGACTCAGATTTTGTTCAAAAATTATTCAGCCTGTATTCTAACAGAATGTGGATTCAGATCAAAAATTACTAACTCAGTCTGTGTTCTAACAGAATGTGGGTTCAGATCAAAAATTACTAACTCAGTCTGTGTTCTAACAGAATATGAACTCAGATTTTGTTCAAAAATTACTCAGTCTGTGTTCTAACAGAATATGGACTCAGTCTATATTTAAAGAATACTCACTCACCTCAGTATTCTAACAGAACACTCACGTAGCCAGTGTTCTAACAGAATACTAACTCAGCCTGTGTTCTAACAGAATGTGGATTCAGATCAAAAATTACTAACGCAGTCTGTGTTCTAACAGAATATGGACTTAGATTTTGTTCAAAAATTACTCAGTCTGTGTTCTTACAGAATATGGACTAAGTCTATGTTTAAAGAATACTCACTCAGCCAATATTTTACCAGTGTATGGACTCAGCCTGTGTTCTAACACAATACTCACACAGCCTGTGTTCTAACAGAATATGGACTCAATCTATATTTAAAGAATACTCACTCACCTCAGTATTCCTACAGAACACTCACGTAGCCAGTGTTCTAACAGAATACTAACTCAGCCTGTGTTCTAACAGAATGTGGACTCAGATTTTGTTCAAAAATTACTCAGTCTGTGTTCTAACAGAATATGGACTAAGTCTATGTTTAAAGAATACTCACTCAGCTCAGTGTTCTAACATAACACTCACTTAGCCTGTGTTCTAACAGAATGTGGGTTCAGATCAAAAATTACTAACTCAGTCTGTGTTCTAACAGAATATGAACTCAGATTTTGTTCAAAAATTACTCAGTCTGTGTTCTAACAGAATATGGACTCAGTCTATGTTTAAAGAATACTAACTCAGACAGTGTTCTACCAGAATATGGATTCAGACTATTTTCAAGAATACTCACTCAACCTGTGTTCTAGCAGAACACTCACTTAGCCTGTGTTCTAACAGAATGTGGACTCAGATATTGTTCAAAAATTACTAACTCAGTCTGTGTTCTAACAGAATTTGGACGCAGTCTATGTTTAAAAAATACTCACTCACCTCAGTGTTCTAACAGAACACTCACGTAGCCTGTGTTCTAACAGAACACTAACTCAGCCTGTTTTCTAAAAAAATGTGGATTCAGATAAAAAATTACTAACGCAGTCTGTGTTCTAACAGAATATGGACTTAGATTTTGTTCAAAAATTACTCAGTCTGTGTTCTAACAGAATATGGACTCAGTCTATGTTTAAAGAATACTCACTCAGCCAGTATTTTACCAGAGTATGGACTCAGCCTGTGTTCTAACAGAATACTCACACAGCCTGTGTTCTAACAGAATATGGACTCAGTCTATATTTAAAGAATACTCACTCACCTCAGTATTCTAACAGAACACTCACGTAGCCAGTGTTCAAACAGAATACTAACTCAGCCTGTGTTCTAACAGAATGTGGATTCAGATCAAAAATTACTAACTCAGTCTGTGTTCTAACAGAATGTGGACTCAGATTTTGTTCAAAAATTACTCAGTCTGTTTCTAACAGAATATGGTCTCAGTCTATGTTTAAAGAATACTCACTCAGCCAGTATTTTACCAGAGTATGGACTCAGCCTGTGTTCTAACAGAATACTCACACAGCCTGTGTTCTAACAGAATATGGACTCAGTCTATATTTAAAGAATACTCACTCACCTCAGTATTCTAACAGAACACTCACGTAGCCAGTGTTCTAACAGAATACTAACTCAGCCTGTGTTCTAACAAAATGTGGATTCAGATCAAAAATTACTAACGCAGTCTGTGTTCTAACAGAATATGGACTCAGTCTATGTTTAAAGAATACTCTCTCAGCCAATATTTTACCAGAGTATGGACTCAGCCTGTGTTCTAACAGAATACTCACACAGCCTGTGTTCTAACAGAATATGGACTCAGTCTATATTTAAAGAATACTCACTCACCTCAGTATTCCAACAGAACACTCATGTAGCCAGTGTTCTAACAGAATACTAACTCAGCCTGTGTTCTAACAGAATGTGGATTCAGATCAAATATTACTAACTCAGTCTGTGTTCTAACAGAATGTGGACTCAGATTTTGTTCAAAAATTATTCAGCCTGTGTTCTAACAGAATGTGGATTCAGATCAAAAATTACTAACTCAGTCTGTGTTCTAACAGAATGTGGGTTCAGATCAAAAATTACTAACTCAGTCTGTGTTCTAACAGAATTTGGACGCAGTCTATGTTTAAAAAATACTCACTCACCTCAGTGTTCTAAAAGAACACTCACGTAGCCTGTGTTCTAACAGAACACTAACTCAGCCTGTTTTCTAAAAAAATGTGGATTCAGATAAAAAATTACTAACGCAGTCTGTGTTCTAACAGAATATGGACTTAGATTTTGTTCAAAAATTACTCAGTCTGTGTTCTAACAGAATATGGACTCAGTCTATGTTTAAAGAATACTCACTCAGCCAGTATTTTACCAGAGTATGGACTCAGCCTGTGTTCTAACAGAATACTCACACAGCCTGTGTTCTAACAGAATATGGACTCAGTCTATATTTAAAGAATACTCACTCACCTCAGTATTCTAACAGAACACTCACGTAGCCAGTGTTCAAACAGAATACTAACTCAGCCTGTGTTCTAACAGAATGTGGATTCAGATCAAAAATTACTAACTCAGTCTGTGTTCTAACAGAATGTGGACTCAGATTTTGTTCGAAAATTACTCAGTCTGTTTCTAACAGAATATGGTCTCAGTCTATGTTTAAAGAATACTCACTCAGCCAGTATTTTACCAGAGTATGGACTCAGCCTGTGTTCTAACAGAATACTCACACAGCCTGTGTTCTAACAGAATATGGACTCAGTCTATATTTAAAGAATACTCACTCACCTCAGTATTCTAACAGAACACTCATGTAGCCTGTGTTCTAACAGAACACTAACTCAGCCTGTGTTCTAACAGAATATGGACTTAGATTTTGTTCAAAAATTACTCAGTCTGTGTTCTAACAGAATATGGACTCAGTCTATATTTAAAGAATACTCACTCACCTCAGTATTCCTACAGAACACTCACGTAGCCAGTGTTCTAACAGAATACTAACTCAGCCTGTGTTCTAACAGAATGTGGATTCAGATCAAATATTACTAACTCAGTCTGTGTTCTAACAGAATGTGGACTCAGATTTTGTTCAAAAATTATTCAGCCTGTATTCTAACAGAATGTGGATTCAGATCAAAAATTACTAACTCAGTCTGTGTTCTAACAGAATGTGGGTTCAGATCAAAAATTACTAACTCAGTCTGTGTTCTAACAGAATATGAACTCAGATTTTGTTCAAAAATTACTCAGTCTGTGTTCTAACAGAATATGGACTCAGTCTATATTTAAAGAATACTCACTCACCTCAGTATTCTAACAGAACACTCACGTAGCCAGTGTTCTAACAGAATACTAACTCAGCCTGTGTTCTAACAGAATGTGGATTCAGATCAAAAATTACTAACGCAGTCTGTGTTCTAACAGAATATGGACTTAGATTTTGTTCAAAAATTACTCAGTCTGTGTTCTTACAGAATATGGACTAAGTCTATGTTTAAAGAATACTCACTCAGCCAATATTTTACCAGTGTATGGACTCAGCTTGTGTTCTAACACAATACTCACACAGCCTGTGTTCTAACAGAATATGGACTCAATCTATATTTAAAGAATACTCACTCACCTCAGTATTCCTACAGAACACTCACGTAGCCAGTGTTCTAACAGAATACTAACTCAGCCTGTGTTCTAACAGAATGTGGACTCAGATTTTGTTCAAAAATTACTCAGTCTGTGTTCTAACAGAATATGGACTAAGTCTATGTTTAAAGAATACTCACTCAGCTCAGTGTTCTAACATAACACTCACTTAGCCTGTGTTCTAACAGAATGTGGGTTCAGATCAAAAATTACTAACTCAGTCTGTGTTCTAACAGAATATGAACTCAGATTTTGTTCAAAAATTACTCAGTCTGTGTTCTAACAGAATATGGACTCAGTCTATGTTTAAAGAATACTCACTCAGCCAGTGTTCTACCAGAATATGGATTCAGACTATTTTCAAGAATACTCACTCAACCTGTGTTCTAGCAGAACGCTCACTTAGCCTGTGTTCTAACAGAATGTGGACTCAGATATTGTTCAAAAATTACTAACTCAGTCTGTGTTCTAACAGAATTTGGACGCAGTCTATGTTTAAAAAATACTCACTCACCTCAGTGTTCTAACAGAACACTCACGTAGCCTGTGTTCTAACAGAACACTAACTCAGCCTGTTTTCTAAAAAAATGTGGATTCAGATAAAAAATTACTAACGCAGTCTGTGTTCTAACAGAATATGGACTTAGATTTTGTTCAAAAATTACTCAGTCTGTGTTCTAACAGAATATGGACTCAGTCTATGTTTAAAGAATACTCACTCAGCCAGTATTTTACCAGAGTATGGACTCAGCCTGTGTTCTAACAGAATACTCACACAGCCTGTGTTCTAACAGAATATGGACTCAGTCTATATTTAAAGAATACTCACTCACCTCAGTATTCTAACAGAACACTAACGTAGCCAGTGTTCAAACAGAATACTAACTCAGCCTGTGTTCTAACAGAATGTGGATTCAGATCAAAAATTACTAACTCAGTCTGTGTTCTAACAGAATGTGGACTCAGATTTTGTTCAAAAATTACTCAGTCTGTTTCTAACAGAATATGGTCTCAGTCTATGTTTAAAGAATACTCACTCAGCCAGTATTTTACCAGAGTATGGACTCAGCCTGTGTTCTAACAGAATACTCACACAGCCTGTGTTCTAACAGAATATGGACTCAGTCTATATTTAAAGAATACTCACTCACCTCAGTATTCTAACAGAACACTCACGTAGCCAGTGTTCTAACAGAATACTAACTCAGCCTGTGTTCTAACAAAATGTGGATTCAGATCAAAAATTACTAACGCAGTCTGTGTTCTAACAGAATATGGACTCAGTCTATGTTTAAAGAATACTCTCTCAGCCAATATTTTACCAGAGTATGGACTCAGCCTGTGTTCTAACAGAATACTCACACAGCCTGTGTTCTAACAGAATATGGACTCAGTCTATATTTAAAGAATACTCACTCACCTCAGTATTCCAACAGAACACTCATGTAGCCAGTGTTCTAACAGAATACTAACTCAGCCTGTGTTCTAACAGAATGTGGATTCAGATCAAATATTACTAACTCAGTCTGTGTTCTAACAGAATGTGGACTCAGATTTTGTTCAAAAATTATTCAGCCTGTGTTCTAACAGAATGTGGATTCAGATCAAAAATTACTAACTCAGTCTGTGTTCTAACAGAATGTGGGTTCAGATCAAAAATTACTAACTCAGTCTGTGTTCTAACAGAATATGAACTCAGATTTTGTTCAAAAATTACTCAGTCTGTGTTCTAACAGAATATGGACTCAGTCTATATTTAAAGAATACTCACTCACCTCAGTATTCTAACAGAACACTCACGTAGCCAGTGTTCTAACAGAATACTAACTCATCCTGTGTTCTAACAGAATGTGGATTCAGATCAAAAATTACTAACTCAGTCTGTGTTCTAACAGAATGTGGACTCAGATTTTGTTTAAAAATTACTCAGTCTGTTTCTAACAGAATATGGTCTCAGTCTATGTTTAAAGAATACTCACTCAGCCAGTATTTTACCAGAGTATGGACTCAGCCTGTGTTCTAAAAGAATACTCACACAGCCTGTGTTCTAACAGAATATGGACTCAGTCTATATTTAAAGAATACTCACTCACCTCAGTATTCCAACAGAACACTCATGTAGCCAGTGTTCTAACAGAATACTAACTCAGCCTGTGTTCTAACAGAATGTGGATTCAGATCAAATATTACTAACTCAGGCTGTGTTCTAACAGAATGTGGACTCAGATTTTGTTCAAAAATTATTCAGCCTGTGTTCTAACAGAATTTGGATTCAGATCAAAAATTACTAACTCAGTCTGTGTTCTAACAGAATGTGGGTTCAGATCAAAAATTACTAACTCAGTCTGTGTTCTAACAGAATATGAACTCAGATTTTGTTCAAAAATTACTCAGTCTGTGTTCTAACAGAATATGGACTCAGTCTATATTTAAAGAATACTCACTCACCTCAGTATTCTAACAGAACACTCACGTAGCCAGTGTTCTAACAGAATACTAACTCATCCTGTGTTCTAACAGAATGTGGATTCAGATCAAAAATTACTAACTCAGTCTGTGTTCTAACAGAATGTGGACTCAGATTTTGTTTAAAAATTACTCAGTCTGTTTCTAACAGAATATGGTCTCAGTCTATGTTTAAAGAATACTCACTCAGCCAGTATTTTACCAGAGTATGGACTCAGCCTGTGTTCTAAAAGAATACTCACACAGCCTGTGTTCTAACAGAATATGGACTCAGTCTATATTTAAAGAATACTCACTCACCTCAGTATTCCAACAGAACACTCATGTAGCCAGTGTTCTAACAGAATACTAACTCAGCCTGTGTTCTAACAGAATGTGGATTCAGATCAAATATTACTAACTCAGGCTGTGTTCTAACAGAATGTGGACTCAGATTTTGTTCAAAAATTATTCAGCCTGTGTTCTAACAGAATTTGGATTCAGATCAAAAATTACTAACTCAGTCTGTGTTCTAACAGAATGTGGGTTCAGATCAAAAATTACTAACTCAGTCTGTGTTCTAACAGAATATGAACTCAGATTTTGTTCAAAAATTACTCAGTCTGTGTTCTAACAGAATATGGACTCAGTCTATATTTAAAGAATACTCACTCACCTCAGTATTCTAACAGAACACTCACATAGCCAGTGTTCTAACAGAATACTAACTCATCCTGTGTTCTAACAGAATGTGGATTCAGATCAAAAATTACTAACTCAGTCTGTGTTCTAACAGAATGTGGACTCAGATTTTGTTCAAAAATTACTCAGTCTGTTTCTAACAGAATATGGTCTCAGTCTATGTTTAAAGAATACTCACTCAGCCAGTATTTTACCAGAGTATGGACTCAGCCTGTGTTCTAAAAGAATACTCACACAGCCTGTGTTCTAACAGAATATGGACTCAGTCTATATTTAAAGAATACTCACTCACCTCAGTATTCCAACAGAACACTCATGTAGCCAGTGTTCTAACAGAATACTAACTCAGCCTGTGTTCTAACAGAATGTGGATTCAGATCAAATATTACTAACTCAGTCTGTGTTCTAACAGAATGTGGACTGAGATTTTGTTCAAAAATTACTCAGTCTGTGTTCTAACAGAATATGGACTAAGTCTATGTTTAAAGAATACTCACTCAGCTCAGTGTTCTAACATAACACTCACTTAGCCTGTGTTCTAACAGAATGTGGGTTCAGATCAAAAATTACTAACTCAGTCTGTGTTCTAACAGAATATGAACTCAGATTTTGTTCAAAAATTACTCAGTCTGTGTTCTAACAGAATATGGACTCAGTCTATATTTAAAGAATACTCACTCACCTCAGTATTCTAACAGAACACTCACGTAGCCAGTGTTCTAACAGAATACTAACTCAGCCTGTGTTCTAACAGAATGTGGATTCAGATCAAAAATTACTAACTCAGTCTGTGTTCTAACAGAATGTGGACTCAGATTTTGTTCAAAAATTACTCAGTCTGTTTCTAACAGAATATGGTCTCAGTCTATGTTTAAAGAATACTCACTCAGCCAGTATTTTACCAGAGTATGGACTCAGCCTGTGTTCTAACAGAATACTCACACAGCCTGTGTTCTAACAGAATATGGACTCAGTCTATATTTAAAGAATACTCACTCACCTCAGTATTCCAACAGAACACTCATGTAGCCAGTGTTCTAACAGAATACTAACTCAGCCTGTGTTCTAACAGAATGTGGATTCAGATCAAATATTACTAACTCAGTCTGTGTTCTAACAGAATGTGGACTCAGATTTTGTTCAAAAATTATTCAGCCTGTGTTCTAACAGAATGTGGATTCAGATCAAAAATTACTAACTCAGTCTGTGTTCTAACAGAATGTGGGTTCAGATCAAAAATTACTAACTCAGTCTGTGTTCTAACAGAATGTGGGTTCAGATCAAAAATTACTAACTCAGTCTGTGTTCTAACAGAATATGAACTCAGATTTTGTTCAAAAATTACTCAGTCTGTGTTCTAACAGAATATGGACTCAGTCTATATTTAAAGAATACTCACTCACCTCAGTATTCTAACAGAACACTCACGTAGCCAGTGTTCTAACAGAATACTAACTCATCCTGTGTTCTAACAGAATGTGGATTCAGATCAAAAATTACTAACTCAGTCTGTGTTCTAACAGAATGTGGACTCAGATTTTGTTCAAAAATTACTCAGTCTGTTTCTAACAGAATATGGTCTCAGTCTATGTTTAAAGAATACTCACTCAGCCAGTATTTTACCAGAGTATGGACTCAGCCTGTGTTCTAACAGAATACTCACACAGCCTGTGTTCTAACAGAATATGGACTCAGTCTATATTTAAAGAATACTCACTCACCTCAGTATTCCAACAGAACACTCATGTAGCCAGTGTTCTAACAGAATACTAACTCAGCCTGTGTTCTAACAGAATGTGGATTCAGATCAAATATTACTAACTCAGTCTGTGTTCTAACAGAATGTGGACTCAGATTTTGTTCAAAAATTATTCAGCCTGTGTTCTAACAGAATGTGTATTCAGATCAAAAATTACTAACTCAGTCTGTGTTCTAACAGAATGTGGGTTCAGATCAAAAATTACTAACTCAGTCTGTGTTCTAACAGAATATGAACTCAGATTTTGTTCAAAAATTACACAGTCTGTGTTCTAACAGAATATGGACTCAGTCTATATTTAAAGAATACTCACTCACCTCAGTATTCTAACAGAACACTCACGTAGCCAGTGTTCTAACAGAATACTAACTCATCCTGTGTTCTAACAGAATGTGGATTCAGATCAAAAATTACTAACTCAGTCTGTGTTCTAACAGAATGTGGACTCAGATTTTGTTTAAAAATTACTCAGTCTGTTTCTAACAGAATATGGTCTCAGTCTATGTTTAAAGAATACTCACTCAGCCAGTATTTTACGAGAGTATGGACTCAGCCGGTGTTCTAACAGAATACTCACACAGCCTGTGTTCTAACATAATATGGACTCAGTCTATATTTGAAGAATACTCACTCACCTCAGTATTCTAACAGAACACTCACGTAGCCTGTGTTCTAACAGAACACTAACTCAGCCTGTTTTCTAACAGAATGTGGATTCAGATCAAAAATTACTAACGCAGTCTGTGTTCTAACAGAATATGGACTAAGTCTATGTTTAAAGAATACTCACTCAGCTCAGTGTTCTAACATAACACTCACTTAGCCTGTGTTCTAACAGAATGTGTTTTCAGATCAAAAATTACTAACTCAGTCTGTGTTCTAACAGAATATGAACTCAGATTTTGTTCAAAAATTACTCAGTCTGTGTTCTAACAGAATATGGACTCAGTCTATGTTTAAAGAATACTCACTCAGCCAGTGTTCTACCAGAATATGGATTCAGACTATTTTCAAGAATACTCACTCAGCCTGTGTTCTAGCAGAACGCTCACTTAGCCTGTGTTCTAACAGAATGTGGACTCAGATATTGTTCAAAAATTACTAACTCAGTCTGTGTTCTAACAGAATTTGGACGCAGTCTATGTTTAAAAAATACTCACTCACCTCAGTGTTCTAACAGAACACTCACGTAGCCTGTGTTCTAACAGAACACTAACTCAGCCTGTTTTCTAACAAAATGTGGATTCAGATCAAAAATTACTAACGCAGTCTGTGTTCTAACAGAATATGGACTTAGATTTTGTTCAAAAATTACTCAGTCTGTGTTCTAACAGAATATGGACTCAGTCTATATTTAAAGAATACTCACTCAGAAATATTTTACCAGAGTATGGACTCAGCCTGTGTTCTAACAGAATACTCACACAGCCTGTGTTCTAACAGAATATGGACTCAGTCTATATTTAAAGAATACTCACTCACCTCAGTATTCTAACAGAACACTCACGTAGCCAGTGTTCTAACAGAATACTAACTCATCCTGTGTTCTAACAGAATGTGGATTCAGATCAAAAATTACTAACTCAGTCTGTGTTCTAACAGAATATGGACTAAGTCTATGTTTAAAGAATACTCACTCAGCTCAGTGTTCTAACATAACACTCACTTAGCCTGTGTTCTAACAGAATGTGGGTTCAGATCAAAAATTACTAACTCAGTCTGTGTTCTAACAGAATATGAACTCAGATTTTGTTCAAAAATTACTCAGTCTGTGTTCTAACAGAATATGGACTCAGTCTATATTTAAAGAATACTCACTCAGCCAGTGTTCTACCAGAATATGGATTCAGACTATTTTCAAGAATACTCACTCAGCCTGTGTTCTAGCAGAACGCTCACTTAGCCTGTGTTCTAACAGAATGTGGACTCAGATATTGTTCAAAAATTACTAACTCAGTCTGTGTTCTAACAGAATTTGGACGCAGTCTATGTTTAAAAAATACTCACTCACCTCAGTATTCCTACAGAACACTCACGTAGCCAGTGTTCTAACAGAATACTAACTCAGCTTGTGTTCTAACAGAATGTGGATTCAGATCAAATATTACTAACGCAGTCTGTGTTCTAACAGAATATGGACTTAGATTTTGTTCAAAAATTACTCAGTCTGTGTTCTAACAGAATATGGACTCAGTCTATGTTTAAAGAATACTCACTCAGCCAATATTTTACCAGAGTATGGACTCAGCCTGTGTTCTAACAGAATACTCACACAGCCTGTGTTCTAACAGAATATGGACTCAGTCTATATTTAAAGAATACTCACTCACCTCAGTATTCTAACAGAACACTCACGTAGCCAGTGTTCAAACAGAATACTAACTCAGCCTGTGTTCTAACAGAATGTGGATTCAGATCAAAAATTACTAACTCAGTCTGTGTTCTAACAGAATGTGGACTCAGATTTTGTTCAAAAATTACTCAGTCTGTTTCTAACAGAATATGGTCTCAGTCTATGTTTAAAGAATACTCACTCAGCCAGTATTTTACCAGAGTATGGACTCAGCCTGTGTTCTAACAGAATACTCACACAGCCTGTGTTCTAACAGAATATGGACTCAGTCTATATTTAAAGAATACCCACTCACCTCAGTATTCTAACAGAACACTCACGTAGCCTGTGTTCTAACAGAACACTAACTCAGCCTGTGTTCTAACAGAATATGGACTTAGATTTTGTTCAAAAATTACTCAGTCTGTGTTCTAACAGAATATGGACTCAGTCTATATTTAAAGAATACTCACTCACCTCAGTATTCCTACAGAACACTCACGTAGCCAGTGTTCTAACAGAATACTAACTCAGCCTGTGTTCTAACAGAATGTGGATTCAGATCAAATATTACTAACTCAGTCTGTGTTCTAACAGAATGTGGACTCAGATTTTGTTCAAAAATTATTCAGCCTGTGTTCTAACAGAATGTGGATTCAGATCAAAAATTACTAACTCAGTCTGTGTTCTAACAGAATGTGGGTTCAGATCAAAAATTACTAACTCAATCTGTGTTCTAACAGAATTTGGACGCAGTCTATGTTTAAAAAATACTCACTCACCTCAGTGTTCTAACAGAACACTCACGTAGCCTGTGTTCTAACAGAACACTAACTCAGCCTGTTTTCTAAAAAAATGTGGATTCAGATAAAAAATTACTAACGCAGTCTGTGTTCTAACAGAATATGGACTTAGATTTTGTTCAAAAATTACTCAGTCTGTGTTCTAACAGAATATGGACTCAGTCTATGTTTAAAGAATACTCACTCAGCCAGTATTTTACCAGAGTATGGACTCAGCCTGTGTTCTAACAGAATACTCACACAGCCTGTGTTCTAACAGAATATGGACTCAGTCTATATTTAAAGAATACTCACTCACCTCAGTATTCTAACAGAACACTCACGTAGCCAGTGTTCAAACAGAATACTAACTCAGCCTGTGTTCTAACAGAATGTGGATTCAGATCAAAAATTACTAACTCAGTCTGTGTTCTAACAGAATGTGGACTCAGATTTTGTTCAAAAATTACTCAGTCTGTTTCTAACAGAATATGGTCTCAGTCTATGTTTAAAGAATACTCACTCAGCCAGTATTTTACCAGAGTATGGACTCAGCCTGTGTTCTAACAGAATACTCACACAGCCTGTGTTATAACAGAATATGGACTCAGTCTATATTTAAAGAATACTCACTCACCTCAGTATTCTAACAGAACACTCACGTAGCCTGTGTTCTAACAGAACACTAACTCAGCCTGTGTTCTAACAGAATATGGACTTAGATTTTGTTCAAAAATTACTCAGTCTGTGTTCTAACAGAATATGGACTCAGTCTATATTTAAAGAATACTCACTCACCTCAGTATTCCTACAGAACACTCACGTAGCCAGTGTTCTAACAGAATACTAACTCAGCCTGTGTTCTAACAGAATGTGGATTCAGATCAAATATTACTAACTCAGTCTGTGTTCTAACAGAATGTGGACTCAGATTTTGTTCAAAAATTATTCAGCCTGTGTTCTAACAGAATGTGGATTCAGATCAAAAATTACTAACTCAGTCTGTGTTCTAACAGAATGTGGGTTCAGATCAAAAATTACTAACTCAGTCTGTGTTCTAACAGAATATGAACTCACATTTTGTTCAAAAATTACTCAGTCTGTGTTCTAACAGAATATGGACTCAGTCTATATTTAAAGAATACTCACTCACCTCAGTATTCTAACAGAACACTCACGTAGCCAGTGTTCTAACAGAATACTAACTCAGCCTGTGTTCTAACAGAATGTGGATTCAGATCAAAAATTACTAACGCAGTCTGTGTTCTAACAGAATATGGACTTAGATTTTGTTCAAAAATTACTCAGTCTGTGTTCTTACAGAATATGGACTAAGTCTATGTTTAAAGAATACTCACTCAGCCAATATTTTACCAGTGTATGGACTCAGCCTGTGTTCTAACACAATACTCACACAGCCTGTGTTCTAACAGAATATGGACTCAATCTATATTTAAAGAATACTCACTCACCTCAGTATTCCTACAGAACACTCACGTAGCCAGTGTTCTAACAGAATACTAACTCAGCCTGTGTTCTAACAGAATGTGGACTCAGATTTTGTTCAAAAATTACTCAGTCTGTGTTCTAACAGAATATGGACTAAGTCTATGTTTAAAGAATACTCACTCAGCTCAGTGTTCTAACATAACACTCACTTAGCCTGTGTTCTAACAGAATGTGGGTTCAGATCAAAAATTACTAACTCAGTCTGTGTTCTAACAGAATATGAACTCAGATTTTGTTCAAAAATTACTCAGTCTGTTTTCTAACAGAATATGGACTCAGTCTATGTTTAAAGAATACTCACTCAGCCAGTGTTCTACCAGAATATGGATTCAGACTATTTTCAAGAATACTCACTCAGCCTGTGTTCTAGCAGAACGCTCACTTAGCCTGTGTTCTAACAGAATGTGGACTCAGATATTGTTCAAAAATTACTAACTCAGTCTGTGTTCTAACAGAATTTGGACGCAGTCTATGTTTAAAAAATACTCACTCACCTCAGTGTTCTAACAGAACACTCACGTAGCCTGTGTTCTAACAGAACACTAACTCAGCCTGTTTTCTAAAAAAATGTGGATTCAGATCAAAAATTACTAACTCAGTCTGTGTTCTAACAGAATGTGGACTCAGATTTTGTTTAAAAATTACTCAGTCTGTTTCTAACAGAATATGGTCTCAGTCTATGTTTAAAGAATACTCACTCAGCCAGTATTTTACCAGAGTATGGACTCAGCCTGTGTTCTAAAAGAATACTCACACAGCCTGTGTTCTAACAGAATATGGACTCAGTCTATATTTAAAGAATACTCACTCACCTCAGTATTCCAACAGAACACTCATGTAGCCAGTGTTCTAACAGAATACTAACTCAGCCTGTGTTCTAACAGAATGTGGATTCAGATCAAATATTACTAACTCAGGCTGTGTTCTAACAGAATGTGGACTCAGATTTTGTTCAAAAATTATTCAGCCTGTGTTCTAACAGAATTTGGATTCAGATCAAAAATTACTAACTCAGTCTGTGTTCTAACAGAATGTGGGTTCAGATAAAAAATTACTAACTCAGTCTGTGTTCTAACAGAATATGAACTCAGATTTTGTTCAAAAATTACTCAGTCTGTGTTCTAACAGAATATGGACTCAGTCTATATTTAAAGAATACTCACTCACCTCAGTATTCTAACAGAACACTCACGTAGCCAGTGTTCTAACAGAATACTAACTCAGCCTGTGTTCTAACAGAATGTGGATTCAGATCAAAAATTACTAACTCAGTCTGTGTTCTAACAGAATGTGGACTCAGATTTTGTTCAAAAATTACTCAGTCTGTTTCTAACAGAATATGGTCTCAGTCTATGTTTAAAGAATACTCACTCAGCCAGTATTTTACCAGAGTATGGACTCAGCCTGTGTTCTAAAAGAATACTCACACAGCCTGTGTTCTAACAGAATATGGACTCAGTCTATATTTAAAGAATACTCACTCACCTCAGTATTCCAACAGAACACTCATGTAGCCAGTGTTCTAACAGAATACTAACTCAGCCTGTGTTCTAACAGAATGTGGATTCAGATCAAATATTACTAACTCAGGCTGTGTTCTAACAGAATGTGGACTCAGATTTTGTTCAAAAATTATTCAGCCTGTGTTCTAACAGAATTTGGATTCAGATCAAAAATTACTAACTCAGTCTGTGTTCTAACAGAATGTGGGTTCAGATAAAAAATTACTAACTCAGTCTGTGTTCTAACAGAATATGAACTCAGATTTTGTTCAAAAATTACTCAGTCTGTGTTCTAACAGAATATGGACTCAGTCTATATTTAAAGAATACTCACTCACCTCAGTATTCTAACAGAACACTCACGTAGCCAGTGTTCTAACAGAATACTAACTCAGCCTGTGTTCTAACAGAATGTGGATTCAGATCAAAAATTACTAACTCAGTCTGTGTTCTAACAGAATGTGGACTCAGATTTTGTTCAAAAATTACTCAGTCTGTTTCTAACAGAATATGGTCTCAGTCTATGTTTAAAGAATACTCACTCAGCCAGTATTTTACCAGAGTATGGACTCAGCCTGTGTTCTAACAGAATACTCACACAGCCTGTGTTCTAACAGAATATGGACTCAGTCTATATTTAAAGAATACTCACTCACCTCAGTATTCCAACAGAACACTCATGTAGCCAGTGTTCTAACAGAATACTAACTCAGCCTGTGTTCTAACAGAATGTGGATTCAGATCTAATATTACTAACTCAGTCTGTGTTCTAACAGAATGTGGACTCAGATTTTGTTCAAAAATTATTCAGCCTGTGTTCTAACAGAATGTGTATTCAGATCAAAAATTACTAACTCAGTCTGTGTTCTAACAGAATGTGGGTTCAGATCAAAAATTACTAACTCAGTCTGTGTTCTAACAGAATATGAACTCAGATTTTGTTCAAAAATTACTCAGTCTGTGTTCTAACAGAATATGGACTCAGTCTATATTTAAAGAATACTCACTCACCTCAGTATTCTAACAGAACACTCACGTAGCCAGTGTTCTAACAGAATACTAACTCATCCTGTGTTCTAACAGAATGTGGATTCAGATCAAAAATTACTAACTCAGTCTGTGTTCTAACAGAATGTGGACTCAGATTTTGTTTAAAAATTACTCAGTCTGTTTCTAACAGAATATGGTCTCAGTCTATGTTTAAAGAATACTCACTCAGCCAGTATTTTACGAGAGTATGGACTCGGCCGGTGTTCTAACAGAATACTCACACAGCCTGTGTTCTAACATAATATGGACTCAGTCTATATTTGAAGAATACTCACTCACCTCAGTATTCTAACAGAACACTCACGTAGCCTGTGTTCTAACAGAACACTAACTCAGCCTGTTTTCTAACAGAATGTGGATTCAGATCAAAAATTACTAACGCAGTCTGTGTTCTAACAGAATATGGACTTAGATTTTGTTCAAAAATTACTCAGTCTGTGTTCTAACAGAATATGGACTAAGTCTATGTTTAAAGAATACTCACTCAGCCAATATTTTACCAGAGTATGGACTCAGCCTGTGTTCTAACACAATACTCACACAGCCTGTGTTCTAACAGAATATGGACTCAATCTATATTTAAAGAATACTCACTCACCTCAGTATTCATACAGAACACTCACGTAGCCAGTGTTCTAACAGAATACTAACTCAGCCTGTGTTCTAACAGAATGTGGATTCAGATCAAATATTACTAACTCAGTCTGTGTTCTAACAGAATGTGGACTCAGATTTTGTTCAAAAATTACTCAGTCTGTGTTCTAACAGAATATGTACTAAGTCTATGTTTAAAGAATACTCACTCAGCTCAGTGTTCTAACATAACACTCACTTAGCCTGTGTTCTAACAGAATGTGTGTTCAGATCAAAAATTACTAACTCAGTCTGTGTTCTAACAGAATATGAACTCAGATTTTGTTCAAAAATTACTCAGTCTGTGTTCTAACAGAATATGGACTCAGTCTATGTTTAAAGAATACTCACTCAGCCAGTGTTCTACCAGAATATGGATTCAGACTATTTTCAAGAATACTCACTCAGCCTGTGTTCTAGCAGAACGCTCACTTAGCCTGTGTTCTAACAGAATGTGGACTCAGATATTGTTCAAAAATTACTAACTCAGTCTGTGTTCTAACAGAATTTGGACGCAGTCTATGTTTAAAAAATACTCACTCACCTCAGTGTTCTAACAGAACACTCACGTAGCCTGTGTTCTAACAGAACACTAACTCAGCCTGTTTTCTAACAAAATGTGGATTCAGATCAAAAATTACTAACGCAGTCTGTGTTCTAACAGAATATGGACTTAGATTTTGTTCAAAAATTACTCAGTCTGTGTTCTAACAGAATATGGACTCAGTCTATATTTAAAGAATACTCACTCAGAAATATTTTACCAGAGTATGGACTCAGCCTGTGTTCTAACAGAATACTCACACAGCCTGTGTTCTAACAGAATATGGACTCAGTCTATATTTAAAGAATACTCACTCACCTCAGTATTCCTACAGAACACTCACGTAGCCAGTGTTCTAACAGAATACTAACTCAGCCTGTGTTCTAACAGAATGTGGATTCAGATCAAATATTACTAACTCAGTCTGTGTTCTAACAGAATGTGGACTCAGATTTTGTTCAAAAATTATTCAGCCTGTGTTCTAACAGAATGTGGATTCAGATCAAAAATTACTAAGTCAGTCTGTGTTCTAACAGAATGTGGGTTCAGATCAAAAATTACTAACTCAGTCTGTGTTCTAACAGAATATGAACTCAGATTTTGTTCAAAAATTACTCAGTCTGTGTTCTAACAGAATATGGACTCAGTCTATATTTAAAGAATACTCACTCACCTCAGTATTCTAACAGAACACTCACGTAGCCAGTGTTCTAACAGAATACTAACTCATCCTGTGTTCTAACAGAATGTGGATTCAGATCAAAAATTACTAACTCAGTCTGTGTTCTAACAGAATATGGACTAAGTCTATGTTTAAAGAATACTCACTCAGCTCAGTGTTCTAACATAACACTCACTTAGCCTGTGTTCTAACAGAATGTGGGTTCAGATCAAAAATTACTAACTCAGTCTGTGTTCTAACAGAATATGAACTCAGATTTTGTTCAAAAATTACTCAGTCTGTGTTCTAACAGAATATGGACTCAGTCTATATTTAAAGAATACTCACTCAGCCAGTGTTCTACCAGAATATGGATTCAGACTATTTTCAAGAATACTCACTCAGCCTGTGTTCTAGCAGAACGCTCACTTAACCTGTGTTCTAACAGAATGTGGACTCAGATATTGTTCAAAAATTACTAACTCAGTCTGTGTTCTAACAGAATTTGGACGCAGTCTATGTTTAAAAAATACTCACTCACCTCAGTATTCCTACAGAACACTCACGTAGCCAGTGTTCTAACAGAATACTAACTCAGCTTGTGTTCTAACAGAATGTGGATTCAGATCAAATATTACTAACGCAGTCTGTGTTCTAACAGAATATGGACTTAGATTTTGTTCAAAAATTACTCAGTCTGTGTTCTAACAGAATATGGACTCAGTCTATGTTTAAAGAATACTCACTCAGCCAATATTTTACCAGAGTATGGACTCAGCCTGTGTTCTAACAGAATACTCACACAGCCTGTGTTCTAACAGAATATGGACTCAGTCTATATTTAAAGAATACTCACTCACCTCAGTATTCCAACAGAACACTCACGTAGCCAGTGTTCGAACAGAATACTAACTCAGCCTGTGTTCTAACAGAATGTGGATTCAGATCAAATATTACTAACTCAGTCTGTGTTCTAACAGAATGTGGACTCAGATTTTATTCAAAAATTATTCAGCCTGTGTTCTAACAGAATGTGGATTCAGATCAAAAATTACTAACTCAGTCTGTGTTCTAACAGATTGTGGGTTCAGATCAAAAATTACTAACTCAGTCTGTGTTCTAACAGAATATGAACTCAGATTTTGTTCAAAAATTACTCAGTCTGTGTTCTAACAGAATATGGACTCAGTCTATATTTAAAGAATACTCACTCACCTCAGTATTCTAACAGAACACTCACGTAGCCAGTGTTCTAACAGAATACTAACTCAGCCTGTGTTCTAACATAATGTGGATTCAGATCAAAAATTACTAACTCAGTCTGTGTTCTAACAGAATGTGGACTCAGATTTTGTTGAAAACTTAGTCTGTTTCTAGCAGAATATGGACTCAGTCTATGTTTTAAGAATACTCACTCAGCCAGTATTTTACCAGAGTATGGACTCAGCCTGTGTTCTAACAGAATACTCACACAGCCTGTGTTCTAACAGAATATGGACTCAGTCTATATTTAAAGAATACTGACTCACCTCAGTATTCCAACAGAACACTCACGTAGCCAGTGTCCTAACAGAATACTAACTCAGCCTGTGTTCTAACAGAATGTGCATTCAGATCAAATATTAATAACTCAGTCTGTGTTATAACAGAATGTGGACTCAGATTTTGTTCAAAAATTACTCAGTCTGTGTTCTAACAGAATATGGACTAAGTCTATGTTTAAAGAATACTCACTCAGCTCAGTGTTCTAACATAACACTCACTTAGCCTGTGTTCTAACAGAATGTGGGTTCAGATCAAAAATTACTAACTCAGTCTGTGTTCTAACAGAATATGAACTCAGATTTTGTTCAAAAATTACTCAGCCTGTGTTCTAACAGAATATGGACTCAGTCTATGTTTAAAGAATACTCACTCAGCCAGTGTTCTACCAGAATATGGATTCAGACTATTTTCAAGAATACTCACTCAGCCTATGTTCTAGAAGAACGCTCACTTAGCCTGTGTTCTAACAGAATGTGGACTCAGATATTGTTCAAAAATTACTAACTCAGTCTGTGTTCTAACAGAATTTGGACGCAGTCTATGTTTAAAAAATACTCACTCACCTAAGTGTTCTAACAGAACACTCACGTAGCCTGTGTTCTAACAGAACACTAACTCAGCCTGTTTTCTAACAAAATGTGGATTCAGATCAAAAATTACTAACGCAGTCTGTGTTCTAACAGAATATGGACTTAGATTTTGTTCAAAAATTACTCAGTCTGTGTTCTAAAAGAATGTGGACTCAGATTTTGTTCAAAAATTACTCAGTCTGTTTCTAACAGAATATGGACTCAGTCTATGTTTAAAGAATACTCACTCAGCCAGTATTTTACCAGAGTATGGACTCAGCCTGTGTTCTAACAGAATACTCACACAGCCTGTGTTCTAACAGAATATGGACTCAGTCTATATTTAAAGAATACTCACTCACCTCAGTATTCTAACAGAACACTCACGTAGCCAGTGTTCTAACAGAATACTAACTCAGCCTGTGTTCTAACAGAATGTGGACTCAGATTTTGTTCATAAATTATTCAGTCTGTGTTCTAACAGAATGTGGGTTCAGATCAAAAATTACTAACTCAATCTGTGTTCTAACAGAATATGAACTCAGATTTTGTTCAAAAATTACTCAGTCTGTGTTCTAACAGAATATGGACTCAGTCTATGTTTAAAGAATACTCACTCAGCCAGTATTTTACCAGAGTATGGACTCAGCCTGTGTTCTAACAGAATACTCACACAGCCTGTGTTCTAACAGAATATGTATTCAGTCTATATTTAAAGAATACTCACTCACCTCAGTATTCAAACAGAACACTCACGTAGCCAGTGTTCTAACAGAATACTAACTCAGCCTGTGTTCTAAGAGAATGTGGATTCAGATCAAAAATTACTAACTCAGTCTGTGTTCTAACAGAATGTGGACTCAGATTTTGTTCAAAAATTACTCAGTCTGTTTCTAACAGAATATGGACTCAGTCTATGTTTATAGAATACTCACTCAGCCAGTATTTTACCAGAGTATGGACTCAGCCTGTGTTCTAACAGAATACTCACACAGCCTGTGTTCTCACAGAATATGTATTCAGTCTATATTTAAGGAATACTCACTCACCTCAGTATTCTAACAGAACACTCACGTAGCCAGTGTTCTAACAGAATACTAACTCAGCCTGTGTTCTAACAGAATGTGGATTCAGATCAAAAATTACTAACTCAGTATGTGTTCTAACAGAATGTGGAGTCAGATTTTGTTCAAAACTTACTCAGTCTGTTTCTAACAGTATATGGACTCAGTCTATGTTTAAAGAATACTCACTCAGCCAGTATTTTACCAGAGTATGGACTCAGCCTGTGTTCTAACAGAATACTCACACAGCCTGTGTTCTAACAGAATATGGACTCAGTCTATATTTAAAGAATACTGACTCACCTCAGTATTCCAACAGAACACTCACGTAGCCAGTGTTCTAACAGAATACTAACTCAGCCTGTTTTCTAACAGAATGTGCATTCAGATCAAATATTACTAACTCAGTCTGTGTTCTAACAGAATGTGGACTCAGATTTTGTTCAAAAATTACTCAGTCTGTGTTCTAACAGAATATGGACTAAGTCTATATTTAAAGAATACTCACTCAGCTCAGTTTTCTAACATAACACTCACTTAGCCTGTGTTCTAACAGAATGTGGGTTCAGATCAAAAATTACTAACTCAGTCTGTGTTCTAACAGAATATGAACTCAGATTTTGTTCAAAAATTACTCAGTCTGTGTTCTAACAGAATATGGACTCAGTCTATGTTTAAAGAATACTCACTCAGCCAGTGTTCTACCAGAATATGGATTCAGACTATTTTCAAGAATACTCACTCAGCCTGTGTTCTAGCAGAACGCTCACTTAGCCTGTGTTCTAACAGAATGTGGACTCAGATATTGTTCAAAAATTACTAACTCAGTCTGTGTTCTAACAGAATTTGGACGCAGTCTATGTTTAAAAAATACTCACTCACCTCAGTGTTCTAACAGAACACTCACGTAGCCTGTGTTCTAACAGAACACTAACTCAGCCTGTTTTCTAACAAAATGTGGATTCAGATCAAAAATTACTAACGCAGTCTGTGTTCTAACAGAATATGGTCTTAGATTTTGTTCAAAAATTACTCAGTCTGTGTTCTAACAGAATATGGACTCAGTCTATGTTTAAAGAATACTCACTCAGCCAGTATTTTACCAGAGTATGGACTCAGCCTGTGTTCTAACAGAATACTCACACAGCCTGTGTTCTAACAGAATATGTATTCAGTCTATATTTAAAGAATACTCACTCACCTCAGTATTCTAACAGAACACTCACGTAGCCAGTGTTCTAACAGAATACTAACTCAGCCTGTGTTCTAACAGAATGTGGATTCAGATCAAAAATTACTAACTCAGTCTGTGTTCTAACAGAATGTGGACTCAGATTTTGTTCAAAAATTACTCAGTCTGTTTCTAACAGAATATGGACTCAGTCTATGTTTAAAGAATACTCACTCAGCCAGTATTTTACCAGAGTATGGACTCAGCCTGTGTTCTAACAGAATACTCACACAGCCTGTGTTCTAACAGAATATGGACTCAGTCTATATTTAAAGAATACTCACTCACCTCAGTATTCTAACAGAACACTCACGTAGCCAGTGTTCTAACAGAATACTAACTCAGCCTGTGTTCTAACAGAATGTGGACTCAGATTTTGTTCATAAATTATTCAGTCTGTGTTCTAACAGAATGTGGGTTCAGATCAAAAATTACTAACTCAATCTGTGTTCTAACAGAATATGAACTCAGATTTTGTTCAAAAATTACTCAGTCTGTGTTCTAACAGAATATGGACTCAGTCTATATTTAAGGAATACTCACTCACCTCAGTATTCTAACAGAACACTCACGTAGCCAGTGTTCTAACAGAATACTAACTCAGCCTGTGTTCTAACAGAATGTGGATTCAGATCAAAAATTACTAACTCAGTATGTGTTCTAACAGAATGTGGAGTCAGATTTTGTTCAAAACTTACTCAGTCTGTTTCTAACAGTATATGGACTCAGTCTATGTTTAAAGAATACTCACTCAGCCAGTATTTTACCAGAGTATGGACTCAGCCTGTGTTCTAACAGAATACTCACACAGCCTGTGTTCTAACAGAATATGGACTCAGTCTATATTTAAAGAATACTGACTCACCTCAGTATTCCAACAGAACACTCACGTAGCCAGTGTTCTAACAGAATACTAACTCAGCCTGTTTTCTAACAGAATGTGCATTCAGATCAAATATTAATAACTCAGTCTGTGTTCTAACAGAATGTGGACTCAGATTTTGTTCAAAAATTACTCAGTCTGTGTTCTAACAGAATATGGACTAAGTCTATGTTTAAAGAATACTCACTCAGCTCAGTTTTCTAACATAACACTCACTTAGCCTGTGTTCTAACAGAATGTGGGTTCAGATCAAAAATTACTAACTCAGTCTGTGTTCTAACAGAATATGAACTCAGATTTTGTTCAAAAATTACTCAGTCTGTGTTCTAACAGAATATGGACTCAGTCTATGTTTAAAGAATACTCACTCAGCCAGTGTTCTACCAGAATATGGATTCAGACTATTTTCAAGAATACTCACTCAGCCTGTGTTCTAGCAGAACGCTCACTTAGCCTGTGTTCTAACAGAATGTGGACTCAGATATTGTTCAAAAATTACTAACTCAGTCTGTGTTCTAACAGAATTTGGACGCAGTCTATGTTTAAAAAATACTCACTCACCTCAGTGTTCTAACAGAACACTCACGTAGCCTGTGTTCTAACAGAACACTAACTCAGCCTGTTTTCTAACAAAATGTGGATTCAGATCAAAAATTACTAACGCAGTCTGTGTTCTAACAGAATATGGTCTTAGATTTTGTTCAAAAATTACTCAGTCTGTGTTCTAACAGAATATGGACTCAGTCTATGTTTAAAGAATACTCACTCAGCCAGTATTTTACCAGAGTATGGACTCAGCCTGTGTTCTAACAGAATACTCACACAGCCTGTGTTCTAACAGAATATGTAATCAGTCTATATTTAAAGAATACTCACTCACCTCAGTATTCTAACAGAACACTCACGTAGCCAGTGTTCTAACAGAATACTAACTCAGCCTGTGTTCTAACAGAATGTGGATTCAGATCAAAAATTACTAACTCAGTCTGTGTTCTAACAGAATGTGGACTCAGATTTTGTTCAAAAATTACTCAGTCTGTTTCTAACAGAATATGGACTCAGTCTATGTTTAAAGAATACTCACTCAGCCAGTATTTTACCAGAGTATGGACTCAGCCTGTGTTCTAACAGAATACTCACACAGCCTGTGTTCTAACAGAATATGGACTCAGTCTATATTTAAAGAATACTCACTCACCTCAGTATTCTAACAGAACACTCACGTAGCCAGTGTTCTAACAGAATACTAACTCAGCCTGTGTTCTAACAGAATGTGGACTCAGATTTTGTTCATAAATTATTCAGTCTGTGTTCTAACAGAATGTGGGTTCAGATCAAAAATTACTAACTCAATCTGTGTTCTAACAGAATATGAACTCAGATTTTGTTCAAAAATTACTCAGTCTGTGTTCTAACAGAATATGGACTCAGTCTATATTTAAGGAATACTCACTCACCTCAGTATTCTAACAGAACACTCATGTAGCCAGTGTTCTAACAGAATACTAACTCAGCCTGTGTTCTAACAGAATGTGGATTCAGATCAAAAATTACTAACTCAGTATGTGTTCTAACAGAATGTGGTTTCAGATTTTGTTCAAAACTTACTCAGTCTGTTTCTAACAGTATATGGACTCAGTCTATGTTTAAAGAATACTCACTCAGCCAGTATTTTACCAGAGTATGGACTCAGCCTGTGTTCTAACAGAATACTCACACAGCCTGTGTTCTAACAGAATATGGACTCAGTCTATATTTAAAGAATACTGACTCACCTCAGTATTCCAACAGAACACTCACGTAGCCAGTGTTCTAACAGAATACTAACTCAGCCTGTTTTCTAACAGAATGTGCATTCAGATCAAATATTAATAACTCAGTCTGTGTTCTAACAGAATGTGGACTCAGATTTTGTTCAAAAATTACTCAGTCTGTGTTCTAACAGAATATGGACTAAGTCTATGTTTAAAGAATACTCACTCAGCTCAGTTTTCTAACATAACACTCACTTAGCCTGTGTTCTAACAGAATGTGGGTTCAGATCAAAAATTACTAACTCAGTCTGTGTTCTAACAGAATATGAACTCAGATTTTGTTCAAAAATTACTCAGTCTGTGTTCTAACAGAATATGGACTCAGTCTATGTTTAAAGAATACTCACTCAGCCAGTGTTCTACCAGAATATGGATTCAGACTATTTTCAAGAATACTCACTCAGCCTGTGTTCTAGCAGAACGCTCACTTAGCCTGTGTTCTAACAGAATGTGGACTCAGATATTGTTCAAAAATTACTAACTCAGTCTGTGTTCTAACAGAATTTGGACGCAGTCTATGTTTAAAAAATACTCACTCACCTCAGTGTTCTAACAGAACACTCACGTAGCCTGTGTTCTAACAGAACACTAACTCAGCCTGTTTTCTAACAAAATGTGGATTCAGATCAAAAATTACTAACGCAGTCTGTGTTCTAACAGAATATGGACTTAGATATTGTTCAAAAATTACTCAGTCTGTGTTCTAACAGAATATGGACTCAGTCTATGTTTAAAGAATACTCACTCAGCCAGTATTTTACCAGAGTATGGACTCAGCCTGTGTTCTAACAGAATACTCACACAGCCTGTGTTCTAACAGAATATGTATTCAGTCTATATTTAAAGAATACTCACTCACCTCAGTATTCTAACAGAACACTCACGTAGCCAGTGTTCTAACAGAATACTAACTCAGCCTGTGTTCTAACAGAATGTGGATTCAGATCAAAAATTACTAACTCAGTCTGTGTTCTAACAGAATGTGGACTCAGATTTTGTTCAAAAATTACTCAGTCTGTTTCTAACAGAATATGGACTCAGTCTATGTTTAAAGAATACTCACTCAGCCAGTATTTTACCAGAGTATGGACTCAGCCTGTGTTCTAACAGAATACTCACACAGCCTGTGTTCTAACAGAATATGGACTCAGTCTATATTTAAAGAATACTCACTCACCTCAGTATTCTAACAGAACACTCACGTAGCCAGTGTTCTAACAGAATACTAACTCAGCCTGTGTTCTAACAGAATGTGGACTCAGATTTTGTTCATAAATTATTCAGTCTGTGTTCTAACAGAATGTGGGTTCAGATCAAAAATTACTAACTCAATCTGTGTTCTAACAGAATATGAACTCAGATTTTGTTCAAAAATTACTCAGTCTGTGTTCTAACAGAATATGGACTCAGTCTATATTTAAGGAATACTCACTCACCTCAGTATTCTAACAGAACACTCACGTAGCCAGTGTTCTAACAGAATACTAACTCAGCCTGTGTTCTAACAGAATGTGGATTCAGATCAAAAATTACTAACTCAGTATGTGTTCTAACAGAATGTGGAGTCAGATTTTGTTCAAAACTTACTCAGTCTGTTTCTAACAGTATATGGACTCAGTCTATGTTTAAAGAATACTCACTCAGCCAGTATTATACCAGAGTATGGACTCAGCCTGTGTTCTAACAGAATACTCACACAGCCTGTGTTCTAACAGAATATGGACTCAGTCTATATTTAAAGAATACTGACTCACCTCAGTATTCCAACAGAACACTCACGTAGCCAGTGTTCTAACAGAATACTAACTCAGCCTGTTTTCTAACAGAATGTGCATTCAGATCAAATATTAATAACTCAGTCTGTGTTCTAACAGAATGTGGACTCAGATTTTGTTCAAAAATTACTCAGTCTGTGTTCTAACAGAATATGGACTAAGTCTATGTTTAAAGAATACTCACTCAGCTCAGTTTTCTAACATAACACTCACTTAGCCTGTGTTCTAACAGAATGTGGGTTCAGATCAAAAATTACTAACTCAGTCTGTGTTCTAACAGAATATGAACTCAGATTTTGTTCAAAAATTACTCAGTCTGTGTTCTAACAGAATATGGACTCAGTCTATGTTTAAAGAATACTCACTCAGCCAGTGTTCTACCAGAATATGGATTCAGACTATTTTCAAGAATACTCACTCAGCCTGTGTTCTAGCAGAACGCTCACTTAGCCTGTGTTCTAACAGAATGTGGACTCAGATATTGTTCAAAAATTACTAACTCAGTCTGTGTTCTAACAGAATTTGGACGCAGTCTATGTTTAAAAAATACTCACTCACCTCAGTGTTCTAACAGAACACTCACGTAGCCTGTGTTCTAACAGAACACTAACTCAGCCTGTTTTCTAACAAAATGTGGATTCAGATCAAAAATTACTAACGCAGTCTGTGTTCTAACAGAATATGGACTTAGATATTGTTCAAAAATTACTCAGTCTGTGTTCTAACAGAATATGGACTCAGTCTATGTTTAAAGAATACTCACTCAGCCAGTATTTTACCAGAGTATGGACTCAGCCTGTGTTCTAACAGAATACTCACACAGCCTGTGTTCTAACAGAATATGTATTCAGTCTATATTTAAAGAATACTCACTCACCTCAGTATTCAAACAGAACACTCACGTAGCCAGTGTTCTAACAGAATACTAACTCAGCCTGTGTTCTAACAGAATGTGGATTCAGATCAAAAATTACTAACTCAGTCTGTGTTCTAACAGAATGTGGACTCAGATTTTGTTCAAAAATTACTCAGTCTGTTTCTAACAGAATATGGACTCAGTCTATGTTTATAGAATACTCACTCAGCCAGTATTTTACCAGAGTATGGACTCAGCCTGTGTTCTAACAGAATACTCACACAGCCTGTGTTCTAACAGAATATGTATTCAGTCTATATTTAAAGAATACTCACTCACCTCAGTATTCTAACAGAACACTCACGTAGCCAGTGTTCTAACAGAATACTAACTCAGCCTGTGTTCTAACAGAATGTGGATTCAGATCAAAAATTACTAACTCAGTATGTGTTCTAACAGAATGTGTAGTCAGATTTTGTTCAAAACTTACTCAGTCTGTTTCTAACAGTATATGGACTCAGTCTATGTTTAAAGAATACTCACTCAGCTCAGTTTTCTAACATAACACTCACTTAGCCTGTGTTCTAACAGAATGTGGGTTCAGATCAAAAATTACTAACTCAGTCTGTGTTCTAACAGAATATGAACTCAGATTTTGTTCAAAAATTACTCAGTCTGTGTTCTAACAGAATATGGACTCAGTCTATGTTTAAAGAATACTCACTCAGCCAGTGTTCTACCAGAATATGGATTCAGACTATTTTCAAGAATACTCACTCAGCCTGTGTTCTAGCAGAACGCTCACTTAGCCTGTGTTCTAACAGAATGTGGACTCAGATATTGTTCAAAAATTACTAACTCAGTCTGTGTTCTAACAGAATTTGGACGCAGTCTATGTTTAAAAAATACTCACTCACCTCAGTGTTCTAACAGAACACTCACGTAGCCTGTGTTCTAACAGAACACTAACTCAGCCTGTTTTCTAACAAAATGTGGATTCAGATCAAAAATTACTAACGCAGTCTGTGTTCTAGCAGAATATGGTCTTAGATTTTGTTCAAAAATTACTCAGTCTGTGTTCTAACAGAATATGGACTCAGTCTATGTTTAAAGAATACTCACTCAGCCAGTATTTTACCAGAGTATGGACTCAGCCTGTGTTCTAACAGAATACTCACACAGCCTGTGTTCTAACAGAATATGTATTCAGTCTATATTTAAAGAATACTCACTCACCTCAGTATTCTAACAGAACACTCACGTAGCCAGTGTTCTAACAGAATACTAACTCAGCCTGTGTTCTAACAGAATGTGGATTCAGATCAAAAATTACTAACTCAGTCTGTGTTCTAACAGAATGTGGACTCAGATTTTGTTCAAAAATTACTCAGTCTGTTTCTAACAGAATATGGACTCAGTCTATGTTTAAAGAATACTCACTCAGCCAGTATTTTACCAGAGTATGGACTCAGCCTGTGTTCTAACAGAATACTCACACAGCCTGTGTTCTAACAGAATATGGACTCAGTCTATATTTAAAGAATACTCACTCACCTCAGTATTCTAACAGAACACTCACGTAGCCAGTGTTCTAACAGAATACTAACTCAGCCTGTGTTCTAACAGAATGTGGACTCAGATTTTGTTCATAAATTATTCAGTCTGTGTTCTAACAGAATGTGGGTTCAGATCAAAAATTACTAACTCAATCTGTGTTCTAACAGAATATGAACTCAGATTTTGTTCAAAAATTACTCAGTCTGTGTTCTAACAGAATATGGACTCAGTCTATATTTAAGGAATACTCACTCACCTCAGTATTCTAACAGAACACTCACGTAGCCAGTGTTCTAACAGAATACTAACTCAGCCTGTGTTCTAACAGAATGTGGATTCAGATCAAAAATTACTAACTCAGTATGTGTTCTAACAGAATGTGGAGTCAGATTTTGTTCAAAACTTACTCAGTCTGTTTCTAACAGTATATGGACTCAGTCTATGTTTAAAGAATACTCACTCAGCCAGTATTTTACCAGAGTATGGACTCAGCCTGTGTTCTAACAGAATACTCACACAGCCTGTGTTCTAACAGAATATGGACTCAGTCTATATTTAAAGAATACTGACTCACCTCAGTATTCCAACAGAACACTCACGTAGCCAGTGTTCTAACAGAATACTAACTCAGCCTGTTTTCTAACAGAATGTGCATTCAGATCAAATATTAATAACTCAGTCTGTGTTCTAACAGAATGTGGACTCAGATTTTGTTCAAAAATTACTCAGTCTGTGTTCTAACAGAATATGGACTAAGTCTATGTTTAAAGAATACTCACTCAGCTCAGTTTTCTAACATAACACTCACTTAGCCTGTGTTCTAACAGAATGTGGGTTCAGATCAAAAATTACTAACTCAGTCTGTGTTCTAACAGAATATGAACTCAGATTTTGTTCAAAAATTACTCAGTCTGGGTTCTAACAGAATATGGACTCAGTCTATGTTTAAAGAATACTCACTCAGCCAGTGTTCTACCAGAATATGGATTCAGACTATTTTCAAGAATACTCACTCAGCCTGTGTTCTAGCAGAACGCTCACTTAGCCTGTGTTCTAACAGAATGTGGACTCAGATATTGTTCAAAAATTACTAACTCAGTCTGTGTTCTAACAGAATTTGGACGCAGTCTATGTTTAAAAAATACTCACTCACCTCAGTGTTCTAACAGAACACTCACGTAGCCTGTGTTCTAACAGAACACTAACTCAGCCTGTTTTCTAACAAAATGTGGATTCAGATCAAAAATTACTAACGCAGTCTGTGTTCTAACAGAATATGGACTTAGATATTGTTCAAAAATTACTCAGTCTGTGTTCTAACAGAATATGGACTCAGTCTATGTTTAAAGAATACTCACTCAGCCAGTATTTTACCAGAGTATGGACTCAGCCTGTGTTCTAACAGAATACTCACACAGCCTGTGTTCTAACAGAATATGTATTCAGTCTATATTTAAAGAATACTCACTCACCTCAGTATTCTAACAGAACACTCACGTAGCCAGTGTTCTAACAGAATACTAACTCAGCCTGTGTTCTAACAGAATGTGGATTCAGATCAAAAATTACTAACTCAGTCTGTGTTCTAACAGAATGTGGACTCAGATTTTGTTCAAAAATTACTCAGTCTGTTTCTAACAGAATATGGACTCAGTCTATGTTTAAAGAATACTCACTCAGCCAGTATTTTACCAGAGTATGGACTCAGCCTGTGTTCTAACAGAATACTCACACAGCCTGTGTTCTAACAGAATATGGACTCAGTCTATATTTAAAGAATACTCACTCACCTCAGTATTCTAACAGAACACTCACGTAGCCAGTGTTCTAACAGAATACTAACTCAGCCTGTGTTCTAACAGAATGTGGACTCAGATTTTGTTCATAAATTATTCAGTCTGTGTTCTAACAGAATGTGGGTTCAGATCAAAAATTACTAACTCAATCTGTGTTCTAACAGAATATGAACTCAGATTTTGTTCAAAAATTACTCAGTCTGTGTTCTAACAGAATATGGACTCAGTCTATATTTAAGGAATACTCACTCACCTCAGTATTCTAACAGAACACTCACGTAGCCAGTGTTCTAACAGAATACTAACTCAGCCTGTGTTCTAACAGAATGTGGATTCAGATCAAAAATTACTAACTCAGTATGTGTTCTAACAGAATGTGGAGTCAGATTTTGTTCAAAACTTACTCAGTCTGTTTCTAACAGTATATGGACTCAGTCTATGTTTAAAGAATACTCACTCAGCCAGTATTTTACCAGAGTATGGACTCAGCCTGTGTTCTAACAGAATACTCACACAGCCTGTGTTCTAACAGAATATGGACTCAGTCTATATTTAAAGAATACTGACTCACCTCAGTATTCCAACAGAACACTCACGTAGCCAGTGTTCTAACAGAATACTAACTCAGCCTGTTTTCTAACAGAATGTGCATTCAGATCAAATATTAATAACTCAGTCTGTGTTCTAACAGAATGTGGACTCAGATTTTGTTCAAAAATTACTCAGTCTGTGTTCTAACAGAATATGGACTAAGTCTATGTTTAAAGAATACTCACTCAGCTCAGTTTTCTAACATAACACTCACTTAGCCTGTGTTCTAACAGAATGTGGGTTCAGATCAAAAATTACTAACTCAGTCTGTGTTCTAACAGAATATGAACTCAGATTTTGTTCAAAAATTACTCAGTCTGTGTTCTAACAGAATATGGACTCAGTCTATGTTTAAAGAATACTCACTCAGCCAGTGTTCTACCAGAATATGGATTCAGACTATTTTCAAGAATACTCACTCAGCCTGTGTTCTAGCAGAACGCTCACTTAGCCTGTGTTCTAACAGAATGTGGACTCAGATATTGTTCAAAAATTACTAACTCAGTCTGTGTTCTAACAGAATTTGGACGCAGTCTATGTTTAAAAAATACTCACTCACCTCAGTGTTCTAACAGAACACTCACGTAGCCTGTGTTCTAACAGAACACTAACTCAGCCTGTTTTCTAACAAAATGTGGATTCAGATCAAAAATTACTAACGCAGTCTGTGTTCTAACAGAATATGGACTTAGATATTGTTCAAAAATTACTCAGTCTGTGTTCTAACAGAATATGGACTCAATCTATGTTTAAAGAATACTCACTCAGCCAGTATTTTACCAGAGTATGGACTCAGCCTGTGTTCTAACAGAATACTCACACAGCCTGTGTTCTAACAGAATATGTATTCAGTCTATATTTAAAGAATACTCACTCACCTCAGTATTCAAACAGAACACTCACGTAGCCAGTGTTCTAACAGAATACTAACTCAGCCTGTGTTCTAACAGAATGTGGATTCAGATCAAAAATTACTAACTCAGTCTGTGTTCTAACAGAATGTGGACTCAGATTTTGTTCAAAAATTACTCAGTCTGTTTCTAACAGAATATGGACTCAGTCTATGTTTATAGAATACTCACTCAGCCAGTATTTTACCAGAGTATGGACTCAGCCTGTGTTCTAACAGAATACTCACACAGCCTGTGTTCTAACAGAATATGTATTCAGTCTATATTTAAAGAATACTCACTCACCTCAGTATTCTAACAGAACACTCACGTAGCCAGTGTTCTAACAGAATACTAACTCAGCCTGTGTTCTAACAGAATGTGGATTCAGATCAAAAATTACTAACTCAGTATGTGTTCTAACAGAATGTGTAGTCAGATTTTGTTCAAAACTTACTCAGTCTGTTTCTAACAGTATATGGATCCAGTCTATGTTTAAAGAATACTCACTCAGCTCAGTTTTCTAACATAACACTCACTTAGCCTGTGTTCTAACAGAATGTGGGTTCAGATCAAAAATTACTAACTCAGTCTGTGTTCTAACAGAATATGAACTCAGATTTTGTTCAAAAATTACTCAGTCTGGGTTCTAACAGAATATGGACTCAGTCTATGTTTAAAGAATACTCACTCAGCCAGTGTTCTACCAGAATATGGATTCAGACTATTTTCAAGAATACTCACTCAGCCTGTGTTCTAGCAGAACGCTCACTTAGCCTGTGTTCTAACAGTATGTGGACTCAGATATTGTTCAAAAATTACTAACTCAGTCTGTGTTCTAACAGAATTTGGACGCAGTCTATGTTTAAAAAATACTCACTCACCTCAGTGTTCTAACAGAACACTCACGTAGCCTGTGTTCTAACAGAACACTAACTCAGCCTGTTTTCTAACAAAATGTGGATTCAGATCAAAAATTACTAACGCAGTCTGTGTTCTAACAGAATATGGTCTTAGATTTTGTTCAAAAATTACTCAGTCTGTGTTCTAACAGAATATGGACTCAGTCTATGTTTAAAGAATACTCACTCAGCCAGTATTTTACCAGAGTATGGACTCAGCCTGTGTTCTAACAGAATACTCACACAGCCTGTGTTCTAACAGAATATGTATTCAGTCTATATTTAAAGAATACTCACTCACCTCAGTATTCTAACAGAACACTCACGTAGCCAGTGTTCTAACAGAATACTAACTCAGCCTGTGTTCTAACAGAATGTGGATTCAGATCAAAAATTACTAACTCAGTCTTTGTTCTAACAGAATGTGGACTCAGATTTTGTTCAAAAATTACTCAGTCTGTTTCTAACAGAATATGGACTCAGTCTATGTTTAAAGAATACTCACTCAGCCAGTATTTTACCAGAGTATGGACTCAGCCTGTGTTCTAACAGAATACTCACACAGCCTGTGTTCTAACAGAATATGGACTCAGTCTATATTTAAAGAATACTCACTCACCTCAGTATTCTAACAGAACACTCACGTAGCCAGTGTTCTAACAGAATACTAACTCAGCCTGTGTTCTAACAGAATGTGGACTCAGATTTTGTTCATAAATTATTCAGTCTGTGTTCTAACAGAATGTGGGTTCAGATCAAAAATTACTAACTCAATCTGTGTTCTAACAGAATATGAACTCAGATTTTGTTCAAAAATTACTCAGTCTGTGTTCTAACAGAATATGGACTCAGTCTATATTTAAGGAATACTCACTCACCTCAGTATTCTAACAGAACACTCACGTAGCCAGTGTTCTAACAGAATACTAACTCAGCCTGTGTTCTAACAGAATGTGGATTCAGATCAAAAATTACTAACTCAGTATGTGTTCTAACAGAATGTGGAGTCAGATTTTGTTCAAAACTTACTCAGTCTGTTTCTAACAGTATATGGACTCAGTCTATGTTTAAAGAATACTCACTCAGCCAGTATTTTACCAGAGTATGGACTCAGCCTGTGTTCTAACAGAATACTCACACAGCCTGTGTTCTAACAGAATATGGACTCAGTCTATATTTAAAGAATACTGACTCACCTCAGTATTCCAACAGAACACTCACGTAGCCAGTGTTCTAACAGAATACTAACTCAGCCTGTTTTCTAACAGAATGTGCATTCAGATCAAATATTTATAACTCAGTCTGTGTTCTAACAGAATGTGGACTCAGATTTTGTTCAAAAATTACTCAGTCTGTGTTCTAACAGAATATGGACTAAGTCTATGTTTAAAGAATACTCACTCAGCTCAGTTTTCTAACATAACACTCACTTAGCCTGTGTTCTAACAGAATGTGGGTTCAGATCAAAAATTACTAACTCAGTCTGTGTTCTAACAGAATATGAACTCAGATTTTGTTCAAAAATTACTCAGTCTGTGTTCTAACAGAATATGGACTCAGTCTATGTTTAAAGAATACTCACTCAGCCAGTGTTCTACCAGAATATGGATTCAGACTATTTTCAAGAATACTCACTCAGCCTGTGTTCTAGCAGAACGCTCACTTAGCCTGTGTTCTAACAGAATGTGGACTCAGATATTGTTCAAAAATTACTAACTCAGTCTGTGTTCTAACAGAATTTGGACGCAGTCTATGTTTAAAAAATACTCACTCACCTCAGTGTTCTAACAGAACACTCACGTAGCCTGTGTTCTAACAGAACACTAACTCAGCCTGTTTTCTAACAAAATGTGGATTCAGATCAAAAATTACTAACGCAGTCTGTGTTCTAACAGAATATGGACTTAGATATTGTTCAAAAATTACTCAGTCTGTGTTCTAACAGAATATGGACTCAATCTATGTTTAAAGAATACTCACTCAGCCAGTATTTTACCAGAGTATGGACTCAGCCTGTGTTCTAACAGAATACTCACACAGCCTGTGTTCTAACAGAATATGTATTCAGTCTATATTTAAAGAATACTCACTCACCTCAGTATTCAAACAGAACACTCACGTAGCCAGTGTTCTAACAGAATACTAACTCAGCCTGTGTTCTAACAGAATGTGGATTCAGATCAAAAATTACTAACTCAGTCTGTGTTCTAACAGAATGTGGACTCAGATTTTGTTCAAAAATTACTCAGTCTGTTTCTAACAGAATATGGACTCAGTCTATGTTTATAGAATACTCACTCAGCCAGTATTTTACCAGAGTATGGACTCAGCCTGTGTTCTAACAGAATACTCACACAGCCTGTGTTCTAACAGAATATGTATTCAGTCTATATTTAAAGAATACTCACTCACCTCAGTATTCTAACAGAACACTCACGTAGCCAGTGTTCTAACAGAATACTAACTCAGCCTGTGTTCTAACAGAATGTGGATTCAGATCAAAAATTACTAACTCAGTATGTGTTCTAACAGAATGTGTAGTCAGATTTTGTTCAAAACTTACTCAGTCTGTTTCTAACAGTATATGGACTCAGTCTATGTTTAAAGAATACTCACTCAGCTCAGTTTTCTAACATAACACTCACTTAGCCTGTGTTCTAACAGAATGTGGGTTCAGATCAAAAATTACTAACTCAGTCTGTGTTCTAACAGAATATGAACTCAGATTTTGTTCAAAAATTACTCAGTCTGTGTTCTAACAGAATATGGACTCAGTCTATGTTTAAAGAATACTCACTCAGCCAGTGTTCTACCAGAATATGGATTCAGACTATTTTCAAGAATACTCACTCAGCCTGTGTTCTAGCAGAACGCTCACTTAGCCTGTGTTCTAACAGTATGTGGACTCAGATATTGTTCAAAAATTACTAACTCAGTCTGTGTTCTAACAGAATTTGGACGCAGTCTATGTTTAAAAAATACTCACTCACCTCAGTGTTCTAACAGAACACTCACGTAGCCTGTGTTCTAACAGAACACTAACTCAGCCTGTTTTCTAACAAAATGTGGATTCAGATCAAAAATTACTAACGCAGTCTGTGTTCTAACAGAATATGGTCTTAGATTTTGTTCAAAAATTACTCAGTCTGTGTTCTAACAGAATATGGACTCAGTCTATGTTTAAAGAATACTCACTCAGCCAGTATTTTACCAGAGTATGGACTCAGCCTGTGTTCTAACAGAATACTCACACAGCCTGTGTTCTAACAGAATATGTATTCAGTCTATATTTAAAGAATACTCACTCACCTCAGTATTCTAACAGAACACTCACGTAGCCAGTGTTCTAACAGAATACTAACTCAGCCTGTGTTCTAACAGAATGTGGATTCAGATCAAAAATTACTAACTCAGTCTTTGTTCTAACAGAATGTGGACTCAGATTTTGTTCAAAAATTACTCAGTCTGTTTCTAACAGAATATGGACTCAGTCTATGTTTAAAGAATACTCACTCAGCCAGTATTTTACCAGAGTATGGACTCAGCCTGTGTTCTAACAGAATACTCACACAGCCTGTGTTCTAACAGAATATGGACTCAGTCTATATTTAAAGAATACTCACTCACCTCAGTATTCTAACAGAACACTCACGTAGCCAGTGTTCTAACAGAATACTAACTCAGCCTGTGTTCTAACAGAATGTGGACTCAGATTTTGTTCATAAATTATTCAGTCTGTGTTCTAACAGAATGTGGGTTCAGATCAAAAATTACTAACTCAATCTGTGTTCTAACAGAATATGAACTCTGATTTTGTTCAAAAATTACTCAGTCTGTGTTCTAACAGAATATGGACTCAGTCTATATTTAAGGAATACTCACTCACCTCAGTATTCTAACAGAACACTCACGTAGCCAGTGTTCTAACAGAATACTAACTCAGCCTGTGTTCTAACAGAATGTGGATTCAGATCAAAAATTACTAACTCAGTATGTGTTCTAACAGAATGTGGAGTCAGATTTTGTTCAAAACTTACTCAGTCTGTTTCTAACAGTATATGGACTCAGTCTATGTTTAAAGAATACTCACTCAGCCAGTATTTTACCAGAGTATGGACTCAGCCTGTGTTCTAACAGAATACTCACACAGCCTGTGTTCTAACAGAATATGGACTCAGTCTATATTTAAAGAATACTGACTCACCTCAGTATTCCAACAGAACACTCACGTAGCCAGTGTTCTAACAGAATACTAACTCAGCCTGTTTTCTAACAGAATGTGCATTCAGATCAAATATTAATAACTCAGTCTGTGTTCTAACAGAATGTGGACTCAGATTTTGTTCAAAAATTACTCAGTCTGTGTTCTAACAGAATATGGACTAAGTCTATGTTTAAAGAATACTCACTCAGCTCAGTTTTCTAACATAACACTCACTTAGCCTGTGTTCTAACAGAATGTGGGTTCAGATCAAAAATTACTAACTCAGTCTGTGTTCTAACAGAATATGAACTCAGATTTTGTTCAAAAATTACTCAGTCTGTGTTCTAACAGAATATGGACTCAGTCTATGTTTAAAGAATACTCACTCAGCCAGTGTTCTACCAGAATATGGATTCAGACTATTTTCAAGAATACTCACTCAGCCTGTGTTCTAGCAGAACGCTCACTTAGCCTGTGTTCTAACAGAATGTGGACTCAGATATTGTTCAAAAATTACTAACTCAGTCTGTGTTCTAACAGAATTTGGACGCAGTCTATGTTTAAAAAATACTCACTCACCTCAGTGTTCTAACAGAACACTCACGTAGCCTGTGTTCTAACAGAACACTAACTCAGCCTGTTTTCTAACAAAATGTGGATTCAGATCAAAAATTACTAACGCAGTCTGTGTTCTAACAGAATATGGACTTAGATATTGTTCAAAAATTACTCAGTCTGTGTTCTAACAGAATATGGACTCAGTCTATGTTTAAAGAATACTCACTCAGCCAGTATTTTACCAGAGTATGGACTCAGCCTGTGTTCTAACAGAATACTCACACAGCCTGTGTTCTAACAGAATATGTATTCAGTCTATATTTAAAGAATACTCACTCACCTCAGTATTCTAACAGAACACTCACGTAGCCAGTGTTCTAACAGAATACTAACTCAGCCTGTGTTCTAACAGAATGTGGATTCAGATCAAAAATTACTAACTCAGTCTGTGTTCTAACAGAATGTGGACTCAGATTTTGTTCAAAAATTACTCAGTCTGTTTCTAACAGAATATGGACTCAGTCTATGTTTAAAGAATACTCACTCAGCCAGTATTTTACCAGAGTATGGACTCAGCCTGTGTTCTAACAGAATACTCACACAGCCTGTGTTCTAACAGAATATGGACTCAGTCTATATTTAAAGAATACTCACTCACCTCAGTATTCTAACAGAACACTCACGTAGCCAGTGTTCTAACAGAATACTAACTCAGCCTGTGTTCTAACAGAATGTGGACTCAGATTTTGTTCATAAATTATTCAGTCTGTGTTCTAACAGAATGTGGGTTCAGATCAAAAATTACTAACTCAATCTGTGTTCTAACAGAATATGAACTCAGATTCTGTTCAAAAATTACTCAGTCTGTGTTCTAACAGAATATGGACTCAGTCTATATTTAAGGAATACTCACTCACCTCAGTATTCTAACAGAACACTCACGTAGCCAGTGTTCTAACAGAATACTAACTCAGCCTGTGTTCTAACAGAATGTGGATTCAGATCAAAAATTACTAACTCAGTATGTGTTCTAACAGAATGTGGAGTCAGATTTTGTTCAAAACTTATTCAGTCTGTTTCTAACAGTATATGGACTCAGTCTATGTTTAAAGAATACTCACTCAGCCAGTATTTTACCAGAGTATGGACTCAGCCTGTGTTCTAACAGAATACTCACACAGCCTGTGTTCTAACAGAATATGGACTCAGTCTATATTTAAAGAATACTGACTCACCTCAGTATTCCAACAGAACACTCACGTAGCCAGTGTTCTAACAGAATACTAACTCAGCCTGTTTTCTAACAGAATGTGCATTCAGATCAAATATTACTAACTCAGTCTGTGTTCTAACAGAATGTGGACTCAGATTTTGTTCAAAAATTACTCAGTCTGTGTTCTAACAGAATATGGACTAAGTCTATATTTAAAGAATACTCACTCAGCTCAGTTTTCTAACATAACACTCACTTAGCCTGTGTTCTAACAGAATGTGGGTTCAGATCAAAAATTACTAACTCAGTCTGTGTTCTAACAGAATATGAACTCAGATTTTGTTCAAAAATTACTCAGTCTGTGTTCTAACAGAATATGGACTCAGTCTATGTTTAAAGAATACTCACTCAGCCAGTGTTCTACCAGAATATGGATTCAGACTATTTTCAAGAATACTCACTCAGCCTGTGTTCTAGCAGAACGCTCACTTAGCCTGTGTTCTAACAGAATGTGGACTCAGATATTGTTCAAAAATTACTAACTCAGTCTGTGTTCTAACAGAATTTGGACGCAGTCTATGTTTAAAAAATACTCACTCACCTCAGTGTTCTAACAGAACACTCACGTAGCCTGTGTTCTAACAGAACACTAACTCAGCCTGTTTTCTAACAAAATGTGGATTCAGATCAAAAATTACTAACGCAGTCTGTGTTCTAGCAGAATATGGTCTTAGATTTTGTTCAAAAATTACTCAGTCTGTGTTCTAACAGAATATGGACTCAGTCTATGTTTAAAGAATACTCACTCAGCCAGTATTTTACCAGAGTATGGACTCAGCCTGTGTTCTAACAGAATACTCACACAGCCTGTGTTCTAACAGAATATGTATTCAGTCTATATTTAAAGAATACTCACTCACCTCAGTATTCTAACAGAACACTCACGTAGCCAGTGTTCTAACAGAATACTAACTCAGCCTGTGTTCTAACAGAATGTGGATTCAGATCAAAAATTACTAACTCAGTCTGTGTTCTAACAGAATGTGGACTCAGATTTTGTTCAAAAATTACTCAGTCTGTTTCTAACAGAATATGGACTCAGTCTATGTTTAAAGAATACTCACTCAGCCAGTATTTTACCAGAGTATGGACTCAGCCTGTGTTCTAACAGAATACTCACACAGCCTGTGTTCTAACAGAATATGGACTCAGTCTATATTTAAAGAATACTCACTCACCTCAGTATTCTAACAGAACACTCACGTAGCCAGTGTTCTAACAGAATACTAACTCAGCCTGTGTTCTAACAGAATGTGGACTCAGATTTTGTTCATAAATTATTCAGTCTGTGTTCTAACAGAATGTGGGTTCAGATCAAAAATTACTAACTCAATCTGTGTTCTAACAGAATATGAACTCAGATTCTGTTCAAAAATTACTCAGTCTGTGTTCTAACAGAATATGGACTCAGTCTATATTTAAGGAATACTCACTCACCTCAGTATTCTAACAGAACACTCACGTAGCCAGTGTTCTAACAGAATACTAACTCAGCCTGTGTTCTAACAGAATGTGGATTCAGATCAAAAATTACTAACTCAGTATGTGTTCTAACAGAATGTGGAGTCAGATTTTGTTCAAAACTTATTCAGTCTGTTTCTAACAGTATATGGACTCAGTCTATGTTTAAAGAATACTCACTCAGCCAGTATTTTACCAGAGTATGGACTCAGCCTGTGTTCTAACAGAATACTCACACAGCCTGTGTTCTAACAGAATATGGACTCAGTCTATATTTAAAGAATACTGACTCACCTCAGTATTCCAACAGAACACTCACGTAGCCAGTGTTCTAACAGAATACTAACTCAGCCTGTTTTCTAACAGAATGTGCATTCAGATCAAATATTACTAACTCAGTCTGTGTTCTAACAGAATGTGGACTCAGATTTTGTTCAAAAATTACTCAGTCTGTGTTCTAACAGAATATGGACTAAGTCTATATTTAAAGAATACTCACTCAGCTCAGTTTTCTAACATAACACTCACTTAGCCTGTGTTCTAACAGAATGTGGGTTCAGATCAAAAATTACTAACTCAGTCTGTGTTCTAACAGAATATGAACTCAGATTTTGTTCAAAAATTACTCAGTCTGTGTTCTAACAGAATATGGACTCAGTCTATGTTTAAAGAATACTCACTCAGCCAGTGTTCTACCAGAATATGGATTCAGACTATTTTCAAGAATACTCACTCAGCCTGTGTTCTAGCAGAACGCTCACTTAGCCTGTGTTCTAACAGAATGTGGACTCAGATATTGTTCAAAAATTACTAACTCAGTCTGTGTTCTAACAGAATTTGGACGCAGTCTATGTTTAAAAAATACTCACTCACCTCAGTGTTCTAACAGAACACTCACGTAGCCTGTGTTCTAACAGAACACTAACTCAGCCTGTTTTCTAACAAAATGTGGATTCAGATCAAAAATTACTAACGCAGTCTGTGTTCTAGCAGAATATGGTCTTAGATTTTGTTCAAAAATTACTCAGTCTGTGTTCTAACAGAATATGGACTCAGTCTATGTTTAAAGAATACTCACTCAGCCAGTATTTTACCAGAGTATGGACTCAGCCTGTGTTCTAACAGAATACTCACACAGCCTGTGTTCTAACAGAATATGTATTCAGTCTATATTTAAAGAATACTCACTCACCTCAGTATTCTAACAGAACACTCACGTAGCCAGTGTTCTAACAGAATACTAACTCAGCCTGTGTTCTAACAGAATGTGGATTCAGATCAAAAATTACTAACTCAGTCTGTGTTCTAACAGAATGTGGACTCAGATTTTGTTCAAAAATTACTCAGTCTGTTTCTAACAGAATATGGACTCAGTCTATGTTTAAAGAATACTCACTCAGCCAGTATTTTACCAGAGTATGGACTCAGCCTGTGTTCTAACAGAATACTCACACAGCCTGTGTTCTAACAGAATATGGACTCAGTCTATATTTAAAGAATACTCACTCACCTCAGTATTCTAACAGAACACTCACGTAGCCAGTGTTCTAACAGAATACTAACTCAGCCTGTGTTCTAACAGAATGTGGACTCAGATTTTGTTCATAAATTATTCAGTCTGTGTTCTAACAGAATGTGGGTTCAGATCAAAAATTACTAACTCAATCTGTGTTCTAACAGAATATGAACTCAGATTTTGTTCAAAAATTACTCAGTCTGTGTTCTAACAGAATATGGACTCAGTCTATATTTAAGGAATACTCACTCACCTCAGTATTCTAACAGAACACTCACGTAGCCAGTGTTCTAACAGAATACTAACTCAGCCTGTGTTCTAACAGAATGTGGATTCAGATCAAAAATTACTAACTCAGTATGTGTTCTAACAGAATGTGGAGTCAGATTTTGTTCAAAACTTACTCAGTCTGTTTCTAACAGTATATGGACTCAGTCTATGTTTAAAGAATACTCACTCAGCTCAGTTTTCTAACATAACACTCACTTAGCCTGTGTTCTAACAGAATGTGGGTTCAGATCAAAAATTACTAACTCAGTCTGTGTTCTAACAGAATATGAACTCAGATTTTGTTCAAAAATTACTCAGTCTGTGTTCTAACAGAATATGGACTCAGTCTATGTTTAAAGAATACTCACTCAGCCAGTGTTCTACCAGAATATGGATTCAGACTATTTTCAAGAATACTCACTCAGCCTGTGTTCTAGCAGAACGCTCACTTAGCCTGTGTTCTAACAGAATGTGGACTCAGATATTGTTCAAAAATTACTAACTCAGTCTGTGTTCTAACAGAATTTGGACGCAGTCTATGTTTAAAAAATACTCACTCACCTCAGTGTTCTAACAGAACACTCACGTAGCCTGTGTTCTAAAAGAACACTAACTCAGCCTGTTTTCTAACAAAATGTGGATTCAGATCAAAAATTACTAACGCAGTCTGTGTTCTAACAGAATATGGTCTTAGATTTTGTTCAAAAATTACTCAGCCTGTGTTCTAACAGAATACTCACACAGCCTGTGTTCTAACAGAATATGTATTCAGTCTATATTTAAAGAATACTCACTCACCTCAGTATTCGAACAGAACACTCACGTAGCCAGTGTTCTAACAGAATACTAACTCAGCCTGTGTTCTAACAGAATGTGGATTCAGATCAAAAATTACTAACTCAGTCTGTGTTCTAACAGAATGTGGACTCAGATTTTGTTCAAAAATTACTCAGTCTGTTTCTAACAGAATATGGACTCAGTCTATGTTTAAAGAATACTCACTCAGCCAATATTTTACCAGAGTATGGACTCAGCCTGTGTTCTAACAGAATACTCACACAGCCTGTGTTCTAACAGAATATGGACTCAGTCTATATTTAAAGAATACTCACTCACCTTAGTATTCCAACAGAACACTCACGTAGCCAGTGTTCTAACAGAATACTAACTCAGCATGTGTTCTAACAGAATGTGGATTCAGATCAAAAATTACTAACGCAGTCTGTGTTCTAACAGAATATGGACTTAGATTTTGTTCAAAAATTACTCAGTCTGTGTTCTAAAAGAATGTGGACTCAGATTTTGTTCAAAAATTACTCAGTCTGTTTCTAACAGAATATGGACTCAGTCTATGTTTAAAGAATACTCACTCAGCCAGTATTTTACCAGAGTATGGACTCAGCCTGTGTTCTAACAGAATACTCACACAGCCTGTGTTCTAACAGAATATGGACTCAGTCTATATTTAAAGAATACTCACTCACCTCAGTATTCTAACAGAACACTCACGTAGCCAGTGTTCTAACAGAATACTAACTCAGCCTGTGTTCTAACAGAATGTGGACTCAGATTTTGTTCATAAATTATTCAGTCTGTGTTCTAACAGAATGTGGGTTCAGATCAAAAATTACTAACTCAATCTGTGTTCTAACAGAATATGAACTCAGATTTTGTTCAAAAATTACTCAGTCTGTGTTCTAACAGAATATGGACTCAGTCTATGTTTAAAGAATACTCACTCAGCCAGTATTTTACCAGAGTATGGACTCAGCCTGTGTTCTAACAGAATACTCACACAGCCTGTGTTCTAACAGAATATGTATTCAGTCTATATTTAAAGAATACTCACTCACCTCAGTATTCAAACAGAACACTCACGTAGCCAGTGTTCTAACAGAATACTAACTCAGCCTGTGTTCTAAGAGAATGTGGATTCAGATCAAAAATTACTAACTCAGTCTGTGTTCTAACAGAATGTGGACTCAGATTTTGTTCAAAAATTACTCAGTCTGTTTCTAACAGAATATGGACTCAGTCTATGTTTATAGAATACTCACTCAGCCAGTATTTTACCAGAGTATGGACTCAGCCTGTGTTCTAACAGAATACTCACACAGCCTGTGTTCTAACAGAATATGTATTCAGTCTATATTTAAAGAATACTCAC